>NC_092382.1:76647288-77247288 GCF_030028105.1 Mobula birostris
CTTACGATTACAAGTTTAGATAATATTAGAATCATTTCAATCACACGCTGAGATACAATTAGATGTAAGATAATTAGTTATAATTGCTTTAAGCCAAAGCTAGCCCATGAGTTCCTCATTCGGATTCTTCCCCTTTTCTCCAGAATATTCTAGCCCCTACACTATACTTCCCATATTTAGTTATACCTTGAGCTGCTTCTGCAAGATCAGATAGTTCCTGATTTGAGCCTTTGCCTCTCTTTAGAGAACAATGACTAGTACGTCACCGGTTGCTGGGTAAAGTTTCTTTATGACTGTCCAAAACAGTAAGCTAAGGCGCCCACAAGGTGATTGATCATTAATTAATCATTGTCCTCTGTTTTTCCCCCATTTACCTGTCCCTTCATTCTATCATCCCTCCTTTTTATTACTTTATGATGAACAATTAAACAGGGACCAAGCGAAGCATCATCAGTCTCTCCGTGCAAAGTCGGCAGCCAGCATTCAGGCAGGTCATCATCACACAGCAGGCAATAACTATAACAATAAGAATAATCAGCCCATGCAGCAAATAAGATGCCCATGATTCTCCCTGTAACCATCCTAACCAGCCGTCCCCCTTCCCCGAACCTTGCCTGAAATCATCCAATTGTTTCTTCATTGACTGAATGGCATGGGTCACGTTGTATGATTCGTCAGTGACATGGGTGATACATTTGTCTCTGACTATTACGCACACCCCTCCCTGTGGGGGCAACTGATAGTCCACTGCATACCTGGTCTTTTGTGCGTAAAGCCGCAACTCTACCAGTTCTCTGTTAACAGCCTCCAGACCTTCCATTGTACTGTTCCCCAATGCCGCCAGCCAACAAATGATGTATTTGCGGTTCATCGTTGCCATGGTTCCTGCCGAACTCCCTAGAGAGAGAGCGCTCTCAGGAACCCATAGCCCACAGAAGAACCCAGAGCGACGGGACTCCTCCAGTCAGCACAGAATTCCTTACTCACGGCTCGAGCTGTCAGTCGCCGTCGAACGTGGGCAACCTGAGGGCAGGGAACAGAAAGTGGTCCGATCGTTCCCATTGCAAAGAGGTTAGGCAGTGTGATGGTAGCTGGAGCATAGGTGCCATTGAACAATAACACATATCCTCTCTTGGCCCTGTAGCAAGTAATTCTGTAACTTACTATTTTATCATACGACAAGTGCTTCTGAAGATTTAGGAAAGATTATTCAAAAGTCTCTGAACCTGCTGACACACGAGTCCCATTGCAATATCCACACACAAACTGAGTTCCCTTAGAGAGGGGCACGCATTGTTCGTGGATACATTCACAAGAGAATATTCCCTGGATTATCTTACATCGGCGGTCCGGACAATGTTTCTTCAGGCAAGGTATCTCCCTGGGTACCCTGGCAAGGACGCATCCCTCCCCTTCTCCTGCAAAACAGAAGGGATAATTCCCAATGCCCTTACCAGCATTCTTATTCCCCACTCCCCAACGACACTTTCCCCTGAACCCCCTTTACATCCAGCCCCTGATCTATCCTCCACTATTAAGTCATCTTCTGCCCAATTTAGCACTGATGGGTTATCAACAACCAATGCTTCTCCAGATTGTACCAAAGCATAACATGCAGTACGGCTTCCATGCAAACTCATGTGAGCTTTATAAAAGAAATGTCCTCCAGGCTTCATGCCACGGGGGCAATTATAACAGCGAAAAGTCGAATAACAGTCTTTAGTCCACCTGCGGAGCCCATCGTTTGCAATCACTTAGGTGGATCCAGCGGCTGTGCTTTCGAACCTTAACGGCCGTCGGTGTTTGCAGTGGTATCTGGAATGGCCCTTTCCACCGGGGTCCAAGCTTGGAGCGCTCCCAATCCCGGATCAGTACCAAATCTCCAATTTTCAACTCCGGCCACTCTGTTCCCTGACCTCCAGGCTCCTTAAGGGTATTCTGTACTTGGGAGTGAAGAAACTTTAGAGAGGATATTAGTTGGCGAAAGTACTTCTGCAATTCGTCCCCCATGACATTTAGATCAATTTGGGCGGGAGGCTGCATGTCAGCGTCCCACGGGGTCCTCCTTCCAGGACGCCCATAAACAATTTCAGCTGCAGATACCCCTGTAGTGGAGTACGGGGTAATTCTCATATGGTATAAAGCCAGCGGAAGGACCTTCAGCCAACTCAGTCCGGTTTCGGACATTAACTTAGACAGCTTGTTTATCAGGGTGCCGTTGGCCCGTTCCACTGTTCCTGCAGCCTTCGGGTGGTCAGCACAATGAAACTGCGGTTCGATGCTCAGCACCTCGCATAGTTCCTTATTTATATTTCCTGCAAAGTGAGAGCCATTATCCGAAATTATTTGTCTGGGCACTCCGAATCTCGGTATAATCTCTGTCAGCAACGACCTTACCACCGTGGAAGCTTTATTATTGGTGGTCGGAAAGGCTTCAATCTATCAACTGAACGCATCTACAATCGCTAAACAATGCTTATAACAGTGTACACGCGGTACTTCGATAAAATCAAGCTGAATACATTCAAAAGGACCACTTGGCAAGGGGTTTTCCCTGCGGCACACTTTACTCCCCTTCCCGCGTTTGTCTTTTGGCAAATCAAACAGGCTTGTATTTTTGCTGCAGCAGCTTCCCCCAGCCTGGGGTGTCACCATGTACGGAGCAAAATATTACTCATTCCGTCCTTGCCAAGGTGGGTGTCCGTATGCAAGCAATCGAGCATCATAGGCAGCAATGCATCAGGAATACAGACCTGGACAACTGGGGTACGCCAGAAGCCCGTGGACACCGAATGCGCACATCCCTGTGTCTTGCAAAGTTGTTTTTTTTTTCTGAATCAGGGGCGTCCCCCTGGAGTCTTTGAACTGTAGCCCTGTCTGCAGAACACAGCGCTCGTGGTGTTTTAGTCAGGGTGAAGGCCAATCTCTCTGCAGTTAAAACTATCGCAGTTGCCTCCTGCGCAGCCTGCTTGGCTGCCAAATCGGCCCTGTTATTTCCTTTAGTCACTGCAGATTCATCTTTTAGATGAGCAGAACATTCAATAATGGCTAATTTTTCGGGGGTGGGGGGAGTATGGCCTGAAGGAGGTTCCTTACATACATGACATTCTGGATGGGGGTCCCGGAGCGGGTGAGGAACCCTCGTGGCGCCCAGAGCTGTCCAAGGTCATGGGCCACCCCAAATGCGGAGCGGGAATCTGTATAAACATTGGCCTTTTTGTCCTTGGCTAAGATGCAGACTCGTATGACAGCAACAAGCTCTGCCTTTTCGGCAGAAACTGGGGGCTGGCGAGCGCCACTCTGGAGCGTGCGGTCGTCGTCGGCAACGGCGTAGCCGCAGAGGCGCTCCCCTGTCTCAGAGACAGGTGAAATGTCATCCACGTACAAAGTGAGCTGTGGCCCCTGGAATAGCTGCATCTGAGAGGTCGGGACGCGGTTAGGTGAGAAAATAGTTCCATAGCAAATAGTCATGAGGAGGCTCAGTCAACGCAACGGAGGCCGTCTCTAAAAATGCAGCAGGGTTTACGGTATCACAGTATGCAAAGTTGAGGAGTGGGTGATTAAGTAATGCTATTTCATAACGGCTTAGTCTGGACTGAGTAAGATGTTGGGTTTGGTGGGTGGTCAGTAGCGCTACAATGGTATGGGACGAGTACACTGTAACTGGCTGTTGGAGGGTGATGTTGGAAACAGCCGTAACTAGGCAGTGAACGGCCGGGAGCGTCTGCGAACAGGGGGGTAATCCCTGCGCTACGGGGTTTAACTTAGTGGAATAATAGGCACCGGGCCTGCGTCTATCTCCATTAATCTGAGTGAGCACTGCGGTGGCGCAGCCATCAAAAACATTCACAAAAAGCTGGAACGGACGAGCCGAAGCTCTCGAGAGGGATTTTTTCAATTCCTTGAAAGCCTCTCTCTGTTGCTCAGTTAGCCCTAGGGGCCCTTTAAGCGTACGGGAAGCCAGAGGACTCAAATGTTTTGTATACAGAGCAACATTGGGAATCCACTGTCTGCAAAAGTTTACCAGCCCAAGGAAGGCACGCATGACTTTCGGCGTAGATGGCAGGGGCGTCACAGGGATTGGGGTTACCCTTTCTGGGGTGAGCTGCCTTTCGGTTGCACTCAAAAGGGTTCCCAGAAATCTCACTTGCCGCTGGGCTCTCTTTACATTTTGGGACGGGATCAGGTATCCTCATGAATGCAGAGCTTTCAGAAGCGTATTGGTGTCCTGCACGTTTGAGGTTTCTGACGGACTTGCCAGTAGGAGGTCAGCTACGTACTGTGTTACCGTAGAGCCCCCGGGTAATTGTAAATCTCTAAGCTGCCTGTGTAATACCTGTGAGAAAAATGGTGGGGGAGTGCACAGGTTCTTGGGGTAACCTAGCCCAAGTGTACTGCTGGTCTTGAAAGGTAGATGCAAAAAGGTACTGTGACTGAGGAGCAAGGGGTATTGCAAAAAGCGCATGCTGCAGATCAACTATAGTGAAAACTTGGTAATCCGGTGGAATATTGCTTAAAATCGTAGGGACCACCGGTTATATAGGCTGCACAATATCATGCCTTCGGTAATCATTCTCTCTCTCCGGGTCATCTTTACAAAGTTTAAACAATGGCGTGTTATTTACAGACCTATCTAATGTTTGCCCCATGTTTCCTAATCGGATGGTCAGCCGCCTCCTTTTCTCACTCCCATTTCAGGGTCCTGACCTTCGCGTGGGGGATTTCGTCTCTTAACAACCGGTCTGAGGCTGCGTGCTGATACTCCACAGTGCGGTTATACCACCTTATAATCTATAACCTCTACTCCCCGTTAATCTTGTGCTGTGTCTCTCTGCATCCACTTCAACGTCCTGACCTTCGCGTGGGGTATTTCCCCTCTTAACAACCCGTCTATAGCAGGGTGCTGAGACAGGCAAATTGTCACAATGTTCCCCAAAACGTATTTACAGCATCCGGACAGATTGCAGAGGAGAACCACTTCCCCTGTGTTTGACCAAACGTCCGCTCTGCCCTCTGCTGGTCAACTTACTGCGCTACACGCCCCGCACCCACCGCCCCCGCGCCAATTAGAATGGTTACCAGCTCCAAAACGTAATAGGTTACTGCCACTAACCCGCTGACCAATTTGCTGTAACACACTCAAAGAAAATGTAACAGATCACTTCCAATGATCCGCTGCCCAATTTGTTAGCACCGGCAGGCTTTAAATATTCTCAATACTTCTTTGGGGACTCTAGCCCCTTACCTTACCTTTGTCGGGGACTCTAACCCCTTACCTTACCTTATACCTCATCGGGGACTCGAACCCTTCTTTTAAACTGTGGTACTCGGACGATCCTCAACTCAGGTTTCGAAAGGATTCCGTCAGATGATTAGCCGCCAGATGAGGGGATCGTCAGAGTGGGCAGTTAATGAGAGAGGTCAAGGTAAATCTTACCTTGTGGGCCCACCTGTCTCACGTCACCGCCACCGAGTCGACCGCTGACGCCGTCTCACGAGAGCTCTGATCTCGTCTTGGACTCCTGGCTGGCTCGCCAAATTGTCGTACTCGATCGGACCCGATGCAAGAACAAATGTACTACAAAAAACACTAACACACGTAATTCTTTTTCAAATCTTTATTCTTTACTCATAGCATGCTATGGGGGAAGTTACAGACTGATTTCCCAAAAGAGCCACTCCAGACACTGCCCTCGAATTAAACAATTCTCCACAATTTATAACATTGATAAGGTAGCAGGAAATCTTACGATTACAAATTTAGATAATATTAGAATCATTTTAATCACATATTAAGATACAATTAGATGTAAAATAATCATTGGTCAGTTAGTTATAATTATTTTAAGCCAAAGCTAGCCCCTCAGTTCCTCATTTGGACCCTTCCCCTTTTCTCCAGAACATCCTCGCCCCTACATTATACTTCCCATATTTAGCTGTACCTTGAGCTGCTTCTGCAAGATCAGATAGTTCCTTATTTGAGCCTTTGCCTGTCTTTAGACAACAATGACTAGTACGTCACCGGTTGCTGGGTAAAGCTTCTTCTTGACTGTCCAAAACAGTAAGCTAAGGCGCCCATAAAGTGATTGATCATTAATTAATCATTGTTCTTCGTCTATACCCGTATTTACCCCTTCACCCCAGCAGAGGGTTGTTAGAGATTACAGCAGGGCATTGATAGGATGCAGAATTGGGCTGGGAAGTGGAAGGTGGAGTTCAACTCAGATAAATGTGAAGCGGTTCATTGCGGTAGGTCAAATTTGAAGAAAACATATCATTAATCATAACAGTCTTGGCAGTGTTACGGATAAACGAGAGCTTGGACTCCGTGCCCATAGGACAGGCAAAGCTGCTGTGCAGGTTGTCAGTGTTGTTAAGAGGGTGTACAGCGTGATGGCCTTCATCAACCGTGGTATTGAGTGAATTCAAGAGCCTTGGGGTAATGTTGCAGCAAGAGACGTCTATAGTTGGATCCCACTTGGAGTACTACGTTCAGTTCTGGTCACCTCACTACAGGAAAGATGTGGATACTATGGAGAGAGTGCAGAGGAAACTTACAAGTCTGTTGCCTGGATTGGGGAGCAGGCCTTATGAGAACAGGTTGAGTGAACCCGGCCTTTTCTCCTTGGAGCGACGGAGAAGGAGAGGTGACCTGATAGAGGTGTAAAAGATGGTGAGAGGAATTGATCGTGTGGATAGCCAGAGACTTTTTTCCCCCAGAGCTGAAGTGGCTACAACGAGTTCGCATAGTTTTAAGGTGCTTAGAAGAAGGTACATGTGTAATGTCGGGGGTATGTTTTTCCACACAGAGAGTGGCGGGTGAGCAGAATGCACTGCCAGCAAAGGTGGGAGATGCTGATGAAATAGGTTCTTTCAAGAGAGATGAGTAGATGAAGCTTGGAAAATAGAGAGCCTTGCGGCAGGGAAATTCTCAGCAGTTTTTACAGCAGTTTATATGATCGGTACAACACTCTGGGCCAAAGACCCTATAATGTGCCGTAGATTTCCGTGTTTCTCTGTCTTTATCAATACGTCCGTTAGAGGGAATAGACAAATAGAAAATAACAATATGAAAATCTGCAGATTTATCTTTCTGGATAGGAGGAAATGACATGCTATCAGGTGTTGTTCGTTTTATTTAATGTAAAATCAATACTCTCAATAGTAGAAGAAGTTGTGCACTTTTTTATAAATTTGACCTGACAAATACTTCGAAGTTATTTCTTGTTGTATAAAAGGGATTGCAATTAAATGCCAACACCGATAAGAATATTGTTTTCGTGAATATATTAAGGTATCTAGATTTTAAGTAGCAAAGTAATCGCACTGAAAGTAGCAATCACTTTAAGATGGATTACAAGCATCGCCAAAGTATGCTACCTCAATATAAATGTACAATTTAATTCAAAACAATCATATGGAATTCTTCCCGCATTTATTATATTAGTTCCATAGTCTGCTGCTAATATTTGAGCACCGCACCCTTTATTGTGTATATATTGAACAATTCTACAACCGCGTACTTTACAGACAATAACATATAGAAAGTGCAAGCAAAAGAGAGCACATTTAGTTTTTTTTTGGTCTTCAACGGGCTGATGTGAAGTATGGGAATGAACCGTCGACGATTCGAGCTGCAAGTGATTTGGAAATCCTGGTGTGCTGTCGGTCATTTCATCATTGCTGTCAGTCGAAGAGAAAACATGGAAAGCCAGATGCAAGCGAATCTACGACTGGGCCTCTGTTCGAGCGAAAATGAGGGGCATCAAATTGAATAGAAAAACACAGTTTCACCAAACAAAGTAACTTTTGGAACAATGTTCAATGTGGAGTCAAAACAAACAATTTCTTTGAAACATCCATTGTTGGCGACAGATTGTCTGCAATATTTCTGGCTTACACAACCAGTCCGCTTCGACTTTTAAAAAGTAGCATATTAAAAGAACATGTGGAGTGTGCAATGTCACAAAATTCGCTTTAACCTTGGAAATCATATTCTGCACGCATAAAAACAGAGCTTCTCATAGGCCACTGACGGAAACTTGATGTATTTTTGGAAACAGAGTGTTAAACAGACACAAAAATACATCAGAAAATACAAGGCAACCAATGAATATATATTTCTGGTTACTGTGGATAGGCGAGAAGAAAGGAAAGAACTCGTCTTGTTCGTTCTGAACAATATCGGCAATTCAGGGTAGCAGAATATCAACACAACCACTGTCCGTCACGTTCACACAGTCTGAGCAATAAATTATGTCACTCACAACATCATTGCGATCGTCAGGAACCAGATCATGGAGCGATCATATATAAAACTTTATTTCTGCCGATTGCCGCTGTACAACAAATTACTTGGGATGATGAACTATTTTCTCATACTCCGAACATGCTCATTTATTTCATTTTTAAAGGACTATAATTCAAAGTAATTTAAAAGGAGGAAATCAATGATTTATTAAATTGAATGCTGACTACAGACTTCATTAACACTCTTCCTGTAACGCAAGATCCTCACAAAACCACGAGATTGTTCAATCACATCAATACACACATAGAAGGACAATTTTCTTTGCTGGGTTATGATTACAGACTGATTGAACCAAAGTAGAGCAAAATGAAAATAAGTGGACTGACCATGAATATTGGAAAACAACCCTTCAGGGTCTTGTAGATCATGACATGCACTATATAGATAGTCGTTGGTGTAATATTCGGCTTCATTAATGGAAGGAATGGATCCAGTAACTAAAATTCAATGAAAGAGATCATCAAGGTATTTGTTTGGTATTTTTCTTGTTTTTGTAATGAACACATCATTCAATCATCGCGTCAATGACTGTATCATCTTTACCTTAAATGGCATAATCGTTGAATACCGTTCAATAGAAAGTGAAAAGGAAGATGCGCGTTCCGCCTTCAATTGCTAATGAAACAATCGATATGTGTTTATGGAATCGATTTTATTGCTAACTCGTTTGTGTATTGCTCTTGTTAACGCTTTCATTGACGGATGAAGGTGACTAAGACAAGCCTGCTGGAGGAGAATGAGGAAATATGTAGATAGAAAGACAGATAGATTGATAAAGTAATACAATGCAAAGGTATTTATCCCGGCCTTCCTTTAAGTGGAGACAGTTAATGTTATCGGTTACAGTTCAGTCGATATATTAAGCAAAAATAAAATCAGCTGAAGTGACTAAAGTCGTCATCCAATTAGCAGAACATTTTTATAGGGAAAATAGTTCAAGTTCCTAGTTAAATGTCTTCGTGCAAGAATGTGAGTCGGTACGTCCTTGGAAAGTTTGGTAGAGTGAACCATAGTTCGTGGTGGGTAAAGTATTGGAGAGGATAGTCAGCGACATAATTTACCTGCTTAAACCACACTCAGAATATCACGCTCAGTTCTGGTCAGCTCATTTTAGAAAGGTATGAATCCTCAGAGATAGTGTAGAAGAGATTGAACACAATGATTCCCGAACTAGGGGCAACAATTTATAAGTATAGATTGTTCGAGCTGGACCTTTCCTCCTTAGAGGCTTTTCCCAGATCGGAAGTGGTTAATATGAGGAAGCTACCTTTAACCTGATTCGAAGAAAGAACGCAGTGTTGTCAGTGGTAATTTTGCTAGATAGATAGGGGTGAAAGCGTGGAACGCCCTTTCGCGCTGGTATTGGAGATAGATATATTAGGGCCATTTAAGAAACTTTTATGTGGCCACATGTGGTCCATTGCTTTATGTGAAAGCAACTAAAGAATGTGTAGGAAGGGAGAGCAAAATTGATCCCGTGTAAGTTAACAGGTCGGCACAACACCGTGAGCATAAGGAACCGTACTGTGCCATATTGCTCGATGTTCAATGTTCTCCGTTCTGCATTCTACTGGCGAACAGGGAAAAGTTCAGAATTCGGAATTGCTGAGAAAAGTGCGAGTTATTTCAGGAAAGAAGAAAGGAAATGCCTCTAATACTCTGAAATATTGGAGACTATATCAGCAGATGCTGGCAGAGTATGCTTCAGATTTCTATTATCCATTGAGCTTCCGTACGTTGATCGTGAGTAATATCATACCACTCCAGACTCCACACTCAGACAGCTGATACCTGGTTCTCAGCATCCTTCATAATTCATATCTATTGTGCCGTCGAACAATCTATATGGCTTTTCATCATCTACTTACCGCATCTACTTATGTCCTCGAAGCTTCTGACTTAATTTCTCACGTGCCATAAGGTTTCCTTTCCCCTCATCCGGTCTCGCCTATCACCTGCCAACCTGTACTCCTTCCCCATGCTCCATCTCCTTATTTTGGCTTCTGTAACTCCTTTACAGAGCTAATAAAGTGTTTTGGTTCGAAACGTTGACAGTTCATTCTCCACCATAGGTGCACCTTGATCTGCTGAGTTCCAGTAGAACATTGTGTGCTTTGCTCAAGATTTTCAGCATCCGCAGAATCTCTTGTGTTTATTGTATGACATCACACTATTATTTTTCTTGTTACAATTTCATTTCTGAAGTTCCTATACAGCCATGTGTGTGTGTGTGTGTGTGTGTGTGTGTGTTTTATTATTATTGCTTGATTTTGTTACCAATATTGGATGAATTGAGACGGTATCAATTTGTGCATAGCGGATTCCGTGTCATACTACACACCTGAACCTTGCATCTCAGTAAATTTCTTGAATGGTGGAATATTCTCAATTTCCTCGTAAATTGCTTGGTAAAAGTCAACAGGTGATCCATAGCCACTCATTAGTGCATCTAATAAAGAGAGAGTGGGGATGAACATCAGCATAAACGAATTTGTACATGAACATTATGCTTAAACTAAAATTAATTAAAATGATCTTAGTCAAGGTGAAGAGTTAGTGAACGTGATCGTTGAATCAACCGATGTGTGGATGATGCCTCTGGCCAATCAACCGAATAAGTTTGGCATCAGAAAGATGAAAAGAAGGGTACGGAATAATGAGCATATTTCCGATTATTGTTTAATAGTGAATACACATCACATTTGAATCGATGACAAGTTTAATATTATGATTAGATAGATGCGAATGCCATCATTAATGGTAGTGGATGAAGACAGGATGGAAATTTAGAGGTCACTCCAGAACATGACAGAGAAAGCCTGGCTGTGTTGAAGAAATATAACAGCATCGTGAATATGGAATGATGAAATGATAAGATGATGAAGAATGGGGAAAATGCCTCCTCTTACTTCGATTGGGAGAACCGAATCAGAATATTCGAGGATACAGAGCAGATTCTTGAAATTTATACTTCCAGGTGTTCAGAGCATGGATGTATTACAGTGAGATACACAGTAAGGTAGCCACTTAACAAATCAGATTTAACCATTTTCCATTACTACATAATGAAAATTTATCATAACTCCACGATCACTAAGGGCCAGTGAAAACCACCATTACAAATGTCCCACGGAAGGCAAATAAATTCCCAACAAAAGCGATGAAAACATATTTAAGTTTAGTCATGTTTGCACAAAGATCATGTTTTGGGAAACCCCAAAAAAACTGAAAACGTCACAATAAAACGTCGATGTGAAGATTGGCCCTCACCACTGATTGCTGACCGTCTCCTTGCTATCGTCACCAGTATCAATAACTCAATGATGAATACAGATCCAAGGGTTATGCAGACAGTGACCATGATGGATGGGGTCCAGTTTCCAAAATCTTAAAACGAAAAATAAAAACATGTATTTCGATAAACACGAAACAAACACTATACATCCAATGCAACGAAATTTTGAGCGATCTTTAATGAACTTAATCATACATTCAGTTATCACGATTTTTAAAAGTTATATCCCTATGTATTTCAAGACAGAAAGAGCGGAGCGGAGACACAAAGACTATTTCACAATAAAGCCTGATATGTCAAAAGTATTTCCCAGCACAGTAAACCTTCTCTCCTCCACCTGGTATCAGATCAGGATAAACACCCCAAGTAACGTCGTGTTCAAATTCCATTTCCCCGCACATTGCTGGATTGAAACAACAAGAAGGAAGGTGAGTTTAATTATAAGAAAACATTTCCAGGAAAAAAAAATATTTCATCGTACTTATCCTTGCATTTCTTGTTAACCGCCTCTAATCAGCACAGAGAGATTTAGCTAGCAATGGTGCACGGTTAAGTGTACACTCAATGAATTCAGAAAATATTGGAAAGCTGCCGATTATTATCACTGACACTCTGTTTGTAACCAGCAGCTGCGGAATTATTTTCATTCCAATTATGCACTTATACGCCAGGCCCACATAGCGAGATTGGTCTTTATGAAGGCAGAGCAATACTGAGGAAATGGGATCTTATACCCTTACTATTTCTTCCTGCACGGGTGCATGCAGGGTCCAAAAATAAGACTGAGCACTTGCACTGTTACAAATCGTCACCAAATCTCGAATACTATTTCGGGTCCGACATATTATTCAACTCTATTGCCGTTGAGCACACATTATATGCAGCGCCTTCGCAGGATAACTAAATAATCATCAGACCATGCTCGCTTCTCACTGATGCGATGTACCGGAGCCTTGGGTCCTCACAACTGGGCTCAGAAATAATTATTACCTCTCAACCACCATGCTCCTGATAGGGTGCATAACTTCAATTATTCCAGTGGTAAACTGATTCCACAACCTATAATTTCTTTCAAGGGTTACATAACTCTTGTTCTCAGCATTAATTTTTACTGATCAACTTGTTGACATTTTTTTCTGATTTTGCATTTGCGTACTTAGTTGCTTTTTGCTATTTGTTATTTTTCCGCGCTTGTTTCTGAGTAGTTCTTTAAAGATTCTGTTGCGTTTCTATACATGTACAGTGAATGCCGTAAGAAAATGAATCTCAAGGCAGTATATGACGATATATGGATATTTGGTAACAAATTTCCTTTGAACTTTAATATTTAGTATCTGCAAACACCAAAACTTTCTCAAGAGTATTGGACGAGCAACTAGTTGATTCACAGAAAATGTCTGACCGGGAGTGGAGATCATGTTTTTAACAATTCTGCATATTCCTGCTTAAAATATTTGAGAAGACGATTAGGATCCCATACAGTTTCTAAAGTATCCATTGTGAACTCAGCAATTAGGAAATACGAATAATCAATTCTTGATATCTGCAGCATAGATGCAAAATGTAAGCGTCAAAATCCATACCTGAATTGTTGCGTTCAGTAGGAGTCACTCCGGAACCTGTGTACATATTGCAAAGAAGTTTCAGAAAACGCATCTCTATTGGTGTTTATATTGGATATTTCTCATTCCGAAATTAACAAATCATTTGGAGGGAAATTGGAAATGTCAGTCAAAGCA
Source organism: Mobula birostris (assembly GCF_030028105.1). NCBI lineage: Eukaryota > Metazoa > Chordata > Chondrichthyes > Myliobatiformes > Myliobatidae > Mobula > Mobula birostris. The sequence continues at coordinate 76,660,634 of NC_092382.1, forward strand.
TAGAGCATACCAGAACAAAGAACGATGACATCTTCTTTGTGATCACAGTCATGTTGACCAAATGATGAGGAACGACAGCTGGACAGAAAAGATTCACTTCCCGTGCATTTGACTTCATCAAGCCAGACAGGACCGGCTGCCTGGGTCATTTTAACATCTTCTGGAGCCCAGAGAGCAAGGCCACACCTTAGCTGTCTGCAGACGACATTGGCATCAGCCAGATCCCAAGAGTCGTCACACACCGTGCCCCAGCTGTCATTAAACCAGACCTCAAGCTTTCCGGAGCAGTTGTGATTGCCGTTAACAAGACGCAATGGAACATCTAGGTATGAAACAATAAAATTGAGATTTATTTAATAATTAGTCTGGGAATCAGAAGTTCGTCAGAGAGAAAATAGAACTAATTATAGAACGCAAGGGCAGGCACCTCGGCCCACCATTTCTTTATACAACACTGCCAAATTATACCACCTCTCTTCTGCCTCACATAATCGATATCGCTCAAATACTTACACTTGCCTACTCCAGCTGAAAGCCTTTTAATCACGATAACTGTAAATATTTCTATTATCACTCCTCAAAACCTGCTCCAAGCAATATCATTCTCAATTTACCAATAAAGGTTTTCCTCTACTACTTCATTTAAGCCGTCATCTGTCACCTTAAATACGTCCATTAATATTTGATTTTTTTTTTTTACAATGGTTTAGACTCTCTACCTGGCCTGTCTCACCTAATGATACGTATCTATTAGGACTCATTTTAGGTGCAGAATGAGCCCCAAGTGTTTCCATTCCTTCTTATGCAGGCAGACTCTGAGTAAATCTCTTTTATAAACCCCACATGCTTCTTGAAATGCGACAAATGGAAATATAAATGATATGAAATCATTGCTTTTCATATCCACAAATAGTTTATGAAGTCCATTCATTGTTGATCGAACAGGCAACATATTTTATTCTTATCACTAGTGTCCGATTAATGAAGGCATTACGTCACAGACCTTGCTCTTCAACTCATACTTCATCATGAAATGCTGAAAGACATGATGAAGGACAAAACCAATTTCACTGTCAGCCAGTTTGTTTTTTGTCTTCAGTTCATACCGGCGAAACAAAAAACACTCGAATACAGCTCATGCACATCTTTCAACTCCAACCATAAATTGTGGGCGTTATATATACGTCGTCCTATGTTCTCTCTAGTTAACCACTTGTGTTATTTTGGTTATGTAATACAGATTGCCTTGCTCTCTCATTTTCTCATATTTCCAACGAAATAGATATCTTTTATCTATTGATCGTAGCCTTTATTCATCTTTCTATATTGCCCAATAACCCGACCGTCTTTATGTATCCTGCGGTTTACATATATTTACTTCATTTGTTTTATCCAAATCAACAATGTCTCTCGCCTTTGACTATCTCCATACTTTCCCTCGTTCACTTCCCTCCTTCCAAGGTAATACCGATTCCCAAGTCCGTCCAGCTGGTCAGAAGACAATTCCTGCATATCATTTATAATCTTGCCTGATAACAAATGTTCCCGATGAATTCCAATTAATTCCCTCTATCTTCTGTCTGGACATGGAATTCGTCACAATTCACTCCCCTTTGGCAGTGCTCAACAGAGTCGTGGGAAACCAGGATTCTGGTCAATGCGCGCCCAATTTCGTAGAGGGCAAGAGGAACGAAATTTATTTTTCTGATAGCGGCATTAATACAAGGTTTTCTGATTTCAGCAAAGAAGTTTTCGAATTCGTCACCTTTTAAAGGGAAAGAGGAGAATGCGTTTTCTTGCAAGCAGCCTCTTTCAGTGATTCCTTCCGTCATATTGGTTTCTGTTGACAAAATAAATATTTTGACGAATTTATACATAAATATGTAAAACGTAAATAGATATAAGACTGTCTTATTTACCTTCGCAAGCAACTCCTGCATCCTCAGTATGGTCACACTGGTGTTTTCCCCACGGTTGCGACTGACACTGCCAAAGGGTCGATTCGTGTGAAGTACATTCAATCTCATCCAACCATATAGGTCCACGTCCCTTTCCAAATTGATATGAGCCAGGATAAATATTATTCATTGGTCCACATTTCATTTGTTTGCAAATCACTTCTGCAGACTTGCCATAAAGGTTCGTGGAACAGACTGTTCCCCAGGTCCTGTTGTACCACACTTCAATTCGTCCTTTGCATCGACTACCTCCGTCCTGCAGGCGCAACTTTTTGTGCTCTGATAAGGATGTATTTGAAGACAAAAGTTGTCGCAAAATTAGCATACAATGGGAAACGCGTTTTTTTCTACTTCTGCAACAGAAATTAGCCGTGTGTGTGTGTGTGTGCGTGTGTGTGTGTGTGTGTGTGTGTGTGTGTGTGTGTGTGTAGAACAAAGATAAAAAAATAAAATGAGCACATTCAGTAGGAAGTTATTGATTAGCAAAATTAAACGAACCCAGGAAGCACGGAGTGATATATTGTGCTGAATTACTGAAAGGAGGGTACGGGTTAGTGACGGAAAATTGAGGAATAGAAGATCGAGCGTCTGATACTGGAATCTTATCGGATTCACCAACAATTGAGAATGGTAAATATTTGAATTCATTTAAGGAAGAAGTATGAAGAGCAGGGAAAATCTGTCCATCCTCTGTCCTTAACGAAAAGTATGAATTGAGACATTGGAAATATGTTGACCGACAGAAACCGTCACTTGCTCTTCAGGGCAAAAAAAAAACGTGGTTAAATGTCTTGACTGCCCCTCAGTACCTCATTCTTAAGACCGCACCTACTAAATCCAGACTAGTAACAGACTGTGATGAAATAAAGGTGGCGGCGAAATTACTATATTATTTTCATTTATTCTATCCCCCGATTCGATAAGAGTGTTTGAAACTGATTTTAGGATTTATTTGTGTGTGTATATATATATATATATATATATAATATATATATTCCAGGCATTATCTTCGGAGATTCTAATGTAATCACCTACACTATTTAATCGCATGCAAATCACCTGTGTTTTGAATTCGGAAAAGCTGACCTCACATTAGCTTCTGGCTTTTTGCCACTTCATTTAGCCACAGCTACTCTGATTGTGTTATCTGTCTTTTATTCCTTCCTGCGACAATACAACTCAATAGAATATTCGTCTTCTCTGGACACACTACAGCCTTCTAGTCTCGGTATCAAATTTCTACCGTTGGCTCTTTTAGTTGATTTTGTTTACAGATATTATTTTACTCCTGACTTTTTTCCCAATTAATTCAGTAAGTGAGAAGGAGAGGTAAAGAAACATGGGGAAAAAGAAATAATGGGAATTGAAAAAGAATGCTATGTTTTTGAATCTTTTTTGGGGGGGATTTTATTATACGGAATTTCCATCGATCCGATTTGATAAATTGTATTATTCTGTCTCTCCTGATTTGGACTGCTATGTTATTTCTAGTCACTAGATGGCCCTGCTTACTCGCATGTTCACAGCAACTTACTACTGCTTTGCTAAGTAATTGAATTTCATCATGACATCGGGTATTTAAGAATCGCTTGCATATTTTAGTCTGAAACACTTTGCTACGGGTCGAAGGAATTTGGATCAATATTTGAATCTATCTTTTGTAAAAACGCCTAGCAGTATTTTTTTTTTCACAGCTCCTCGAGTAGTGTAACGAGTTGGTGAACAGTCAGTCAACCATCAAACTACACCGATACATAGACTGGAGATTATTTATTTGCCTCGCTTGAGTAAAGAAAACGGGGAAGCACTTGAGCGACGGCAGAAGAATTATTAGGCAGAATCAATACTGAAATCAGGATGATTAATGTTATGACATTAGTAATGGGAAATATAAACATTCCAGATACATAGGGAATAAGTTTAATGTTTCTGCGTACGTGTGCTCCACGCATTATCAACATTTAGACAGTTGATTCTGGCCCAATCGGCTCCTGTCCAGTTTTACATTATTTATTACATCTCCGTAGTCATGGCGTGCTGCACAGACAAAGAAAAGTAAATTTAAAGAAAATTGAAATGTTCTTTACCAGAGCATGTCAATGTCACAGCTTCTTTTTGACTGCAGTCATGTTCGGCCCATGGTGCTGATGGACATTCCCAGAGAAATGTTTCATTACCCGAGCATCTCACTTCATCTAACCAAACTGGGGGAGGGCGTCTTCCGCAGTAACCGTGAGTTTTATACTCCAAAGCATATCCACAACCCAGTTGTCTGCAGACCACGTTAGCGTCGACCAGATCCCAGGAGTCGTCACAAACCATGCCCCAAGATCCACGGTAATAAACCTCTAGCTGACCAGCACATGGATCTTCACTTCCGGAGAGTCGTAACTGCAAGTGGCCTATCGAACAGTAATATGGAAAGTAAATCAATACATTGGAAAGTAGAAACATCACCGGCTTCTCGTTTCTAAAGATGATTCTGAGATTATTATTATGGCTCTTAAAAAGAGCTGTGCCATGATGTAACAATTATTCCAGAACTTGAAAATGTTTGAAATCCAAGTATAAAATGTAAAAGTTTGGATGAATACAACATATGAAGAAACGCAGAGTTGCTTCTATCATTAAGGACGGAACTCAGAGGCTGGTAGTTGGACGTTTTCCCACATCTGCTGCTATTCCATTTTCCTGCCTTTCGCACAAACGAGGAAACTAGTTAGCCTGATCTCAGTGTTTGGAAATATACCGGGATCTATTATTAATGAGAAGGCAGAAGACAAACACATGTCTGACAAATGTACTTGCCTGACAAATCTGTTGGAATTATTTGAAGAAATAATAAGTAGGATCGACAGAGGAGAAGCGGTTGATTTTGCGGTACTTGGATCTTCAAACGGCCATCGTCAACCTGCCGCACATGTGGCTGCTTAACGAGTTAGAGCCCGTGGTATTAAAGGAAATATTCTAGGATGGACAGAGCAGTCGCTGATTGGCAGTAGGCAAAGATCGGGAATGAAGGGAACCTTCTCCCGTTGGCCGCCGGTGACACGTGGTGTTTTTAGTGGTCTGTGATTGGACCAATTCATTTTACGTTATGTGTCAATGATTTGGATGATTGTGTTGATGAATTTGCTCAGAGGTTTGCAGACAATATGAAGGTAGCTGGAGGGACAGTCAGATTTGTGGAGGTGATAGGACACAGAAACACAAATATAGTTTAGGAGAGTGGACAAAAATGACAGATGCAATACAGTTTTGGGTAGTGGATGCTCATGCACTTTGGTAGAAAAAAAAAGAAAGGTTTGACTGTTTCCTAACTGGAGAGAAAATACAAAAAGAAAAGAAGCGCAGAAGGGCTTGGGAGCCCCTGTGCAGGATTCTCCAGACGACAGTTTACTGGTGTGAGCCGGTGGATAACAAGACAAGTGTAATGGATGTAATTTTGGGACTATGTGAAGCACTGGTGAGACCTCACAAGTAGTAATCAGTGCAATTTTGGGCCCCTTATCTTAGATTGGATCTGCTGAACAAGGAGGGCGTCAAAGGAGGTTCACTAGAATGTCTTTTCATAAGAAGACCGTTTGATGGCTCTGGGTTGTGTTCACCAAAATTCAGAATAAATACCATGCCGAATCCTCGAAACTAGATTAGATTAGATTAGTTTCAATTTTATTGTCATTGTGCCGAGTACAGATACAAAGCCAATGAAATGCACTCAGCATCTGACCTGAAATGCAAAGAATAGTGTTATTTACAAAATAACTGCGAGTAAAATAATTGCTACAGCACACAAATATAAAAGTACTGAGACAGTACAATATGGATTCAATACTGCTTAGCGCCGTGATGAGAGGTTCAGCAGTGTCACAGCCTCAGGGAAGAAGCTCTTCCTGTGCCTGCTGGTGCGGGAGCGGAGGCTCCTGTAGCGCCTGCCGGTTGGGAGGAGAGCGATAAGTCCATGGTTGGGGTGAGATGCATCCTTGATAATGTTTTTCGCCCTGCCCAGGCAGCGTTCATTGCAGATGTTCTCAACAGTGAGCAATTGCGTGCCGATAATCCGCTGGGCAGTTTTGACCACACGCTGGAACGCTTTGCAGTCCGATACACAAATCTCCTAAGAATCTCTGGACTCCGCTGTGCTTTCGCTATAATTGCAGTTCTGTGTTGAGTCTAGGACAGGTCGTCAGGTAATTGAAATTGCTGACCCTCTCCTCATCTGATGCGCCGCTGAGGCCTGACTCATGGACCGGTGGTTTCCTCCACCTGAACTCAATACCTCCTCTTTGTCATGCTGACTTTGAGAAAGTGGTTGGTGCTGTGACACCGCTCCTCAGGATGTTTAATATCCCTTCAAAATGCTATTGTGTCATCAACTTTGTCAGTGGTGTCGTCAGCAAATCTGAGTATGGCAGAGGTGCTGTACTTTGTCATACAGTGTAACGCGAAGGAAACACGGAGCTGTGCTCGCAACCATTTGGAGAACCTGTGCTGATGGAAATTTTGGAGTAGATGTTGTTGCCATTCGGAACATATTGCCCGGATCTGCAGTCCAGGATGCAATTGTATAAGTAGTTATTGAGGTACAGACTTCGAGTTTTTGATCAGTTTTAAGGGGATGGTGGCATTTTATGCTGAGCTGCAGTGAAGAAACAACCCTGCAATGTGTGTATCTTTGCTGTCCAGATGATCCTGGATAGTATGAAGAGCCAGTGAGATGACCTCTTTAGTGGACCTATTGCTCCGGTAGGAAAATTTGGGCCGGACAACTCTCCTCTGAGGCAGAAGTTGATATGTCCCATTAGCAAATTCTTAAAACACTTCCTCATTGTTGCTGCCATTGTAACTGACAGATAGTTATTCAGGCAGATCATCAGGTTCTCCTAAGAAACCAGTATGTGAAGTATACTTGAAGTTGGTGGCCACATCAGACTGCCGAAGCAAGATGCGAAAGAGCACGATAGGCAGTTGATCAGCTCAGTTCTGAACTGGTTGGCCAGCCATCCCTTCTGGGCCGTATGCTTTTGGTGAGTTTACCCTCATGAACGCTAATTGCATGTCAGCCTCACAGTCTTGAATCACAGAATTATCGGGGGCTCCGGGAATACTTGATGGCTCGCCCATGTTTTGACAGTCAAAGCGGGCATAAAGTGGATTGAACCCATCTGGAAGCGAAGCTTTTTCCCACTACGTCGCTTGATTTTACACTGTGCAAACCCGTCCAAAATGGTCGAGCTTGCTTCATGGATTTCAGCAAGGCATTTAAAAAAGTACACGATGAAAGGTTTAATGAGAAAATAAGGAGACAGGGGATCCAAGGGAACATTGCTTTGTGGATTCAGTGACCAGCGGGGTGCCTCAGGGATCTGTTGGACCCCTACTCTTCGTGAATCTTATAAATGCTGTGAATGAGGAAGTGGAGGGATGGGTTAGTAATATTGCTGATGACACAAAGGTTGGGAGTGTTGTGGATAGTGTGGGGGGTTGTCAGAGGTTACAGCGGTACATTGATAGGATGTAAAACTGGGCTGAGAAGTGGCAGATAGAGTTCAACTTAGATAAATGTAAGATGGTTCATTTTGTTAGGTAGTTCGAATACAATAGCAGAATAAAGTATTAATGGTAAGACTATCGGCAGGGCCGAGTATCAGAGGGATCTTGGGGTCCGAGTCCATTAGACAATCAGGGTGCTGGGCAGTTTGACTCTGTGGTTAAGTAAGATTACGGTGCATTGGCCTTCATAAATCGTAAGACTGAGTTTGGGAGCCGACAGGTAATGTTGTGGCTATATAGGAACCTGGTCAGACCCCTCTTGAAGTACTGTGCTCAGTTCTGGTCGCCTCACTACAGGAAACATGTGAAAAGCATAGAAAGGGTGCAGAGGAGACTTACAAGGATGTTGCCTGGGCTAGTTACAGAGGAGATGACATGGGTAAATGGTTTTTTGTTTTTTTTTAACGCAGAGAGTGGTGAGTGTTTGGAATCGGCTGCCGGCGACGGTGGTGATGACGAATAAGATAGGGCCTTTTAAGAGACACCGAGACAGGTACATGAAGCTCAGGAAAATAGAGGGCTATAGGTAACTCAAGGTAATTTCTAGGGTAAAGACATTTTCAGCACTGCTTTGTGGGACGAAGCAGCTGTTATTATGCTGTAGCTTTTCTATGTTTCTATGTTTCTATGGTTCATGCTTAGTGTGGAAATCCCCTTCACCTTTTACATTTCTTCCTGCATAAAGTACCACAGCCACCTGTAACTTTCTTGTTCACCGGTCTTGTATGCCTCTTTTCTGGTCCTCGCCAGATTGCGAATCTCATGTTTCATCTAATTTTTCGTTTTGCGAAAGATTCTGAGTGATTCTGTACGTCCACACTCGTCTATAATTAATTATATGAAGTATGTGAGAACCTCGGTGTTTTCATTCAGATACATAGATATGTTCTTCAACTCTGCTCAGTCCTCCGAAGAGAAGCATCCGATACCCGTCGCTTTTGTCTTCCCCGACGTCCCCTTTGCTGTCCAAATATATAGAGCTTGTCTGCTCGTCTGCAGGTACGATAAGGGCGACCAAGAAATCAGATTTACCGAAATCCGGTCTGGTCATGCAACGACAGTTTTCCTCAGTTATGCATCCGGATATATAAATTACACGAACGACAAATTAAGAATTGCGCAGATGGATCGGAGGAATGTTCTGGCGGCGATGACAGCAGATGAGAAAAGGCTGAAATTTCAGGGCAGGACAGCCAGGATAGATATATCACACAAAGGAAGAAATACTCAATTGGCAGGAGTAGGCAACTGTGTCTGGCAAAAAGAAGTTATGGACTGCATAAAAGCCAAGGAAATGGTATATGAAGTAGAAAAATTGAGTCGGAAATTGGATGATTGGGAACTCTTAAATTCCAACAAAAGGCACCCAAAAAAGCTTGAAATATGAGCGCAGACTAGCCAATAATATGAAAAAAATGGATACCGTGTTTTTTTCAGTTGTATGAAGAGGGAAAGGGAGCTGAACGCTCGTATTAGACCACGGGAAAATGACACTGATGAGGTGGGAATTTGAGATAAAAATTGGCAGATGAGCTTAATATGTACTTTGCATCTGGGGTGCACTGTGAAGGCAGCAGCTGTGAGCTAGTAACCTGTGAATATCAGTTCGCAGGAGAGAGTGTTATTTCAAAGGAAAAATGCTTGGCAAACTCAAACGTCTGAAGTCACCTGGACCAAATGGACTAAATCCCGGAATTCGGAGACTGGTTTCAGAAGAGATAACAGATCCTTTGGTCCTGTCCTTTCAAGATTCACTTCATCTTATATATATACATATACATATATATATATATATATATATATATCAATAATTTAGACGATGGAATTAAATGCAGCATCTCCAAGTTTGTGGATGACGCGAAGCTGGGCGGCAGTGTTAGCTGTGAGGAGGATGCTAAGAGGTTGCAGGGTGACTTGGATAAGTTAGGTGAGTGGGCAAATTCATGGCAGATGCAATTTAATGTGGATAAATGTGAGGTTATCCACTTTGGTGGCAAGAACAGGAAAACAGATTATTATCTGAATGGTGGCCGATTAGGAAAAGGGGAGGTGCAATGAGACCTGGGTGTATTGTACACCAGTCATTGAAAGTGGGCATGCAGGTACAACAGGCGGTGAAAAAGGCGAATGGTACACTGGCATTTATAGCGAGAGGACTCGAGTACAGGAGCAGGGAGGTACTACTGGAGTTGTACAAGGCCTTGGTGAGACCACACCTGGAGTATTGTGTGCAGTTTTGGTCCCCTAATCTGAGGAAAGACAATCTTGCCATAGAGGGAGTACAAAGAAGGTTCACCAGATTGATTCCTGGGATGGCAGGACTTTCATATGATGAAAGGCTGGATGAACTAGGTTTATACTCGTTGGAATTTAGAAGATTGAGGGGGGATCTTATTGAAACGTATAAAATTCTAAGGGATTGGACAGGCTAGATGCAGGAAGATTGTTCCCGATATTGGGGAAGTCCAGAACGAGTGGTCACAGTTTGAGGATAAAGGGGAAGCCTTTTAGGACGGAGATGAGGAAAAACTTCTTCACACAGAGAGTGGTGAATCCCTGGAATTCTCTAAAACAGGAAACAGTTGAGGCCAGTTCATTGGCTATATTTGAGAGCGAGTTAGATATGGCCCCTGTCACTAAAGGGATCGGAGGTATGAAGAGAAAGCATTTCTGAGTTGGTTAATCAGCCATGATCATACTGAATGGCGATGCCGACTAGAAGGGCCGAATGGCCTACTCCTGCACCTATTTTCTCTCTAAAGTATCTACCTTGGTATGGTCCTGGAGGACGGGAAGTATCACTCTGAGAAGGGAGGAAGGCAAAGGAAAGAGAATTATAGTCTAGTTTACCGATCGTCAGTGGTTTGGAACGTGTTGGATTCTATTATAAATGATGTTGTTCCCAGAAAATCTACAGAATATAACAGACAATTAATCTTGAATTAATATCACAAAATCGATCTCTCTCCGACACTCCTGGTGACTAGACATACTGATGCAGAGAAAAAAAAAATATTACATGAAAAATGGTATTAGTGCACGGACGAAAATATCACCAAACTACTTCATTAAGAGATGTAGCGAAAAATATTAGAAGTAAAATATAATTATTTCCGTTCTATTTGAACATTTATTTGAGTCCTTATCCCTAATGGTTCCGATCAGAAATACTGCCAGGCGTCAGTACCATCGCCTCGTTTTACACTTCTTTGCAAATTTCCTCTCTCAAATTCCCCCTCCAGAATCCCTTCCTTGTTCAACTAAATGCTCAATTTCCTCTTTTTAAAGCACAGAACGAAGAAAACAGTTGTGCCTGGCATGTAACCTTCTCTATAAACTGCCTATAAATGCCCTAACACATAGCACTCTATTTTACTAAACTTAATGTACCTATCTAAGAGTTTCTGAAAAGATCCTATTTTATCCGCATCCATCACCGGCAGTGCATTTCATGCATCCATCACTCTCTGTAAAAAACTTACCCCTTCCACCCCCTCTGTATCGACTTCCAAAGAACCTTAAAACAATACCCGGTTGTAGTACAATTTAACTCCGAACAAATGACCCAAAATATATTTCCTTTAATCTTTGTATACACCTCTATCAGGTCACCTCTCATCCCCCGTCACTCCAAGAAGAAAAAGCCGGGCTCACGCAGCCTATTCTCACAGGGCACAGTCTCCAATCCAGGCAAAACCCTCGTAAATCTCCTCTGCACTCTGTCGATAGTTTCCGCATTTTCTCGGCAGTATGGTGACCAGAACTTAACAGAATAGACCAAGCGGGGTCTGGCCAAGCTGTAACAGTACCCCGCGGCTCTTGATTGTGCCATCGCTTTAACTTAAATCATCATATTTTCAGACCTGAATGGAAGTCTGATTTTGAAAAGGATAAACTAGGAGACTAGCAATAATACGGAGGGAATAAGCAAGGGGCGGGGGGGGGGTAGCAGAGAGAGAGAGAGAGAGAGAGAGAGAGAGAGAGAGAGAGAGAGAGAGAGAGAGAGAGAGAGGAGAGAGAGAGAGAGAGCGAGAGAGAGAGAGAGAGGGAGAAGGCAGGTAGAACTCCCAGTATTTAATTGTAATCAATAGCAAAATTGTCGAACTGCCAGGACGATCCCTTTCAGTATATATCCTAAATTATGAATAAATCATTGAAAGCCTATGAAGTAAATTCGTAGTTCCAGCGAAGCAGAATTAATTTTGCACATTTTGCCCGGGTAAATGCGTTTTTATTCATCGTGTTCAGTTTTCTATGCACCTTCCCACATTGTACTGGCTAGTCGGTTAATTGATTACAATAAATTCGCTCGTATGTTTTAGGAGCGGAGCTGCCGTAGGAGCTGTGGTTGGGGAAATAAATTGGAAGCCCTGCAAGAGGAGATATGATTGATAACGCCGTTTTGATGAGAGAAATGGAGATATAAATACCTGCAAGTCTCAGTATTTCTAAATTTATCTCTCTAAATAATTAATAGCCACACGATATTAAAAATTACAATTTCCACTTTTCCATGCTATTCACCTGAACACAGGACGCCAACGCCGATGAAGTCAGAGGAAGACCGATTGAATATGGATGTCCTGCAATTTTGGAGATGAGATTCGTTTCCTTCACACTGAAGGTCGGTCACCCACACGGGCCCTTCTTTCCCTCTGTACCCCGAGGCGATGTAGGAGGATGTGGCCACACCGCAACGCAGTTGCTTACAGACGACGTTGGCCTCATTGATAGTCCAAAAGTTATCCTGTATTCTGCTCCATCCGCCATTATCATAAACCTCCACCTGGCCGTCGCAGCGGCTTCCCCCTTCGGTCAGCCGCAGAGACCACATTTCATCTACAATGTGGATGAGATTGTGTAAAACAGTTAATAATTACTCAATGTATCCCAGATACTTTCAGCTATTAGCGGCAAATATTAGTTTATACACTAATTTCCTACAAGGCAATCTCCCCAGAAGCCACTTAACATCTCTTCTCCCTCCGCAGGATAAAAAAAGACACACACGTAGCGGTCCCAGGCATTATTCTTGCTCGCCGAACATAAAGAGAGCCATTTAAAGTTTTATTATAATTCATTGTTCTTTTTCAACTGTTTATAATATGACTTAACTCACCTGCAAACATTACATCTTTATTTTTGCAGATTTTAAAATGGTACAAAAATTACTATCCTGAAACACCATTTGACATAATTCTCTGCACTTTACAATAATTTCTCCTCAAATTTTAGTTTGATTCACTGTAGTACTCAAGGTCTGTGTATCCAAAATAAAACAGTGCAAATTGCAAACACAGACTGTAGCCACAAAAAAATTTAGATTTGTGGCATATTTTTGCAGAAAACTTTGGATGCATTCAATTGTTCTTTTTTTCTTTTTTTTTTTTTGTCTCTGTTATGGATATCTTTTCGACCAAAGAAGGGTTTCATTCAGACTAATGTTTCAACAGCTCACCGGTGCAGATCAGGCTGGCGTCATTTCCATGCGAACAGCTGATCTGACTCCACGCTGAGACTTGGCAATCAGCTAGTCGGGACTCATTGCCCAAACAAATGTAGTTATCCTTCCACACCGGCCCGTTTCCTGTGCCAAAGTATGCATCTCTGGGAGTTTCCTTTACTGCACCACACTGCAGCTGTTCACAGACCACGGCAGCATCTTCCAAGCTGAAGTACTCATCACAAAGTGTTCCCCACTGGTCGCCGTGCTGAATTTCCACCCGGCCAGAACATCTGCTGTTCCCATCAACGAGTCGTGCTACAGAATTCCCTGTTTTATTAATAATTGAATTCAGTTAATTAATCTCAACATAAACTAATTAAAAGAACTTGCACAGGATCGGACCGCTATCCAGAGCATCTGCTCGGCAGAGCTTCGCGAAAGTAAGAGTATGGCACAATGTACACCAGTATATCTTTTATCTGATTGGCACACAATCATTTTTTTTTCCCAATTCATTTTTAAGTGTCGTGAATAATCTGCATACACCACGACAGGAACCTCGCGTTTTTGTAGGTTTATAACAAAATCAGTGCTATTGTTTCAAACATTGGGCCGAGCAGGTAAAAAAGTGTTTCCTTACCTGATTTCTATACAGTACTCCTGATTTTGTTGATCGTTCACAGTTTCATGCCCATCACTCTAAATGTTACATTTTGTCGAAGTTGAAAATACCAACACCATATTCCACCCATGCTGTTCTTGCCCACTCAGTGGACGATATGCATATGCATCATATTTATCTATCTATCTATCTATCTACCTATCTATCTATTTACATGTAATATTTGAGGATACTTCCTGCAGTCAGATAGTGTGCACTCAGACGGGGCATTTTCGATTTTCTGTTTCGTTATTGGCGATTAAATTGATGTTAGTCTTTGCTTGTGATGTATATTTTCTTTGCACTTTTCCATTATCTATTTTCATGTTTGTTTCTTTCACTGACGACTCATTTCTTAGGTTCATAAGCAACTTTCAAGCTGTCCTTCACGTTAGGCCCCCTAAAAATGTCCGCTGATGATTATAAATTACGGGGAATTCACAAGGCATCTGTCTTTGAACTAGCAGCTATATAGTTGATGTTTTATTTATTCTTCTGCTGAGGTTTTTATCATGTTTACAATCGTTATGCAATGGAATGGAAGATCAGCAAGTATGTGAAGAAGTGGCTTAGCGTACCGAGCAACCTCACCAATTCTGCAATCCATAGTAGCCAGACAAAGCTTACCATCCCAGTGTAATCCCTTGTTGAAGAGTTCAAGGTATCCAAGATAAGATATTCATGATGCCTCGAGACTCAAAAGACCCTGTCATCAACAACACCCAGCCGGTTGTGAGATCAGGCAGGAAGTTGTCAGCCCATGCAGCAATTGATGAGGCAGAGTCTAGATTGAAGGACAAGGAGGTGGTTGGGGCTACCCAGCTAGGCCGCCAGGGAATTGGCTGGACAGCCCACAAATGGTGGTTGTCCTCTACAGGTGAGGAGCGCCGTGAGCTTGTAACACAAGATATACGAGAGGTAGAAGAGGAGAAGATGTTAGCTAAAACAGCAGTCCTGGCCAAACAGGGGGCTTGGACCTGATGGGAAAGTGTTGAACAACGACATCTATCCTGGAAAGTTCTGTGGCAGATGGAACTGCTCCGCATTTCTGTTCTGTGCAGAGCAGCGTACGATCTGCTCCCAACACCTGCCAACCTCAGCACCTGGTATGAAGATAAGACAGACAGATGCGCTGCTTGCGGCGAGAAGGGAACACTTCAAAGTATTTTGATTGCATGCAGAGTCAATCTTTCCTGCGCCATGTACACTTGGAGACATAATAACGTTCTCAAAGTTGCAACAGAAGCGGTTGAGCAGAGAGTACTGCAGCACAACTTATCTCATGCCCCATGCTGCACAGAACACCGCATATCATTTGTGAAAGAAGGCTCCAACTCAAGGGTGTACAGCGCAGGCCCACGATCAAGCATACTTTATTCAGCCAATGACTGGTGTGTCAATGCCGACCTGGATGGGAAAGGCAATTTCCCGAGGCAAATAGCCTTCACCACATTGCGCCCAGATATAATCGCATGGTCGGACACCAGTGGAGAAGTGGTTATTGGTGAACTCACAGCCCCCTGTGAAAACAACATCGATGAAGCCCATGAGCACAAGTTAACCAAGTATGCAGAATTAATGTCAGAGTGCAGCGATAGACCGGGGAAGGTCTCATGCTATCCATTCGAAGTAGGTTGTAGTGGCTTTATTGCGTTCACTTTCCAGAAGTGGTTGCGTGAGCTCGGCTTTACTAGAAGAGAGATCAAGGCAACCAGCAGGGCTGTAGCTGAGGCAGCAGAGACAGGATCAGCATGTCAGTGGACCAAATACGTCCAGAGGGGCAGACAGTCGGACAACGTATCTATTCCAGTCGGTTTTTATTCTTTGGAACGTAGAAAGTTGAGGGGGACTTGGGAGAGGTATTTAAAATTATGAGAGCGATAGATAGAGTTGACGTTGATAGGCTTTTTTCCATTGAGAGTGGGGGAGATTGTAACAAGAGGACATGAGTTGAGAGTTAAAGGACAAAAGTTTAGGTGCAACATGAGGGGGAACTTCTTTACTCAGAGAGTGCTAGCTGTTTGGAACGAGCTTCCAGCAGAAGTGGTTGAGGCAGATTCGATGATGTCATTTAAAGTTAAATTGGACAGCTATATGGACAGGAAAGGAATGGAGGGTTACGGGCTGAGTGCAGGTCGGTGGGACTAGGTGAGAGTAAGAGTTTGGCACGGACTAGAAGGGCCGAGCTGGCCTGTTTCCCTGCTGTAATTGTTGTATGGTTATATGGTTATATGTTATACATCTTTTGCAAACCCTTCGGTAAGTTACGTAGGCACCCGAAGAGTAGACTATCTGTTGGATGGAACAACTCTGATAGAGGCAGATGCCAAGTTTTTAAGCAACACACATCAAAGTTGCTGGTAAACGCAGCAGGCCAGGCAGCATCACTAGGAAGAGGTACAGTCGACGTTTCAGGCCGAGACCCTTCGTCAGGACTAACTGAAGGAAGAGTGAGTAAGAGATTTGAAAGTGGGAGGGGGAAGGGGTTATCCAAAATGATAGGAGAAGACAGGAGAGGGAGGGATGGAGCCAAGAGTTGGACAGCTGATTGGCAAAGGGGATACGAGAGGATCATGGGACAGGAGGTCCGGGAAGAAAGACAAGGTGGTGGGGGTGGACCCAGAGAATGGGCAAGGGGTATAGCCAGAGGGACAGAGGAGAAAAAGGAGAGTGAGAGAAAGAATGTGTGTATAATCCTCTCGTATCCTCTTTGCCAATCACCTGTCCAGCTCTTGGCTCCATCCCTCCCCCTCCTGTCTTCTCCTATCATTTTGGATCGCCCCCTCCCCCTCCCACTTTCAAATCTCTTACTAACTCTACCTTCAGTTAGTCCTGACGAAGGGTCTCGGCCTGAAACGTCGACTGTACCTCTTCCTAGATATGCTGCCTGGCCTGCTGCGTCCACCAGCAACTTTGATGTGTGTTGCTTGAATTTCCAGCATCTGCAGAATTCCTGTTGTTTGCCAAGTTTTTAAGCTCACCAGTGAGAGGTGGTGCTTTAGCACTGCTGGCCCACCACCTCGAGGGAGTCTTGATCATAAGCGGGCCGAGACTCCGGAAGACAGGTGGCAGATCAACTGATGATCCCACTGGTGACAGCACAGGACAGTTAACATCTTAGTCCAAGTGTATTTTCAATTCTTTAAATTCTGTTTGTCTCCTTCACTGACGACTCATTTCTTAAGTTCATAAGCAACTTTCAAGCTGTTATTCACGTTAGGGCCAACAAAGTGTACACTGATGATTATAAACTATGGGGAATTCACAAGCCATCTGTCGTTCAACTAACAGCTATATAGTTGATATTTTATTTACTCATCTGCGGGGGTTTTTGTCATTTTTACAATCGTTATGGCTAAATTTGTAGCAGTAAATTCCGACGCTATTGCAACAAGTTATCTCGCTATAATCATGTATATTCTATACTGGTGCAAATACATGCTTGGAAGTTGTGCTGCAAAAACAATGGTTTGTATTCATCTACAGTTCCGCACCAATTCATCTGTGTGTTTCCTTAAAGAAGAAAGGAGAAATGTTTCGGGCAATATTCAATAATCCATCAAAGTATCAGTACGGAAATAAACAATATTTGATTGCTTTTTGTTAATCGAGATAGCCATTATATAGCTACAAAGCCTGCTGCGCATTTTAACGTTTAATCAGTTTTATGTCTGTATTTAGGCACATGACAAAATTCAGTATCATTAAATTTCTTCGAATTATTAATTTTCACGTTAAAGTGTATGATATAATTTGAAAGGAGTGCTGAGAAAATTTCCGGCATGTACTTCACACTCAATTTCTCAAGGAAACACCATTTTTCATTTTTTATATATTTTCTACTGCAAAAATGATTGTTTAATTTATAATAACGCTGCATGCTACGCTTTTGTTGGTGATTTTTGTTTCAACTTATTGAAATCTTCAAATATGTTAATTTCTTTCGTTGAAACCCAAATTGAAGTCAATCGTTATTTTATTCTTCCAGCAATATCACCCTCTTAATCTGTCCGTCAATGTCAGATGAAAATCATATGAAAAAGTACTCTGCTGATGGAATTTGCAAACCGCTAATGGGAAAAATGTCGAAAAGAAATACCTGGATCCTAGGTACTCACCAGAGCAGATCACACTGACATCATTCTCATGGGTGCAACGATGAGCTCCTGAAGAAAATGGACAGTCCCACAGCCTCGACTCATTACCCTGACATTCAGAGGCATTAGTCCATACATCTCCTGTTCCTTCTCCAAAATAAGCTCCTCCCCGCACAGCAACAGCGACTCCGCATTGAAGCTGTCGGCACACCACGCTGGCATCATTCATATCCCAGTGCAGATCACACACCGTGTTCCAGGTTTCTCCAAACTGCACTTCCAGTCTTCCAGAGCAGTCATCATTTCCGGACACCAATCTTGGAACTCGGTGGTCTGAGGAAGATATGAAGCACAGTTAGCAAAAAGAACATTTGAGCAATATGCAGCGAACTCCTCTTGCTTTCATTGTATATAAAGTCCCAATTGGTTCTCAAACAGATGACATTGTTTTCCACGTCCAAATTTCATAATGGGATATCGGAACTGAGTATCAAAATTACTTTCTCTCTTTGGTGGTTAATTAATGCCAGATAATAGATTCTTAACACGTTTATTCCTATTATTTTTATATCCTCTTTTAACCAGAGGAAATTATATTATCTTTCTTATGGCATGATACCAAAGGCATGAAATATTATTATAATTCAGGGGAAAAAGTAAGAACATTGTTGCTATTACTATTATTATCATCATCATCATCATCATTATCATCTTTAATTCCAGATACGGTGACGTTTGCATCGAAATTCCAAAAGCATCATTCATTTTTCTCAAAGGGAATACAGGGAAAATGAATTAAAAGAAATACTTTTACTTCCCCATCTTCACGCTATGGTGGAGCCAAGTATTCACTGAAAAACGTGTATAGAAAAAAAATGAAGTAATCATTATATATAGATGACAAATACTTCAAGCATGAAATAAATCTGATGAAATTAAGTCAAGATTTTCGACGAAGAGACTATGGCTAAAAAATAGCAGTCCACTTTCAATATTTCTTATTTAGAATTCTACAAAGGTGATAAATGCAAACACGGTAATTAAGTTAAGTCAAGACTGACTGCATTAGATTAGATTAGATTATTGCATTAGATTATGAGGACACACTGTCCTCGTTTATTGTCATTTGGAAATGCATGCATTAAGAATTGATACAATGTTCCTCCAGAGTGATATCACAAAAAAAAACAGACAAACCAAAGACTAACACTAACAAGACCACATAATTATAACATATAGTTACAGCAGTGCAAAACAATAACATAATTTGATAAAGAGCAGACCATGGGAACGGTAAAAAAAAAGTCTCACATTTCCTATCGACTCCCAATAGTCCCCGATAGCAGGCGGAAAAAGGGAGAAACTCTCCCTGCCAGAAACCTACAGGCACCGACAACTGTTGGCGCGTTGGAAGCACCTGACCACAGCCGACTCTGCGTCCGTCCGAAAATTTCGAGACTCCGATCAGCCCTTCGACGCCGAGCACCGAGCACCATCTCTGCCCAGAGCTTGGACCCCGTCCCGGCCGCCGAGCAATAAGCAAAGCCGATGACTCGGGGCCTTCCCCTCCGGAGATTCTGGATCACACAGTAGCAGCGGCAGCGAAGAAGACATTTCGGAATTTTCTCCAGATGTTCCTCCGCTCTCTCACGTCTGTCTCCATCAAATAAGGATTGTGCACGGCACCCTACTTGACAGATTACAGATATCATTCACCGGAGCGGCCGCGCAAGCTGTGTCACGCCGCCATCTTCTCCTCCTTCTCCATTGTTCTGCATTTGACGGGAAGAAGAATCGCCTGTTTATCCGACTGCACTGTTATTCAAAGAAATAATGGTTGGCGAATTTTGTCAATTTGTTTACATTTATTCCATTTTCCTCAACCTATTCTATAAAAGCGCCATTCCAAAAGATTCTCGTACTTCGTCCATCTGTACATTTTTACCAGTCCCTCTGTCATCTTATACGTGGGTTCTATATATATACAGTGGCCCTTACCTTGGAAAAAAATGCCGTGATTCTGCTGTCTACCGATGGAATCAGGTAGCGCTGAGGCTTCATATCCAACATATGATTTTCGTAACTTCTTCCATCTCTAAAGGGCCCCTAGCACTAAATTAATTTTTATGCCTCCTGTCCTAAGTATGTACACGGCTCTTTCCACAGACATCGCTCCCCCCGTAGCTCCCTTATCAAGTTATCCCTCCCCTCTAATCTTTCTCTGGGCATTTATCCCTGCAAGCAGCCAAAATTCAACACTTGTTCATTCACCTCCTTCCTCCCCTCCATTAAAGGCTGCAACGAGTCCTTCCAGGTAAGGTAACATTTCACCTACGAAATGCTATGGTCGTCTATTGTAACTATTGTTTCTCTGCTGCCTCCGCTACATCAGTGAGACCTCGTCAATGTGCAGCTCATTTTTCTGCCTCACAAGCAGAACTTCCCGATAGGCCAACAATTTAATTCCAATTCCCATTGCAACATGACGGTCCATTTGTGCCACGATGTGGACACATTCGGGGTGAAGTAACAAAACCTTGTCTGCCGATCTTGTAGATTTTATGCCGAAGGTAAATATGGATTTCTCCTTTGAGTTAAAAAACGTCGCTTCCCCTCCCCTCGTCTTCAATTCCCCATTCTAGCCTCTTATGGCTTCTCACCTACCTAGCGCGTCCCTTGCTATCCCTCCTCTTTCTTTACTTTACTTTATTTTCGCCAAACAACTGATACCAGAGCGTACAATCATCACAGCGATATGTGTTTCTGCCCTTCATGCTCCTGGAGTCCAAATCGATAGAAAATACAATAAAACAATAAATTATAGATAATAAATCGAAAAGGCAAAGTAAGGTAGTGCAGAAAACCCGAGAGGCAGGTCCGGATATTTGGCGGGTACGGCCCAGATCCGGGTCAGGATCCGTTCAGCAGTCTTATCACAGTTTGAAAGAAGCTGTTCCCAAATCTGACCGTACGAGTCTTCGAGCTCCTGAGCCTTCCCCCGGAGGGAAGAGGGACGAAAAGTGTGTTGGCTGGGTGGGTCGTGTCCTTGATTATCCTGGCAGCACTGCTCCGACAGCGTGCGGTGTAAAGTGACTCCGAGGACAGAAGATTGGTTTGTGTGATGTGCTGCACCATGTTCACGATCTTATGCAGCTTCTTTCGGTCTTGGACAGGACAACTTGCATACCAGGTTGTGATGCACCCCAGAAGAATGCTTTCTACTGTGCATGTATAAAAATTAGTGAAGGGTTTAGAGGACAGGCCAAATTTATTTAGCTTTTTTTCAGGAAGTAAAGACGGTGGTGACCCTTCTTGGCAGTAGACTCTGCTTGTTTGGACCAAGTCAGGTCATTTGTGATATTGAGCCGAAAAACTTCCATTTCTCTGAAGTGACACTTCCCTTTCATGTCAGATTCCTTCTATGCATCTCTATAGTTTCCCCACCCACTTGCTCTCACCTATCAACTTCTAGCTGTGTTTCCTCACCACCTCCCATCTTTCCACTCAGGTGACTGCCCTTTCCATACTCTTCCATGAAGGGCTCGCCGAATCGTTTACTCATTTGCATGAACGCACAGACCATGTGCTTAGTTCCTGCAGCGTTTCTGTTGGAGACTTTAGATTTCCGTTACCTTAATGGGTAATTTTAATGTCACAGAAATGAAAACAATATGTATCATGAAATTATTTTTTTCTTCGCAAACTCCGACGAAAACAGAGGAGTGCCCCAAAGTATGAGTAGCAGTTAAAACGTTTGAACTCCGAAACACATCCAGCTCCCCCTCCCACGCACAAGCTGCTGCAACGCAGCGATAACCCTCACTCACCAACAAAAAAACAACAGCAACCTCTGCCGACCAGTCAAGCGTGCAGCAAACTATCAATTAAGACCCAGACTTGCAGTATCCCAAAAACGACGTGCACCCGATAATGTGTCATATCACAGGCTCGCTCTCTCCCTAATAAGGGAACAAGAAGTGTCCCCGTTTCACAGTGTGAGGAGGACATAAAAAACAACTCGTTGACTTAGGATTGTAAAAGTGTGTTGCCTCGTTCCTCCCGAGCAGATTCGGCAGCAGAAAGGTGCTGATTTTCGGACAGACAATGCACGGCAGTTAACCAGCTGCCGAACTCCTTGTCTATGCAACGAGTCATTATTTTTATATACGCTAAAAGGTAACATCTCAGTCTGCTTTAGTGAAAAATAGTTTTATCTATTGTTCACAGATCTCCAGCTGTCCGTGCAATATCATTCCGACGCTTTTCTACACCCTGTCAAGAATAATATTAGCATTCACGTATCACGTCGATTATAATTGCATAAAATTTTAAATGCACATTGGCATAAAGATAGCGTACAGCCTTAGCTCAACAGAATCACGCTCGAATCCTTGGCCAATGATGCAAATATCCTCTACCAATTTTGATTGGCATGCCATTGCCGGGAAGCAAAGTACTCACCCCGGGCTCTCTATGCTCAGCAAAAGACCTCAAGATCAAGATAATAATCCTTTCTGTTCGGATCTCTTTTAATTTCGTAACATATAACACCATGAATCTGCGTTAAATTCTTAAAGGCATTCCTTTCCGCACATTACCATTTGATCTAATTCCAGCCGTAACTGCAGGCAATATTCTTAACAAGCCAATGCATCAGTAATTTGATGTCATCGACAGACCTATTAATCATTATATTTGGATTGCAACACAATTCTTCAACCGATACGATAGAAGCAAGGAAAATGATTTTCCTCGATCGCAAAACTGAAAGACAAAAACAATACCTCAGTATGACTCTCTGTGTCCTATCAACAATAAAGTTTAGTATTGAAATAGCTACCCCAACAGCAATACCACGTGAGTTAATTTTGTGGACCAAGCTTCCATAAATTTCATGGAGGAAGCATTTACCGCGTTGCCTCGTCAATTCTCTTGTTCAGCTTTACTAAAATCTCAGTTTCATAGAATAGTACAGCACATTACAGGCCCTTCAGCCCACAGGGTTGTGCCGACAATCAAACCCCGCCTCCCATATACACCCCCCCCCCGCCCACCTTAAATTCCTCCATATACCTGTCCAGTCATCTCTCAAATTTCACTAGTGTATCTGCCTCCACCACTGACTCAGGCAGTGCATTCCACGCACCGACCACTCTCTGAGTAAACAACCTTTCTCTAATATCCCCCTTGAACTTTCCACCCCTTACCTAAAAGCCATGTCCTCTTGTATTGAGCAGTGGTGCCCTGGGGAAGAGGCGCTGGCTGTCCACTCTAGCTATTCCTCTTAATATCTTGTATACCTCTATCATGTCTCCTCTCATCCTCCTTCGCTCCAAAGAGTAAAGGCCTAGCCCATTTATTCTCTGATCATAATCCATACTCTCTAAACCAGGCAGCATCCTCGTAAATCTTCTCTGTACCCTTTCCAATGTTTCCACATCCTTCCTATAGTGAGGCGACCAGAACTGACAATAGACAATAGACAATAGACAACAGGTGCAGGAGTAGGCCATGCGGTCCTTCGACCCAGCACCGCCATTCACTGTGATCATGGCTGATCAACCACGATCAGTATCCAGTGCCTACCTTATCCCCATAACCTTTGACCGCTATCTTTAAGAGCTCTATCCATCTCTTTCTTGAAAGCATCCAGAGACTTGGCCTCCACAGCCTTCTGGGACAGAGCATTCAGTATACCCACCACTCTCTGGGTGAAAAAGTTTTTATTTTTTTCTCAACTCCGTTCTAAATGGCCTACCCCTTCTTCTTAAACTGTGGCCTCTGGTTTTGGACTCACCCATCAGCGGGAACATGTTTCCTGCATCCAGCGTGTCCAGTCCCTTAATAATCTTATATGTTTCAATAAGATCTCCTCTCAAATTTCTAAATTCCAGCGTATACAATCTCAGTCGCTCGAATCTTTCGACATATGACAGTCCCGCCATCCCGGGAATTAACCTTGTGAACCTACGCTGCACTCCCTCAATAGCAAGAATGACCTTCCTCAAATTTGGAGACCAAAACTGCACACAGTACTCTAGCTGTGGTCTCACCAGGGCCCTATACAGCTGCAGAAGGACCTCTTTGCTCTTATGCTCAATTCTCCTTGTTATGAAGGCCAGCATGCCATTAGCTTTCTTCACTGCCTGCTGTACTTGCATATTTTCTGTCAGTGACTGATGTACAAGAACACCTAGATCTCGTTGCGCTTCCCCTTTTCCTACCTTGACTCCATTTAGATAATAATCTGCCTTCTGGTTCTTACCAGCAAAGTGGATAAGCTCACATTTATGTACATTAAACTGTATCTGCCAAGCATCTGCCCACTCACCCAACCTGTCCAAATCATCCTGCATTCTCATAACATACTCCTCACATTTCACACTGGCACCCAGCTTTGCGTCATCGGCAAATTTGCTAATGTTACTTTTAATTCCCTCATCTAAATCATTAATATATATTGTAAACAACTGCGTTCCCAGCACTGAACCCTGCGGTACCCCACTGGTCACCGCCTGCCATTCTGAAAGGGAGCCGTTAATCGCTACTCTTTGTTTTCTGTCAGCCAGACAATTTTCAATCCATGTCAGTACTCTGCCCCCAATACCATGGGCCATAATTTTGCCGACTAATCTCCTATGTGGGACTTTATCAAAGGCTTTCTGAAAGTCCAGGTACATTACACCCACTGGCTCTCTCCTGTCCATTTTCATAGTTACCTCCTCAAAAAATTCCAGAAGATTAGTCAAGCACGATTTCCCCTTCGAAAATCCATGCTGACTCGGACCAATCCTGTTACTACTATCCAGATGTGTCATAATTTCATCTTTTATAATTGACTCCAGCATCTTTCCCATGACAGACATCAGGGTAACCGGTCTATAATTCCCTGTTTTCTCTCTTCCTCCCTTCTTGAAGGGCACCATTAGCCACCCTCCAATCCTCAGGAACTGATCCTGAGTCTATAGAACATTGGAAAATGATTACCAATGCGACCACGATTCCTAAAGACACCTCCTTAAATACCCTGGGATGCAGACCATCAGGTCCCGGGGACTTATCAGCCTTCAGACCCAACAGCCTATCCAACACTATTTCCTGCCTAATATAAATTCCCTTCAATTCATCCATTACTCTAGGCCCTTCGGCCACTATTACATCTGGGAGGTGGTTTGTATCTTCCCCAGTGAAGACAGATACAAAGTACCTGTTCAACTCGTCTGCCGTTTCCTTGTTCCCCATAATAAATTCATCCGCTTCTGTCTTCAAGGTCCCAATTTTGGTCTTAACTATTGTTTTTCCTTTTCGCATACCTAAAAAAGCTTTTACTACCTTCCCTTATATTCTTGGCTAGTTTACCTTCGTACCTCATTTTTTTTCTCCGCGTATTGCCTTTTTAGTTACCTTCTGTTGCTCTTTAAAAGTTTCCCAATCCTCTGGCTTCCCACTCGTCTTTGCTATGTTATACTCTTTTATTTTTATACTGTCCATTACTTCCCTTGTCAGCCACGGCCTCCCCTTACTCCCCTTAGGATCTTTCTTCCTCTTTGGAATGAACTGATCCTGCACTATCTGGAGTATTTCCAGAAACACTTGCCATTGCTGATCCACTGTCATCCCTGCTAGGGTATTGTTCCATTGAATTTTGGCCAGCTCCTCCCTCATAGCAGCATAGATCCCTTTGTTCAACTGTAATACTGACACTTCCAAGTTTCCCTTCTCCCTCTCAAATTGTAGATGGACACTGGACACAGTACTTCAAGTGTAGCCTAACCAGAGTTTTATAGAGCTGCATCATTACCTCGGGAATCTTAAACTCCCTCCCTCGACCTAGGAAAGCTAACACCCCATAAGCTTTCTTAATTACCCTATCTACCTGTGAAGCAACTTTCAGGGATCTGTGGACACGTAGCCCCAGATCCCTCTGCTCCTTCACACTACCAAGTATCCTGCCATTTACTTTGTACTCTGCCTTGGAGTTTGTCCTTCCAAAGTGTACCACCTCACACTTCTCCGGGTTGAACTCCATCTGCCACTTCTCAGCCCACTTCTGCAACCTATCAATGACTCTCTGTGTGCTATCACAGTACGACTCCCTGTGTCCTATCAACAATAAAGTTTACTATTGAAATAGCTACCACAACAGTGATACCATGTGAGTTAACTTTATGGACCAAACTTCCATAAATTTCATGGAGGAAACGTTTACCGTGTTGCCTCGTCGATTCTCTTGTTTAGTTTTTCGAAAACCTCAGTTTCATGATAGATGACTCCTCGTGGAAAAACGGCAAAGCGCATTATATGAAATTCATACAAACCCTCACTTAAAATCTACTTCCAATATTGCACATGCAACACGCTGTACGGTTTCACTGCTAAGGCTTATATAATGGCTTCTGTGTAATGTTCCACTGTTAAGGTAATGGCTTCTGTGTAGCAGCAATGTCTCTGTTATGACTAGAGATAACAGGACTTTGGAATTCAGTGACTAGCCAATAAGAAATTGTTGCTGTGTCTTGTGTTTCTGGAAGCAGCTGTTTTCGCGGACTTTTACCAGAGGGCGAGAGAGGGATGAAGAGAGTTGTAAAAGAGCGCCTGAAGACTTTGTGTGTCAATGCAAGGAGCATTTTTAACAAGGTGGATGAATTAAAAGTGCAGATTGTTATTAATGAATATGATATAGTTGGGATCACAGAGACATGGCTCCAGGGTGACCAAGGATGGGAGCTCAAAATTCAGGAATATTCAATATTCCCGATGGATAAACATAAAAGAAAAGGAGGTGGGGTAGCATTGCTGGTTAGAGAGGAGATTAACGCAATAGAAAGGAAGGACATTAGCCCAGAAGATGTGGAATCGATATGGGTAGAGCTGCGTAACACTAAGGGGCAGACAACGCTAGTGGGAGTTGTGTACAGGCCACCTAACAGTAGTAGTGAGGTCGAAGATGGTATTAAACAGGAAATTAGAAATGCGTGCAATAAAGGAACAGCAGTTATAATGGGTGACTTCAATCTACATATAGATTCGGTGAACCAAATTGGTAAGAGTGCTGAGGAAGAGGATTTCTTGGAATGTATGCGCGATGGTTTTCTGAACCAACATGTCGAGGAACCAACTAGACAGCAGACCATTCTAGACTGGGTATTGAGCAATGAGGAAGGGTTAATTAGCAATCTTGTCGTGAGAGGCCCCTTGGGTAAGAATGACCATAATATGGTGGAATTCTTCATTAAGATGGAGAGTGATATAGTTAATTCAGAAACAAAGTTTCTGAACTTAAATAAGGGTAACTTTGAAGGTATGAGACGTGAATTAGCTAAGATAAACTGGCAAATGATACTTAAAGGATTGACGGTGGATATGCAATGGCAAGCATTTAAAGATCGCATGGATGAACTACAACAATTGTTCATCCCAGTTTGGCAAAAGAATAAATCAGGGAAGGTAGTGCACCCGTGGCTGTCAAGAGAAATTAGGGATAGTACCAATTCCAAAGAAGAAACATACAAATTAGCCAGAAAAAGCAGTTCACCTGAGAAGTGGGAGAAATTCAGAATTCAGCAGAGGAGGACAAAGGGCTTAATTAGGAAAGGGAAAAGAGATTATGAGAGAAAATTGCCAGGGAACATAAAAACTGACTGTGAAAGCTTTTATAGATATGTGAAAAGAAAAAGATTGGTTTAAACAAATGAAGGTCCCTTACAGACAAAAACAGGTGAACTGATTATTTGGAACAAGGACATGGCAGACCAATTGAATAACTACTTTGGTTCTGTCTTCACTAGGGAGGACATAAATAATCTTTCGGAAATAATAGGGGACAGAGGGTCTAGTGAGATGGAGGAACTGAGGGAAATACATGTTAGTAGGGAAGTGGTGCTTGGTAAATTGAAGGGATTAAAGGCAGATAAACCCCCAGGGCCAGAGGGTCTGCATCCCAGAGTGCTTAAGGAAGTAGCCTAAGAAATAGTGGATGCATTTGTGATAATTTTTCAAAACTCGGTAGATTCTGGACTAGTTCCCGAGGATTGGAGGGTGGCTAATGTAACCCCGCTTTTTAAAACAAGGAAGGAGAGAGAAACCGGGAAATTACAGACCGGTTAGCCTAACATCGTTGGTGCGGAAAATTCTAGAGTCAGTTATCAAAGATGCGATAACAGCACATTTGGAAAGCGGTGAAATCATCGGACAAAGCTAGAAACATAGAAACATAGAAAATAAGTGCAGGAGTATGCCATTCGGCCCTTCGAGGCTGCACCGCCATTCAGTATATTCATGATTAGCATGGATGTGTGAAAGGAAAATCATGTCTGACAAATTTCATAGTATTTTTTGAAGAAGTCACTAGTAGAGTGGATAGGGGAGAACCAGTGGATGTGGTATATTTGGATTTTCAAAAGGCTTTGGACACGGTCCCACACAGGAGATTAGTGTGTAAACTTAAAGCACACGATATTAGGGGTAAAGTATTGATGTGGATAGAGAATTAGTTGGTAGACATGAGGCAAAGAGTGGGAATAAACGGGACCTTTTCAGAATGGCAGGTAGTGAATAGTGGGGTACCGCAAGGCTCAGTGCTGGGATCCCAATTGTTTACAATCTATTTTAATGACTTATATGAGGGAACTAAATGCAGCATCTCCAAGTTTGCGGATGACACGCAGCTGTGCG
This sequence comes from Mobula birostris, assembly GCF_030028105.1. Classification (NCBI taxonomy): domain Eukaryota; kingdom Metazoa; phylum Chordata; class Chondrichthyes; order Myliobatiformes; family Myliobatidae; genus Mobula; species Mobula birostris. The sequence continues at coordinate 76,689,023 of NC_092382.1, forward strand.
GCAGTGTTAGCTGTGAGGAGGATGCTAAGAAGATGCAGGGAGACTTGGATAGGTTAGGTGAGTGGGCAAATTTAATGTGGATAAATGTGAGGTTATCCACTTTGTTGGCAAAAAACAAGAAAATAGATTATTGCCCGAATGGTGGCCGATTAGAAAAAGGGGAGGTGCAACGAGACCTAGGTGTCATTATACACCAGTCATTGAAAGTGGGCATACAGGTACAGCAGGCGGTGAAAAAGACGAATGGTATGCTGGCACTCATAGCAAGAGGATTCGAGTACAGGAGCAGGGAGGTACTACTGCAGTTGTACAAGGCCTTGATGAGACCACTCCTGGAGAATTGTGTGCAGTTTTGGTCCCCTAATCTGAGGAAAGACATTCTTGCCATAGAGGGAGTACAAAGAACGTTCACCAGATTGATTCCTGGGATGGCAGGATTTTCATAAGATGAAAGACTGTATCGGCTAGGCTTATGCTGGTTGGAATTTAGAAGATTGAGGGTGGGGGGGGGGGGGGATTTTATTAAAACGTATAAAATCCTAAAGGAATTAGACAGGCTAGATGCGGGAAGATTGTTCCCGATGTTGTGGAAGTCCAGAATGAGGGATCACAGTTTGAGGATAAAGAGGAAGCCTTTTAGGACCGAGATAAGGAAAACCTTCTTCACACAGAGACTGGTGAATCTGTGGAATTCTCTGCCACAGAAAACAGTTGAGGCCAGTTCATTGGCTATATTTAAGAGGGAGTTAGATATGGCCCTTGTGGCTAAAGGGATCGGGGGTATGGAGGGAAGGCTGGTACAGGGTTCTGAGTTGGATGATCAGCCATGATCATACTGAATGGCGGTACAGGTTCGAAGGGCCGAGTGGCCTACTCCTGCACATATTTTCTATGTTTCTATCTTTCTATGTTTCTATCTCAAGTGTGGATTATCCACAGCTGTATAAAGTTCTGGATAATGAAAATATTCTCTTTTTAATCTATATCCTGTTGTATTATATATTAGATATCTATCAATTTCGTTTCATCTATATAATTGATAATTATACGACAAGCATTTATTTCCTTGTTATTCATACACATCGTACACAACAGAAGTTGAAGCACTGCCCTTTGGATGCAAAACTGGTCACAGATTAACAATAAGACAAGCATTGTTCTATCATTGGATTCTGTCTCCTGCAGTGCAGCGTAATTTCAAAATTATTCAGCCTGTCTTGCAGCCCGTGTGCCTCATCTTTACGAAAGCCCGTTATGCGAAACCTTGTGCAAAATGTTTTTAATGCGCACTGCTGTGCCATCAAGAATATTTGCAATTACTGGAACAATTAATCAAGTTTATTAGAAACACGAGGTTACCCCATCACAACGTTATGCAGACTGTGCAGAATCAGACCCTGCCTTTCCAGCATTCTTTTTTTTTCCTCCTAGTGAATACAAATCTCGTCCTGTGGTGTCCCTGTCAGTTGATGACGTTAAGAAAAGTCAGAAATGGTTCCAGACGATAGAATCCCAGCAAGCCAATACAATAACCTGTCTTAGTAAAAGTTATTTAATTGTTAAGGACTGTTAAATTTAACTAAATAGAGGGTAGTAAAATCGAAGAATCAGATTAAAAATGTTATCGCTGGGCGGTATATTAATATATATTAGGTATGCTGTATGTATTTTATGAGAACAGATTCTCCTCGTCAAAGGCGGAGAAATCACAGCTAAACCCGAATATGTAAACCATAGTACGGCTCAGTTGTATAAATTGCTACTGTGTAAACCGAATTTGCTTCATGGGATTTGACGGAGAGAGAATTGCTTGACCGCAGTCATGAAGACTTGATTTGAGTACCTTTTGAACCAGTAAGTCCTTCTCGCCGTCCGCTACAGCGAGACAACTGCAAGGATCTCGTAAGCTGCAAAAAGTTGTAATTTTGTCGGTCCCGTTATGAGAACTGGTCTGTGTAATATCCAGGACACCGTCAAGGAGCGGCGCCTCAAAGAGGCGGTCTCAATCATTAAAGAGACTCCCTCCAACCAGGACATGCTAATTGTCATCGGTAACATCAAGAAGGGGGCACAGAAGCCTGAAAGCACTCACTCCTCGATTCAAGAACAGTTTCTTTCCATCTGCCATCCGATTTCTGAATGGTCATTGAGCCCATGATCAGGGCCCCACTATTCTTTTTTTTCTGTTTTTGCAGCCTTTATTTAAATTAGCTATTTCACACACACACACACACACGTCATGTCATATATATATGCATCTGTGTGTGTGTGTGTGTGTGTGTGTGTGTGTGTGTGTGTGTGTGTGTGTGCGCGTGTGTGTGTGTGTGTGTGTGTGTGCGTGTGTGTGTGCGTGTGTGTGTGTGCGTGTGCGTGTGTGAGTGTGTGTGTGCGTGTGTGTGTGTGCGTGTGTGTGTGTGTGTGTGTGTGTGTGTGTGTGTATATATAGATACCTAATGCACTTCACAATTTTTCTATATTTTCCCGTATTGCATTGTACTGCTGCTACAATGTTAACGCACTTCACGACAAATGTCGGTAGTATTAATTCCGATTCTGGTTCCGGAAACCCGATGACCGAAGCAGTAGCCTCTCTAGAAACGGCAGCATGTACTACGGTGCACTTCTCTTTTCCACTGTTAGTACAAACCTCTTTCGGCCGTATCTCCAGTTTTATGGGGTAGAGAACTCACTGTGAATCCCTTGCTCTCTGTTTCCTGTTCAGGCAATCTGCAACATTGTCCCGGAATGGAACGGTGTTGTTCCTATTTTCTCTATACAGGACTGCTGATTAGTTCAGTTCATCCAGCGGTTTAATTTTATTCAGATTTCCTGCAGTCCCGATAGCATTTGATCCTCTCAAGTGTGACAATGTCTTGAAATAATTTTATATGGAACAGTAATTTCGGAATTGCATTAACCTTATTTTTTTCCAGATTGTTTTCATACACCGTAGGTTCAATTACTGGTTCTGCGAGACAATGGCAGTTATACAACGGCAACATTTGCTTGCATTTGATACTTAAAATGCAACGCTGCAGTTAACAAAAATCTGAACCAAATAGAAAAGAGCACAGAGGCACACAGACCGCATTATCAATGCAAAGGGTAGTACATGCACGTTCTGAAGTCGAAGTTAGTTCGTTATCACTAAAAATGCAATCGATTCTATGTAATGGTACCAAGCATTAGCGATGGTCTGAAATCATGTTCATATTTCCTCACCGAATGAATATGGAATCTAATCCGGAGGGACATTGGCAATGCCATGAGTGTGACCATAAGAACATAAGTTATGAGAACAGAAGTAGGCCATTCGGTCCATCCAGTCTGCTCCGCCATTCAGTCATGGCTGATCCAATTTTTCCAGTCATCCCCACTCCCCTGCCTTCCCCCCAAACCCTCTGATGTCCTGACTAATCAAGAACCTATTTACCTCTGCCTTAAATGCATTCAATGACTTGGTTTCCACAGCCGCTCGGGGCAACAAATTCCACAGATTTTCCACCCTCTGACGAAAATAGTGTATCCGTATCTCTGTTCGAAAAGGTCGCCCTTCAATTCTGAAGTCATGCTCTCTTGTCAACGACTTCCCATCCATGGGAAACATCTTTGCCGTATCTAATATGTTCAGGATTTTTAATATTTCGAATGTTTCTGTAAGAACCTCCCTCATTCTCTGGAACTACAGGGAGCACAGTCCAGGGGCTGCCCCTCCATTCCTGGAATCATTCTCGTGAATCTTCTCCGAACCCTCTCCAATGTCAGTATATCGTTTCTAAAATAAGGAGGCTAAGACGGCCCACAAGACACCGTGTGGTCTGCAACTACCTTACAGAGCCTCAACATCACATCCAAGCTCTTACATTCTTTACCTCTAGAAACGAATGCCAACAATGCATTTGCCGTCTTCAGCACCATCTCAGCTTGAAGGGTAACCTCATGGTATCCAGCTCAAGAACTCCCAAGTCCCTTCGCATCTATGCATTTTGAATTCCCTCCACATCTAAATAATAGTCTGCCCGTTTATTTCTTTCCCATGCACTTTCCAACATTGAATTTCATTTGTCACGTATTTGCCCATTCTCCTAATCTATCTAAGTATCTAAACACCACACGCTCTTCCACCTATCTTTGTATCATCGGCAAATTTAGCCACAAGTCCATATCATTGATATACATCGTAAAATGCGGCGGTCCCAACACCGACTCCCGTGGAACTCTACTGGTAATCGGCAGACAGCCAGAATAAGATCTGTTTTCTGCCGAACAGCCAATGCTCCACCCATGCTAGTAATTCCCAGGTAATTCGATGGCTCTTATCTAACGAAGCAACCTCATGTGTGGCACCTTGTCAAAGGCCTCTGAAAATCCAAGTACACCATTTTCACTACATCTCCTTTGTCTACCCTGCCTGTAAATTCCTCAAATAATGCAATAGTTTAGTCATGCAGGATTTTGTCTTTCAGGAAACCATGCTGGCTTTGGCCTATCTTGTCATGTGCCTCCAGGTATTCCGTATTCTCATCCCCATCAATCGATTCCAAAAATTCCCCAACTACTGATATCAGCTAACTAGTCTCTGATTTTCTTTCTGCTGCCACTCACCCTTCTTAAATTGTAACGTAACATTTGTAATTTTCCAGACATGCCGTACAGTGCTAGAATCTTTCGACTCTTGAAAGATCATCGTTAAAGGCTTCACGATCTCTTCAACTATTTTTTTTTTTCCAGAACACTTCTAGCGTCAGTTTCTATTGGTTAAATATCTACCATCAACTCTCCATACTTTTCTATACTTAATAACGCTTTTAGTTTTTTTTTTGATATTGGTCGCCAGCGACCTTCCATAATACATCTTTTCGTTCCTAATGACCTTTTTGTTTCTTTCTGCGATCTTGATCTTCGTGTAGCTTTGACCTCTTTGTACGCCCTCTCTTTTGTTTTTACTTTGGCTCCTACTTCACTTGTTAGCCACGGTAGTGTCCTTCTTCCATTCGGAAATTTCTTCTTTTTTGGCAATAGATCTGCATTGTACTTCTCTCATTTTTCGCAGTAACTCCAGCCATTTCTGTTCTGCTGTCCTTCCTGCTAGTGTCCCCTTCCAACCACCTTGTTCTGTTCCTTTCTCATGCCATTGTAATTTCATTTACTCCACTCAAGTACCAACACATTGGGATTTAGTTCCTCCTTATTAAATTGCAAAGTGAACTCCATCATATTCTGATCACTTTTCCCAAAGGGTCCCTTAACCATGAGCTCTCTTATCACCTCCAGATCATTGTGCAACACCCAATTCAGCACAGCCGATCCCACAGTGCGCTCATCAACAAGCTGTTCTGAAAAGCTATCCTTTAGACATTCCACAAATTCTCTCTCTCTTGAGGTCCAGTACTGACCTGGTTTTCCCAATCCACTTTCATGTTAAAGTCCCCAACCAATTTCATGCCATTACCCTTCAGACACCGCCTTTTCTATCTCCTGCTGCAATTGGTAATCCACATTCTGGATACTGTTTGGAAGTCTTTATGAAACTGCCAGTAGGTTCATTTTAAACTTACCATTTCTTAACTCACCTCAGAGAGACTCTACACCTTCTGACCCTATATCACCCATTTCTAATGATTTAATATTATTTCATATACACAGGACCACACCACCTGCTCTGCCTACTATCCCATCTTTCCGATACACCGTATATCCTTGAGAGATGTAAGGTCAGTTTCCTAATCCCTTACTTCCGACAGGACTCATCACATTTTATTCATACTTCGCAATTAGCTGACGTTTACTGACAACTTCGAAATAAGGCGGAACCCAGAGGAACCAGCAACAGCTGTGGTGCAAGAGAAGTTGCTAAAATATCGAGTTTGGTCTATACTGGTCCTGACGACAACATTCTGCATTTTCTTACCCACAGATGTCGCTTGATCCGTTCAATCGTTCTGGTGGCTGTGCTGGCTGTCACATATTTACGATTTTATGTAGGTGTTTGAAATCAGGATGCTATCTCAACATGGCAGTAGTAATCCCTAAACAGGTAGATTTAGTACCAGATCTCTCGCAGCGATCGGTAAGTTTGTGTTATTCTAATTCGAGGACAGCCCAGATCAATAAAGACAGGGTGTACTCAGAGAAATGGGGCTCAATTTACCTGCGCAGATAACGCCGGCATAGTTGGGTTCAGAGTGTGTGTAGAAATTCCATTCGTCTGATTCACATTCCCGTAGAGCAGCCTCAGTCCCGATGCATTTAACATTACGCGTTATAACGGAGTCAAAAACCTTTCCAAAGTGATATTCGTGTGGGGCTTTCAGCGCGGCGCCGCAGCTCAGCTCTCTGCACACCACAGTTGCATCCTGCAAATCCCAGCTGGAAGCATAGACAGGTCTCCAGTATCCCATGAGGTTCGCTTCCACTCTCCCGGCGCATGGACTGCCTCCTTTTTCCAGTCTCACTTTCAAACTTTCTGGAATAAAAAAGGATTGAACGTTAACACAACAGTTTCTGCACAGGCTAGAAATGTTGAGCAACAGACACAAAATGCTGACGGATCTTTACACATCAGTCCGCATCCATCGAGAGGAGCAAAGCACCCAAAATACGAACATTGATTATTCACGGTGAGGAATGGCCTCAGCCCGAAGCATCGATTGTTTGTTGATTTCCATATATGTTTTATTCAGATACTATATATATTAATTAAATAAGCAAACAAACAAACAAATAAATAAGCAGTTAAATTGATAAATTAGTATTTTATATGCACATTCATTGGTATGTTCGTATATCTGAAAACAGTTTGAGTGAACTCGGCCTTTTTCTCCTTGGAGCGACCGAGGATGAGAGGTGACCTGATAGAGATGTATAAGATGATGAGAGGCATCGATCGTGTGGGCAGTCAGAAGCTATTTTCCAGGACGGAAATGGTTGCCACAAGAGAACACAGTTTTAAGGTGCTGGGGAGTAGGTACAGAGGAGATTTCAGAGGCAAGTTTTTTACGCAGGGAGTGGTGAGTGCGTGCAATGGGCTGCCGGAAACAGCGGTGGCGGAGGCGGATCCGAGTTTTTTAAGAGACTTTTGGACAGGTACATGGAGTTTAGAAAAAATGAGGGATATAGGTAAGCCTAGTAATTTCTAAGGTTGGGACATGTTCGGCACAACTTTGTGGGCCGAAGCGCCTGTATTGTGCTGAAAGCTTTCTACGTTTCTATGTTTCTCTCTGTCTATCTATCTGCCCATTTCGCGGCAGCTCTATGATTACTTGTTTAGTTACTTGCTTATTCCCTTATTTCATGCTGTCACCATTATTTATTATCATTTATTTGTTTATTTGTTGCACACAATGCTTTTGTAAGGAAAATGGATCAATAATTGAAAGCACAGGTGTATCATGAGAGAGGAAAAATACTCAAAAGCAGCTGAGGGCCAACCTCTTTAACCACATGGTGGCAGGTGTACCAGGGAACTGCGAGAGAAAGTAGTTGAAACAGTTATAGAAACGCAACTTTAAATCCACTTGGACAGATATAAAGATGGAACATGTTCGCAGAGATATGGGACACCGTGTGTCAAATCGGATCAGATTATCATGTTGGTTCTCTTGTATAGGTTAAAGGAAAAGAACTGTTGCAGTGCTGAATGACACTACAATCAATGGCTGCAAATTGTGGAATTTGGAGCAACTGAAAAAGAAATGTGGACGAAATAAGAAAGCAATCATCATCTGCTTCACATTGATTTTGACTTTGATCATCAAATTCCAGGCATTTCTGGTTCGAGTCTGTACAGTCTGGACGTCAACAAGTTAATGCACGGCTGAGACGCTAGTACAGGGGATAGGGCTTCAGGTTCTTGGGTCATTGGGATCACTGCTGGGAGAAATATGACTTATACCAAAGCGACGGGTTGCACCTGAACCCGAAGCGTGGCCATACCCTCGCGGTTAGGTTTGTTAGAGCGGCTGTGCAGTGTTTAAACTGTTGGCAGCGGGTGAAAACCAGAGTGAAGGGGCTCAGAATAAGACGGATGGTATAAAACCAAATATAGCGTATAGTAAGACTGTCACGAAGGTCAGGTAGATGACAGGATAAAATTAGGGATTCAGTATCAATAAAGGGGAGCTAATACAGTACACAAAGTGTTTTAACAGTGCACGGGGTACAGGAAATATGGTGGATGTTCTTGCTACACCATTGCAGATTATCAGGTATGATGTTGTGGCCATCAGCGAATCATGGCTGAAGGATAGCTGTCGTTGGCAGCTGAATGTCTGAGGGTACACGTTACATTGGAGCGATAAGAATGGCTGCACAGAGGGTGGCAGGGTAGGCTGGTAAAGAATGACATCAAATCTTTAGAAATATGTGACATAGAAACGGAAGTTGTTGAATCCATGTTGGTTGATTTCAGGAACTGCAAGGGAAAAGACCCTAGCTGCAGTTATATACAGGCCTCCCAACAGGAGTTCAGATGTGAACCAGCGGGACATAGAAAAGGCTTGTCAAAAGGGCAAATGTATTATAATGATGGAATACTTCAACATGCAGGGTGACTGGGAAATCGGATTAGTTATTAGTCTCAAGGCAGTGAGTTCATTGAATGGTGCGAGATGGCTTTCTCGAGCAATTTGTCGTTGAGTCTACTAGGGGACCAACTATACTGGATTGGGTGTTTCATAATGAAATGGAGGTGATCAGGGAGTATGAGGTAAATGGACTGCATGCAGTAATCACAATATGATTGAGTTCAAATTAAAATTCTACAGGAAAAAAGTAAAATCTGACGCAGAAATATTATAGTGGAGTAAATGTATTGCACCGGCGTGAGAAAGGAGTTGACCAAAGTAAATTGGAACGAGCTGCTGGCAGGGTTGAGAGCAGGGCTGCAATGGCGTGCGTTTCTGGGGACAAAATTGAGGAAAGTGCAGACGAGATGTATTTGAAAAAAACGAAGAAATACTCAACAGGCAAAACAGTACAGCCGTGTCTGACAAGGCAAGTGAAAGTTAAAGGAAAAGGAACGGCAGACAACACCGCAGAAATTATCTGGAGGCTGGAGGATTGGGAAGCGTTTCGAAATCTACAGAGAGGAACTCAAAAATCATTTGGAGGAAAAAGGTGAAAAGATGAAAGCAAGCTAGCAAACAAGTTCAAAGTCAATAGTAAAATCTTTTTCAAGTACGTAACAATAAAATCAGGATGGAAGTGGATATAGGATCGATATAAAATGAGGCGGAGAAATAATAACGGGGCACAAGGAGGTGACAGATGAGCTAAATGAGTTCCTTGCATCAGTCTTCAATGTTGAAGGCAATTGAAGTGTGCCAGGTATTAAAGGGTGTGAGGGAAGAAAAGTGAGTGCAGTTACTATTACAAGGGAGTATGGTGTTCAAAAATCTGAAACAGCGAAGGGTACATCAGTCATCCGGTCCAAACGAACAGCATCCTAGGGTTCTGAAAGAGGTAGCGGTAGATATTGCACAGGCATTATTAATAATCTTCCATAAAACATTGGATTCTGGCATGGTGCCAGATGAATGGTAAATTTCAGAACTCACTCCACTCTTTAAGGAAGAAGGAAGGCAGCAGAAAGGAAATTATGAACTAGCCAGCGTGACTTCAGTGGTTAGAAACATGTTTGATGCAATCGCTAACGATGAAGTAATGGAATACTTGGTGACACTGGACACGGCAGGCCAAACTCAGCTTGGACTCCATAACGGAAAATCTTGCCTAGCGAATCTGCAGATATTCCTTTTTGAGATTACAAGTAGGATTGATAAAGGGGATGCTGAGGATGTCGCATATTTGTTCTCTCAGAAGAGCTTTCACAAGGTGCCACATATGATGCTGCTTAACAAGGTAGAGGCCATGGTCTTACAGAAAAACGGTGAGATCATTGGCTGATTGCTAGGAAGCAGCGAGTGGGAAAAGTCATTTCAGTTGGCTCCCAGGGTCTAGTGGTGTTTCGGAGGGTTCGGTTTCGGGATTGCTTCTTTTTATGCCGTATGTCAATGATTTAGATGGTGAAATAGACGGCTTTGTTGTCAGGTGTGCAGATGATATGAAGATTGGAGTAAGGACAGGTAGTGTTGAGGAAACTGGCAGGCTGTAAAAGGACGTAGACATGTTGGGAGAATAGGGAACAAAGTGGCAAATGAAATACAATGATGGAAAATGTATGATCATAAACTTTGATAATAGAAATAAAGGTACAGACTACTTTCTAAACGGGGAGAAATTCAAAACAAAATCTGAACTGCAAAGGGACCTGGGAGTCCTGGTGCAAAACACCCGGAATGGTTAACTTGCAGGCTGAGTCGGTGGTGAGTAAGGCGAACGCATTATTTTTCTCCTGCATCTTCATTTCCAGACGACGAGAAAACAAATGATGCGGAGGATTTATACGCTACTGGTGAGGCGTCACCTTGAGCATTGTTAACAGATTTGTGCTCCCATTCTAAGAAAAACATACGCTGGTATTAAAAAAAGTTCAGAGGAAGTTACAACGATGAGTCAACGAATGAAAGGATTCTCACAGAAGAACGTTTAATACCACGGATCTGTACGCGCTGTTATATAGAAGGATGGGGAGGGGATCTCAGTGAAAATTTCGAATGTTGAAAGCCTAGTCAGAAAACATGTGAAAAGGATGTTTCCCGTGTAGGAGGATTCTTGGACAAGAGGCAACAGCCTCACGAAAGGGGGACGTCCATATAGAACACAGTTGCTGAGAAATTTTTTTTGCCAGAGTGAGTTAAATTTGTGAATCTATTACGAAAGACTCTGCTGAAAGTCAGGTCGTTGGCGATATTTAAGACAGAACTTGATAAGCTCTTGATGGGCACGGCAAGAAAATTTACAGAGGGAAGTCCGGGCAGTGGAGTTGAGGAAGGGGGAAATGGTCAGGCGTGACTGAAAGCGCTGCAGACTCATTGGATCAAATTGTCTAATTCTGCTCCGATGTCTCATGGTCTGACGGAGAATTTCTCTCCCACCACAGATGCTGTTCGACCTGGTCATATGATCGTGTAGTTGTGCAGACTGACAAGTATGTTTACACTGGTTAACATCAGTACAAGGTACGATAACATGAATAGTAATTCCAACATGACGAAAATAATCCCGACACAAATTGGTTTTAGTTTGACACCGGGGACGTTCTGTTCGAGTATTGGCATTAGTGATATGCAGGAGGACATCAAACTCGCGGCACCGCAGATATAAAAACCTGACTTTTACCTTTACAAATAATGCCAGCATCCTGACTATGTGAATAGCCAGTGTCACCCCATGGCTCTGATTTACACTCCTGAAGAGAGGCCTCGCTCCCACCGCACTGAACATTCGTCGTGAAAACAGGTCCGGATCCTTCCCCATAGTTACCAGCATAGGCTTCATGTGCAGCGCCGCAGCCCAGCTGCCGACACACTACATTTGCGTCCGACTTATCCCAAGAACGACCATTCACAGTGCCCCAGTTTCCTTTGTACTGAATCTCCAATCTCCCGTCGCATCGACTGCCGCCATTCACCAACCTCAATGTCACACTTTCTGGAAAATAACAGAAAATAACGATCCTCAGTAATCAACGGTTTAAGCTGGAGACCATTCGTGCTCGGCGCATCGCGTACGCTACCAAACGACGCCTGAAAATTCAAAATTCTTCATGCAAAACGTTTGATCAAGCAGAGGTCAGGATAGAGAAACCTGCTTAACGTGACAAAAAGACAAGAAACCAGTTGACGACTGAGAGCTAGAGGAAGCCTGTCTTCCCAGGAGAAGAATTAGGTAGCTTCCCAGAAGATAAGGTCATATGCATTCTTCAGAGTGCGGCAGATCTGCCATTCTGTCATTGTCCTACTGCAAACAGTCCTCATTCATTGGGATATCGAAACCAAAATTTGTTGGAAAGAGTCGAACTGAGACTTCACGTGTCGTCAGCACCAGCAGTAAGAGAATGAAATTAACAGTGAAAGCTTATTTAAGCTTGGAGAAAAATAATGTCAGGGAATGTACTTTCTCTGTTATCCGTCCTGCCTGAAGATGACTGATTATCGTTCCAAGTAGAAATAAAATCCTATTTCCTTACCGGAAAGATACTGGCATGGGCAGAAGAATGGCTGACAGGCAGGAGGCAGCGTCTTGGAATAAAGGGTGCCTTTCCTTTTGGCTGCAGTGACCATTGGTGATCCTCGTCAGTCAGTATTGGGGCCGCTGCTTTTCACATTCTTTGGCAAAGAATTAGATAATAGAACTTATGACTTTGCAGCAAAGTCTGCCGATGATCGGAAGATAGTACGAGGAGCAGTTAGTGCCGAGAAAGCAATGCGATTGCAGAAGAACGCAAACAAATTGGAAAATCGGGCAAAAAAAAAAAAAAAGTGGCTGATGAGACATTATTTTATGAAAATGCATTTTGGTAAAATGAACAATGGTGCAAATTATTATCTAAATGGTGAGATAACTCAAAACTCAGTGGTTTTTGCAAGACTCGTGCTAGATTCCCAGAAGATTAAATTACAGACCCAGTCTGCGGTATGGAATGCAAATAGGCCTTTATTTCAAGGGGATAAGAATTAAAAAAAAGAGATAATACTGAGTTTTTACAACACACTAATCATGCCGCACTTGGGGTATTGTCAACAGTTTGGGCCGCATATCTCAGAAAATACGTATTGTCATTAGGGAGAGTTCAGATGAGGTTCACGAGGGTGATTGCCCACGAATGACGGGGTTAACATATGAGGAGCGTTTGGTTGATTTCTGTCTGTACTGACTGGAATTGAGAGGAATGCGGAGGGGCAGAATCTCTTTGATTCCTACCGAATGTTGAATGGGCTAAGGTGGACGAGGAGAGGTTGGCTGCTGTAGTGAGATTTCCAGAACTAGAGCACGCAGCCTCAAAATTGAGGGGTGACGTTTTAAAAGAGAGGTAAGGGGGATCTTTTTAGCCAGACAGTAGTAGATCTCTGCAATGCTCTGACACAGACTTCGGCAGTGGCCGATCATGGGTATATCTGAAGCGGAATCCGATAGTTTCCAGTTTGGTCAGGGCATCAAAGGTTATAGCGAGAAGGCAGGTGTATGGGGTCGAGTGTGATCTAGAATCAGATATGACGGAAAGGCAGAGCAGGCTCGATAGGTTAAATGAACTACTTCTGCTCTTAAGTCATGGTGCAGTCACCTATCAGCTGGAGTTTCAATAGCAATTAGTTGTAATTGCCCAGCCCCCCGCGCAGTTAGAAGTTAGCAAAGTTACCTGACGGTTCTGGCTGACAATCCCCGAAGCGACCTGAAATGAGAAATGCAGAATTAGATTTGCTTGTGAAGTAGTGGGATTAGGTTGTGTGGTCATAGGATGTTAGGCGGGATATTCAACAGAAGAGAAATAAAGTCGAAAACGCAAGACGGATTAAGCTGTATCTGCGGACGGGAGCTATTTGTATTTTTTAATTTATTTTCATAGATATTGTGCATTCTGCCTAAATGTTAAGTGAATTTCCCATTTCTTTGGTGTCCCTGGTTCCCTGGATGTTTCCATTTCATACGGCAGCCAAGTATAAAACATTTTATCCAGATACTTGAAAGGAGATAAATAAAAAACGTCGCATTTTCCATGAGAATCTAAATCATAATTTAAACCAAGACAGGGAATAAGAATATAAATTTCAACATGTCACCAGCTGTGATTCGTCGCATCCATGCACTGGAACACAGGAATATGGACTGCAAAGCCAAATGTTTAGTTGCATTTCTCCTGACGCGCAATAAAAGGGAAAGCTAAATGTAAAATTTGATATATAATGTAATATAAGATCATAGATAACGAATCTCATTCCATCACTGTATGGTGTATTAAAACTAAAAATCTTTGAATGATTGAAGAATAAAACCAAAATTATTAGCCCATATTCACAGTATTGTAGAGTGACTTCAAAGATGTAAAACGTTTCCAAAATCTAAGTCTAAGTGCATTTTTCAAATTCTTTCACTTGAATATGCCACATGGTGGCAGACAGAGCTGTAACTAATAAATAACAGCAAGAAAGTTGTGCACAAGCCTTCAGCCAGGAGCAACTGCAGCTTTGGGAGCTACGCACATTCACTGAGATATTCATTCCGGACGCCGATGCGTAGATTCCTAACATCAATTTATCTCCAGTTCTAGTCAATCCCAATTTATAATCTGTTTGAAATATTATTTGACAACAGCAGCTGGTTTGCGGAGGGATAATTTCTGAGTGTCACCTCCCTTAGTGTAGGTGCAATTTCAGAGTGAACCGTTTCACAAAAACCTGAATAGGAGGTTCAAACGTGTAAGTCCATATAATTAATGGAAACAGTTCTCTAACGTCAGCGATTCAAACGAGAACTTGCTTAAACAATGGAATAAAAAAAGCATTTTCAATGAAACTGCAAAGTAAACAGTTAGTGTTCTACTTTCATCGTCATGAGTTGCGAACAAATCTGCCTGATTCCTGATCAATTCAGCCACTATACTCTAATCATACAAACAAATTAAGCTTTCCTTTGCACGGGAAATTCGTAGGGGAAATATATGTTTCAATACTGCGTAACCACAATGTTATTTCTGTGTTCTTCTTTCCAGTAAGATGTAATATTCAGCAAGATTGCCGTATACGTGCGCAAGTGAACAGGTTATTGATAATTTCTGTTCGCTGCCCAATAATTTCCATATTCTTATTATACTCACTGGTCCAGATATGCATCATCGTCAGTGCCACGGCAGTGTGCAGCATTATCGCGGTGGTCATTTAGAAAGGTTTCTCCAGAATGTGAAAGGAGCCGGTAATGCAGACAGCTAAGAATCTCTCCAAAACCTTCTCGCGCTCCACTTGATCTGAACTGATTTTTCTTTTTCCTCCGAGTACTCAATATTTCTCTCTGAACTGTCAAATTTCACACATTGAGTTGTGAACCGCAATTCACTGAAACGCACCAATGAGATACATTTTGCCCTTTAATGGACATGATGGGGCCATCTTCTCTCATTGGCTGTGAGAAACCAATGAGCGGTGAGAAACTGGAAAGGCCATGAATCACCGACCCGATGTGTGCATCGAAACATATCCTATCCTGTAACTTTGTTTAAGATCTGGTGAGCTTTCTCTGAGACCAGATTACTCAACTGCCATTTTCCCTACATCATGCTGTTCGGCTCATTGATAACTTGCTCAGCGATCCTGTCCCGACTCACACTATCATTAGTAGCATGACAGCATCGCGCCTGTTGAATGCTCCTTTAATTCATGTTCCTTGCTGATCAGCTTTCGGTGCGGAAATGGGGGTGGGGGTTTGCAATACAAAAATACTTCATGTTGTCGTCAATTTGTCCATCTATATCTCTCGATTTCAGGCCGAATATTTTTTGTTATTTCCACACAAAATCAGCAAAGAAATAATAAAAGAGTGCTGTATACCATTCTCTGATGACACGTGGAATTATTTGAATCATATCTCTCCAAAACGAAAATTCTTTCTCAGGAATTCATAAATCTCCAGGAATATTAGAACGCACTCCAGAACTTACTATGTTTTTTTTATTTTCGCGTCTTAAAATGATTGTGAGTCCCATGACATTGAGTTCTCAGTTTCCATCCTTTTTGCAAAATGCTTTATTTCCCGATAGTTTATTTCACGGATATGGTCTCGCTCAATCAGTCACTCACCCGATTCAAGTTTCTCATATGCCCCAGTTCACTGACTTAGTCCAGAGGTCAAATAAGGCACGTTCAGTAAGATTGAAAGATAAAGATGGTAAAGTACGGGGCCTTAAGTGACAGAAGAAGTTGTAGTTCTAGTCATTAAAGGGAGAAAAAGAAAAACATAGCTCATGAAATCGGACAAGGTATTTAGAGATATATAGAGAACTTTATCAAGGAAGAGAACCTCCAAAGGTTTCAGAACGATCTTAACAACTTGCTCAAGAAGAATCCTAACTACATATGTCGCAGTTTCAGAACAAGAGACAGACTATGGAGGGGGTATTACTGCTGAAGGAGCATGGAGTTAATTTGTGTCAGGAGTCAGAGGATGTCGGCAAAGTACTAAATCAGTTTTCTGCATTTAAATTCACGAAGGAGAAGGATACAGGGAAAGTGAGATCAGAGTGTGCTCTTAGAATAAGCTGCTGAATTGTGAAACAAAGAGGTAGATGTTATTAAATGCTTTGAAGGACATTAAGATGGACACATTCCCATGATCTGATAGGACTTATCCTACCTTATGGAGATGCACGTGGGAATAATGTTGTGGAATCGATGAAGATTTCTGTACTTACTGTCCATTCAGCCGAGCTACCAGTGAATTGGATCTCAAAGTTGCTTCCGTGACTACAAATGCGAACAGACAATTGAGTCCCCAATGAGTATTGTGAAATTAGTGGAGTAGACTGCCAAGGATAAGATTGATTACAGAAAAAAAACAACAACATGGGTAGGAGTGGCAACCAGCACGTTTGTTTTGTGTGGAAGAGGTGATCGCAGGGAAAAAAAGTGAATTTTGAACTGTAGAAAGCGAGTTCAGTGATTTAATGTATTCGTCTTGGGTGACTTCGGCATGGTGATTGGCGTTGCATCTGTTAATGCTTTCTATGGTGGGTTGAACATGAAGATTTAGATACACAGGATGCCGAGCCACTTGGAAGTTTGGGTGTAGAACTCGACAGACTATGGAGGTTGCAGCGTGAAATTCTGGCTTGAAGACCGTGCCTAGAGGTGTTCTGCAAGGGGATGTGTTAGGCCGTTTGTTCCTTTGAAATAACATAAACATTGTGGTTAAATTTGTGGATGATACAAAATTGCGAACGTCTGAAAACTGCGAAAGATCTTCAAAACATTCAATAGAATATCATGAAAAGTGATGTCTGAAGGGATTTTAAATATGGGTCAACCGGGAAATATTTGAGGCAGTGTACCTAGGGAAGACACTAGTATCCCGAAACAGAAATGTGTTGCTTGTTAGAAAGATGAGAGACAGGGCAGCTTAACTTTAGGCTGAAAGGAGAGATGTTGTGAGATGGATGAATTTCCATGACCTGATGGGATTTATCCTACCTTTAGGAGATGAACGTGGGCAGATTGCTGGGGAATAGACGAAGATTGCTGTATTTACTGTCCAGACAGCTAAGCTGCCAGTGAACTGGAGCACAATGTTTATCCCTTGACTGAGAAATCGAAGAGACAAATGAGACTCTGATCAATGATCTGAACTTTGTGGGTGGATTGTGAGGGCTAGGATTAATTACAGTCTGCAATACACATAGGATGGGAGTGGCAAACCGGTATGGTTTCTTTGTGGAAAAGGGCATCTCGGGTCGGCTGGTGGCGCAATGACATCGCCGCCGGACCCGGGAGCGGAGCTTCCCGGGTTAGAAAGCAGTCGGCTCCGCTCCCGAGTACATGCCCGGTTGACCTCGTAAAATAAAGCGAAAATACTGCGAAAATGTCTGTGTGAGGAGTGGCGCGCCACACAGTCACAGTCGCTCGCTCTCTCTCGCTCTCTCTTCCCCCCCCCTCTCTCTCTCTATCTCTATCTCTCTCTCTCTCTCTCTCTCCCTCTCCATCTCCGCCTTGTACAAAGCCATGACAAGACCACCATCACGAACGCCCATATTACAAAGGTCAAGACCACAGCAGCTAAACTTTAGGCCGAAAGGAAGACACGTTTACAGTGAATGTGCAGGGGAAGCTGTTTAATTAACAATGGGAGGTACGTCTAACAGGTTGCTAAAGCTACCGCTAGAAGCAGATACGATAGCTGCGTTCCGTAGACTTTCAGAGGGATCAGGAACATGATGCGGCTGGTTTGACTGTAAATATGCTGGTAGATATGGGGTGTGCAATTTTGTGCGGATTTCAGTAGAGATATCATTGGCGCAAGAATCTGTTCCTACTGTTATCGGTTTAGTTTCTATTTTCTCTGGCTAAGGCACTTGTTATTCTCGTTTTTTTTTAAGTTTTTTGCTGTTTTCTATGCCCTCATCAGAGTATGTTTTTAATTGGACATAATGACATACATGTATCTCAAGATTCTTTTTTTGTATGTCTCCACGTTTCGTAATTCAAAGTCGTCTCCAGAGTACAGTGGGAAACCATTTTCTGGAAGATGGCCGATCCTCCCCATGTCCTGGAAGCATATTGGTAGCAGCAATCTCACTTGGACGTTAGGTGCACAGGAAGTGTGGAGGAGCAGAGGGATCTGGGGGTACATGTCCGCAGATCCCTGACAGTTCCCTTACGGGTAGCTTGGGTAGTTAAGAAAGCTTATAGGGCGTTGGCTTTCATAAGTTGAGCGACAGGGTTTAAGAGCCGCGGGGTAATGATGCAGTTCTATGAAACTCTGGTTAGGCCGCACTTGGGGTACTGTGTCCAGTTCTGGTCGCCTCATTATAGCAAGGATGTGGAAGCATTGGAAAGGGTACAGAGGAGATTTACCAGGATGCTGCCTGGTTTAGAGAGTATGAATTATGATCGGAGATTAAGGGAGCTAGGGCTTTACTCTCTGGAGAGAATGAGGATGAGAGGAGACATGATAGAGGTATACAAGATATTAAGAGGAATAGATAGAGTGGACAGCCAGCATCTCTTCCCCATGTCACCACTGCTCAATACAAGAGGATATGGCTTTGAGGTAAGGGGTGGGAAGTTCAAGGGGGATATTAGAGGAAGGCTATTTACTCAGAGAGTGGTTGGTGCGTGGAATGCACTGCCTGAGTCAGTGGTGGAGGCAGATACACTAGTGAAGTTTAAGAGACTACTGGACAGGTATATGGAGGAATTTAAAGTGAGGGGGGTTATATTGGAGGTGGGGTTTAAGGGTCGGCACAACATTGTGGGCCGAAGGGCCTGTGCTGTGCTGTACTATTCTATGTTCTAATACAGCAAAATCAATAAATAAATACATACATACATACATAAATACAAAGTCAAAGCTGAGATGAGCAACTAAACGCTATTGCAAGGCAAAGGAGAACAAGTCACGTGAAAAGCTGAAAACATTCAACAGGCCCGACGAAACTTGTAGTCTATGATCCAATATTGCATTTATCTATCGAATTTCTGTTTCTAGAAATAAATTGCGATCAACGTGAAAATTTCTAAGTCAGTCAGTACATTTTCTTGAAGAATATGCGAAATGAAAATGGAAATGCGAAGGAACATTAAGGAAAATGGAAAAGAAGGACATATCTGAAATCGCAGAATGAATACCATCATCTTTTATGTGAAACTTTCGGCTGTGACTAAGCACGGTGAACTCAATGCTGAGTTGCATAAGGATCCAATACACCAAGTGAAAATATAAAACAGTACAGAATACTAAAGAAAGGAAGTGAAGAGTGGAGAGAAAAAAAAAACAGAACAGAGTTTTTTGTTACAAACTTTAGCATTCTGTTTTTAGAAACTGAAACTGCCGGGAAGTCCGAAAAAATTGGAAGTATTTTGGGCAGAATGGAAGATGAATGTCCAGCTGGATTGGACGCTGCCTCAGGCTGTGTTTTCCCTATGCCAAAGTTCCTTTGATAACGATTTTATCATATTTACTCCTCGATTGGATGCAGTGCATCGATGGACAATGAAGCCTATTGACATACCGGTATACACGATGCTACTGTATCATAAAATACCCTGAGAATTAAGGACAAACAACATATGACAATGGCCTTGTCTTCGACTCATTTCGAAAACTAAATTTCCACAACATGTATTATCTATCTGGAATAGGTCACCACTGATTCCAATGAATTTTGCTTTGCTACTCCAAACCCAGATCACTAAATGTATTTTCCCCAATTTCAAAACATTCTTGGTGTTATATCCTTAACCATACTCTTGTATTTCTCGCACCTGTCAATCCTGAGTACAGCTTTGGGACGGCAACAAGCTATACAAAAATTCAAATAACAAAGCAGCTGTTTATGTCTTCAGTCATATCTTGAAAGTTAATCTCATTGTTCTGTTAATTTACATTCGCAATTTGAAAAATTCTGCTGCATTTGTCCATGCAGGTTGAGCTAATAGTTTATTGGCAGATCCTGCACTCGAGTTACTTTCTGTTCTAGCTGTTAGCAGGGATTGCATCGATTTCAAAATGTGCCAATGTAATCAATTTCTCCTCTCCCTCCCACTAACACTGCTGACACTAAGAACTGCTTCAGAACAAGAACGTGTGTGTTCTCTTTTCGTGGCATCTTGCCACGACTTTAAGGTAATGGAGCCACTCCTACTTTAATAATAGCATTTCAATATATGTCTTGCATCTTTATGTCCCTAGGAACGCCCAGAAAGAATATTTACACAGTAATAATTGAATATAGTGCCTAATATTCATTCATTCTCTGTATCTATAAACTGCCTTGTCACATTCTGCAGCAATGTCTCTAAAAAGTGCTTTTCTGTTGAGCTCACAGGAAACACCTGTTGTTGCACATATCTTGAATACATCTTCTCCTCTGAAACACTGATATGCGGTTTCTGTATTTATTTTGTAATTACATTCTGACTCAAATGTTTATGGGCCTAATTTTTGTTCCAGACTCTTTATCACTATGCGAATGTTTAGTCTGAGTTCTGAATAGTTATTGAGGAGAACTTACTGAGTTGGCCGAGGAGCTACATAGCAAGTACGGACAATTCAATTTTGAAATGGTACGAATCTTGGTTATATAAGTCATTTGCAGTCATATTGTTTCAAGAGTTAAATTATATTGCCAGTGTCTAAAGGCCTGGAACATTGTTCTATTGGTGCAACTGGGCAATGTTAATTCAGGTAATCATATAATTATTGAATGAAAACCTAAAGTTACTCAGGAGAATTTTGAAACAAATATACTGCTGATGAAACCCACCTCACTACAGAAAAGCATCTTGGCGATTGTGGGGATGACTTAAAGCGGAAAGAAAGTCTTGAGCATATAGATAGTAAGAAAGAGGATATGCTGGAACAGTTGGAAATCATCCAGTTGGATAAGTCACCGGGACCGGACGAGATGGAGGGTTGGAGGGTTGCGAATGTTGTTCCCTTATTCAAGAAAGAGAGTAGAGATAGCCCAGGAAAGCACAAATTTTTAATGCTTAAGTCCGTATTTAGTAGATGCACCTTTGGCAGCAATTGCAGCCTCCATTCTCTGTGGATACAGTAGATCTCTAACGGCTTTGCACATATGGACACTGCCCTTTCCCACATTCCTCTTTTGAAGAACCACTGAGGCTCTGTCATACTGCATGGGGCTCGTGAGTGAATATCCCTTTGCAAGTCCATCCAGAAATTTTCAATTGAACTGAGGTGTAGACTGAGATTTGGCCACTGTAGGACATTAATTCTGTTATTTTAAGACATTCTTGTATAGCTTTGGCTTTATGCTTGGGGTCATTGTCCAGCTGGAAGACATATCTTCTCCCAAGTTGCATTTCTTATGCAGACTTCGTCAGGTTTTCCTGCAAGATTTCCCTCTATTACTCTGCAATCATTTTACCCTCTACATTCACCAGCTCTCCAGCGCCGACTGCAGTGAAGCATCCCCACGGCACGATGCAGGAAGTATATAACCTTCAGTCTGTGGGGAAAAAAAAAACTTATTTTTATTTTTATCAGACCATAGAACTTTATTCCCGCTAACATCAGTCTCCCACGTGCCTTTTGACACACTCCAGCGGAGATTTCATGTTAGTTTTTTTGTTCAAAAGTGGTTTTCTCTTTGCCACTGATGCGACTGGTGAAACACTCGGACAACAGCTGTTGTATGCACAGTCGCTCCCATCTCAGCCAAATAACAATAAGACAAGCATTGTTCTATCATTGGATTCTGTCTCCTTCAGTGCAGCGTAATTTCAAAATTATTCAGCTTGCCTTGCAGCCCGTGTGCCTCATCTTTACGAAAGCCCGTTATGCGAATCCTTGTGCAAAATGTTTTTAATGTGTACTGCTCTGCCATCAAGAATATTTGCAATCACTTGAACAATTAATCAAGTTTATTAGAAACACAAGGTTACCGCATCACAACGTTATGCAGACTGTGCAGAATCAGACCCTGCCTTTCCAGCAATCTTTTGTTTCCCTAGTGAATGCAAATATCGTCCTGCGGTGTTCCAGTCAGTTGACGACGTTAAGAAGAGTCAGAAATAGTTCCAGACGATTGAATCCCAGCAAGCCAATACAATTACCTGTTTTAGTAAAAGTTATTTAATAATTAAGGACTGTTAAATTTAACTAAATAGAGGTTAGCAAAATCGAAGAATCACATTAAAAAGTTATCCCTGGGCGATATATTAATATATATTAGGTATGCTGTCTGGATTTTATGAGAACAGATTCTCCTCGTCAAACGCAGAGAAATCACAGCTAAACCCGAATATGTAAACCATAGTACGGCTCAGTTGTATAAATTGCTACTGTGTAAACCGAATTTGCTTCATGAGATTTGACGGAGAGAGAATTGCTTGACCGCAGTCATGAAGACTTGATTTGAGTACCTTTTGAACCAGTAAGTCCTTCTCGCCGTCCGCTACAGCGAGACAACTGCAAGGATCTCGTAAGCTGCAAAAAGTTGTAAATTTTGTCGGTCCCGTTATGAGAACTGGTCTGTGTAATATCCAGGACACCGTCAAGGAGCGGTGCCTCAAAGACGCGGTCTCAGTCATTAAAGAGACTCCCTCCAACAAGGACATGCCAATTCTCATCGGTAACATCAAGAAGGCGGCGCGGAAGCCTGAAGGCACTCGCTCATCGATTCGTGAACAGCTTCTTTCCATCTGCCGTCCGATTTCTGAATGGTCCTTGAACTCATGATCAAGGCCCCACTATTCTTTTTATCTGTTTTTGCACGCTTTATTTAAATTACCTATTTAACACACACACACACATATGTCATGTCATAATTTATATATACATCATGACATATATGGAACAAATGGATCAGCATTGATGAAGTGGTGGAGTGAATCTGATGTGCCGAATTGCATTATGTTGCTCTGATAGCTTATGGTCATATATATATACACCTAATGCACTTCACAATTTTTCTATATTTTCCCGTATTGCATTATACGGATGCTACAATGTTAACACACTTCACGGCAAATGCTGGTAATATTAATTCCGATTCTAACTCCGGAAACCCGATGGCCGAAGCAGTAGCCTCTCTGGAAACGGCAGCATGTACCACGGTGCACTTTTCTTTTCCACTGTTAGTAGAAACCCCTTTCAACCGTATCTCCAGTTTTATGAGGTAGAGAACTCACTCTGAATCCCTTGCTCTGTTTCCTGTTCAGGCAATCTACAACATTGTCCCGGAATGGAACGGTGTTGTTCATATTTTCTCTATACAGGACTGGTGATTAGTTCAGTTCATCCAGCGGTTTAATTTTATTCAAGTTTCCTGCAGTCCCGATAGCATTTGATCCTCTAAAGTGTGACAATGTCTGGGAATAATTTTATATGAAACAGTAATTTCGGAATTGCATTAACCTTATTTTTTTCCAGATTGTTTTCATACACCGTAGGTTCAATTACTGGTTCTGCGAGACAATGGCAGTTATACAACGGCAACATTTGCTTGGATTTGATACTTAAAATGCAACGCTGCAGTTAACAAAAATCTGAACCAAATAGAAAAGAACACAGAGCCACACAGACCGCGTTATCATTGCAAAGGGTAGTACATGCACGTTCTGAGGTTGAAGTTAGTTCGTTATAACTAAAAATGTAAACGATTCTATGTAATAATACCAAGCATTAGCGATGGTGTGAGATCCTGTTCATATTTCCTCACGGAATGAATGTGGAATCTAATCCGGAGGGACATTGGCATTCACAATGCCATGAGTGTGACCTTAAGACCATAAGATATGAGAGCAGAAGTAGCCATTCGGTCCATCCAGAACGCTCTACCATTCAGTTATGGCTGATCCAATTTTTACAGTCATCCCCACTCCCCTACCTTCCCCCCAAACCCTCTGATGTCCTGACTAATCAAGAACCTATTTACGTCTGCCTTAAATGCACTCAATGACTTGGTTTCCACAGCCGCTCGGGGCAACAAATTCCACAGATTTTCCACCCTCTGACGAAAGTAGTGTATCCGTATCTCTGCTCGAAAAGGTCGCCCTTCAATTCTGAAGTCATGCCCTCTTGTCAAAGACTTCCCGTCCATGGGAAACGTCTTTGCCGTATCTAATCTGTCCAGGACTTGTAACATTTCGAATGTTTCTATCAGAACCTCCCTCATTCTCTGGAACTGCAGTGAGCACAGTCCAGGGGCTGCCCATCCATTCCTGGAATCATTCTCGTGAATCTTCTACGAACCCTCTCCAATGTCAGTATATTGCTTCTAAAATAAGGAGGTCAAGACTGCACACAATACACCGTGTGGTCTGCAACTACCTTATAGAGCCTCAACATCACATCCAAGCTCTTACATTTTTTTCCTCTAGAAACGAATGCCAACATTGCATTTGCCGTCTTCAGCACCATCTCAGCCTGAAGGTTAACCTTATGGTAACCAGTACAAGGACTCCCAAGTCCTTCGCATCTATGCATTTTGAATTCCCTCCACATCTAAGTAATAGTCTGCCCGTTTATTTCTTTCCCATGCACTTTCCAACGTTGTATTTCATTTGTCACGTATTTGCCCATTCTCCTAAACTATCTAAGTCTCTAAACACCACACGCTCTTCCACCTATCTTTGTATCATCGGCAAATTTAGCCACAAGTCCATTAATTCCACAGTCCATATCATTGATATACATCGTAAAATGCGACGGTCCCAACACCGACTCCCGTGGAACTCTACTGGTAATCGGCAGCCAGCCAGAATAAGATCTGTTTTCTGTCGAACAGCCAATGCTCCACCCATGCTACTAATTCCCATGTAATTCGATGGCTCTTATCTACCGAAGCAACCTCATGTGCGGCACCTTGTCAAAGGCCTTCTGAAAATCCAAGTACACCATTTTTACTAGATCTCCTTTGTCTACGCTGCTTGTAAATTCCTCAAATAATTGCACTAATTTAGCCATGCAGGATTTTGTCTTTCAGGAAACCATGCTGGCTTTGGCCTATCTTGTCATGTGCCTCCAGGTATTCCGTAATCTCGTCCGTATCAATCGATTCCAACAACTTCCCAACTACTGATATCAGCTAACTGGTTTCTGATTTTCTTTCTGCTGCCACCCACCCTTGTTAAATTGAACGTAACATTTGTGATTTTCCATTCATGCGGTACAATGCCAGAATCTTTCGATTCTTGAAAGATAATCGTTAAAGGCTCCACAATCTCTTCAACTAATTCCTTCAGAACATTTCCAGCGTCATGTTCTATTCGTTCAATATCTACCCTCAACTCTCTATACCTTATAAGGCTTTTAGTATTTTTTTTGATATTGGTCGCCAGCGTCCTTCCATAATTCATCTTTTCTTTCCTTATGACCATCTTTGTTTCCTCCTGCAATCTTGATCTTCGTGTAGCTTTGACCTCTTTTGTTTTTACTTTGGCTCCCACTTCACTTGTCCGCCACGGTAGTGTCCTTCTCCCATTCGGAAATTTCTTCTTTTTTGGCAATATATATGTCTTGTACTTCTCTCATTTTTTCACAGAAACACCAGCCATTTCTGTTCTGCTGTCCTTCCTGATAGTGTCCCCTTCCAATCACCTTGTTCTGTTCCTTTCTCATGCCATTGTAATTTCATTTACTCCACTCAAATACCAACACATTGGGATTTAGTTCCTCCTTATCAAATTGCAGAGTGAACTCCATCATATCCTGATCACTTTTCCCTGAGGGTCCTTTAACCATGAACTCTCTTATCACCTCCAGATCATTGTGCAACACTCAATTCAGCACAGCCGATCCCACAGTGCGCTCATCAACAAGCTGTTCTACATTCCACAAATTCTCTCTCGAGGTTCAGTACTGATCTGGTTTTCCCAATCCTCTTTCATGTTGAAGTCCCCAACTAATATCATGACATTACCCTTCTGACACTGTCTTTTTATCTCCTGCTGCAATTTGTAATCGACATGATAGATACTGTTTGGAAGTCTTTATGAAACTGCCAGTAGGTTCCTTTCACACTTGACATTTCTTAACTCACCCCAGAGAGACTCTACACCTTCCGATCCTATATCATCCCTTTCCAATGATTTAACATTACTTCATATACAGAGGTCAACAACACCTGCTCTGCGTTCTATCTTATCTTTCCGATGCACCTTACATCCTTGACAGATGTAAGGACAGATTCCTAATCCCTTACTTCCTACAGGACTCATCACATTTTATTGACACTTCGCAAGTAGCTGAAGTTTACTGACAACTTCGAAGTAAGACGGAACCCAGGGGGACCAGCAACAGCTGTGGCGCAAGAGAAATTGCCAAGATATCGAGTTTGGACTATACTAGTCCTGACGACAACATTCTGCATTTTCTTACCCACAGATATCGCTTGATTCGTTCAATAATTCTGATGGTTGTGCCGGCTGTCACATATTTACGATTTTATGTAGGTGTTTGAAATCAGAATGTTATCTCAACATGGTAGTAATAATCTCTAAACAGGTAGATTTAATGCCAGATCTCTCGCAGCGAGCGGTAAGCTTGTGTTATTCTAATTCTCGGACAGCCCGGATCAATAAAGACAGTGTGTTCCCAGATAAAAGGGGCTCAGTTTACCTGCGCAGATAACGCCGGCATAGTTGGGTTCAGGATGGGAGTAGAAACTCCATTCATCTGATTCACATTCCCGTAGAGCAGCCTCGGTCCCGATGCATTTAACATTACGCGTTATAACGGAGTCAAAAACCTTTCCAAAGTGATATTCGTGTGGGGCTTTCAGCGCGGCGCCGCAGCTCAGCTCTCTGCACACCACAGTTGCATCCAGCAAATCCCAGCTGGAAGCATAGACAGGTCTCCAGTATCCCATGAGGTTCGCTTCCACTCTCCCGGCGCATGGACTGCCTCCTTTTTCCAGTCTCACTTTCAAACTTTCTGGAATAAAAAAGGATTGAACGTTAACACAAGAGTTTTTGCACAGGCTAGAAATGTTGAGCAACAGACACAAAATGTTGACGGATCTTTACACATCAGTCAGCATCCATCGAGAGGAGCAAAGCACCCAAAATACGAACATTGATTATTCACGGCGAGGAATTGCCTCAGCCCGAAGCATTGATTGTTTGTTGATTTCCATATATGTTTTATTCAAGTACTATATATATTTATTAATTAAATAAACAAACAAACAAATAAGGAGTTAAATTGATAAATTAGTATTTTATATACACATTCGTTGGTATGTTAGTATATCTGAAAACAGTTTGAGTGAACTCGGCCTTTTCTCCTTGGAGCGACCGAGGATGAGAGGTGACCTGATAGAGATGTATAAGATGATGAGAGGCATCGATCGTGTGGGCAGTCAGAAGCTATTTTCCAGGGCGGAAATGGTTGCCACAAGAGGACACAGTTTTAAGGTGCTGGGGAGTAGGTACAGAGGAGATTTCAGAGGCACGTTTTTTTACGCAGGAAGTGGTGAGTGCGTGCAATGTGCTGCCGGAAACAGTGGTGCCGGAGGCGGATCCGAGTCTTTTAAGAGACTTTTGGACAGGTAGATGGAGCTTAGAAAATTAGAGAGCTATAGGTAAGCCTAGTAATTTGTAAGGTTGGCACATGTTCTTTGTGGGCCGAAGCGCCTGTATTGTGCTGAAGGCTTTCTATGTTTCTATGTTTTTATCTGTCCATCTATCTGCCTATTTCGCGGCAGCTCTATGATTACTTGTTTATTTACTTGCTTGTTCCATTATTTCATGCTGTCACCATTATTTATTATCATTTATTTGTTTATTTGATGCGCACAATGCTTTTGTAAGGAAAATGGATCAATAATTGAAAGCAGCAGAGGGCCAACCTCTTAAACCACATGGTGGCAGGTGTACCAGGGAACTGCGAGAGAAAGTAGTTGAAACAGTTAAAGAAACGCAACTTTAAATCCACTTCGACAGATATAAAGATGGAACATGTTCGCAGAGATATGGGACACCGTGTGTCAAATCGGATCAGATTATCATGTTGGTTCTCTTGTAGAGGTTAGCGTAAAAGAGCTGTTGTGGTGCGAATGACACTACAATCAATGGCTGCAAATTGTGGAATTTGGAGCAACTGATAAAGAAATGTGGACAAAATAAGAAAACGATCATCATCTGCTTCACATTGATTTCGACTTTGATCATCAAATTCCAGGCATTTCTGGTTCGAGTCTGTGCAGTCTGGACATCGACAAGTTAATGCGCGGCTGAGACGCTAGTGCAGGGGGTAGGGCTTCAGGTTCTTGGGTCACTGGGATGACTGCTGACGGAAACATGACATGTACCAAAGCGACGGGTTGCACCTGAACCCGAAGGGTGCCCATATCCTCGCGGTTAGGTTTGTTAGAGCGGCTGTGCAGTGTTTGAACTGTTGGAAGCTGGCGACAACAGGAGTGAAGGGGCTCAGAATAAGACGGATGGTATGAAACCAAATATAGCGAATAGTAAGACTGTCACGAAGGTCAGGTAGATGACAGGATAAAATTAGGGATGCAGAATCAATAAAGGGGAGCTAATACAGTATACAAAGTGTTTTAACAATGCAGGGAGTACAGGAAATATGATGGATGCTCTTGCTACACCATTGCAGATTATCAGGTATGATGTTGTGGCCATCAGCGAATCATGGCTGCAGGATAGCTGTAGTTGGCAGCTGATTGTCTGAGGGTACACGTTGCATTGGAGCGATAGGAATGGATGCGGAGAGGGTGGCAGGGTAGGCTAGTAAAGTATGACATCAAATCTTTAGAAATATGTGACATAGAAACGGAAGTTGTTGAATCAATGTTGCTTGATTTCAGGAACTGCAAGAGAAAAGACCCTAGTTGCAGTTATATACAGGCCTCCCAACAGGAGTTCAGATGTGAACCAGCGGGACATAGAAAAGGCGTGTCAAAAGGGCAAATGTATTATAATCATGGAATACTTCAACATGCAGGGTGACTGGGAAATCGGATTAGTGATGAGTCTCAAGGCAGTGAGTCTATTGAATGGTGCGAGATTGCTTTTTCGAGCAGTTTGTCGTTGAGTCTACAAGGGGATCAACTATACTGAATTGGGTGTTCTGTAATGAAACGGAGGTGATCAGAGAGTATGAGGTAAATGTAGTAATCACAATATGATTGAGTTCAACTTAAAATTCTACAGGAAAAAAAGTAAAATCTGACGCAGAAATATTTTAGTGGAGTAAATGTATTGCACCAGCGTGAGAAAGGAGTTGGCCAAAGTAAATTGGAAGGAGCTGCTGACAGGGTTGAGAGCAGGGCCGCAATGGCGTGCGTTTCTGGGGACAAAAAAAGTGAGGAATGTGAAGACTAGATGTATTTGAAAAAAACGAAGAAATACTTAACAGGCCGAACAGTACAGCTGTGTCTGAGAAGGCAGGTGAAAGTTAAAGGGAAAGCAACGGTAAACAACGCCGCAGAAATTATCTGGAGGTTGGAGGATTGGGAAGCGTTTCAAAATCTACACAGAGAAACTCAAAAATCATTTGGAGGAAAATGGTGAAAAGATGAAAGCAAGCTAGCAAACAAGTTCAAAGCCAATAGTAAAAGCTTTCTCAAGTATGTAAACAATAAAATCAGGATGAGAGTGGATATAGGATCGCTAGAAAATGAGGCGGGTGAGGCGGGAGAAATAATAACGGGGGACAAGGAGATGACAGATGAACGAAAAGAGGTCCTTGCATCAATCTTCACTGTGGAAGACAATAGAAGTGTGTCAGGTGTTTCAGGGAGTGAGGGAAGAAAAGTGTGTGCAGCTACTATTACAAGGGAGTATGGTGTTCAAAAATTTGAAACAGCTAAGGGTACGTAAGTCATCCGGTCCAGATGAACAGCATCCTAGGGTTCTGAAAGAGGTAGCGGTTGATATTGCACAGGCATTATTAATAATCTTCCATAAAACATTGGATTCTGGCATGTTGCTAGATGAATGGTAAATTTCAAAACTCACTCCATTCGTTAAGGAAGAAGGAAGGCAGCAGAAAGGAAATTATGAAGCAGCTAGCGTGAATTCAGTGGTTATAAACATGTTTGATGCAATCGCTAACCATGAAGGAATGGAGTATTTGGTGACACAGGACACGGCAGTCCAAATTGAGCATGGAATCCATAACGGAAAATATTGCCTAGCGAATCTGCACAAATTCCTTTTAGAGATTACAAGTAGGATTGATAAAGGAGATGCAGAGGATGTCGTATACTTAAACTCTCAGAAGAGCTTTCACAAGGTGTCACACCTGATGCTGCTTAACAAGGTAGAAGCAATGGTCTTACAGAAAAACGGTGAGATCCTTGGAGCATTGCTAGGAAGCAGCGAGTGGGAAAAGTCATTTCAGTTGGCTGCCAGAGTCTAGTGGTGTTTCGGAGGGTTCAGTTTCGGGTTTGCTTCTTTTTATGCCGTATGTCAATGGTTTAGATGATGAAATAGACGGTTTTGTTGTCAGGTGTGCAGATGATATGAAGATTGGAGTAAGGACAGGTAGTGTTGAGGAAACTGGCAGGCTGTAAAAGGACGTAGACATGTTGGGAGAATAGGGAACAAAGTGGCAAATGAAATACAATAATGGAAAATGTATGATCATAAACTTTGCATAGAGATAAAGGTACGGACTATTTTCTAAATGGGGAGAAACTCAAAACAAAATCTGAGCTGCAAAGGGACCTGGGAGTCCCGGTGCAAAACAGCTGAAAGGGTTAACTTGCAGTCTAAGTCGGTGGTGAGTAAGGCAAACGCATTATTTTTCTCCAGCATTTTCATTTCCAGACGACTAGAAAAACATGATGCGGAGGGTGAGGCTTCACCTTGAGCATTGTTCACAGATTTGTGCTTCCATTCTAAGAAAAAAAACATACGCTGGTATTGAAATAGGTTCAGAGGATGTTGCAACGATGAGTCCACGAATGAAAGGATTCTCACAGAAGAAGGTTTAATACCACGGATCTGTACGCGCTGTTATTTAGAAGGATGGGGAGGGGGTCTCGGTGAAAATTTCGAATGTTGAAAGCCTAGTCAGAAAACATGTGAAAAGGATGTTTCCCGTGTTGGAGGATTCTTGGACAGGAGGGAACAGCCTCACGAAAGAGGGACGTGCATATAGAAAAGAGATGCTGAGAAATTTCTTTTGCCAGAGGGAGGTAAATTTGTGAATTTATTACGAAAGACTGCGCTGAAAGCCAGGTCGTTGGGGATATTTAATAAAGAACTTGATAAGCTCTTGATGGGCACGGAAAGAAATTTTACAGAGGGAAGTCCGGGCAGCGGAGTTGAGGAAGGGGGAAATAATCTGGCGTGACTGAAAGCGTAGCAGACTCATTGGATCAAATAGTCTAGTTCTGCTCCCATGTCTCATGGCCTTACGGAGAATTTCTCTCCCATCACAGATGCTGTTCGACCTGGTCATATGATCGTGTAGTTGTGCAGACTGACAAGTATTTTAACGCTGGTTAAAATCAGTACAGGGTACGATAACATGAATAGTAATTCCAACATGACGAAAATAATCCCGACACAAATTGGATTTAGTTTGACGCCGAGGGCGTTCTGTTCGAGTATTGGCATTAGCGATATGCAGGAGAACATCAAAATCGCGGCACCGCAGATATAAAAAAAAATAACTTTTACCTTTACAAATAACGCCAGCATCCTGACTGTGTGAATAGCCAGTGTCACCCCATGGCTCAGATTTACACTCCTGAAGAGCGGCCTCGCTCCCACCGCACTGAACATTCGTCGTGAAAACAGGTCCGGATCCTTCCCCATAGTTACCAGCAACGGCTTCATATGCAGCGCCGCAGCCCAGTTGCCGACACACTACATTTGCGTCCGACTTATCCCAAGAACGACCATTCACAGTCCCCCAGTTTCCTTTGTACTGAATCTCCAATCTCCCGTCGCATCGACTGCCGCCATTCACCAACCTCAACTTCACGCTTTCTGGAAAATAACAGAAAATAACGATCCACGGTAAACAGCGGTTTAAGCTGGAGGCCATTAGTGCTCGGCGCATCGCGTACGCTACCAAACGACACCTGAAAATTCAAAATTCTTCATGGAAAATGTTTGATCAAGCGGGAGGTCAGGATAGGTAAACCCTTTTTGAGCTGCTTAACGTGACAAAAAGACAAGAAACTAGTTGACGACTGAGAGCTAGAGGAAGCCTGTCGTCTCAGGAGAAGAATTGGGCAGCCGCCCAGAAGACAAGGTCATATGCATTCTTCGGAGAGCGGCAGATCTGCCATTCTGTCATTGTCCTACTGCAAACAGTCCTCATTCATTGGGATATCGAAACCAAAATTTGTTGGAAAGAGTCGAACTGAGACTTCGCGTGTCGTCAGCATCAGCAGTAAGAGGATGAATTTAACAATGAAAGCTTACTTAAGCTTGTGGAAAACTAAGATCAGGGAATGTACTTTCTCTGCTATCCGCCCTACCTGAAGATGACTGATTATCGTTCCAAGTAGAAATAAAATCCTATTTCCTTACCGGAAAGATACCGGCATGGGCAGAAGAATGGCTGACAGGCGGGAGGCAGCGTCTTGGAATAAAAGGTGCCTTTTCTTTTGGCTGCCAGTGACCATTGGTGATCCTCGTCGGTCAGTATCGGGGCCACTACCTTTCACATTGTTTGGCAAAGAATTAGATAATAGAAATTATGACTTTGCGGCAAAGTCTGCCGATGATACGAAAATTGTATGAGGAGCAGTTAGTGCCGAGAAAGCAATGCGATTGCAAAAGAACGCAGACAAATTGGAAAATCGGGCAAAAAAAAAAATGGCTGATGAGACATTATGTTGGGAATTGTATGAAAATGCATTTTGGTAAAATGAACAATGGTGCAAATTATTATATAAATGGTGAGATAACTCAAAACTCAGTGTTTTTCTCAAGACTCGTGCAAGATTCCCAGAAGGTTAATTTACAGATCCAGTCTGCGGTATAGAATGCAAATAGGCCTTTATTTCACGGGGATTAGAATAAAAAAAAAAAAATGAGATAATACTGAGTTTTTACAACACACTAATCATGCCGCACTCGGTGTATTGTCAACAGCTTGGGCCGCATATCTCAGAAAATACGTATTGTCATTAGGGAGTGTTCAGATGAGGTTCACGAGAGTGATTCCCCACGAATGATGGGGTTAACATATGAGGGGCGTTTGGTAGGCTTCTGTCTGTACTGACTGGAATTGAGAGGAATGCAGAGGGGCAGAAACTCTTTGACTCCTACCGAATGTTGAATGGACTAAGGTGGACGAGGAGTGGTTGGTTGCTGGAGTGGGCTTTTCCAGAACTAGAGCGCACAGCCTCAAAATTGAGGGGTGACGTTTTAAAAGAGAGGTAAGGGGGATCTTTTTAGTCAGACAGTAGTAGATCTCTGCAATGTTCTGCCACAGACTTCGGCAGTGGCCGATCATGAGTATATCTGAAACGGAAACCGATAGTTTCCAGATTGGTCAGGGCATCAAAGGTTATAGCGAGAAGGTAGGTGTATGGGGTCGAGTGTGATCTAGAATCAGATATGATGGAACGGCAGAGCAGGCTCGATGGGTTAAATGAACTAATTCTGCTCTTAAGTCTAATGGTGCAGTCACCTATCAGCTGGAGTTTCAATAGCAATTAGTTGTAATTGCCCAGCCCCCCGCTCAGTGAGAAGTTAGCAAAGTTACCTGACGGTTCTGGCTGACAATCCCCGAAGCGACCTGAAATGAGAAATGCAGAATTAGATTTGTTTGTGAAGTACTGGGATTAGGTTGTGTGGTCATATGATGTTAGGCGGGATATTCAACAGAAGAGAAATAAAGTCAAAAACGCAAGACGGATTAAGCTGTATCTGCGGACGAGAGCTATTTGTATTTCTTGTTTTGTTTATTTTCATAGGTATTGCGCATTCTGCCTAAATGTTAAGTGAATTTCCTATTTCTTTGGTGTCCCTGATTCCCTGGATGTTTCCATTTCATACGGCAGTCAAGTATTAAACATTTTATCCAGATACTTGAAAGGAGATTTAAAAAAAAACGTCGCATTTTCCATTAGAATCTAAATCATCATTTAAAACAAGACAGGGAATAGAATATAAATTTCAACATGTCACCAGCTGTGATTCGTTGCATCCATGCACTGGAACACAGGAATGTGGACTGCAAAACAAAATGTTTAGTTGCATTTCTCCTGACGCGCAATAAAAGGGAAAGTTAAATGTAAAATTTGATATATAATGTAATATAAGAACATAGATAACGAATCTCATTCCATCACTGTATGGTGGATTAAAACTAAAAATCTTCGAATGATTGAAGAATAAAACCAAAATTATTAGCACATATTCACAGTATTGCAGAGTGATTTCAAAGATGTAAAACGTTTCCAAAATCTAAGTCTAAGTGCATTTTTCAAATTCCTTCACTTGAATATGCCACATGGTGCCAGACAGAGCTGTAACTAATAAATAACAGCAAGAAAGTTGTGCACAAGCCTTCAGCCAGGAGCAACTGCAGCTTTGGGAGCTACGCACATCCACTAAGATATTCATTCCGGACGCCGATGCGTAGATTCCTAACATCCACTTATCTCCAGTTCTAGTCAATCCCAATTTATAATCTGTTTGAAATATTATTTGACAACAGCAGCTGGTTTGCGGAGGGATAATCTCTGAGTCTCACCTCCCTTAGTGTAGGTGCAATTTCAGAGTGAACCGTTTCACAAAGACCTCAATAGGAGGTTCAAACGTGTAAGTCCATGTAATTAATGGAAGCAGTTCTCTAACGTCAGCGATTCAAACGAGAACTTGCTTAAACAATGGAATAATAAAAGCATTTTCAATGAAACTGCAAAGTAAACAGTTAGTGTTCTACTTTCATCGTCATGAGTTGCGAACAAATCTGCCTGATTCCTAATCAATTCAGCCACTATACTCTAATCATACAAACAAATTAAGCTTTCCTTTACACGGGAAATTCGGAGGGGAAATATATGTTTCAATATTGTCTAATCCTAATGTTATTTCTGTGTTCTTCTTTCCAATAAGATTGTAATATTTAGCAAGATTGCTATAAACGCGCGCAAATGAACAGGTTACTGATAATTTCTGTTCTTTGCCCAATAATTTCCATATTCTTAATATACTCACTGGTCCAGATATGCATCATCGTCAGTGCCACGACGTGTGCAGCATTATAGCGGTGGTCATTTAGAAAGGTTTCTCCAGAATGTTAAAGGAGCCGGTACTGCAGACAGCTAAGAATCTCTCCAAAACCTTCTCACGCTCCACTTGATCTGAACTTTTTTTGTTTTCCCCGAGTACTCAATATTTCTCTCTGAACTGTCAAATTCAGCATATTGAGTTGTGAACTGCAATTCACTGAAACGCACCAATGAGATAAACTTTGCCCTTTAATGGACATGATGGAGCCACCTTCTCTCATTGGCTGTGAGAAACCAATGAGCGGTTAGAAACTGGAAAGGCCATGAATCACCGACCCGATGTGTGCATCGAAACATATCCTATCTTGTAACTTTGTTTAAGATCTGGTGAGCTTTCTCTGAGACCAGATTACTCAACTTCCATTTTCCCAACATCATGCTGTTCGGCTCATTGATAATTTGCTCAGCGATCCTGTCCCGACTCACACTATCATTAGTAGCATGATAGTATCGCGCCTTGTTGAATGCTCCTTTAATTCATGGTCCTTGCTGATCAGCTTTCGGTGCGGAAATGCGGGTAGGGGTTTGCAATACAAAAATGCTTCATGCTGTCGTCAATTTGTCCATCTATGTCTCTGGATTTCAGGCAGAATATTTTATGTTATTTCCACGCAAAATCAGCAAAGAAATAACAAAAGAGTGCTGTATACCATTCTCTGATGATACATCGAATTATCTGAAACATATCTCTCCAGGAATTCATAAATCTCCAGGAATATTAGAACGCACTCCAGAACTTATCAGGCTTTTTCTCACGTCTTAAAATGATTGTGAGTCCCATGACATTGAGTTCTCAATTTCCCTCCTTTTCATCAAGATGCGTAATTTCCCGGTAGTTTATCTCACAGATATGGTCTCGCTCAATCAGTCACTCACCCGATTCAAGTTTCTCATATGCCCCAGTTCACTGACTTAGTCCAGAGGTCAGACAAGGTACGTTCGGTGAGATTGAAAGATAAAGATGGTAAAGGAAGGGGCCTTAAGTGACAGAAGAAGTTGTAGTTCTAGTCACTAAAGGGAGAAAAAGGAAAACATAGCTCATGAAATCGGACAAGGTATTTAGAGATATATAGAGAACTTTATCAAGGAAGAGAAACTCCAAAGGTTTCAGAACGATCTTAACAACTTGCTCAAGAAGAATCCTAACTACATATGTTGCAGTTTCAGAACAAGAGACAGACTATGGAGGAGGTATTACTGCTGAAGGAGCATGGAGCTAATTTGTGTCAGGAGTCAGAGGATGTCGGCAAAGTACTAAATCAGTTTTCTGCATTTAAATTCACGAAGGAGAAGGATACAAGGAAAGTGAGATCAGAGTGTGCTATTAGAATAAGCTGCTGAATTGTGAAGCAAAGAGGTCGATTTTATTAAATGCTTTGAAGGACATTAAGATGGATACATTCCAATGGTCTGATAGGACTTATCCTACCTAATGGAGATACAAGTGGGAAGAATGTTGTGGAATCGATGAAGATTTCTGTACTTACTGTCCATTCAGCCAAGCTACCAGTGGATTGGATCTCAATGTTGTTCCCATGACTACAAATGCGAACAGACAATTGAGTCCCCAATGAGTGTTATGAAATTAGTAGGGTAGATTGCCAAGGATAAGATTGATTACAGAAAAAAAAACAACAACATAGGGTAGGAGTGGCAATCAGCATGTTTGTTTTGTGTGGAAGATGTGATCGCAGGGAAAAAAAGTGAATTTAGGACTGTAGAAAGCGAGTTCAGTGATTTAATGTATTCGTCTTGGGTGACTTCGACATGCCGACTGGCGTTGCATCTGTTAATGCTTTCTATGGTGGGTTGAAGATGAAGATTTAGATACACAGGATGCCGAGCCACTTGGAAGTTTGGGTGTAGAACTCGACAGACTATGGAGGTTGCAGCGTGAAATTCTGGCTTGAAGACCGTGCCTAGTGGTGTTCTGTAAGGGGATGTGTTAGGCCGTTTGTTCCTTTGAAATAACATAAACATTGTGGTTAAATTTGTGGATGATACAAAATGGCGAATGTCTGAAAACTGAGAAAGATCTTCAAAACATTCAATAGAATATCATTAAAAGTGATGGCTGAAGGGATTTTAAATATGGTTCAACCGGGAAACATTTGAGGCAGTGTACCGAGGGAAGACACTAGTATCCCGAAACAGAAATGTGTTGCTTGTTAGAAAGATGAGAGACAGGGCAGCTTAACTTTAGGCTGAAAGGAGAGATGGTGGTGAGATGGATGAATTCCCATGACCTGATAGGATTTATCCTACCTTTAGGAGATGAACGTGGGCAGATTGCTGGGGAATAGACGAAGATTGCTGTATTTACTGTCCAGACAGCTAAGCTGCCAGTGAACTGGAGCACAATGTTTATCCCTTGACTAAGAAATCAAGGAGACAAATGAGACTCTGATCAATGATCTGAACTTTGTGGGTGGATTGTGAGGGCTAGGATTAATTACAGTCTGCAATACACATAGGATGGGAGTGGCAAACCGGTATGGTTTCTTTGTGGAAAAGGGCATCTCGGGTCGGCTGGTGGCGCAATGACATCGGCGCCGGACCCGGGAGCGGAGCTTCCCGGGTTAGGATGCAGTCGGCTCCGCTCCCGAGTACATGCAAGGTTGACCTCGTAAAATAAAGGGAAAATACTGCGAAGATGTCTGTGTGAGGAGTGGCGCGCCACACAGTCACAGTCGCTCGCTCTCTCTCGCTCTCTCCCCCCCCCACTCTCTCTCTCTCTATCTCTCTCTCTCTCCCTCTCTCTCCGCCTTGTACAAAGCCATGACAAGACCACCATCACGAACACCCATATTAAAAAGGTCAAGACCACAGCAGCTAAACTTTAGTCTGAAAGGAAGACACGTTTACAGTGAATGTGCAGGGGAAGCTGTTTAATTAACAAAGCGAGGTACGTCTAACAAGTTGCTAAAGCTACCGCTAGAAGCAGATACGATAGTTGCGTTCAGAAGACTTTCAGATGGGATCAGGAACATGATGCGGCTGGTTTGACTGTAAATATGCTGGTAGATATGGGGTGTGCAATTTTGTGCGGATTTTAGTACAGATACCATTGGCGCAAGAATCTGTTCCTACTGTCTACCAGTTTAGTTTCTATTTTCTCTGGCTAAGGCACTTGCTATTCTCGTTTTTTAACGTTTTTACTGTTTTCTATGCCCTCATCAGAGTGTGTTTTTAATGGGACATAATGACATGCATGTATCTCAAGTTTTTTTTTTGTATGTTTCCATGTTTCGTGATTTAAAGTGGTCTCCAGAGTATAGTGGGAAACTATTTACTGGAAGATGGCCGATCCTCCCCATGTCCTGGAATCATATTGGTAGCAGCAATCTCACTTGGGCGTTAGGTGCACAGGAAGTGTGGAGGAGCAGAGGGATCTGGGGGTACATGTCCGCAGATCCCTGACAGTTCCCTTGCAGGTAGATAGGGTAGTTCAGAAAGCTTATGGGGTGTTGGCTTTCATAAGTCGAGTGATAGAGTTTAAGAGACGCAGGGTAATAATGCAGTTCTATGAAACTCTGGTTAGGCCACACTTGGAATACTGTGTCCAGTTCTGATCGCCTCATTATAGAAAGGATCTGGAAGCATTGGAACAGGTACAGAGGAGATTTACCAGGATGCTGCCTGGTTTAGAGAGTATGAATTATGATCAGCGATTAAGGGAGCTACGGTCTTATTCTCTGGAGAAAATGAGGATGAGAGGAGACATGATAGAGGTATACAAGCTATTAAGAGGAATAGATAGAGTGGACAGCCAGCACCTCTTCCCCAGGGCACCGCTGCTCAATACAAGAGGAAATGGCTTTAAGATAAGGAGTGGGAAGTTCAAGGGGGATATTAGAGGAAGG
This sequence comes from Mobula birostris, assembly GCF_030028105.1. Taxonomy (NCBI): domain Eukaryota; kingdom Metazoa; phylum Chordata; class Chondrichthyes; order Myliobatiformes; family Myliobatidae; genus Mobula; species Mobula birostris. Next base: position 76,728,188 of record NC_092382.1, read on the forward strand.
TTATTTACTCAGAGAGTGGTTGGTGTGCGGAACGTACTGCCTGAGTCAGTGGTGGAGGCAGATACACTAGTGAACTTTAGGAGACTACTAGACAGGCATATGGAGGAATTTATATTGGAGGTGGGGTTTAAGGGTCGGCACAACATTGTGGACCGAAGGACCTGTGCTGTGCTGTACTGTACTGTTCTATGTTCTAATACAGCAAAATAAATAAATACATACATACCTAAATACATAAATAAATACAAAATCAAAGCTCAGATGAGCAACTAAACGCTATTGCAAGGCAAAGGAGAACAAGTCACATGTGAAAAGCTGGATACATTCAACAGTCCCGACGAAACTTGTAGTCTATGAACCAATCTTGCATTTATCTGTCGAATTTCTGTTTCTAGAAATAAATTGCGATCAACTTGAAAATTTCTGAGTCAGTCAGTACATTTTTATGAAGAATATGCGAAATGAAAATGGAAATGCGAAGGAACATTGTGGAATTTGGAAAAGACAGACATATCTGAAATCGCAGAATGAATATCACCATCTTTTATGTGAAAGATTGGGCTGTGGCTTAGCACAGTGAACTCATTGCTGAGTTGCATAAGGATCCAATGCACCAAGTGAAAAGATAAAACAGTACAGAATACTAAAGAATGGCAGTGAAGAGTGGAGACGAGAGACAGAACAGATTTTTTTTGTTACAAACTTTAGCATTCTATTTTTAGAAACTGAAACTGCCGGGAATTCCGAGAAAATTGGAAGTAGTTTGTGCAGAATGGAAGATGAATGTCCAGCTGGATTGGACGCTGACTCAAGCTGTGTTTTCCCTATGCCAAAGTTCCGTTGATAATGAGTTTATCATATTTACTCCTCGATTGGATGCAGTGCATCGATGGACAATGAAGCCTATTGACATACCGGTATACACGATGCTACTGTATCATAAAATAACCCTGAGAATTAAGGACACACAACATATGACAATGGCCTCGTCTTCGACTCATTTCGAAAACTGAATTTCCATAACATGTATTATCTATCTGGAATAGGTCACCACTGATTCCAATGAATATTGTTTTGCTACTCCAAACCCAGATCACCAAATGCATTCTCCCCAATTTCAAAACATTCTTGGTGTTATATCCTTAACCAGACTCTTGGTATTTCTCGCACCTGTCAATCCTGAGTACAGCTTTGAGACGGCAACAAGTTATACAAAAATTCAAATAACGCAGCAGCTGTTTATGTCTTCAGTCATATCTTTAAGGTTAATCTCATTGATCTGTTAATTTACATTCACAATTTGAAAAATTCTGCTGCATTTGTCCATGCAGTTTGAGCTAATAGTTTATTGGTAGATCCTGCACTCGAGTTACTTTCTGTTCTAGCTGTTAGCAAGGATTGCATTGATTTCAAAATGTGCCAATGTAATCAATTTCTCCTCTCCCTCCCCCTAACACTGTTGACACAAAGAACTGCTTCAGAGTAAGAACATATGTGTTCTCTATTCGTGGCATCTTGCCACGACTTTAAGGTAATGTAGCCACTCCTATTTTAATAATAGCATTTCAATATGTGTCATGAATCTTCATGTCCCTAGGAACGTCCAGAAAGAATATTTGCACAGTAATAATTGAATATAGCGCCTAATATTCATTCATTCTCTGTATATATAATCTTGTCACATTCTGCAGCAATATTTCCAATAAGTGCTTTTCTGTTGAGCTCACAGGAAACACCTGTTGTTGCACATATCTTGAATACATCTTCTCCTCTGAAACACTGATATGCGGTTTCTATATTTATTTTGTAATTACATTCTGACTCAAATGTTTATGGGCCTAATTTTTGTTCCAGACTCTCCATCACTGTGCGAATGTTTAGCTTGAGTTCTGAATAGTTATTGAGCAGAACTTACTGATCTGGCCGCGGAGCTACATAGCAAGGACAGACAATTCAATTCTGAAATGATACGAATCTTGGTTATACAAGTCATTGGCAGTCATATTGTTTCAAGAGTTAAATTATATTGCCAGTGTCTAAAGGCCTGCAACATTGTTCTATTGGTGCAACTGGGCAATGCTAATTCAGGTAATCATATAATTATTGAATGAAAACCAAAAGTTACTCAGGAGAATTTTGAAACAAATATACTGTTGATGAAACACACCTCACTACAGAAAAGCATCTTGGCGATTGTGGAGATGACTTAAAGCGGACTGAAAATCTTGAGCATATAGATATTAAGGATATTAAGAAAGAGGATATGCTGGAAAAGTTGGAAATCATCCATAGAAACTACAGCACAGAAACAGGCCTTTTGGCCCTTCTTGTCTGTGCCGAACCATTTTCTGCCTAGTCCCACTGACCTGCACACGGACCATATCCCTCCATACACCTCCCATCCATGTATCTGTCCAATTTATTCTTAAATGTTAAAAAAGAACCCGCATTTACCACCTCGTCTGGCAGCTCATTCCATACTCCCACCACTCTCTGTGTGAAGATGCCCCCCCAATGTTCCCTTTAAACTTCCCCCCCTCACCCTTAACCCATGTCCTCTGTTTTTTTCGCCCCTTGCCTCAGTGGAAAAAGCCTGCTTGCATTTACTCTATCTATACCCATCAATTTTATATACCTCTATCAAATCTCCCCTCATTCTTCTACGCTTCAAGGAATAAAGTCCTAACCTATTCAACCTTTCTCTGTAACCGAGTTTCTCAAGTCTCGGCAACGTCCTTGTAAACCTTCTCTGCACTCTTTCAACCTTATTCATATCCTTCCTGTAATTTGGTGACCAAAACTGAACACAATACTCCAGATTCGGCCTCACCAATGCCTTATACAACCGCATCATAACATTCCAGCTCTTATACTCAATACTTCGATTAATAAAGGCCAATGTACCAAAAGCTCTCTTTACGACCCTATCTACCTGTGACGACACTTTTAGGGAATTTTGTACCTGTATTCCCAGATCCCTCTGTCCCACTGCACTCCTCAGTGCCTTACCATTAACCCTGTATGTTCTACTTTGGTTTGTCCTTCCAACGTGCAATACCTCACACTTGTCAGTATTAAACTCCATCTGCCATTTCTCAGCCCATTTTTCCAGCTGGTCCAAGTCCCTCTGCAGGCTCTGAAAACCTTCCTCACTGTCTACTACACCTCCAATCTTTGTATCATCAGCAAACTTGCTGATCCAATTTACCACATTATCATCCAGATCATTGATATAGATGACAAATAACAATGGATCCAGTACTGATCCCTGTGGCACACCACTAGTCACAGGCCTCCACTCAGAGAAGCAATTCTCTGCTACCACTCTCTGGCTTCTTCCATCGAGCCAATGTCTAATCCAATTTACCACCTCTCCATGTATACCTAGCGACTGAATTTTCCTAACTAACCTCCCATGCGGGACCTTGTCAAAGGCCGTACTGAAGTTCATGCAGAGAATATCCACTGCCTTCCCTTCATCCACTTTCCTGGTAACCTCCTCGAAAAACTCCAACAGATTGGTCAAACATGACCTACCACGCAAAAAGCCATGTTGACTCTCCCTAATAAGCCCCTGTCTATCCAAATGCTTGTAGATTCTGTCTCTTAGTACTCCTTCCAATAACTTACCTACTACTGACGTTAAACTCACTGGCCTATAATTTCCCGGTTTACTTTTTGATCCTTTTTTAAACAACGGAACAACATCAGCCACTCTCCAAACCTCCGGCACTTCACCCGTAGATAGCGACATTTTAAATATTTCTGCCAGGGCCCCCTCAATTTCAACACTAGTCTCCTTCAAGGTCCGAGGGAACACTCTGTCAGGTCCCGGGGATTTATCCACTTTAAATTTCCTCAAGACAGCAAGCACCTCCTCCTTTTCAATGTGTATAGTTTTCATGGTCTCACTATTTGATTCCCTCAATTCCATGGATTTCATGCCAGCTTTCTTAGTAAATACAGACGCAAAAAAAAACTATTTAAGATCTCCTCCATTTCCTTTGGTTCCGCACAAAGCCGACCACTCTGATCTTCAAGAGGACCAATTTTATCCCTTACAATCCTTTTGCTCTTAATATACTTGTAAAGGCTCTTTGGATTATCCTTCACTTTGACTGCCAAGGCAACCTCATGTCTTCTTTTAGCCCTCCTGATTTCTTTCTTAAGTATTTTCTTGCACTTCTTATACACCTCAAGCACCTGATTTACCCCCTGTTTCCTATACATTTCATACAACTCCCTCTTCTTCTCTACCAGAGTTGCAATATCTCTTGAGAACCATGATTCCTTATTCCTATTCAATTTGCCTTTAATCCTGACAGGAACATACAAACTCTGCGCTCTCAAAATTTCCCCTTTGAAGGCTTCCCACCTACCAATCTCATCTTTGCCAGAGAACAACCTGTCCCAATCCACGCTTTTTAGATCCTTTCTCATTTCTTCAAATTTGGCCTTCTTCCAGTTCAGAACCTCAACCCTAGGACCAGATCTATCCTTGTCCATGATCAAATTGAAACTAATGGTGTTATGATCACTGGAACCAAAGTGCTTCCCTACACAGACTTCCATCACTTGCCCTAATTCGTTACCTAACAGGAGATCCAATATTGCATCCCCACTAGTTGGTCCCTCTATATATTGATTTAGAAAACTTTCCTGAACACATTTTACAAACTCTAAACCATCTAGACCCCTAACAGTATGGTAGTCCCAATCAATGTATGGAAAATTAAAATCCCCTACCACCACAACTTTATGTTTCCTGCAGTTGCCTGCTATCTCTCTGCAGATTTGTTCTTCCAAGTCTCGTTGACTATTGGGTGGTCTGTAATACAATCCCACTAATGTGGCCATACCTTTCCTGTTTCTCAGCTCCACCCATAAGGGCTCAGCAGACAAGCCCTCTAATCTGTCCTGCCTGACCACTGCTGTAATATTTTCCCTAACAAGCAATGCTACTCACCCACCTTTCATTCCTCTGCCTCGATCACATCTGAAACATCGGAACCCTGGAATATTAAACTGCCAGTCCTGCCCCTCTTGTAGCCAAGTTTCACTAATTGCTACAACATCATAATTCCACGTGTCAATCCACGCCCTCAACTCATCCGCCTTCCCTGCAATACTCCTAGCATTGAAATATATACACCTCAGAAGATTTTTACCACCACTCACAACCTTTCTATCAGCGGATTTGCTTAAACCTTCATTTATTTTCACCCCAGCCACACTGTCAGCTCTGGCACTCTGGTTCCCATCCCCCTGCAAATCTAGTTTAAAGCCTCCCCAATAGCACTAACAAACCTCCCTGAAAGGATATTAGTCCCCCTGTGGTTCAAGTGTAACCCGTCTCTCTTGTGCAGGTCCCACCTGCCCCAGAAGAGGTCCCAATGATCCTGAAATCTGAAACCCTGCCCCCTACACCAGTTCCTCTGCCACTTGTTCCTCCTCCAGAGCATCCTATTTCTACCCTCACTGGCACCTAGCACAGGTAGCAATCCTGAGATTACCACCCTCGAGATCCTGCTTTTCAACTTCCTACCAAGCTCTCTATACTCACTGTCCAGGACCTCTTCACTCTTCCTTGTTATGTCATTGGTACCGATGTGCACCACAACATCTGGCTGGTCACCCTCCCACTTCAGAGTGTCATGCAAGCGATCAGAGACATCCTTGACCCTGGCACCCGGGAGGCATCAAACCATCCGGGAGTCTCTGTCACGATCACAGAACCTCCTATCTGCACCTCTAACTATCGAATCCCCTATCACTACCGCTCTCCTCTTTTTCCACCCTCCCTTCTGCACTGCAGAGCCAGACTCAGTGCCAGAGATCCGGCTACTGCAGCTAGTCCCAGGTAAGTCATCCCCCCCCCACCCCCCAAACAGTATCCTTGTTTACTTGTTGTTCAGGGGAATGGCCACAAGGGAACCCTGCTCTGTCTGCCCTTTCCTCTTCCCTCGCCTGACAGTGACCCAATTTCCTGTCCTCTGCTCCTTTGGCGTAACTACCTCCCTGTAGCTACGATCTATAATCTTCTCACTCTCCTGAATGATCCGCAGGTCCTCCAGCTCCTGCTCCAGTTCCCTAACGCGGTTTGACAGGAGCTGCAGGTGGATGCACTTCTTGCAGGTGTCATTGTCAGGGACACCGGAGGGCTCCCTGACTTCCCACATCCTGCAAGAGGAGCATTCCAACATCCTGCCTGGCATTCTCTCTACTCTAAACAATCTGAACAAAAAACTTACCAGAACCTACCCTGGCCTCTGCCTGTTCTCGCCGAAGCCTGTTGAGCCAAAGCCATCACACTCTGACTCAGTCCACTCCGACGATGGCCGCTGTATATGGTGGTCTGCTTTTAAACTCTGGCGCGCTACGTCACGCGCCTGCGCAGTGCAGACCCTTCTCCCCGAGCAGTGTTTAAAAAAAAAACGGCTTTTTCGACCCGAAATTCTTCCGCTCACTTCTCTTGCTACTTGCTTCGACTGAAACAAGAACCGTTGGATAAGTCACCGGGACGGACGAGATGGAGGGTTGGAGGGTTGCGAATGTTGTTCCCTTATTCAAGAAAGGGAGTAGAGATAGCCCAGGAAAGCATAGATTTTTAATGCTTAAGTATTCACCACATTAAAGTCCGTATTTAGTAGATGCACCTTTGGCAGCAATTGCAGCCTCCATTCTCTGTGGATACAGTAGATCTCTAACGGCTTTGCACATATGGACACTGCAATTTCCCACATTCCTCTTTTGAAGAACCACTGAGGCTCTGTCATACTGCATGGGGCTCGTGAGCGAACATCCCTTTGCAAGTCCATCCAGAAATTTTCAATTGGACTGAGGTGTGGGCTCAGACTTGGCCACTGTAAGACATTAATTCTGTTATTTTAAGCCATTCCTGTATAGCTTTGGCTTTATTCTTGGGGTCATTGTCTAGCTGGAAGACATATCTTCTCCCAAGTTGCATTTCTTTTGCAGACTTTGTCAGGTTTTCCTGCAAGATTTCCCTCTATTACTGTACAATCATTTTACCCTCTACATTCACCAGCTCTCCAGCGCCGACTGCAGTGAAGCATCCGAACGGCACGATGCGGGCAACATATAACCTTTAGTCTGTGGGCAAAAAAAAACTCATTTTTATTTTTATCAGACCATAGAACTTTATTCCCGCTAACATCAGAGTCTCCCACGTGCCTTTTGACACACTCCAGGGGAGATTTCATGTTAGTTTTTTGTTCAAAAATGGTTTTCTCTTTGCCACTGATGCGACTGGTGAAACACTCGGACAACAGCTGTTGTATGCACAGTCGCTACCATCTCAGACACTGGAGCTTGTAACTCCTCCAGTGTTGTCAAAGATCTCTTGGTGGTCCCCCTCACTAGTTCCCGACTTGCACGCTCACGCAGATATTCAGGACAGCCCCGGCTGTAGCCAGATTTACAACTGTGTCATGCTCTGTCCATCTCTTGATGATTTACTTAACTGTACTCAAAGGGATATACAGTGATTTGGAAATTACCCTAAATCCATCTCCTGACTGTTGCTTTTCAGTAAAGTTTTTTGCGGAGTTGCATGAAGTGCTCTTTTGTCTTCATGGTGTACCTTTATTCCCCCCAGGATACTGACTCACCAGTGGTTGGACCTTCCAGATCCGGTTGTATTTTTACTACATTCAACTAAAAAAAAACCTTGACTGCAGACGGTGATTTCCGTTTAACTGATTATGTGCCTTATGAAACCGATTGGCTGCACCAGTGATAACTCAGTGTGTTATATTAAAGGGGGTAAGTGTATACTTAGGTAACCAGTTATCTTGTATTTCACATCTGTAATGGACTTTGATCACATTGTAGCGATCTGTTTTAACTTTGACTCGAAAGTGACTTCGCTTTTTCTTTTGATCGGTGTAAAAACACAAATCAATCCTCGCACACTGTTCAGGTTTTATACTTTCCCAGTATGGTAAGGGTCAGTCTGTTCCAGGAGCCACACTGTGAGCGGCTGGGGAAGGGGAGCTGGCTGAGACTGGTAAGTTGGAGTGTGGACTTCCCCGAGGAGCGGGGCGACTAGTTCTCTCTCTGACGTTCCTGAAATCGATAATCTAATTGAATGGCTAAAGAGATCAGAGAGTCCAGACAATCTGTCGTCCCTCGCGGCCAGCTCATCCTTTATCCTGTCCGAGAGACCCTGTCGAATCCCCCCCCCCCCCCCCGTAGGGCCTCGTCATTCCACCCGGAGTCTGCGGCTAAGGTCCGGAACTCAATGGTCGTCATTCCACCCGCAGTCTGCGGCTAAGGTCCGGAACTCAATGGTCGTCATTCCACCCGGAGTCTGCGGCTAAGGTCCGGAACTCAATGGTCGTCATTCCACCCGGAGTCTGCGGCTAAGGTCCGGAACTCAATGGAATACCTGGCCACACTTCGGGAAGCTTGACGAAGAGTAAGCAACCGTTTCACGGCGTCCTTACCGCGAATGGATTGTTCGAAGACTTTCCTAGTTTCAGCCACAAAGGAGGAGTAGGAGGAACAAACCTCTGGCCGGTTATCCCATATCGCGGTTGCCCAAGCCAAGGCACCCCCTCGTAGCAGCCCCATGATGTCGCAATCTTTGATTTATCGGAAGTGTAAGTACGTATCTGCAGCTCAAAGACGAGGGAGCATTGTAACAGGAAGGCCCGGCACCTACCTAGGTCCCCGGCATAGGGTTCAGGCTCGGGTACATACGGCTCTCGAGGGGATGGTGTTGCTGATTCCCGGGGCGAGGCCATTCCGAGCGGTGCGGTTTGGGCATCTTGGGTTCTAGGTGGGGGTGGAGAAAAGGAAGTGGAAACTCGGTCCACTTGTTCACTGACCTCCTGCTCATTCGTGGATAGTGTCCAAAGGTTTTCCGTGATCTCCCGAAGTAGTTGGTCGTGGACGCCCAATAGGTAGCCCTGGCTGGCCAGGGCCTGTTGTACGGGATCCGTGTCCTCTGGGCTCATCGTGGCCAGTTCGCTCTGTTGCAAGGACGTGGCGGTGGTAACGAACCCAAGTGCCGAACACGGGCGCGGAGGCCCGGGGGGGGGGTGGGGGGGTGGAAGAGAGAGGAGTTACGGTCGTAGCGAACGTGGAATTGGTGTCCGAGTCAGTCTTTAACAGGAGTCCTGGTTTTAGTAGCGAATTCAGGAACGATGCCAGACTTAGAACTCAGTCCTAAGAAGCATGGAACGAGGTTACTCATGCACGAGTCGACCAACGAACTGGCAGCTCCTTGCTGTGATCACAGGGCCTTTATCCTGCGGTTTCTGATCGGAAACAGGTGTGTGTAGTTAGCGGAACCTGGGAATGATTGGAAATTAAATGAGGTGATTAAGGCCTATTCCTGTGGTAAATAGCAAGGTGGGGAATTGCCAGAAGGGACCATCACAGTAACCACCCCCACCCTACCGCTTCAAAGGGAGCCTCCAGGCGATCCTCCAGGACTTGACTAGAGTAGGAACGTGACAGGATACAACAGGGAGCAGGGACAAGAACGCAGACTTGGGCTAGGGAAAGTGGAGCCAGGACTAGAAACCATGGGCTAGGAGACAAGGCGTCGACTCCGAGCCCAAGACTGGACAAGGACCCAGAACCAGGGTCTTGCCTTGGGCTCGGACCCCAGAACCAGGCAAGGACATGACATGGCTTCAGGACAGGACGTGGCTGGGGTCTAGAGGCCTGAGCTTGGCTGCACGATGGAGTCTTGCGTCTTGAGCTTGGAGGCTGCGGGATCCTCGAGGCTCGGGTTCTACGAGCGAGGCTGCGGGATCCTCGAGGCTCGGGTTCTACGAGCGAGGCTGCGGGATCCTCGAGGCTCGGGTTCTACGAGCGAGGCTGCGGGATCCTCGAGGCTCGGGTTCTACGAGCTTGGCTGCGGGATCCTCGAGGCTCGGGTTCTACGAGCTTGGCTGCGGGATCCTCGAGGCTCGGGTTCTACGAGCTTGGCTGCGGGATCCTCGAGGCTCGGGTTCTACGAGCTTGGCTGCGGGATCCTCGAGGCTCGGGTTCTACGAGCTTGGCTGCGGGATCCTCGAGGCTCGGGTTCTACGAGCTTGGCTGCGGGATCCTCGAGGCTCGGGTTCTACGAGCTTGGCTGCGGGATCCTCGAGGCTCGGGTTCTACGAGCTGAGAGACGGGACTAGGAACTGAACATCAACATAGAATTGGGACTTGTTCTTCGAAAAGCCGGGACTCATCGTAAACACGACACCAACATGAGACAGGACAGTACATAGACATAGAGCCGGGACTTATATAAGGCAAGCCGGGATTCAACCTCTCCACAACAAGATGGGACATTTCACCTGTTGGGTAACTGCAGAACGGCCGGACTTAGCCAGCAGAGGGCAAGACAAGACATGCCCCCTCCCCCCGCAGGGCAACGGCAAACAGCCTAACTTACTCCACGGAGGCGAGGACAAGAAGAGACAAACACCAAAGAACGACAGACAGTTCCATCTCTGCTTTGGGGTTGCTCCGAGTAGCAGTTATGCCAGCAACCTCCGCTGGCTATGGAAACAGCCGGATCCCTACCTAGCTCGGAGTGGCTGACGGCCACACAACTGGCCCAGGAAACAGCCGAATCCATACCGCAAAGATTACTCCAATGAGTGGCAACAAGGCTCCATGAAGCAGTGGTCCTCCAACCAGGCCTGGAGATCACAAATGGTTTCACTGGCCTTCCATCAGTAGGTTGCTCTAGGGGATCTGACAAGACAAACCAGCAGCCCACACTCAACCCCAAGGCTATTTATATTCCAAGCCCAAAGCTGGGAATCAGGTGCGTATAATTAACTCAACCAAACGAGAGACAGCTGGAAGACCCGGAATCCTGCGTCCATGGACCGGACCATGAACCGGAATGCGGACTTCACGGACCGGACAATGACATGGGAGGTGCATGAGGCAGAGAGTGAGTGGTGGGGACGGTGGGACGGGGTCGTATTGGAGGCAGGTGTGATGGAGTCACGGTTGTGTGAAGACGGAGACTGGAACGGGAGTAGTGAGTGAGCGGGTAGCACTTGGGAGGAAGTGGGTGACGGAAGCGAGAGGGACGTATTGGAGGGAGGTAAATGATGGAACACGGGAGGATAATAGTTGAGGTGGGGAAGAGGGAGAAGCGGATGGGCGTAGTGTAGTGAGTGGGTGATGGTGGAGCGGAGGAATCTACATGAGAGATAGGGTGACGTGGACTCAGAGGGGCGTGGGCAAGGGAGAGGGTTAAGGAGATGGGGAGGGACGCAGTAAGGAGAGGGGACGATCGTGCATACTAGCGGATGGGAGGTTGCGGAGATGTGTCTGAGGCCGAGAGGGGTATATTGAATGGATCGGGTGAGGGAGTGGGTGCCAGATATTGAGATGATTGAGACTGACTATGATGGACGCAGGGAGGGGAGGGCATAGTGTGTGGAAGGTTTGACAGTGACATGGTGGGGCATCGGGTATGAAGTATGTATTGGTGACGGGGAGGTCGTGGTAGAAGGGGAGGTTAATGGAGTCGGAGGGGTGGTGTTGATGGAGACGGGTCGTGAGAGATGGGCCACAGCGTAATGGAAGGACTGGGTGAAGGGCACCATGAGATACGTTGGTGTGGAAGGAGTTGGCAGAGTCTTGTAGGAGTGTAGGGGAGGGAGGAGTTGACGGAGATGCTGAGGGGCTTACGGGACCGAGAGTTTATGGGAGAGTGGGAAGGGGGGGGGGGTTGACGCTGACGGGAAGGGTCGTGAGTGGGGAGACAGTTAAGAAGACAGAGAGCGAGGGAAGTGACGAAGATGGAGTCAGTAATAGAGGAGAGAGGGAAGGATCGCAGTGGAGTGAGAATGACAAAGACCTGGAGGGACTTTGGAGACAGAGGAAGCGGCAGAGACGACAAAAAGGTGGAGGGGAGTGAATGGAACCGGAAACTGGAATGACATCGCGGAGGGATACGATGACGGCGGCGAGAAGTGCGGTTGTGGGGGGGAGAGGGGTGTGACTGACACCCAGGCGTATTGAGGAGTTTGGAAGTTTGAAGAGTACGAGACAGGGGGCATTGTGGAGGGAGATGTTGACTGCGACAGTTAGATGAGTGGGCGAGGGAGCCATTGAAGAAGACGTTCAGTGCCGTTGGGAAGGGACGGAGTGACGGAGACGGAGAGGGGTGCAAGAGTGGTTGTGGATGATGGAGATGGGAGGAGTGTCAGAGAGGAAGGCGGTACGGTGAAGGGGACGGTCGTAGGGGAATGAGTGATTGAGGGTAACGGGCAGGGGTGCATGCGAATGAGTGTGTGACGAAACAGAGAGGAGCGTACAGTGGATGGCCGACATAGACGTGGAGGGATAGAGTGACTGAAATTGGGAGAGGCTGAGTGGATGGAAGAGGTGAAGGATGAGGATGGAAGAGAAGCGTAAGGGAGGGAGGAGATGACAGAAACGGGTGGAACGTATGACGGAGACGAGGAGGGACAAAGAGGAGAGAAGTGGTGAGGGAGACGGGGAGAAGGTAGGGGAGGCAGAGTATGATGGACTGAGAGGGCGTAATGTGGTGGGAGGTGATGGTGACATGCTCAGGCGTAGGAGAGGGAAGGGGTGTCTGAGACAAGGCGGGGCATAGGAGAGGGAAGGGTGTCGTTGACGGTGAGGAAGAGCGTAACGAGATGGTGTGCAGCGTTGAGGAGGGAGAGGTTCCACAGACATGACAGGGACGTAGGAGAGGGACAGTGTGGCTTAGACATGGAGGAACCAAGTGAACGGAAGGCGTGACGGAGACGGGAGTGTCAACGGGTAAGGAGGAGAACAGCGAAAGTTTTATTGAAGGAACGAGTGTCGTAGACGTGGTGGGAGATGGGGACTATGGAATGTTTGAGAAAATGTGTTGCAGGGCAGGGAGGGATTGATAGAGACGGGTCGGTTCGGAGGTGACGGAGGGAATGACGGAGACAAGGAGGGTTATTGGAGAGGGAGGGGATAACTGAGACTGGTAAAGATTTTGGGGAGGCGAGGAGTGATATAGGGGAGGGAGAGGGTGAAGTGGATTGACAGTGGTGTGGGGGAGGGAGGGAGTTAGGGTGACGGGGGTGTTCGTAGGAGAGTGAAGAGTTTCTGGTGACTGGGAAAATCTTAAGGGGAGCGAGGAGAGACGGAGGTGAGGTGTGTATGGAAGCGAGGGTGCCATGGAGACTGGGAAAGTTGTAGAAGAGGGAGGAAGTGGCAGAGGAGGGGTGGCGTAGTGGAGGAAGGGGTAATGGGTGCCCTTCTCCCCACTGCCACTTTCTCTGAATACAGTTCTGCAGTGTTAAGATGGAAATCACCACAACCCGCTCTGAGAAGAGCTGAGATATTTTGTTTATTAATTAGTTGAATAATTGACGTGAGCGGATATTTCACAGCGCTGATGAATCTTTCTCTGAACTTGGACTGAGTTACCCCATAAATTAAAGTGTTTGTGCAGAGGTGTGTTGAAAAATGTGTTCTGAATCGTTGTAATTATTCTGATCCAATCCGGCCATGGTGTTATAAAGGAATTGGGCAACACTCACCGACCACAGGATGACGAAGCTTCCGGAGATGGTGAGAAGTAAGATCACAGACCTCCTCCTGCTCCCCATCTCCGGGTCACTGCGGTTCTCCGCCTTGCTCTGACCCCTCAGCCCCTCACGGACGCGACTAGTCACTAAAATGTGTCTAACTGTCAGAGCGTTGAACAGGAGTATTAGCACGAACCGGAGTAATGGCGTTAGGACGGGAGAAAGCCGGTTATATCCCACCCACCCGGGATCCGTATAGTAGCCCGGTATTTCAATACAGTCCCAGGGTGTATTGTCAATCACTTTCACAGGACGATATATAAAGACGAAGGGCATATTGTTAAATCAGAGCAGAACGCCGGTTGTTGTCAGAACCACAGCCGCAGTTTTCCCGGTGCAATATTTTATTTTCCACTTCTGGCAACAAATGGCGACAAACCGATCAAACGTAAAAGTGACGGTGAACCAGACCGAAAAGTCTGTGACTGCCTCTCTCAGGGCAGAGATCACACTGCACACGGGGGTGATGTCCAGGAAACTCCCGGGGAAGTAATAATAACCGACCCGCCACAATATCACCGCAAACACGATGGTCAGTAGATCCGCCGCTGCCGTGGCCACCAGGTAGCGAGTGGTGCGGGTGGAGAGGCCGCACTTTGCCCGGGACAGGATCACCATCGCCATTAAATTCACTGGGAAACAACAGAGAGAGCGAGTGAGTTACTGTCTGTCCGCTCCGTGGGTCCCGGGACAGGGAGATGCTGGAAATGGAGAGCAGCTCATTCCCGGAGGTTTAAAACGCGGAAGGCGGGGATCGCCGGCGCCTCAAAGGTGCCGATGCCGGGAGAAACGTTCCGGTCCGGGGCGCTGACTGCACGGAGAGCAGGGTTCGGGAAGGAGGCCGGGAACGCTTTGGAAAATCAGTGTAAATCTCTGTCCATCAGGTTTCTGACTGATATGCGAAGCCGAGAAAGCCTCGGCAACTTTCTCAGTGACAATGATTCCCGCGATCCGGTCACATCTGTTCACACTGTCCGGTACCGCTCAGCCCCGCTGTCTCCGACTTTGTCCACGGACAGTTTCCAAAGCTCGTTGCAGATTTACTTCCCCAGTTCGCAGGCATCGATCTCCTCCTCGGCTTCCGCCCACACGGGCCCGGCTCGGCTCGCTTATTTCAAATTCTGCAACTACTCTCCGCCGCGGTTCCTTCTGTTATGTACCCTTTGGTTTCCTTTTGGCTGTGAACTGTCACTTTAAGGCACAACAGAGAACAGAGACTAACTTTTGGATTTCTGCTGAGAGAGAGGGAGGGGTGGAGTCTGCCTTTCAGCTCGTGTTGACACTTTCACAAGGACACTGACTACTGCTGTCAGCTTCTGGGTTGCTATGGAAAGGGAACGGGGAAGAGAGAGAGGGAGAGAGAGAGAGAGAGAGAGGGGGGGAGAGAGAGAGGGAGGGAGAGAGAGAGAGAGAGAGAGAGAGAGAGAGAGAGAGAGAGAGAGAGAGAGAGAGGGGGGGGAGAGAGAGAGCGCGCAACGAACAGCTGGTGGGTTGCCATGGTGACCAAGGGCGGCGTTAATTGATGGACAGCTGGTGTTTTCAGTCTGCTGCGATAAATACAAGGTCAGCTGGTTGTTAGACACACACACACACACACACACACACACACACACACACACACACACACACACACACACACACTCACACTCACACTCACACTCACACTCACACTCTCGGTTTTAGCCACTGGATGAGCTCTCTATGCCCACAGAAGGGTTGGTATTTGGAGGATCGATCGGGAGAATCGATCAGTGGTCCTCGCAGTGTGGAAAAGCTGTGACCGGTGGGAAGTTATCAGTGTCCAACCCTTGCCTGGGTTGATAACTTTTCTGCAGAAGACGGTCTCCTTTTTGTGGTCACATTCGGTGACTTTAAAAGAAGAGAAGAGGGGAGAGGTAGGTTCGTGACCCCAAATTTTGGCGAGTCGGGGAAAGGAAAACCCCAAGGTATTCTTCAATTATGTGAAGAAAAAAATGATGACAGGAGTGAAGGTAGGACCGATTGGAGATAAAGATGGGAAGATGTGCCTGGAGGCTGTGGAAGTGAGCGAGGTCCTCAATGAATACTTCTCTTCGGTATTCACCAATGAGAGGGAACTTGGTGATGGTGAGGACAATATGAGTGAGGTTGATGTTCTGGAGCACGTTGATTTTAAGGGAGAGGAGGTGCTGAAGTAGTTAAAATACATTAGGACAGATAAGTCCCCGGGGCCTGACGGAATATTCCCCAGGCTGCTCCATGAGGCGAGGGAAGAGATTGCTGAGTCTCTGGCTAGGATCTTTATGTCCTCGTTGTCCACGGGAATTATACCGTAGGAGTGGAGGGAGGCGAATGGTGTCCCCTTGTTCAAAAAAGGTAGTAGGGATAGTCCGGGTAATTATAGACCAGTGAGCCTTACGTCTGTGGTGGAAAAGCTATAGGAAAAGATTCTTAGAGGTAGGATCTATAGGCATTTAGAGAATCATGGTCTGATCAGGGACAGTCAGCATGGCTTTGTGAAGGGCAGATCGTGTCTAACAAGCCTGATAGAGTTCTTTGAGGAGGTGACCAGGCATATAGATGAGGGTAGTGCAGTGGATGTGATCAATATGGATTTTAGTAAGGCATTTGACAAGGTTCCACACGGTAGGCTTATTCAGAAAGTCAGAAGGCATGGGATCCAGGAAAGTTTGGCCAGGTGGATTCAGAATTGGCTTGCCTGCCGAAGGCAGAGGGTGGTGGTGGAGGGAGTACATTCAGATTGGAGGATTGTGACTAGTGGTGTCCCACAAGGATTGGTTCTGGGACCTCTACTTTTCGTGATTTTTATTGACGACCTGGATGTGGAGGTAGAAGGGTGGGTTGGCAAGTTTGCAGACGACACAAAGGTTGGTGGTGTTATAAATAGTGTTGAGGATTGCCAAAGATTGCAGAGAGACATTGACAGGATGCAGAAGTGGGCTGAGAAGTGGCAGATGGAGTTCAACCGAGAGAAGTGTGAGGTGGTACACTTTGGATGGGCAAACTCTAAGGCAGAGTACAAAGTAAATGGCAGGATACTTGGTAGTGTGGAGGAGCAGAGGGATCTAGGGGTACATGTCCACAGATCCCTGAAAGTTGACTCACAGGTGGATAGGGCAGTTAAGAAATCTTATGGGGTGTTAGCTTTCATAAGTCGAGGGATAGAGTTTAAGAGTTGCAATGTAATGATGCAGTTCTATAAAACTTTGGTTAGGCCACACTTGGAGTATTGTGTCCAGTTCTGGTCGCCTCACTATGGGAAGGATGTGCAAGCATTGGAAAGGGTACAGAGGAGATTTATCAGGATGCTGCCTGGTTTAGAAAGTATACTGTATGATCAGAGATTAAGGGAGCTAGGGCTTTACTCTTTGGAGAGAAGGAGGATGAGAGGAGACATGATAGAGGTGTACAAGATAATAAGAGGAATAGATAGAGTGGATAGCCAGCGCCTCTTCCTCATGGCACCACTGCTCAATACAACAGGACATGGGTTTAAGGTAAGGGGTGGGAAGTTCAAGGGGGATTTTAGAGGAAGGTTTTTAACTCGGAGAGTGGTTGGTGCGTGGAATGCACTGCCTGAGTCAGTGGTGGAGGCAGATACACTCGTGAAGTTTAAAAGACTACTAGACAGGTATATGGAGGAATTTAAGTTGGGGGCTTATATGGGAGGCAGGGTTTGAGGGTCAACATTGTGGGCTGAAGGGCCTGTACTGTGCTGTACTATTCTATGTTCTATGTTAAAGTTGAATCTGATTAAAACTCGGGAGACCAGCTTCTTATCGTCATCACAGTTTATTGCACATTCTCCTGCAGGAGTTTGAGACCCAGTTGTCAAAGGGAAGGCACGTAAGCACTGCCACCATCTGACAAGTGGACTGATTTAGTCAGGTTACAGCCGTATATTTGTACATAGTAAGCCCCATACATGACTATTGAAAGATGTTATTTAAACTGTTACGCCCACCGAGTCTGTTGGTGCAAAACTTAATTAATTAGTTAAGAGAGTTGGCTAAATCAAGGTCTTAATTACAGATGTATGTATTTTATCAGTCATTCCCTTTGCACGGCCCTGATTTAATTACAGAAAGATGTTCATTCCTGTTCTTATCAGTGAGTCCTCCTCCCTTTACTCAAATGAGGGTACAATGTATAATGTTATCAGCTAATGAGAGTACAATGTATAATGTTATCATCTCTCAGTCTGTCTCTCTGCAAGCTGCAGAGAACTAGTAATGAGCCTGTCTTAGCTAACGGCTGAAGACAGAGTTTACTTCAGTTCAAAAATTCCTATTCAGCCCCAATTATTCTTTTAGCCAGGTTACATATGTTCAAAATGATTCTTTTGATATATTCTCAATTTCGCAGGAGGGTTCAGGTGAAATATTTATGTTCAATACAGAAACTGGTGTTCCCTGTGTGTATTGTGGTGATGCAAAAGCTGCTGGAGAATTTACAAGTGGGAAGAAGTGGAGTGATGTTTTGAAATCTGACTTTTTAGAGCGTAATATAGCAAGCAAACCACATGGACAATGTGCAAAAGCTCTGTTGAGAAAATCCTTCACTAGCTGTTACAGGCCTGCTACATAGGTTGTGTGAGAAAGCAGATGAACTTGATCGAACCCAGATGAGATCAAAGTTCTTATCGACAGTAATTTGCTAGCTGTTAAGATGAATACCTCTCTACATAAAATACACTGTGCGCATTTTGTCACTGGGTTAAAAATATGTACAGTACAAGGTTTATATGTACACTGGATATTACTAATAAGAGGGGACAAAACCTCAAGGGAGGGAGGAGAAGATGGCGGCGAGGTGCAGCGCGCACGGCCTCTCCGGTGAATGATATCGGTGTTTGTAAGTAGGATGCCATGCGCAATTCTGATTTGATGGAGACAGACGTGAGAAGCACAGTGGAACATCTGGAGAAACTTCTGAAATGCCTGGTTCACTGCCGCTGCAACTGTGCGATCGAGAATCTCTGGAGGGGTAGGCCCCAAATCCTCGGCTTTGCCTGTTTCTGGTGGCCGGGGCTGGGGTCGAAGCATTCGGCAGAGATGTTGCTCGGTGCTCAGTGTCGGAGGGTTGGTCGGAGACCCGAAGTTTTCGGATGGACTCAGAGTCGGACCATGGTCGGTGCTTCCAGGATGCTGCATCACTGGAAGCTCATGGCAGGGAGAGTTTTCTTCCTTCGACCGTTTGCGTCAGTTGATGGACTTTCGAGAGACTTTGAGACTTTTATTTTATTTTATTTTTTTTTACCGTGCCCATGGTCTGTTCTTTATCAAGTTACGGTTTGCTTTGCACCGTTGTAACTATATGTTATAATTATGTGTTTTTTTTTGTCAGTTTTTCAGTCTTGGTCTGTCCTGTGTTTCTGTGATATCACACTGGAGGAACTTTTTATCATTTCTTAATGCATGCATTACTAAATGACAATAAAAGAGGACTGCGTGTTCTCATAATCTAATCTAATCTAACATTGGTGGGAAGATGGGGAGACATCCAGTGTCCCTGATGCCCTCGCCTACAAGATGTGCATCCAGCTGCAGCTTGTAACCCTGCACTTTAAGGAGTTGGAACTTGAAATGGACGAATTCCAGATCATCCAGAAGATGGAGGGGGTGATGGATATGACGTGAAGAGAAGTGAGTTACACCCAAGATGCAGGACACAGGAAACTGGGTGAGAGTCAGGAAGGGGAATGAGGTTAAATATTCATTGCAGTGTACTCTTGTTGCTATCCCACACAACAACAGGTGGACCACTTTAGAAAATGTTGGGGGATTACCTGGCAGAGGAAATTCAAAGGGGTGAAAGGGGATTCGTTAGTTAGGGGGACAGAACAAAAGGGGACTAATATCCTAGTGGTAAGGTTTGCTAGTGCTAGTGTAGGGGGAAGGGTGATGTGGTTAAAATAAGTTGTAGGAGGAATGGGAGCCAGAATGACAGAACAGATAGTGGAGAGGGTGATATGAATTGAATTGACTTTATTACATACATCTTTCATATACATGAGGAGTAGAAATCTTTACGTTACATCTCTGTCTAAATGTGCAATGTGTAATTTATTATAAATAGTTTGGACATAGAACAGTCAATATAACGCAGAAATGCAATTGTATCAGCATGAATTAATCAGTCCAATGGCCTGGTAGATGATGATGTCCCGGAGCCTGTTGGTCCTTTTGCTGTGGTCCCTTTTCCTGGCTGGTAGCAGCAGGAACAGTTTGTGGTCATGCTGAATTGGGTCCCCAATTTCCTTTGGGCCCTTTTTGCACACCTGTCTCTGTAAATGTCCTGAATTGTGGGAAGTTCACATCTACAGATATGCTGGGCTGTCCGCACCACTCTCTGCAGGTTCCTGCGATTATAGGAAGTACAGTTCCCATACCAGGCAGTGATGCAGCCAGTCAGGATGCTCTCAATTGTGTCCCTCTAGAAAGTTCTTTGGATTTGGGACCCCATCCCAAACTTCTTCAGCCGTCTGAGGTGAAAGAGGAGCTGTTGTGCTCTTTTCACAACACAGCTGGTATGCACAGACCATGTGAGATCCTTGGTGATGTTAATCCCGAGGAACTTAAATCTGTTCACCCTCTCAACCCCAGATTCATTGATGTCAATAGCGGTTAGCCTGTCTCCATTCCTCCTGTCGTCCACAATCAGCTCCTTTGTTTGTGTGACAATGAGGGAGAGTTTGTTTTCTTGACACCAGTCAGATGCTGTTCAGACCTCAGACAGAGTCAGCAATCAAATGGCTTAGAATGGTGTGATGAATGTGCTGAGCTGAGTATATCACAATGCAAGAAGCATCATAGGAAAGCCAGATCAGCTCAGTCAGGGAATTATGATATTGTAGCCATTATTGGGACTTGGTTGCACCCAACAGTCTGAGGGATTTAGAGTAACAAATTTGTAGAGAGATCCCGAACCGTGCCAACAAACAAAGGTTGATTTAGTAAGTGATTTTAAACTTGCATTTATTGACTGGGACTCCCACACTGTGAAAGGACTAGATGGAGTAGAGTTTGTCAAATGTGCCTTTATTCAGTACATAGAATTCCTGATGTAGAAGTGTACAATAAACTTCTAGGAAATGATCCAGGCCTGGTGACTGAAATTACACAGATCCCTGAAAGTTGCCTCTCAGATAGATAGGGTAGTTAAGAAAGCTTATGGGGTGTTAGCTTTCATAAGTCGAGGGATAGAGTTTGAGAGTCGCGAGGTAATGATGCAGATCTATAAAACTCTGGTTAAGCCACACTTGGAGTACTATGTCCAGTTCTGGTCGCCTCACTACAGGAAGGATGTGGAAGCATTGGTAAGGGTACAGAGGAGATTTACCAGGATGCTGCCTAGTTTAGAGAGTATGCATTATGATCAGAGATTAAGGCAGCTAGGACTTTACTCTTTGCAGAGAAGGAGGATGAGCGGAGACATGATAGAGGTGTACAAGATAATAAGAGGAATAGATAGAGTGGATAGCCAGCGCCTCTTCCCCAGGTCACTACTGCTCAATACAATAGGACATGGCTTTAAGGTAAGGCATGGGAAGTTCAAGGGGGATATTACAGGAAGGTTTTTTACTCAGAGAGTGGTTGGTGCGTGGAATGCACTGCCTGGCTCATTGGTGGAGGCAGATACACTAGTGAAATTTAAGAGACTACTAGACAGTTATATGGAGTAATTAAAGGTGGTGGGGGGGGGTAAATGGGAGGCAGGGTTTAAGGGTCGGCACAACATTGTGGGCCGAAGGACCTGTACTGTGCTATACTGTTCTATAATGCCATGCGATGCAAAATAAATACGGAAAAAGAGAGGTCTGGACCATGGGTTGAGATTCTAAATTGGAGAAAGGTTAAATTTGATGGTATCAGAAAGGATCTGACACTTGTGGTTTGGGACAGGCTGCCAGGAGTACTATGTAAGTGGGAGGCCTTCAGAAGTGACATTTTGACGGTGTCTAATTTGTATGTTCCTGCCAAAATAAAAGTTGAAAGGTAACTGGTGCAGGGTATCTTGGTTTTCAAGAGATAGTGAGACTCCAGATATTTTGTTCCTCTGAATGACTCAGTCTGTTGGATGCGACAAAGACTCATTAATGCTACAATATAATGATTCCACGCTCTGAGATCATCTGAGTTTTTTTTTTTTAGTCATCGTCTGTTGGTTTCTAAAACCTGTCCAATATATTTTGCTCTTTTGTTGGCCCTCCCTTTGGCTTTTATGTTGGCTTTGGCTTCCCATTTCAGCCATGGTTGTCTCCTCCTGCCTTTCCAATGCTTCCACTTCTTTGGGATGTACCGATCACTTCGCTCCCGAATTGTTCCCAGAAACTCCAGCCAATGCTGCTCCGTTGTCACTCCTACCTTCTCCCTTCTAAACAAGTCTGGGCAGCTTCTCTGTCATAGAAACATGGAGAGGTTCAGTACAGAAACAGGCTATTTGGCCCATGTAGTCAATGCCGAAAAACATTCAAGCTGTCTAATGCAACTACCTGCACCAGGACCATCTCCTTCCATACCACTACCATCCAGGATGCCATCCAAACGTATCTTAAATGGTGAAACTGAGCTCATATTCACCACTTGTGCTGACATCTCATTCCACACTCTCTTGACCATTTCAGTAAAGAGCTTTTCCAAATATTACCGTTATATTTTCACCTTCCCCATTTACCCAGGACCTCTGGTTGTCATCCCACTCAACCGCAGTGGAAAAAGCTGCTTGCATTTACCCTATCCGTACCCTCATAATTTTGTATACAGTACTTCTAACAAATCCTCAAAGCGATGTATAATTTCCTTGTTTACGTTTAGAGGCTTTTTTAGGTGTATAAGATGATGAGGGGCATTGATCGTGTGGATAGCCAGAGGTTTTTTTTCCCCCCCAGGGCTGAAATGGCTAACACGAGGGGGCATAGTTTTAAGGTGCTTGGAAATAGATATCGAGAGGATGTCAGGGGTAAGTTTTTAACACAGGGAGTGGTGGGTGCGTCAAATACACTGTCAGCTATTTGTGTGAGAGTGTTTCAGTTACTGTGGGGCCGGACACCCATGCAGCTCAGTGGGAACAGGGAATAATACCAATGGAGAGAGTCAAACTGAGCCAGGTCACAGATTGGAGATGGCAGAAATGCCCCATTCCTAATGAGACAGGAAGAGCATCAGAAAATTTCATGGTCAATCCAGATACCTGTACTGTGCCCAGTTAGAAGGTTTCTCTCTCCAATTTGTGTTAAACCTCACTGTAACACTGTGATGTCAGATCACCCCTTGACGACTCAAGTGATATCAGCTGAAATGTTACACCAATTGATGGATTTTGTAAATGTTTTCACAGGTTAAAAATGACAAGAAATTTATCTACGGGAATCTCGAACACAACATGGATAATGAAGTAGGTTTTCAAAGCTTGCAGAGCCATTTAGGCCAGTTAGAAGAGTGGGCTGAAAGATGGCAGATAGAGTTTAATGCTGAAAAATGTGAGGTACTACATTTTGGTAGGACGAATCAAAATAGGACGTACATGGTAAATGGTAGGGCACTGAAGAATGCAGTAGAACAGAGGGATCTAGCAATAATGGTGCATAGTTCCCTGAAGAAGGAATCTCATGTCGATAGGGTGGTGAAGACAGCTTTTGGTATGCTGGCCTTTATTAATCAGAGCATTGAGTATAGGAGTTGGGATGTAATGTTGAAATTGTATAAGGCATTGGTATAGCCAAATTTGGAGTATTGTGTACAGTTCTGGTCACCAAATTATAGGAAAGATGTCAACAAAATTGAGACAGTGCAGAGGAGGTTTACTAAAATGTTGCCTGGGTTTCATCTCCTAAGTTACAGAGAAAGGTTGAACAAGTTAGGCCTTTATTCTTTGGAGTGTAGAAGGTTGAGGGGGGACTTGATAGAGGTGTTTAAAATTATGAGGGGGATAGATAGAGTTGACGTGGATAGGCTTTTTCCATTGAGAATGGGAGAGATTCAAACAAGAGGACATGAGTTGAGAGTTAAAGGGCAAAAGTTTAGGGGTAACATGAGGGGGAACTTCTTTACGCAGAGAGTGGTAGCTGTGTGGAACGAGCTTCCAGCAGAAGTGGTTGAGGCAGGTTTGATGTTGTAGTTTAAAGTTAGATTGGATAGATATATGGACAGGAAAGGAATGGAGGGTTATAGGTTGGATGCAGGTCGGTGGGACTAGGCTAGAGTAAGAGTTCAGCACGGACTAGAAGGACCGAGTTGGCCTGTTTCCGTGCTGTAGTTGTTATATGGTTAATATGTCAGTTTTGTGGTCCCTGTCCAGATATTTAAGCAGTGGAACACGGGATTCACTCAATCATC
Organism: Mobula birostris; assembly: GCF_030028105.1. Taxonomy (NCBI): domain Eukaryota; kingdom Metazoa; phylum Chordata; class Chondrichthyes; order Myliobatiformes; family Myliobatidae; genus Mobula; species Mobula birostris. The sequence goes on from NC_092382.1 coordinate 76,752,108, forward strand.
CTTCCTGTTCAGACTGTAGGGAGGCATTCACTCGATCATCTGACTGACTGGCAAATCTGTCATTTTACACAGGGGAGAGGCCATTCATCTGCTCAGACAGTAGGGGTAGATTCAATCGGTCATCTCAACTGAAGTACATCAGCGAGTTCACACTGGGACAAGGCCATTCACCTGTTCTGTGGGTGAGAAGGGATTCAGTCGGGCTTCCCACCTGTGGACACACCAGTCAGTTCACACTGGGCAGAGGCTGGTCATCTGCTGAATTTGTGGGGAAGGATTCACTCAGTCATCTGACCTAATGGCTCCCCAGCGAGTTCACACTGGAGTGAGGCGGCTCACCTGCTCGGACTGTGGGAAGGGATACACTCACTCATCTGATCTGCTGGCATGGCAGCGATTTTACACTGGGGAGAGGCAATTCATGTGCTCAGAATGTGGGAAGTGATTTGCTCGGTCATCTGATCTGCTGGCACACCAGTGAGTTCACACTGGGGAGAGGCTGTTCAGCTGCTCAGATTGTGGGAAGAGATTCTCTCAGCCAAATCAACCAAACGTGCATCATTGAGTTCACACTGGGGAGAGGCCATTCACCTGCTGTGAATGTGGGAAGGGATTCACTCAGTAATCTAACCTTGTGACACACTACCGCGTTCACACTGGGCAGAAAGTTTCAATAAGCTGCATGTTGGATATTTGTCCATTACCGTTGCTGAATGCAATTTTGAGAGTGACTGTCAGTGCTGAACTCTGCAATTATTGCTGCTGCTCCCCACACCCAGTTCTGCACCCTGGTCACTGGGCATGGGAAGAGTTTCTTCTGCTGCACAATCACCTTTAATGGGACTGGAGATTAATATTCTGGATCTGAGACAAATAAATCAGTTCTATTTTAAACTCTGTCTCCGGTACTTAGTAAATTTATAACACACCAAGTGTACAGTAGAGAGTCAACTCAGGCTGGCTGGACCCTGCCAGTGATTCAGTTTCTCGACAGTTTGTTTAAATCCTGCCTTGTTGTTCCCCTCTCGCTCTGCCTGTGGTGATGGTTTCCAAACAGTCACCACTCTGTGGGTGAAGAAGTTTCCCTTGAATTTTCTGCAGACTGAAGAAGTCGAGCTGACTGCAGTTCTGTCTGAGATATTATTTAATCTCTGGGCTGAGGAAGAATGACATTGGTCGTTAACCTCCTTATTGACGACTCATTTCCACATTATGTATCATTTTCCCTGCTTCTAAAGGGTTGTTAGAAAACACCACTGTCCTCTAAAGACTGAAATCAGAATGGGAAACCATCAGTTGGATCTTCAATGGAGCAGGGCCGGAAACCAGAGGCGGGTCTGCACAGGGCAGAGTTTGGGGTTCTGGGCGATGGTTGGGGTAAGAACGTATGATGAGGAGAAGGGAATCAGCAGCGGGGCGTGGCAACGAATGACAGAATAGCAACATTTGGAAGCTGATTGTCAGAGAAAATAATTCGTTTGTCTGACTGATGACACAAACAGTACCTGTTGTGAGGTGCTACATGGGTCGAGGAACAAGATGTGTTGGGATGGTTTTATCTATTGAGGGAGTTGTTCCTTCTTGTTTATCCCGTAATATTATATCTGAATGGTTATTATGGTTTGTCCTATCTGAAATAATGTATTGATTATCATAGTAGATGGAATACAGTGTAGGGAACTGTATAGTCAGGCACTTCGGGAAAAGAAATAAAAGTGGCAGATATAATACAGTGTAGGGACTGTGGGTCTGCAGTTAGGTACTCGGGTTCCCTCAGCATAATGTTGCACAAACATTATTCGCAAAACACTCTGATACAATATGGGTTTCATTTTGTTGCAGACAAAAATGCCATGTTGGAACTACAAGTAAAGTATATTCCCTCAGTAGTAGAGAAACGCTCAAACACCCCTCGCCATCTGTGAAAACTCTTCCGAGCCCTAAAGCACTCCCTATTTCTATAAACCCTTCCGACCCCCACAGCACTCGCCATCTCTGCAAAACCCTCCACCATCCACCTTGGTGCATTCAGGCGACAGCTGACTCGAGAAAGACACTGCCCGTGGCGGATGGCAGGGCTCATAAAACACCCTCACGCTTTTTGTTTATAAACCTACCGATTTGCTTGGATATCTTGACTAACCCTCCTTGCATCTTGCCTCCTGTGAAAAAAGCTATTTCTTTTCCTCAGTTCCTTCATCTCCGTCACATTTGTTGCCAGGATGAGGTTTTCCTTTCCAGATCGTCAGAGTTGTCCTGCTTCTTCAAAGAATACAGTTTCCCTTCCACCACCATTGATGCCGATCTCACACCCAATTGCTCCATTTCCCGAAAATTCACCTTCACTCCATATCCCAGTCACCTCCACAACTTCTCTTGTCTCCAACAATCAAGCTCATCTTTTACTGAACCCCACCCCAACTCCCGGCTTTCCACAGGGATTTCCTTATCCACTCGTCTCCCCCCACTGATCTATTTCCTGGAACGTAACCTTGCAAAGCCAGAGAAGTGCTACACGTTCCTACTTACCTCCTCCGTCGGCTCGATTCAGCCTTCCAGGTCAGGCAGCACATCACCTGCGGGTCTGTCGGGTTCATCTACCGTATCCGGCACTTCCAGTGCGACCTTCTGCACCTCAGCGAGACCCGATGTAGATTGGAAAACCTCCTTGTCAAGCACATTCGTTCCGACCGCAATAAAACGTATTTCCCGGTGGCTAGTCCACTCTCGCTTCCCATTCCAACATGCCGGATCATTGTTGGACTGACGCGATGACAGCACTCCCAGGTTGGAGGAGCAGCACCTCATAACACATCTTTGTAGCTTCCAACCTGACAGCATGAACATCGATATCTTTAACTTCTACTCCACATTTTTTTCCACCCACACCCCACCCTCTCGGTTCTGTCTCCCCTCTTACCTCCTCTCTTGCCCATTGCCGATCAGCTCGCTCTGGTGCCTCTTTTCCATCCTTTTCTCCCATGGTCGGCTCTCGTCTCCTCTCAGATTCCTTATTTTCAGCCCTTTGCCTATTCTGCCTACCACCTCACTCCTTCTCACTTCACCTCCCCCCTCCCCGCCCACTCAGCTTCGCTCTTACCTGGCTTCACCAATCACCTGCCTGCTTGTAATCCTTCTCCTCCACCCAACATCTTATTCCGCATACCCCACCCCTTCCATTTCCGAGGAAGAGTCTTAGCAAGAAATTTCTGCTATGCTTCCCCCCCCCCCACTCTCTAGAAGCTATCTGACCTCCTGAGTTCCTCCAACATTTTGTGTATGTTACTCTGCATCTCCAGCATCTCATTGGGTCAGAGTGCAGAGACTACAGCGGCTCTCACTAATGTCGAGGAGGCCATACGGGGAGAACAGAAAACAGCAGATGACCCCGACTGGCACGAAGCTGAAGAGTTGCCTCACAGAGAAGGACTGTTTGGGACCCTGACTAGCGGTGAAGAGAGTAGTTTGGGGCAGGTTTAGTATTTCAGCCACTTGCGAGGTTGGCTTCCAGCTCCCTCCACCCCTCCGTATCTCTGGAAACATCTCCCTATTATGGACAACACTGCCACCTGGTGGTGATTTGCCACAATAACAGGCCCTGGTGATTTCTTCATTCTTCTGCAGAAGGCTAAGGTAACAAATGAGTTGCATTCTTTGCCGATTTGGTCTTGAATGTCCCCAGAACCTGTTCCGTTTTCTCAGACCGAAATGGGTCTGGCGGTGACGAGCGCGGGAATATGGTGGAAACTGAAAATAAATGGTAGGATGAGCTGAAGAATCGGTAGAAGTGGAGTCGCGGGGTACGGTTTTCCTGGGCTGTGTTTTTCTCGGGCTCGAAACCAGATTTACTCTCCCCGCTGCCACGTTCTACAATAATCATTGGTTCTGTAGAGTCAAGATCGAAAACATTGCGACGGCCTCCGAGAAGAGCTTAGATATGTTATTTGTTAATTAGTTGAATAATTGACGTGAGTGGATATTTCGCTGCGCTGATGAACTGCTGTCTGAACTTGAACTGAGTTACCCCATAAATAAACATGTTTCTGCAACAACTTAATATCACCAGTCTGTCTCCGGTGTGTTGAAAAATGTATTCAGAATCGTGGTAATTATATTGATCCAGTCCGGCAATGGTGTAATAAAGAAATTCGGCAACACTCACCGACCACAGGATGATGAAGCTTCCGGAGGTGGTGAGAAGTAAGATCACAGACCTCCTCCTGCTCTCCATCTCCGGGTCACTGCGGTTCTCCGCCTTGCTCTGACCCCTCAGCCCCTTACGGACGCGACTGGTCACTAAAATGTGTCTGACTGTCAGAGCGTTGAACAGTATTAACACGAACGGGAGTAATGGCGTTAGGACGGTAGAAAGCCGGTCATATCCCACCCACCCGGGATCTGTATAGTAGCCCGGTATTTCAATACAGTCCCAGGGTGTATTGTCAATCACTTTCACAGGACGATATATAAAGATGAAGGGCACATTGTTAAAACAGAGCAGAACGCCGGTTGTTGTCAGAACCACAGGCGCAGTTTTCCCGGTGCAATATTTTATTTTCCACTTCTGGCAACAAATAGCGACAAACCGATCAAATGTAAAAGTGACGGTGAACCAGACAGAACTTTCTGTTGCTGCCTGTCCCAGGGCAGAGATCACACTGCACACGGGGTGATGTCCAGGAAAGTCCCGGGGAAGTAATAGTAACCGACCCGCCACAATATCACCGCAAACACGATGGTCAGTCGATCCGCCGCTGCCTTGGCCACCAGGTAGCGAGTGGTGCGGGTGGAGAGGCCGCACTTTCCCCGGGACAGGATCACCATCGCCACTAAATTCACTGGGAAGCAACAGAGAGAGCGAGTGGGTTACTGTCTGTCCGCTCCGTGGGTCCCGGGGCAGGGAGATGCTGGAAATAGAGAGCAGCTGATTCCCGGAGGTTTAAAACGCGGAAGGCGGCGATCGCCGGCGCCTCAAAGGTGCCGATGCCGGGAGAAACGTTCCGGTCCGGGGCGCTGACTGCACGGAGAGCAGGGTTCGGGAAGGAGGCCGGGAACGCTTTGGAAAATCAGTGTAAATCTCTGTCCATCAGGTTTCTGACTGATATGCAAAGCCGAGAAAGCCTTGGCAACTTTCTCAGCGACAATGATTCCCGCGATCCGGTCACATCTGTTCACACTGTCCGGTCCCGCTCAGCCCCGCTGTCTCCGACTTTGTCCACGGACAATTTCCAAAGCTCGTTGTAGATTTACTTCCCCCGTTCGCAGGCATCGATCTCCTCCTCGGCTTCCGCCCACACGGGCCCGGCTCGGCTCGCTTATTTTAAATTCTGCAACTACTCTTCGCCGCGGCTCCTTCACACTCTGTCAGGGGATCGGATCAGAAAGTGTCCATGTTGGTTTCATTTAATATTCTCTCTGACCGGAATTACTGCGGCGTTACTCTAAGTGCTCCGGTGCTGATGGTCCCGGAGCGGAGTGTCGCCTGTAACTTACCCCGTCTGACCTGTATCGGACCCCTCTGTGTCGGCTCTGAACTCCCGCTTCACTCCATCGATATCAGGACGTGGAAACAAACCCCGGGAAACAAAAACCCGCAGACACCCTCATTTAATTTATCCAAACTCCCGAAACTCTCAGGATCTAATATACAGTTGGTGTCATTTTCAGGATATAAATGTACATTATTTTTGTCAATAACAGACTGAGGAATGTTGACTTGGTCCCTGAGCCTAATTGTTGACACAGTTTGGGAACAACTGGGCTCCGAGCACAGGTCCCTGCAACACCGACTGTGACAACCTGCAGGCCCAAGAAGGGTCTTGTTGTTCCAGTGGCCACACATTTTCATTCCACGTCCCATTCCCATTCTGATATGTATGAAGCCATACTCAGGTTGCAGGAACAACACCTTATATTCCGTCTGGGTAGCCTCCAACCCTATGGCATGTATATTGACCCCTCTAACTTACGTTCATGCTCCTCTTCCCTTTCATACCCCATCCCTTATTTATTTTTAAAATATACTTGTTATTTTCCCCCATTGTTCTCTCTCTCTTTTTTCTCCCTCTGTCTCTCTCACTATAACTCCTTGCCTGCCCTCCACCCTCCGGGCTCCCCCCCCCCCCGCTTCTCTCTCCTCAGGCTTCCCGTCCCCTGATCCTCTCCCTTCTCCAGCCTCGTATCCCTTTTGCCAATCAACTTTCCAGCTCTTTGATCCACCCCTCCCCTCCTGTCTTCTCCTGTCATTTCGGAACTCCCCCTCTCCCTCCAATTTCAAATTTCTTACTATCTCTTCTTTCGGTTAGTTCTGACGAAGGGTCTCGGCCCGAAACGAGACTATACCTCTTCCTAGAGATGCTGCCTGTCCTGCTGCGTTCAACCAGCATTTGTATGTGTGTTTCTTGTTCCTCCGAAATGTTTTCAGTTGTGAAATTGTTTTTATCAGAAATAACCATGGAGACTGAAATTTTCTAAGTTGAAATGTTGTCCTTCACCCACTGACGTGCGTTGTAAACTTTTAACAGTGTAGAAGAGTCAAAGGATTTGTGCATGGGAATCACAAACACAACAGCACGTTCGTTCCGCTGTTTCTGTCAGTTCACCAGCGCTTGAATGCCGCCGATCCTTGAATGTGGAGGCGGAGATGCTGGAGAAGACAGCGCCCCACTCGCTACAAGGAGAGCCCGATCACGTGTCCATGTCCGTGATCTGATTGGATACATTGCCATGACGTTGATAGCAGTGTGACGTCATTCACTGGCTCTCATTTTGGAAGGGATTCAGTCGGCCATCGCAGATACACCAACAGCTTCGCGCTGGGAAGAGGCCGTTCACCTGCTCCGTGTGTGCGAAGAGACTCATTCAGTTAACACACCTTGTGATGCTCCGGTGAGTTCACAATAAATAGAGGCCACATTTCTGTCCGGAGTGAGCAAAGAGTTTTACTCAATCATCCCAGCTGCTGCAACATCAGCAACTTCTCATCAGGAAGGAAATTTTGCCCTGGGAAAAGCCTCTGGCTATCCACACAACCAATGACTCTCATTATCTTATACACCTGCATGAATTTCCTGCATGATTCTCTCCAGACGGAATAAGACGATGAGCTCACCGTGGTTTTCACGTTCTTCAGGGCTCCGGACTAAGGTGGTTAAACTCCTCCTTCCCTGCTCTTTTCAACTTTTGGTGTCATTTTCACTAATTTCAAAGGACTGTGCCTCAGACAGCTGGGTTGTTGCAATGCACTGCTGAAGTCTGACAGCAGACTAACGAGTGAATCTTCGATGGAGGGGAGTCAGAAACCAAAGAGTTACCAGCCTGAGTCAGGACTTTGGGGCTCCAGGAAGAGATGGGAACTAGAGTTTACAAGGAGGAGGAGGAAGAGGAATCAGATCAGCAGGATGCGGCTAAAATGAAAGATCAGAAACATTTGGAAACTGGTTGATCGAAAAAATGTGGTTAATTTCTGCCAAATACTGGTGGAAATCAACAGATCAGGCAGTCAATGTGGAGAAGAATAAATGGGCAGCGTTCAGGCCGAGCCCCTTCAGCATGCATTGACTGTGTACTCCTCTGCTTAGTTGCTGCCTGAACTGCAGAGTTCCTCCAGCATTTTATGTGTATATGTCTGCATTTCCAGCAACAGCAGAATCTCTTGTGTTTTATATCTGCATTTGTAAGAAAGTTCTACTTTGGCATTAAACACGCGGAAAGTTTGCTGATATTAATTGTATTGTTTTAAGGGAGTGCTTTCTGCGTTAAAAGAGGTGCTGAGTTTTCTACACAAAAAAACACTGGGGTTTGTACTTGAACCGGTGCTTGCAGAAACTTTCAACGGCTCCGTGATTAACCTGAAAGCTCAGCGTAACAGCTTTCGCTGTCGCTGAAGCACCGATCGAATGCGCAGGCGTCAGGGTTGCGGATGGTCCCGAATATCACGCATGCGCAGTACACAAAAGGCCTCGGATATCGCTGCTGGTAAGTGTTTCTGCGTGCGGCCGTTTTCACCACCGACTGAGGGGCAATTGCTGTGAATCCGGACACTATGACCCCGCAATCCCGGGACAGTCCTGTTCTCTTCCCTCTCTCAGCCCCACGATCCCTACCCTGACCCCAGGGAGCTTCCGGCTGATGAGGGAATGGGAGCCGATGGATCTCTCAGACAGAGCTAGCTCCAGCTGTCCAAGTGCAAGATTAGGAATTTGGAGAAAGGGAACAAAATCTTTTACATCACCAGTTGAGAAAATCACCTTTGTTCCACCTCCAATCACAAACAAGAGAAAATCTGCAAATGCTGGAAATGCAAGCAACACACACAAAATGCCGGAATTCAGCATTAGTACACTTTTCCATAGATGCTGCCTGGCCTGCTGAGTTCCTCCAGCATTTTGTGTGTGTTGCTTGTTTCACCTCCTCTTGTTCTGGACCTTTCTACCCGTGAGGACATGTTTTGACCCATTCACTCTGTGAAGATAATGATATCAAACACCTTTGTCCTGGGCAACAAATAGCTTTCACATCACAAATGTGCCAGACTCCAATGAGACAGACTACTGCGCCTCCCTTTATATTCATTGGCATTACCATCAATGAGTTCACCACATTTGGGGGAGGGTTCAGGGGAAATATTTATGTACAATACAGAAACTGGTGTTACCTGTGTGTATTGCGGTGATGCAAAAGTTGCTGGACAATTTGCAACTGGGAAGAAGTGTAGTGATATGTGGAAATCTGACTTTTTGAAGCATATTTTAGCAAGCAAAGCACATATGGACAATGTGCAAAAGCTCTGGTGAGAAAATCCTTCATTACCCATTACAGGCCTGCTACATAGGTTGTGTGAGAGTGCAGATGAACTCGATCAAACCCGGAGGAGATCAAAGTTCCTATTGACAGTGATTTGCCAGCTGTTAAAATGAATACCTCTCTGTATAAAATTCACTGTGCACGTTGTCACTGGGTGAAAAATGCACAGTACAAGATTTATGTGCACACTGGTTGTTACAAATTACAGGTGACATTGGTGGGAAGGTGGGGAGACCTCCAGTGTCCCTGATGCCTTCACCTACAAGATGTGCATCCAGCTACAGCTTGTAACCCTTCACTCTAAGGAGTTGGAGCTGGAAATGAATGAATTCTGGATCATCCGGGAGTTTGAGGGGCTGGGCGATAGCTATGACATGAAGAGAGGTGATTTTCACCCAAGGTGCAGGACACAGGAAACTGGGTGAGCATCAGGAAGTGGAATGAGTTTAAATAGCCATCGCAGAGTACTCTTGTGGTCATCCCCCACAACAAGAGGTGGACCACTTTAGAAACTGTTGGGGGGATTACCTGGCAGAGGAAAGTCAAAAGGGTGATAGGGGATTTGTTAGTTAGGGAAACAGAACAAGAGTGGCTAATATCCTAGTGGTAAGGCTTGCTAGTGCTAGTGTGGGGGGAGGGGTGATGTGGTTAACATAAGTTGTAGGGGGAAAGGGAGCCAGAATGACAGAACAGATATTGGAGAGGGTGAATTAAATTGAATTTATTACATACATCCTTCATATACATGAGGAGTAGAAATCTTTATGTTATGTCTCTGTCTCAATGTGCAATGTGTAATTTATAATAAATAGTTTGTACATAGGACAATCAATATAACAGAGAAATCAATTAATTAGTCTGATGGCCTGGTGGAAGATGATGTTCTGGAGCCTGTTGGTCCTTTTGCTGTGGTACCTTTTCCTGAATGTTAAACAGCAGGAACAGTTTGTAGTTGTGTGATTCAGGTCCCCAATAGCCTTTGGGCCCTTTTTACGCACCTGTCTCTGTAAACGTCCTGAATATTGGGATGTTCACATCTACAGATGCGCTGGGCTGTCCGCACCACTCTCTGCAGGTTTCTGCGAATAAGGGAAGTACAGTTCCCATACCAGGCAGTGATGCAGCCAGTCAGGATGCTCTCAATTGTGTCCCTGTAGAATGTTCTTGGGATTTGGGGCTCCACCACAAACTTCTTCATCCATCTGAGGTGAAAGAGGTGCTGTTGTGCTCTTTTCACAACACAGCCAGTATGTACAGACCATGTGAGATCCTTGATGATGTTTATGCCAAGGAATTTAAAGCTGTTCACCCTCTCAACCCCAGATCCACTGATGTCAATAGGGGTTAGCCTGTCTCCATTCCTCCTGTTGTCCACAATCAGCTCCTTTGTTTTTCTGACAATCAGGGAGAGTTTGTTTTCTTGACACCAGTCAGATGTTGTTCAGACGTCACATAGAGTCAGCAGTCAAATGTTCGAGCATGGTGCAATGAATGTGCAGAGCTGTGTATATCACAATGCATGAAGCATTGTACGAAATCCAGAGGAGCACAGGACAGGGAATTCTGATATTGTAGCCATTATTGGGACTTGGTTGCATGCAACAGTCTGAGGGATTTAGAGGAACAAATTTGTAGAGAGATCGCAGACCATGCCAAGAAACGAAGTTTGACTCAGTAAGTGATTTTAACTTTACATATATTGACTGGGACTCCCATACTGTCAAAGGACTAAACGGGGTAGAGTTTGTCAAATGTGCCCTTAGTCAGTATGTAGAATTCCTGATGTAGAAGTGTGCAATGAGCTGTTAGGAAATGATCCAGGGCTGGTGACAGAAGTTAGTGATCATAATGCCATGAAATTCAAAGTAAAGATAAAAAAAATAAAGGTCTGGACCATGGGTTGAGGTTCTAAATTGCAGAAAGGTCAATCTTGATGGTATCAGAAAGGATCTGACAAGTGTGGTTTGGGACAGGCTGTTTTCTGGCAAAGGAGTACTTGGTAAGTGGGAGGCCTTCAGAAGTGAAATTTTGAGGGTGTAGAGTTTGTATGTGCCTGCCAAAATAAAAGTTGAAAGGTAACTGGTGCAGGGAACTTTGGTTTTCAAGAGATATTGAGGCCTGGGATATTTTGTTCCTCGAAATGCCTCAGACTGTTGGGTGCTACCAAAACTCATTAATCAATATCATAATTCCATGCCCTGAGCCCATCTGACTTTTCTTTAGTCATCTGCTGTAGGTTTCTAAAAGCTTCCCAATAGTTTTTGCTCTATATTTTGCCATCCCTTTGGCTTTTCTGTTGGTTCGGCATCTCATTTCAGCCACGGTTGTGTCCTCCTGCCTTTCCAATGCTTCTTTTGGATGTATCGATCACTCAGCTCCCGAATTGCTCCCAGAAATTCCAGCCATTGCTGCTCCATTGTCACTCCTACCTCTACCCTTCCAAACAAGTTTGGCCAGCTTCTCTGTCATAGAAACATGGAGAAGTTCAGTTTGGAAACAGGCTATTTGGCTCATTTAGTCAATGCCAAAAAAAACATTTAAGTTGTCTAATGCAGCTACCTGCACCGGGACCATTGCCCCCCATACCCCTACCATCCAGACCCCCATCTGAACTTCTTTGAAATGGTGAAGCTGACCTCATATTCACCACTTGAGCTGGCATTTCATTCCACACACTCACAACCATTTCAGCGAAGAGCTTTTCCAAATATTCCCGTTAAATTTTCACCTTCCCCACTTCCCCACAACTTCTGGTTGTCATCCCACCGACCTCACTGGAAAAGGCTGCTTGCATTTACCCTATCTATACCCTCATAATTGTGTATACTTCTAACAAATCCTCAAAGCAATGCATAATTTCCTTGTTTATGTTCAGAGCCTTATTCAGATGTATAAGATGATGAGGGGCATTGTTTATGTGGATAGCCAGAGTTTTATTCCCAGGGCTGAAGTGGCTAACACGAGGGGCAATAGTTTTAAGGTGCTTGGAGATAGATACCGAGGGGATGTCAGGGGTAGGTGTTTTACACAGAGAGTGGTGGTAGTGTGGAATGCACTGCCGGAATTTGTGCGAGAGGGTTTCAGTAACTGTGGGGCCAGGTCACAGATTGGAGATGGCAGAAATTCCCCATTCATAGAGAGACAGAAAGAGCATCAGAGAACTTGATGATCATTCCAGGTACCAGCACTGTGCCCAAATTAGATTATCTCTCCTTCCAACTTGGGTTGAACTTCACTGTAACAGTGTGATGCCAGATCACACCTTGACAACTGAAGTGATCTCATCTGAAATGTTGTCCTACACCCATTGATGGATTTTGTAAATCTATTTACAGGTTAAAACTGACAAGGAATTTGTCTACGGGAACGTTGAACACAACACGCCAGTTTTGCTGTCTCTGTCCAGATGTTTAAGAAGTGGAGCAAGGGATTCACTCGATCATCCTTCCTGCTCAGACTGTGGGGAGGGATTCACTCGCTCATCTGACCGACTGGCACGCTCGTCATTTTACACGGGTGAGTTCCCACTCATCTGCTCAGACAGTGGGAATGGATTCACTCAGTCATTTCAACTGAAGGTACATCAGCAAGTTCACACTGGGCAAGGCCATTCACCTCTTCTGTGTGTGAGAAGGGATTCAGTCGGTCTTCCCACCTGTCAGTTCTCACTGGGCAGAGGCTGGTCATCTGCTGAATTTGTGGGGAACGATTCACTCGGTCATCTGACCTAATGGCTCACAGGCGAGTTCACACCGGGGAGGGACCGTTCACCTGCTCGGACTGTGGGAAAGGATTCACTTGCTCATCTAAACTGAAGGTACATCAGCGAGTTCACACTGGGGAGAGGCCATTCACCTGCTCAGACTGTGGGAAGGGATTCACTTGCTCATCTAAACTGAAGGTACATCAACGAGTTCACACTGGGGAGAGGCCGTTCACCTGCTCAGACTGTGGGGAGGGATTCACTTTGTCATCTCAGCTACTGAGACACCAGTTAGTTCACACCGGAGAGTTACCATTCACCTGTTCAGACTGTGGGAAAGGATTCACTCGGTTATCTAAACTAAAGGTACATCAGAGAGTTCACACTGGAGAGAGGCCATTCCCCTGCTCAGACTGTGGGATAGGATTCACTTGCTCATCTAATCTGAAGATACACCAGTCAGTTCACAGTGGACAGAGGCCGTTCGCCTGCTCAGACTGTGGGAAGGGATTCACTCGGTCGTCTCAACTGAAGATACATCAAAGAGTTCACACTGGAGAGAGGCCATTCACCTGCTCAGTCTGTGGGAAGGCATTTGCTCGGTCATGTCAACTGAAGGCACATCAGAGAGTTCACACTGCAGAGAGGCCATTCACTTGCTCAGACTGTGGGAAAGGATTCACTCAGTCATCCACCCTAATATCTCACCAGCGAGTTCACACTGGGGAGCGGCTGTTCACCTGCTCGGACTGTGGGAAAGGATTCACTTCATCATATCAACTGAAGGTACATCAGCGAGTTCACACTGGGGAGAGACCGTTCATCTGCTCAGAGTGTGGGAAAGGATTCAGTCAGTCATCCAACCTACAAGCACACCGGTCAGTTCACACAGGGGAGAGGCCATTCACCTGCTCAGTGTGTGGGAAGAGATTCACTCGGTCATCTAAACTGAAGGCACATCAGAGAGTTCACACTGGGGAGAGGCCATTCACCTGCTCAGACTGTGGGAAGGGATTCATTCAGTCATCCACCCTAATGGCACACCAGCGAGTACACACCGGGGAGCGGCCATTCACCTGCATGGAATGTGGGAAGGGATTCACTTCATCATCTCAACTGAAGGAACATCAGCGAGTTCACACTGGGGAGAAGCCATTCACCTGCTCAGAGTGTGGGAAAGGATTCACTCAGTCATCCCACCTACAAGCACACCAGTCAGTTCACACTGGGGAGAGGCCGTTCACCTGCTCAGACTGTGGGAAGAGATTTACTTGGTCATCTCAACTGCAGAGACACCAGCAAGTTCACACTGGGTAGAGGCCGTTCCCCTGCTGTGAATGTGGGAAAGGATTCACTCAGTCATCTAACCTTGTGTAACTCTTGCTTCAGCTAGCAGCTTAATATAGGGGGTGATAGCCCCCCAGCCGAGCCAAACTTAAGAAATCTCATTTGGGAGGATGCTGCATGATCTGTCCCCTGTTACCATCAGTACCCTGAAATACCAAACAGTACACAATATGTGATTAAACAATTAAGCTTTATAATTCTTACTTTGACTATATGGTTAGCGAAGAACAAAAAGGGCCCACTCTCTCCATTCGCATCTTTTCATCTCTCCCTGACAAAAGACCACAAAAATCTCTCTTCCAGACTCACAAGAAAGAACATTTCACTCATTGGATAGCTCCGCACTCCAAAACCCTGTTATCTCTAGTCGTAACCTAAACATTGCTGCTACAGAGAAACCATTACCTCAGCAGTGAAACACTGCACCGAGGCCATTACATTAGCAGTGAAACCTTACAGTGTGTTACACTTGTGACATACTGCTGGGTTCACACTGGGGAGAAAGTTTCAATAAGCTGCATGCTGGATATTTGTCCATCACCATTGCTGAATGCAATTTCGAGAGTGACTGTCGGTGCTGAACTCTGCAATTATTGCTGCTGCTCACCACACCCAGTTCTGCACCCTGGTCACTGGGCATGGGAAGAGTTTCTTCTGCTGCATATTCACCTTTAATGGGACTGCATCTGAGACAAATAAATCAGTTCTATTTTAAACTCTGTGTCAGGGACTTAGTGAATTTATAACTCACCTAGTGTTCAGTAGAGAGTCAGCTCAGGCTGGCTGGACCCTGCCAGTGATTCTGTTCCATAACAGTCCTTTTAAGTCCTCTGCTGTTGTTCATCTCTCGCTCTCCCTGTGGGATGGGTTCCAGTCACCACTCTGTGGGTGAAGAGGTTTCCCTTGAATTTTCTGCAGACTGAACAAGTCGAGCTGACTGCAGTTCTGTCTGAGATATCCTTCGCCTCTCAAATCTCTGGGCTGAGGAAGAATGACATTGGGAGTTAACCTCCTTATTCAGGGCTCATTTCCACATTACATGTCATTTTCTGTGCTTCTAAAGGGTTGTTAGAAAATACCACTGTCCTCTAAAGAGTGAAATCAGAATAGGAAACCATTAGTTGGATGTTCAACAGAGCAGGGTCAGAAACCAGAGGCAGGTCTGCACAGGGCAGAGTTTGAGGCTCTGGACGATGGTCAGGGTAAGAACGTATGATGAGGAGAAGGGAATCAGCAGCGGGGTGTGGCAACGAATGACAGAGTAGCAACATTTGGAAGCTGATTGACAGAGAAAATAATTTGGTTGTCTGACTGATGGCACAAACAATGCCTGTGGTGAGGTGCTCCAGTGGTCGAGGAACATGTGTGTGTTGGGAATGGTTTTATCTATTGCGGGAGTTGTTCCCACTTGTTTATCCTGTAATATTATATCTGAATGGTTATTATGGATTGTCCTGTCTGAAATAATGTGTTGATTATCATATAATTTGTAAGATTTTGACTCTAAAACTGGACCAGGCTTGAATTTATGGTGCCTTTATGAAGTGATGGAGGGCATTCATGAGTTTGTATTTTAAAGCAAGATTTTGATGAATGATATTTACCACTTGATTGTACCTTTGTAAGTGATCAAATTGAATTAAACTGCTGCAGGATCCTGGAATGTGTTGGATTGTGTCTGGTTTCTCTTGGCATTTTCTGCACTTGCTGCCTTGTTTGTTTGTATTTCATGTGTTTTCGATATTTTTTCCCCTTTTGTTAACCAGCTTGTCCTGTATTTCTGCAAGGAACCCCTCTGTTTCTGGGAAGAGTTCTCCAACTCTCAGTCAGGTGCTCGATGCTTCCTCGTCACCATCTCATCTGCTCAGATCGTTGAGATGCCTGCCATGGAGGGTCATACTCATTTCACTGGTTACTGTTTTCTTCCATAGTGATTATTCATTTCTTTGAGCTGGTCTCTCATTTAAGTTTTCTGGTCTGTATTTCTTATCACGATGGCATATACACACATGGAGTGCTGAATTCTGTTCATTTTTGATGAAAATATATACTTAGAAGTTTTATCTGACTGTTGTGTGATTTTTTTTTCATGTGTGTTTTTTCCAAGGTACTGTTAATCTAAATGGGTTTGAGTGTAAATAGTCTTTTCTAAAGTTATTTACCTTTGAAATGGATTGAAATGGGATCAAGGTATTTTTATATAAAAAAAAGTCAATGTCGGTTTTCATGGAAGTGTTTATTGCCTTTGTTGTATTTGTTAACTATTGAGCTCTGTTTGGCAAGTTTTTTTAAGCCTTGAACTAAATTTTGTCAAAGGTTTTCCCTATTTCGCACTACTTTCTATTTTCTTTGCTTGTTGATATTCCAGATATGTGGGTATCAAGAGTCCCGAGGAAGGGTCTTGGCCTGAAATGTTGATTCCCATCCATAGATGCTGCCTGACATGCTGAGCTCCTTCAGCACTTTGTGTGTAGTTCTCTAGATTTCTAGCATCTGCAGGTCCTCTTGTTTCCCAGATACATTTCTTGTAAGAACAAGCCAGTAGTGGGGTTGTGTGTGGCTCTGTTTGTAAAATATTAAATAAAATCATTAGAAAGAGGTGGCATAGGGTTGGAAGGTGTAGAACCTGTGGGTAGAATTAAGGAACAGCAAATGTAAAAAAAAATCCTTGATGCGAAATGTACAGAGACCTCCAAACAGTAGTAAGTACATGGGCCTCAAATTACAATAGGAGATAGGAAATGTGTGCCAAAAGGGCAATGTTACAATCATCATGGGGGATTGTCATGCAGGTGATTAGGAAAATTAGGATAGTGCTGATCTCAAGAGGAGGAATTCCTAGAATGCCTACAAGATGCTTTTTTAGAGCAGCTCGTGGTTGAGCCCACTTGGGGCTCAGCTATTCTGCATTGGTTGTTGTAATGAAACCGGTATTAATGAGGTCACTTAAGTTCAAAGAACCCTTAGGGGCAAGTGATCTTAATATTATCAAATTCACCCTGACCTTCGAGAAGGAGAAGATAAAGTCAGATGTGGAATAAAGTGAATTACAGATGCATGAGAGGAAAAATTGGTCAAAATTGATTTGAAAAGAACACGGGCAGGGATGAAAACAGAGCAGCAATGGCTGGAATTTCTGGAAGCAATTCGGAAGACACAGGATATATACAAACCCCATTTCCAGAAAAGTTGAGATATTTTCCAAAATGCAATAAAAAACGAAAATCTGTGATATGTTAATTCGCGTGAACCTTTATTTAACTGACAAAAGTACAAGGAAAAGATTTTCAATAGTTTTACTGACCAACTTAATTGTATTTTGTAAATGTGCACAAATTTAGAATTTGATGGCTGCAACACACTCAACAAAAGCTGGGACTGAGTTAAAATAAGATTGAAAAGTGCACAGAA
Organism: Mobula birostris; assembly: GCF_030028105.1. Lineage (NCBI taxonomy): Eukaryota > Metazoa > Chordata > Chondrichthyes > Myliobatiformes > Myliobatidae > Mobula > Mobula birostris. The sequence goes on from NC_092382.1 coordinate 76,769,374, forward strand.
TATTCAAGTAACACCGGTTTGGAAAACGCCACATTAAGCAGGCTAATTGGTAACAGGTGAGGTATCATGACTGGGTATAAAAGTAGCGTCCATCAAATGCTCAGTCTTTGCAAGCAAGGATGGGTTGTGGCTCACCCCTTTATGCCAAAATTTGTGAGAGAATTGTCAGTCAGTTCAAAAGGAACATTTCTCAACACAAGATTGCAGAGAATTTAGGTCTTTCAACATCTACAGTACATAATATTGTGAAAAGATTCTGAGAATTCAGAGACATCTCAGTGCGAAAAGGGCAAAGTCGGAAACCACTGTTGAATGCGCGTGATCTTCCAGCCCTCAGGCGGCACTGCCTAAGAAGCCATCATGCTACTGTGCCAATTATAGCCACCTGGACTCGGGAGTACTTCGGAAAACCATTGTCACTAAACACAGTCCGTCACTGCATCCAGAAATGCAACTTGAAGCTGTATTACGCAAGGAGGAAGCCATACATCAACTCTATGCAGAAACGCCGATGAGTGCTCTGGGCCCGAGCTCATCTCAGATGGACTGAAAGACTGTGGAACTGTGTGCTGTGGTCAGATGAGTCCACATTTCAGCTAGTTTTCGGAAAAAAAGCAGGCATCAAGTTCTCCATGCCAAAGATGAAAACAACCATCCAGATTGTTATCAGCGAAAGGTGCAAAAGCCAGCATCTGTGATGGTATGGGGGTGCATCAGTGCCCACGGCATGGGTGAGTTACATGTATGTGAAGGTACCATTGACTCTGAGGCATATATTAGGCTTTTAGAGAGACATATGTTGCCATCAAGGCGACGTCTCTTCCCGGGACGTCCATGCTTATTTCAGCAGGACAATGCCAGACCACATTCTGCACGGGCTACAACAGCGTGGCTTTGTAGACACAGAGTGCGTGTGCTTGACTGGCCTGCTGCCAGTCCAGCTCTATCTCCTATTGAAAATGTATGGCACATGATGAAGAGGAGAATCAGACAACGGAGACCACGGACTGTTGAGCAGCTGAAGTCTTATATCAAGCAAGAATGGACAAAATTTCCAATTGCAAATCTACTACAATTATTATCCTCAGTTCCAAAACAATTAAAAAGTGTTATTAAAAGGAAAGGTGATGTAACACAATGGTACACATGCCTCTGTACCAACTTTTGTTGAGTGTGTTGCAGCCATCAAATTCTAAATTTGTGTATGTTTACAAAATACAATTAAGTTGGTCAATAAAACTATTGAAAATCTTTTCTTTGTACTTTTGTCAGTTAAATAAAGGTTCATGTGAATTAACATATCACAGATATTTGTTTTTATTGCATTTTGGAAAATATCCCAACTTTTCTGGAAAGGGGGTTTGTACATCAGAAAGAGGAAGTCATATTTTAAAAGGTAAGGTGACAAAACCATTGCTGATAAGAAAAACCAAAGACAACATAAAAACCAAAGAGAGGCCATAGAGCAAAAATTACTGGAAGTTAGAGCATTGGGCAGCTTTCAAAAACCAACAGAATGCAACTAAAATAATTAAGAAGGAAAATAGTCATAGTCATACTTTATTGATCCCAGGGGAAATTGGTTTTCATTACAGTTGCACCATAATAATAAATAGTAATAGAACCATAAATAGTTAAATAGTAATATGTAATTTATGCTAGTAAATTATGAAATAAGTCCAGGATCAGCCTATTGGCTCAGGGAGTCTGACCCTCCAAGGGAGGAGTTGTAAAGTTTGATGGCCACAGGCAGGAATGACTTCCTATGACGCTCTGTGCTGCATCTCGGTGGAATGAGTCTCTGGCTGAATGTACTCCTGTGCCCACCCAGTACATTATGTAGAGGATGGGAAACATTGACTAAGATGGCATGCAACTTAGACAGCATTCTCTTTTCAGACACCACCGTGAGAGAGTCCAGTTCCATCCCCACAATATCACTGGCCTTACGGATGAGTTTGTTGATTCTGTTGGTGTCTGCTACCCTCAGCCTGCTGCCCCAGCACACAACAGCAAACATGATAGCACTGGCCACCACTGATACGTAGAACATCCTCAGCATCGTCTGGCAGATGTTAAAGGACCTCAGTCTCCTCAGGAATAGAGACGGCTCTGACCCTTCTTGTAGACAGCCTCAGTGTTCTTTAACCAGTCCAGTTTATTGTCAATTTGTATCCCCAGGTATTTGTAATCCTCCACCATGTCCACACTGACCCCCTGGATGGAAACAGGGGTCACCGGTACCTTAGCTCTCCTCAGGTCTACCACCAGCTCCTTAGTCTTTTTCACATTAAGCTGCAGATAATTCTGCTCACACCATGTGACAAAGTTTCCTACCGTAGCCCTGTACTCAGCCTCATCTCCCTTGCTGATGCATCCAACTATGGCAGAGTCATCCGAAAACTTCTGAAGATGACAAGACTCTGTGCAGTAGTTGAAGTCTGAGGTGTAAATGAGAAAGGGAGACAAGACAGTCCCCCGTGGAGCCCCAGTGCTGCTGATCACTCTGTCGGGGACACAGTGTTGCAAGCACATGTACTGTGGTCTGCCAGTCAGGTAATCAAGAATCCATGACACCAGGGAAGCATCCACCTGCATCGCTGTCAGCTTCTCCCGCAGCAGAGCAGGGCGGATGGTGTTGAACACACTGGAGAAGTCAAAAAACATGACCCTCACAGTGCTCGCTGGCTTGTCCAGGTGGGCGTAGACACGGTTCAGCAGGTGGACGATGGCATCCTCAACTCCTTGTCGGGGCTGGTAGGCGAACTGGAGGGGATCTAAGCGTGGCCTGACCATAGGCCAGAGCAGCTCCAGAACAAGTCTCTCCAGGGTCTTCATGATGTGGGAGGTCAATGCCACCGGTCTGTAGTCATTGAGGCCGCTGGGGCGTGGCGTCTTCGGCACAGGGATGAGGCAGGACATCTTCCACAGTACAGGAACCCTCCGGAGCCTCAGGCTCAGGTTGAATACATGGCAAAGTACTCCACATAGCTGAGGGGCATAGGTTTTGAGCACCCTGGTCCTGACACCATCCGGTCCTTCAGCCTTGCTTGAGTTGAGACGTTTCAGCTGTCTTCTCACCTGTTCAGTCGTGAAGCCCACCGTGGTGGTTTTGTGTGGGAAAGTGATATAGTCATGAGAGCAGGGTGGGGGACTGTGAGGAGGGGTAGGAGGGGAGAGTGGAATATGTGTTGGTTGGGAGCCGAGAACAGATGGCTCATGTGGGGGATGGGCAGGGGTCACAATGTCAAATGTTAAAGAACAGGTTAAGTTCATTGGCCCTGTCCCCACTGCCTTCAGCTCCTCTGTTGTTAGTTTGCCGGAACCCAGTGATGGTCCTCATCCCCCTCCAGACCTCTCTCATGTTGTTCTGCTGGAGTTTCCACTCAAGCTTTTTCCTGTACCTGTCTTTAGGCCTCCCTGATCCTGGCTTTCAGGTCCCTCTGTATTGCCCTCAGCTCCTACCTATTTCCACTTCTAAACACTCTCTTTTTAGCGTTCAGGATGTCCTTAATGTCCTTTGTCACCCGTGGCTTGTTATTTGAATAACAAAGGATAGTTCTCGTCAGAACATTGCAGATGGATTGCATAGGTGAGCTAGCCAGTAATATTAAAGAGGATACCAAATTTTTCTTCAGGTATTTCTTCTCTTCTTCATGTGCCTTGTGAGTTACACACATGGGCGAACATGGCTCTCCACCTTGAATGATCCCTCGCAGCATCAGTGATATCTCGCACACTGAGATCTGTTAGTCCTTTCACAGTGTCCATATATTTTCTTCTTTGCCTTCCTCTACCGTGTTTCCCAGGCACATGGACTTGTAATGTGAGGCATTCTATTTCTGATGACATGGCCCAGGAATTCAAATTTCCTCTTATTTAATGTTCTCATGAAATATCTTTTTGTATGGGCACGTTGGAGTACTGACTCATTAGTTACCCTGTATGATATTTTCAGCATTCTTCTAAGAAACCACATTTCTGTTGCTTCTAAGTTTCTTTGGAGTTCTGGTGTAAATGTCCATGTTTCGGAAGCATACTGCAAGATTGACCGGATGTAACATTTTAGTAGCCTAAGTCTTGTTGTCATAGAAATGTGTCTGTTGGTAAAAATAGGTTTCATTTTTTGGAAGTTGGTTTTGGCAATGGCAATTCTTTTTGTCTCTACTTTACTTCTACCATCTTGTGATATAAAACTACCAAGGTAATTAAAGCTGGTCTTTTGTTCAATCTCTTTGTTTCCTATGTACAATTGGCAGTTGGGAGTATCCTGCTGTTTTGATATTACCATACAGTTTGTTTTTTTACAGTTGATGGTTAGACCAGAATCTGCACTTCTTTGGACTACTTTGTCTAGGAGGACATGTAGGTTTTCTGCAGCACTTGCTATTAAGGAGGTATCGTCTGCATATCTTATATTGTTGATGTTAATTAACATCTCCAATTTTATCCCATCTGGGTCTTCTATTTCTCTGAGAATCATTTCACTATAGGTATTAAATAATTCTGTTGAGGCAACACATCCCTGTCTAACTCCTCGTTGAATTTTAGTCCAACTGCCTATATTACCATCAATTTTCACTACCGCTGTTTGATTCCAATATAAATTTTGAAGCAGTTGTTAGTCCTTTCAGGTACATGTAGTGTAAAAGAGAGGCAGAAGTGGATATCGGACCACTGAAAAATGATGCTGGAGAGGTATTAATGGGGTGTGGGTGCAAGGTGATGGCAGATAAACCGAATAAGTATTGTACATCACTCTTATCTGTGGAAGACGTTGGCAGGAATATGGAAGTCCCAGATGCCAGTGGTCAGAAAGTGTAGTTACTTTGCTCGGGAGAAGGTTCTCAGGAAACAGAGATGGCCTGAAGGTCAATAGATCACCTGGACCAGATGGTGTACAGCCCAGAGATCTGAAAGAGGTGGCTGAAGAGATGTGGAGGCATTAGCAATGATTTTTCAAGAATCGTTAAGGAAATTATATCCTAAGAAGTTTTTTCCTTCACTACTCCCCCTCTCCCAGTTTCACCTATCACCTACCACTTCTTCAACCGCTCTTACCCCCACGCTTCTTCCTCTGACATCTCACCTTTTTTTTCCCAGTCCTGATGAAGGGACTTGGCCCGAAACATTGACTGCTCACTATTTCCCATATATGCTGCCTGGCCTCCTTGGTTCCTCCAGTGTTTTGTGTATGTGTTGCTTGGATTTCCAGCATCCACGGATCTTCTCCCGTCCTTGATAAAAACAAAAGCGGGGTCATATAATATAGCAAGAATATTGTGGGAAGTTAGAGGATTGGGAAGGTTTTACATACCCAACAAGAGACAACTTAAAAAAAACACACAGGAGAGACAAGATGAAAAATTAAGGTATGTGTACCAATAATATCAAGTATCCAAAGTTTTTCAGATACATAAAGAGTAAAAGAGAGGCAAGAGCTGATATTGAACCTCTGGAAGATGATGCTGGTGAGTTAGTAATAAAGCAAAGAAACAGCGACTGAATGTAATAAGTATTTTCTGTCAATCTTCACTGTGTAAGACACTAGCAGTATAAGACCATAAGACATAGGAGCAGAATTAGGCCATTCAGCCCCATCAAGTCTGCTCTGCCATTCTATCATGTCTGATCCCGGTTCTCACTCAACCCCATGCACCTGCCTGCTCGGTATATCCTGTAATGCCCTGACTGATCAGCAAACTATTAGCTTCTGCCTTAAATGTACCCACAGACTTGGCCCCATCGTCGTATGTGTCAGAGAATTCCACAGATTCACTGCTCTCTGACTGAATGAAATCCTCCTTAACTACTCTAAAAGTTTGCTCCTCCGTTTTGAGGATTTAACACCACCCCCACCCGCATTTACTAAACATAGCTCAGTGCAGGAGTACAGGCCCAAGGCTGGCAAACGCTCCGCGTATCTTAACCCCTTCATTCCTGGAATAATCTTCGTACGGGCCCAAGGCTGGCAAACGCTCCGCGTATCTTAACCCCTTCATTCCTGGAATAATCTTCGTACAGGCCCAAGGCTGGCAAATGCTCCGCGTATCTTAACCCCTTCATTCCTGGAATAATCTTCGTACAGGCCCAAGGCTGGCAAACGCTCCGCGTATCTTAACCCCTTCATTCCTGGAATAATCTTCGTACAGGCCCAAGGCTGGCAAACGCTCTGCGTATCTTAACCCCTTCATTCCTGGAATAATCTTCTTGAACATCCTCGGGACTCTCTCCAATGACAACACACCTTTTCTGAGATACAGGTCCCAAATACTCTCGGTGCGGCCTAAGTAGTGTCTTATAAAGTGCCAGCATTATCTTCTTGCTCATATATTCTGCTTCAGTTTAAATGCCAGCATTGCATTTGCCGCCGTTACCACAGGCTCAACCTGCATTGAACCTTCTGGAACTCTTGCCCAAGGCCTCATATTTCCTTCTGCACTTCTGTTGTTTGAACCTTCTCCCCAATCAGATAATAGTTCACTATTGTTCCCTTTGCCAAAATGCATTATCGTACATTTCCCAATATTGTAATCCATCTGCCAATTTTTTGCCCATTCTTCACATGTGTCTGTGTCCTGCTGCAATCGCATTCCTTCCTCAGCACTACCGACGCCTCCACCTATCTCTGTATCATCCGCAAATCTTGCCACAAATCCATCAGATCCATTATCCACATCACCGACAAACAATGTGAAAAGTAGCAGACCGAATACTGACCCCTGAAGACCACTAGTCACTGCCAGCCAACCGGAAAAGGCTCCTTTTATTCCCACTCGCTGCCTCTTGACTGTCAGCCATTCCTCTATCCATGCCAGTATTTCTTCTGATTGTTATCCTGTTAAGTAGTCTCATGTGTGACACCTTATCAGATGCCTTCTGAAAATCCAAATAAATGATATCCACTGTCTCTCATTTGTCCATCCTGCTTATGACTTCCTCGAAGAACTCTAACAGATTTGTCGGGCAGGATTTCCCTGTACAGACGCTATGCTGGTTTTGACTTATTTTATTATTAGTCTCCTAGTACCCCGAAACCTCATCTGTTATAATAGACTCCAACACTTTCCCAGCCAGAGGTTAGTCTAACTGGACTATAATTTGCTCTCTTCTGCCTTCCTCCCTTCTCAAAGAGTGGATTGACATTTGCAATCTTCCTGTCCTCTGGGACCATGCCAGAGTCAAGTGATTCTTGACAGGTCATGACCAATGCATCTGTTATCTCTTCAGCAACCTCTCTCAGGACTCTGGGATGTAGTCCATCTGATCCAGGCGACTTATCCACTTTAAGAACCTGAGTTTGCCCAGCTCATTTTCCTTTGTAATAGCAATGGCACTCACTCCTGCTTCTGACACTCATGCATCTCAGGCACACTGCCAGTGTCTTCCACAGAGAAGATGGATGCAAAGTACCTATCAAGTTCATCTACCATCTCTTCCCCATTTCTACCTCATGAGCATCATTTTCCAGTGGTCCAATATCAACTCTCGCCTCCCTTTCGCATTTTTATAATGGTTTATATTATTGTCTAGTTTGCCCTCATATTTCACCTTTCCCCTTCATATAGCTTTTTTTTTGCCTGTTGTTGGATTTTAAAAGATACCCAATTATCTAACTTCCTACTTACTTTTGCTACCTTATATGCACTTTCCTTGGTTTTTGTACAGTCCTTAACTTACGACCATAAGATATAGGAGCAGAATTAGGCCATTTGGCCCATCGAAGCTGCTTTGCCATTTGATCATGACTGATCCCTTCCCAACTCAGCCTCAATCTCCTGCCTTCTCCCCATAACCCCTCATGCCCTGACTAATCAAGGATCTATCAAGCTCTGCCTTAAATATACCCGATGACTTGGCCTCCACTCCCATCTGCGGTGATGAATTCCACAGATTCACCAAGCTCTGGCAAAAGAAATTCCTCCTCAGCTCTGTTCTAAATGGGTGCCCCTCGTTTCCATGGGTGCCACCTGGCCTGCTGAGTTCCTCCAGCACTCCGTGCATGCAGCTGAATTTGAGAGCTGGAATATTCATTATCATTGCTTAACATGGCACTCTTCAGTCTTTCAGTCTTTATCTTCCTTCATCAGCCACGGTAGCCTAGCCCTGCTCTACCTGCTGAACCGTGTCTACACCCACCTGGACAAGCCAGCGAGCACTGTGAGGGTCATGTTTTTTGACTTCTCCAGTGCGTTCAACACCATCCGCCCTGCTCTGCTGGGGGAGAAGCTGACAGTGATACAGATGGATGCTTCCCTGGGGTCAGGGATTCTTGATTACCTGACTGGCAGACCACAGTACGTGTGCTTGCAACACTGTGTGTCCGACAGAGTGATCAGCAGCACTGGGGCTCCACAGGGGACTATCTTGTCTCCCTTTCACTTCACCATTTACACCTCGGACTTCAACTACTGCACAGAGTCTTGTCATCTTCAGAAGTTTTCGGATGACTCTGCCATAGTTGGATGCATCAGCAAGGGAGATGAGGCTGAGTACAGGGCTACGGTAGGAAACTTTGTCACATGGTGTGAGCAGAATTATCTGCAGCTTAATGTGAAAAAGACTAAGGAGCTGGTGGTAAACCTGAGGAGAGCTAAGGTACCGGTGACCCCTGTGTCCATCCAGGGGGTCAGTGTGGAAATGGTGGGGGATTAAAAATACCTGGGGACATGACCCTCACAGTGCTCGTTGGCTTGTCCAGGTGGGTGTGGACATGGTTCAGCAGGTAGACGATGGCATCCTCAACTCCTAGTCGAGGCTAGTAGTGAACTGGAGAGGATCTAAGTGTGGCCTGACCATAGGCCGGAGCAGCTCCAGAACATACATGTCTCTCCAGGGTCTTCATGATGTGGGAGGTCAATGCCACCGGTCTGTAATCATTGAGGCCGCTGGGGCATGGCGTCTTCGGCACAGGGACGAGACAGGACATCTTCCACAGTACAGGAACCCTCCGGAGCCTCAGGCTCATGTTGAATACATGGCGAAGTACTCCACATAGCTGAGAGGCACAGGCTTTTAGCACCCTGGTACTGACACCATCCGGTCCTGCAGCCTTGCTTGGGTTGAGACGTTTCAGCTGTCTTCTCACCTGTTCAGTTGTGAAGCCCGCTGTGGTGGTTTTTTGTGGGGGTGGGGTATGGTCATGACAGCAGGGTGGGGGACTGTGAGGAGGGGTAGGAGGGGAGAGTGGAATATGTGTTGGTTGGGGGCCGACAACAGATGGCTCATGTGGGGGATGGGCAGGGGTCACAATGTCAAATCCGTTAAAGAATAGGATAAGTTCGTTGGCCCTGTCCACACTGCCTTCAGCTCCTCTGTTGCTAGTTTGCCGAAACCTAGTAAAAGGCATTCAAAAGGACATATGGTGCATTGGCCTTTATCAATCGCGGAATTGAATTTAGGAGCCAAGAGGTAATGTTGCAGCTATATAGGACCCCGGTCAGACCCCACTTGGAGTACTGTGCTCAGTCCTGGTTGCCTGACAACAGGAAGGATGTGGAAACTATAGAAAGGGTGCAGAGGAGATTTACAAGGATGTTGCCTGGATTGGGGAGCATGCCTTATGAGAATAGGTTGAGTGAACTTGGCCTTTTCACCTTGGAGTGACGGAGGAGAGGTTACAGCGGGACTTTGATAGGATGCAAAACTTGGCTGAGAAGTGACAGATGGAGTTCAAGCTGGAGGATGAGAGGTGACCTGATAGGGGTGTACAAGATGATGAGAGGCATTGATTTTGTAGATAGTCAGAGGCTTTTCCGAGGGCTGAAATGGCTACCACAAGAATACACAGGTTTAAGGTCCTGGGGAGGACAGAGGAGATGTCATGGGTAAATTTTTTACTCAGAGGGCAGTGAGTGCATGGAATAGGCTGCCGGCAATGGTGGTGGAGGCGGATATGATAGGGTCTTTTAAGAGATTTTTGGATAGGTACATGGAGCTTAGAGAGATAGAGGGCTATGGGTAACCCTAGTAATTTCTAAGGCAGGGACACGTTCGACAGAACTTTGTGGGCAGAAGGGCTTGTATTGTGTTTTATGTTTCTATGAACATACATTTTGTGTCAGTAACAGATTTGGAAATGTTGGATTTGGTCTCTCAGCCAAATTGTTGACACAGTCTGGGAACAACTGGGCTCCGAGCACCGGTCCCTACAACACCGACTGGGACATCCTGCAGGCCTGGGGAGGGCCTGGTTATTCCTTGTATTTGAACACACAGAAAGCAGGAAGGCCACTCGGCCCCTCCACACCGTCCTGTCATTCAATAAAACCCCGGGTCCCCAACACTACTCCCATCCCCACTTTTCCCGGACCATTGGCCCCGCTTGCAGGGCAACAGTCTGCCGGTGTTTGCCCCCCAATGTGGTGAATCGCCACCACCGTGGGCTCAGACATTTCCACAGATGAGCCCCTCCTGTCCCCACCGGGACAAACATCCTGTCCGCCCCCTCTCTCACCGTCTTCATCCTCTCCCTCCCCGGGGAACCGGCATCAAACCGACGGGCCGAGCGGTCTCCTCCTACCTCTCAGCGATACATCAGACTCCGGCCGCAGGAGACGCTTCACAAACGCCCCAACTTCCCTCGGAGGGAAATGGAAATAAATCAGAAAGCGGACATTTACTTTGGGATTTGTTCCGCTTTAACGGAGTAACGCCCTCTCGGCTTGTCCGCCACCACTATTGGTTGTAACCAGTGATTGACATCGCTTCGCACCAATGGGAATAGCGCAGCTCTGCTTTCAATTCAATTCCTCTGTTGACTGTCGGGGGGGGTGGGCGTGGCTCGTGCTCAGTAGCTCAGCCGTTAAACCGAAAAAGCTCGAGAACAGCAGCGCGTCTGTGACGTAAGGCACCGTGCTCGTGACAGCAGATGCAGATACGGGGAGACCATGGGTGACGTCAGGCGCGTGGGGGGTGCTGCTGTGTGACGTCACGTGAGGGGAAGCGCTTCAATTTTAAAACACCTTTTGTTGGGTCTGATCTGGAACAACAAAATTAAATTCGGGTTTCATCGGGAGCGGATCCGGTGTTGTGAGATGTGTCCGGCTGTGCCGTGTTGGTGGTGGAGTGGGCAGCGGGGTGTTTGTCTCCGGGCTCTCCTCAGCCCCGGTTTTCACTTTGCGACCGAGCCCGGGCCGTGGATCAATTCCTTGTGGTTCTGCAGGGGGTTTGGGGCGAAGGGACAGTCTGTCTGTCTGTCTGTCTGTCTGTGTGGGTCGGGGTTATGAGTGGGTCCCGGGACACATTAACTTGTAAACACCGGACCATCTGGTGAATTGGATCAGACAGCTTCGCTCGCCTGTCCTTTCAGGAAACAACAATTCTCTCTTCATATTAATGACTGTCTAAACTTGCTGTGAACAAGATTATGTGTTACAAGATTGTGAGTTACAGAGTCTAGGACAGCTGTCACCGTCATGGGCTGCGAGTGCAGACAGGGATTGGGGTCACTGAGCTGTGCATCAGAGAAGGACACGGGTTTGTACAGCCTCCTGTGGGGTAGAAATGTCCACACGGTGAATTCGGATCTGCTGGCACATCGGGAGTCTGAAAGGGAAAGGGAATAGGGAAGGGGCTGAGCAGAGAGTTTTAACAGGGGTGGAGGAGTACAGGAGCTGTCTGATAGATCGTTTTAATTGTTTTTATAATCTCACAGATGGTGACTGAGGAAGAAGCTTGTTGACGGAGGATACCCGGAGGGGAGCGGCTCAGACACGGAATCAGGAATTGAATGAAATTGACTTTATTTCTTACATCCATCAGGAGTAAAAATCTTTACTTGACATCTCCATCTAAATGTGCAACGTGCAATCATAGTAATTTATAACAGTTTATAATAAATAAAACAGACAATGTAATATAGAGTACACTCAAATCAGCGTGAGTTCATCAGTCTGTCTGCCTGGTGGAAGAAGCTGTCCCGGAGCCTGTTGGTCCTGGCTTTTATGTTGCGGTACCGCTTCCCGGATGGTATCAGGAGAGTGACAGTGATGTGATTTCCTGTGTCACGGGTACAGACAGTCATCTCAAGTGAGGAGTTTGTGTGGAGATGCAGCTTCCCTGGAGATGGAGGAAAGAGGACACACCAACAGGTGGAACCAGCTGTGGGAAGACATGGTTTGTCAGGTCTGACGATGAGCTGAATGTACCATAACCTTCAGACTGAATCAGAAAACCATTCTGAGGGTATTTGAAATGTCAGAAGCAGGGGAGATGTGATCACATGTGCAGAGGGCAGGGGTTGTGTCTCCATCAGAACCTCAGTGAGATGGTTCAAGTTACAATGTGCAGGAATGAAAACACAGTGTTGGGTGCTGGATTTAATCATTGATTCTGACACAGTGAGAGGGTTAGTTTCGTTGTAAGGAGGCAACATTACTGTCCCCTTACTGTCTTTCCTCTCCACCCCATCCTCCCTCTCACCCCCACATTGGACATAAGTTCAGGGTGAAAGTGAATACTTTGAGGGGAGTCTGAAGGGGAATTCTTCACTCAGAGTTTGGTGGGAGTGTGGAATGAGCTGCCAGCAGAAGTTGTGGATGTGGGTTCGATTAAGACACTAAAGAGAAATTTGGGTGATGAGATGGATGGGAGGTGTATGGAGGCTATGGTGCAGGTAGTTGGAATTAGGCAGTAAAAACATAAACAGGTCAGCATTGACTAGAAGGGCCGAAGGGCCTGTTTCAGTGCTGCTGGGCTCTGTGACTGTCATAATATTCTGATCTGTAATTTCCAGAGTCAGTGCTTTGCTGCTAATGACTGAACCCAGAAATTTACCCAAACAAGAACTGAAAGACTCGTAAAATTGAAAGACTGCAGAAAGCGTTTACAAGCTGTGATCCTTGCCAAGGCGGATGTTACTAAGTACTGACCATGCAGGTTGTCCAAACTTTTGCTTCGGGCCCTTTTCCTTTCTTGCTATTTTGAAACTGTAAAAGATGGAAATAAAAATATAATCCTGCTTAAAATATTAAAGAAATGTGCCATATTTAACTTTGTGCCTTTTGGAAATCAGGTCATCTTTTACTCGCTTAGCTATTCACAGTAACAGAAATTTAACCAGGGGCGCCCAAACATTTGCATGCCACTGTATATATCCTGTGCCTTCCGAATTGCTTCCAGAAATTCCTGCCATTGCTGCTCTGTTTTCATCCTGCCCATGTTCTTTTCAAATTAATTTTGACCAATTTATCTCTCATGCCTCTCTAATTTTCTTTAATTCCACATCTGACTTTAGCTTCTCCTTCTCCAATGTCAGGGTGAATTTGATCATATAAAGATCACTTTCCCTTAAGGGTTCTTTGAACTTAAGTGTCCTCATTAATTCCGCTTCATTACAACACCCAATCCAGAATAGCTCATCCCCAAGTGGGCTCAACCATGAGCTGCTCTAAAAAAGCATCTTGTTGGCATTCTAGGAATTCCTCCTCTTGAGACCAACACCATCCTAATTTTCCTAATCACCTGCATGACAAACCCCATGACTATTGTAACATTGCCCTCTTGGCACGCACTTTCTATCTCCCATTGTAACTTGTGGACCACATACTTACTACTGTTTGGAGATCTCCATACAATTCCCATCAGGGATTTTTTTTTTACATGTGCTGTTCCTTAATTCTACCCACAGATTCCACACATTCCAACCCTATGCCAACTATTTCTAATGATTTTATTTACTATTTTACCAACAGATCCACACAACCCCACTACCAGCTTGTTCTTGGCTTGTTCTTTCAAGAAGCATATAAGTATCTGGGAAACAAGTGGACCTGCAGATGCTAGAAATCTAGAGAACTACACACAAAGTGCTGGAGGAGCTCAGCATGTCAGGCAGCATCTATGGATGGGAATCAACATTTCAGGCCAAGACCCTTTATCGGGACTCTTGATACCCACGTCTCTGGAATATCAACGAGCAAAGAAAATAGAAAGTCGTGTGAAATCAGGAAAACCTTTGACAAAATTTAGCTCAAGGCTTAAAAAAACCCTGCCAAACAGAGCTCAATAGTTAACAAATACAACGAAGGCAATAAACACTTTCATCAATACCAACATTAGCTTTTTTAAAGTGAAAATATCTTCGTCCCATTTCAATCAGTAAAATTTATAAAGATAAATAAGAACTTTGGAAAACTTTAGAAAAGACTATTTACACTAAACCCACTTAGATTAACACTACCTTGGACAGAAGAAGGAAGTGAAATAACACACATTAAAAAAAAAATCACACAACAGTCAGATAAAACTTCTAAGTACGAGGGGTGATTGATAAACTCATGGCCTAAGGTAGAAGGAGATGAGTTATACAGCCCTCGTTACATGCACATGCAGTTCAACTCTTTGAGTGATTATGCAGAAAGTTTGAAGATAAGAACTCATCAGGGGTAATTGACAGGTTTGTGCCCAAGGTAGAAGGAAATGAGTTATTAACTTCAAACTTTCCGCATAACCACTCAAAGAGCTGACCTGCATGTGCATGTAACGAGAGCTTTATAACTCATCTCCTTCCAGCTTAGGCCATGAACTTATCAATCGCCCATCTGTGGACACTTTCTGGAGGTCCAAGATCCGTGTGCTCCACGACTGCTGGACTAAGTGTGTAGGAGGGGACTATGTTGAAAAATAAATGTGCTCGGTTTTCTAAAATTGACTCCTACCCGAGGCTGCGAACATATCAATCACCCCTCATATATATTTTCATCAAAAATGAACAGGATTCATCACCCCCTGTGTGTATGTGCAATCGTGTAAGAAATACAGACTAGAAAACTTCAATGAGAGGTCAAATCAGAAAAATGAAACATCACTATGGAAGTATGACCCTCCATGGGAGAGATCCCAACGATCTGAGCAGATGGGATGGTGACAAGGAAGCATCGAGCACCTGACTGAGAGTTGGAGACCTCTTCCCAGAAACAGAGGGGGTCCTTCCAGAAATACAGGACAAGCTGGTTAACAAAAGGAAAAAAAAAATCAAAAACACATGAAATATAAACAAACAAGGCAGCAAGTGCAGAAAATGCCAAGAGAAACCAGACACAATCCAACACATTCCAGGATCCTGCAGCAGTTTAACTCAATCTAATTACTTACAAAGGTACAATCAAGTGGCAAATATCATTCATCAAAATCTTGCTTTAAAATACAAACTCATGAACACCCTCCATCAATTCGTAAAGGTACCATAAATTCAAGCCAGATCCAGAAAATCTGACAAATTATATGATAATCAATACATTATTTCAGATAGGACAATCCATAATAACCATCCGGATATAATACTACAGGATAAACAAGCAGGAACAACTCTCTCAATAGATAAAACCATTCCCAACACACCCTCACCACGGGTATTAACCGAATTATTTTCTCTGTCAATCAGCTTCCAAATGTTGCTACTCTGTCATTCGTTACCACACCCCGCTGCTGATTCCCTTCTCCTCATCATACGTTCTTACCCCGACCATCGTCCAGAGCCCCAAACTCTGCCCTGTGCAGACCCGCCGCTGGTTTCTGACCCTGCTCCACTGAACATCCAACTGGTGGTTTCCCATTCTGCTTTCAGTCTTTAGAGGACAGTGGTGTTTTCTAACAACCCTATACAAGCAGAGAAAATGACCCATAATGTGGAAATCAGCCATCAATAAGGACGTTAACTACCAATGTTATTCTTCCTCAGCCCAGAGATTTGAGGGGCGAAGTACATCTCAGACAGAACTGCAGTCAGCTCGACTTCTTCAGTCTGCAGAAAATTCAAGGGAAACCTCTTCACCCACAGAGTGGTGACTGTTTGGAACCCATCACCGCAGGGAGAGCGAGAGATGAACAACAGGGCAGGATTTCAAAGGACCGTCGTGGAACTGAATCACTGGCAGGGTCCAGCCGGCCTGAGTCGACTCTCTACTGTACACTAGGTGTATTATAAATTCACCAAGTACCGGAGACAGAGTTTAAAATAGAACTGATTTATTTGTCTCGGATCCAAAATATTAAACTCCAGTCCCATTAAAGGTGAATATGTAGCTGATGAAACTCCTCCCATGCCCAGTGACCAGGGTGCAGAACTGGGTGCGGGGAGCAGCAGCAATTATTGCAGAGCTCAGCACCGGCAGTCACTCTCGAAATTGCATTCAGCACGGTGATGGACAAATATCCAGCATGCAGCTTAATCAAACTTTGTCTCTAGTGTGAACCCGGTAGTGTGTCACAAGTGTAACACGCTGTAAGGTTTCACTGCTAAAGTAACGGCCTCTCTGTAATGTTTCACTGCTGAGGTAATGGTTTCTCTGTAGCAGCAATGTTTAGGTTATGACTAGAGATAACAGGGTTTTGGAGTGCGAGGCTATCCAATGACAGAAATGTTCTTCCTTGTGAGTCTGGAAGAGAGATTTCATGGTCTTTTGCTGGGGAGAGATGAGAAGACGTGAATAGAGAGAGTGGGCCCATTTTCTTTTTTTTTTGTTTTCTTTACTAACCCTACAGTCAAAGTAAGAATTTTAAATCTCATTCATTTAATCACATATTGTGTACTGTTTGTTATTTTGGGGTACTGATTTGTAACAGAGGACACATCACACAGCATCCACCAAAACGAGATTTCATAAGTTTTGCCCGGCTGATGGGCTATCACCCCCTGTATTAAGCTGCTAGCCGAAGCGAGAGTTACATAAGGTTACATTACTGAGTGAATCGCTTTCCATATTCACAGCAGGTGATCAGCCTCTACCCACTGTGAACTTGCTGGTGTCTCTGTAGTTGAGATGATCGAGTGAATCCCTTCCCACACACTGAGCAGGTGAACGGCCTCTCCCCAGTGTGAACTGACTGGTGTGTCAGTAGGCGAGATGATCGAGTGAATCCCTTCCCACAGTCTGAGCATGTGAATGGCCTCTCCCTGGTGTGAACTGACTGGTGTGCTTGTAGGCTAGCTAACTGTGTGAACCCTTTCCCACACTCTGAGCAGGTGAATGGCCTCTCCCCAGTGTGAACTCGCTGATGTACCTTCAGATGAGATGACGAAGTGAATCCTTTCCCACAGGTTGAGCAGGTGAATGGCCTCTCTCCAGTGTGAACTCGCTGATGTACCTTCAGATGAGATGATTCAGTGAATCCCTTCCCACAGTCTGCGCAGGTGAATGGCCTCTCCCCAGTGTGAACTGACTGGTGTCTCAGTAGGTGAGAAGATTTAGTGAATCCCTTCCCACAGTCCGAGCAGGTGAATGGCCACTCTCCGGTGTGAACTGACTGGTGTCTCAGTAACTGAGATGACAAAGAGAATCCCTTCCCACAGTCTGAGCAGGTAAACGGCCTCTCTCCAGTGTGAACATGCTGATGTATCTTTAGTTGGGATGACCGAGTGAAGGTCTTCCCACAGTCTGAGCAGGTGAATGGCCTCTCCCCAGTTTGAACTCGCTGGTGAGCCATTAGGTCAGACGACTGAGTGAATCCTTCCCCAAAAATTCAGCATATAACCAGCGTCTGCCCAGTGTGAACTGACTGGTGTGTCCACAGGTGGGAAGACCGACTGAATCCCTTCTCACACACAAAACAGGTGAATGTCCTTGTCCCAGTGTGAACTTGCTGATGTACCTTCAGTTGAGATGACCGACTGATCCATTCCTACTGTCTGAGCAAATGAATGGGCTCCCCACTGTGTAAAATGACGGGCGTGCCAGCAGGTCAGATGATCGAGTGAATCCCTTGCTCCACTTATTAAATGTCTGGACAGAGACAGCAAAACTGGTGTGTTGTGTTCGAGATTCCCGGAAACAAATTCCTCGTCATTTTTAACCTGCAAAAAAGATTTACAAAACCGATCAATGGGCGTAGGACAACATTTCAGATGAGATCACTTGATTTGTCAAGGTGTGAACTGACATCACACTGTTACTGTGAGGTTCAACCCAAGTTAGAGGGAGAAATCATCTTCTAAATGGGCACAATGCTGGTATCTGGAATGACCATCAAATTCTGATGCTCTTCCTGAATGAATAGGGCATTTCTGTCATCTCCAGTCTGTGACCTGGCTCAGTTTGACTCTCTCCATTGGCATTATTCCCTGTTCTCAGTGATCTGAATGGGTGTCTGGCCCCACAGTAATTGAAACACTCTCACACAAATAGCTGGCAGTGTATTCCACACGCCCACCACTCTCTGCGTAAAAAAACTTACCCCTGACATCCACTCGGTATCTATTTCCAAGCAGCTTACAACTATGCCCCCTCGTGTTAGCCATTTCAGCCCTGGGAAAAAACCTCCGGCTATCCACACGATCAATGCCCCTCATCATCTTATACACCTGAAAAAAGGCTCTAAACATAAACAAGGAAATTATACATTGCTTTGAGGATTTGTTCAAAGTATACAAAATTATGAGGGTATAGACAGGGTAAATGCAAGCAGCTTTTTCCATGGAGGTTGGGTGAGATGACAACCAGAGGTCATGGGTAAGTGGGGAAGGTGAAATTTTAACGGGAACATGTGTAAAAGCTCTGTACTGAGATGGTCGTGAGAGTGTGGAATGAGATGCCAGCAGAAGTGGTGAATATGAGCTCAGCTTCACCATTTCAAAAAAGTTCAGATGGGGGTAGGGGCATGGAGGGCGATGGTCCTGGTGCAGATTGGTGCATTAGACAGCTTAAATGGTTTTTTTTGGCATTGACTAGATGGGCCAAATAGCCTGTTTCCTTACTGAACTTCTCCATGTTTCCATGACAGAGAAGCTGACCAAACTTGTTTGGAAGGGATACAGTAGGAGTGACAACGGAGCAGCAATGGCTGGAGTTTCTGGGAGCAATTGGGGAGGTGAGTGATCAATACATCCCAAAGAAGTGGACGCATTGGAAAGGCAGGAGGACACAACTGTGGCTGAAATGAGAAGCCAAAGCCAACACCAACATAAAAGCCAAAGAGAGGGCAAACAAAAGAGCAAAAACTATTGGGAAACTTTTAGAAACCTACTGAAGACGACTAAAACAAAGTCGGATGAGCTCAGCGGGTGCAATTATGATATTGTAGTCATTAATGAGTCTTGGTAGCACCCAACAGTCTGAGGCATTTAGAGGAACAAAATATCTGGGGTCTCAATATCTCTTGAAAACCAAGGTTCCCTGCACCAGTTACCTTTCAACTTTTATTTTGGCAGGCACATACAAACTCTACACACTCAAAATTTCACTTCTGAAGGCCTCCCACTTACCAAGTACTCCTTTGCCAGAAAACAGCCTGTCCCAATCCATACTTGTCAGATCCTTTCTGATACCATCAAAATTGACCTTTGTCCAATTTAGAATCTCAACCCGTGGTCCAGACCTCTCTTTTTCCATATTTGCTTTGAATTTCATGGCATTATGATCACTAATTTCTGCCACCAGTCCTGGATCATTTCCTAACAGCTTATTGCACACTTCTACGTCGGGAATTCTATGTACTGATTAAGGGCACATTTGACAAACTCAAACCCATCTAGTCCTTTTACAGTATGGGAGTCCCAGTCAATATATGGAAAGTTAAAATCAGTTACTGAATCAACCTTTGTTTCTTGGCATGGTCTGCGATCTCTCTACAAATTTGTTCCTCTAAATCCCTCGGACTGTTGTGTACAACCAAGTCCCAATAATGGCTACAACATCATAATTCCCTGTCCTGAGCTCATCTGGCTTTCCTACAATGTGATATACACAGCTCAACACATTCATTACACCACACTCAACCATTTGATTGCTGACTCTGTCTGAAGTCTCAACAACATCTGACTGGTGTCAAGAAAACAACCTCTCTCTGATTGTCACAAAAACAAAGGAGCTGATTGTGGACAACAGGAGGAATGGAGACAGGCTAACCCCTATTGACATCAATCGATCTGGGGTTGAGAGGGTGAACAGCTTTAAGTTCCTCGGCATAAACATCACCGAGGATCTCACACTGTCTGTACATACCCGCTGTGTGGTGAAGAAAGCACAACAGCTCCTCTTTCACTTCAGATGGTTGAAGAAGCTTGGGATGGGGCACCAAATGCTCAGAACTTTCTAGAGTTACACAATTGAGAGCATCTTGACTGCTGAATTAAGGCCTGGTATGGGAACTGTACTTCCCTTAATCGCAGGAACCTGCAGAGAGTGGTGCGGACAGCCCAGAGCATCTGCAGATGTGAACTTCCCACTATTCAGGACATTTACAGAGACAGGTGTGGAAAAAGGGCCCAAAGGATACTGGGGACCCAATTCACCACAACCACAAACTGTTCCTGCTGCTACCAGCCAGGAAACGGTACCACAGCAAAAGGACCAACAGGCTCTGGGACATCATCTTCTACCAGGCCATCAGACTGATTAATTCATGCTGATACAACTGCATTTCTGTGTTATATTGACTGCCCTATGTACAAACTATTTATTATAAATTACTCTAAATTACACATTGCACATTTAGACGGAGACGTAACATAAAGATTTCTACTCCTCATGTTTAAGAAGGATGTATGTAATAAAGTTAATTCAATTCACCCTCTCCACTATCTGTTCTGTCATTCTGGCTCCCATTCCCCCTACAATTTATTTCAACCACATCATCTCTCCCTGCGAAGTAGCACAAGCAAGCCTTAGCCCTGCACTAGGATATTAGTCCCCTCTTGTTCTGTTCCCCTAACTAACAAATCCTCTGTCACCCCTTTGACTTTCCTCTGCCAGGTAATACCCCACCAACATTTTCTGAAGTGGTCCACCTGTTGTTGTGCGGGATAGCATCAAGAGTACTCTGCGATGGCTATCGAACCTCATTCCCCTTCCTGACTCTCACCCAGTTTCCTGTGTCCTGCACCTTGGGTGTAACTCACCTCTCTTCATGTCATATCTATCACCCCCTCCAACTCCTGGATGATCCAGAATTCATCCGTTTCAAGTTCCAACTCCTTAGAGTGCAGGGTTACAAGCTGCAGCTGGATGCACATCTTGTAGGTGAGGACATCAGGGACACTGGAGGTCTCCCCACCTTACCACCAATGTCCCCTCTAATTTGTAATGACCAGTGTGCACATAAATCTTGTACTGTGCATTTTTTAACCCAGTGACAACATGTGCACAGTGAATTTTATACAGAGAGGTACTCATTTTAACAGCTGGCAAATCACTGTCGATAAGAACTTTGATCTCCTCTGCGTTCGATCAAGTTCACCTGCTCTCTCACACAACCTATGCAGCAGACCTGTAACAGGTAGTGAAGGATTTTCTCACCAGAGCTTTTGCACATTGTCCATATGTGGTTTGCTTGCTAAATTATGCTTTAAAAAGTCAGATTTCCAAATATCACTCCACTTCTTCCCACTTGTAAATTCTGCAGCAACTTTTGCATTGCCACAATACACACAGATAACACCAGTTTCTGTATTGAACATAAATATTTCCCCTGAATCCTCCAGAGGAATTGAGGATATATAAAAAATTCATATTGAACCTATGTAACCACTGGCTAAACGAATAATTGGGACTGAATAGGATTTTTTGAACTGAAGTAATCTCTGTCTTCAGCAGTTAGCTAAGGCAGGCTCATTAGCATTTCTCTGCGGCTTGTAGACAGACACACTGAGAGCTGAAAGCATTATACATTGTACCCTTGTTAGATGATAACATTATATATTGTAAACACGAGGAATTCAAGCAACACACATCAAAGTTGCTGGTGAATGCAGCAGGCCAGGCAGCATCTCTAGGAAGAGGTACAGTCAACGTTTCGGACCGAGACCCTTCGTCAGGACTAACTGAAGGAAGAGCTAGTAAGAGATTTGAAAGTGGGAGGGGGAGAAGGAGATCCAAAATGATAGGAGAAGACAGGAGGGGGAGGGATGGAGCCAAGAGCTGGACAGGTGATTGGCAAAACGGATATGAGAGGATCATGGGACAGGAGGTCCGGGGAGAAAGACAACGCTGTGGGGGGGGAACCCAGAGGATGGGCAAGAGGTATAGTCAGAGGGACAGAGGGAGAAAAAGGAGAGTGAGAGAAAGAACGTGTGTATATAAATAAATAACGAATGGGGTATGAGGGGGAGGTGGGGCATTAGCGGAAGTTAGACAAGTCGTGTTCATGCCATCAGGTTGGAGGCTACCCAGACGGAATATAAGGTGTTGTTCCTCTCATCTGAGTGTGGCTTCATCTTTACAGTAGAGGAGGCCGTGGATAGACATATCAGAATGGGAATGGGATGTGGAATTAAAATGTGTGGCTGAATGTGTGATCGTTTTGCTGAACACCTACGCTCTGTCTGCCAGAGAAAGCAGGATCTCCCAGTGGCCAGGATTTCACCCTGGACACTGGGTACTACTCCCTTGCCAGGTGAACATTTTTCATGTCTATAAGTTGATTTTATTGAATTGCCCAGAGTACATTGCTATAGATATTGCTTAGTTATTATAGACGTGCTTAGTAGATGGATTGAAGCTATTCCAACTACCAGTAATGCTGCTATGACTGTTGTGAAGGTATTATTACAGGAAATAATTCCCAGGTACGGCCTGCCAGAGATGCTGAGCTCTGACAATGGCCCACACTTTGTGGCGAAAGTAAACAAAGAGGTATGTAACAAACTAGTTACCAAACACCAGTTCCAGCGTGTACACCACCCACAGGCTGCTGGCATAGTGGAGAGAACCAAAGGCAAGTAAATTGGCCGAACTAACGGCGGAGACTGGACTCACTTGGTTGAAGGTCCCACCGTCACCCCTATTCCACATGAGGGTTACCCCACAGGGGAAACAGGGTTGTCACCAGCTGAAATCATTTATGGATGGCCCATGAGGACACCCTGGGGACCAAGACCTTGTGTACCATTGCTCCCAGAAAGTCTACCAGCAAAGTTGGATATGCATACCCCTGGAGAAGAGATGGGGAAATACATATGCCAACTAACCAAAATTCTCCAAGCATCATATTCACAGGTACAACAGGCTTACAAGGAGGAGAACTACTCCACAGAGAGGAGTGACTATCCCACCATAGAACCTGGGAATTTTGTCCTGATCAAGAACTGGGATTGAGGGAAACTCAGACCTCGCTGGAGAGGACCATATCAGGTGTTACTGACCACTCCCACGGCTGTGAAACTGAAGGGGCAATCTCGGTGGATACATCAAACAGACAACAAACGTGTTACTGAAGGAACTGAGTAGAATGACTCTCTCGGACTAAAGAAAAATGTATTGGTTGATAGTAGTGTTTGTGTTTATGACTTTGAGAGGGCTCACCCCAGCATCTGGGGGATCCCATGTTAACACCTTTTTGTCTCTCTGTCACACCTACGCCAAACAGATAGAACTGGGGTCCTACAACAGGAATTCTGCAGATGCTGGAAATTCAAGCAACACACATCAAAGTTGCTGGTGAACGCAGCAGGCCAGGCAGCATCTCTAGGAAGAGGTGCAGTCGACATTTCAGGCCGAGACCCTTCGTCAGGACTATCTGAAGGAAGAGTGAGTAAGGGATTAAACTGGGGGCCTGCTGGGTTTGTACCAAAATTCCCCAGCATGGTAAAACTATGATTCCAATGTCAGTAATCCCGCTCAACCAGAGTGAGGAACTCTCAGCCTGGGCTTTCTCAAATAACACACGGGGAAGTGAGGTGAGGAACTGTGGTCCAGTCAGAGATGACTGTGGCTGTCAGTGTTTTGAGGGATGGTATCTCAGGTCCCCACCAAACAGAACTTCCTGTACTGGGAAACATGCATCCTGGCCATACTTGCAGGTGCCCAGCAGCGGAGAAGCTGAGACTGAGCGATTTTGGATGATCGCTTTTCTCTCCTATGGAGTAGCCAGGAATTCAGATAATCAGTTTGGCTACAGCACTTGAGGAGCTGGCCACAATACTGCAGGAGCCCTGACAGAAACACAGGCCCAAGTAACAGAAATATCCACTGAAATGATTGCAATCCGGCAGACAGTCTGACAGAATCGTAAGGCTTTAGGTTTTATCCTGGCTGAGAAAGGGGAAACCTGTGCTATTATTGACACAGAATGCTGCACCTATATCCCTGATGACTCTACTAACATTACATCCCTCTCCGAGCACACTGCCAAGGAGACTGACAGTATCAAGAGAGTAGAGCAGGATTTACACGGGTTTACCAAAGGGTCGAAATGGTGGTCTTTGAAGGCCTGTTCGGTAATATGTGGGGCGAGATATTGCATTATGGCCTAATAGTTGTACATATTATTGTTATAATTACTGATGTCTGCTGTTTTTACCCACTGATGAGTCAGTGCTGTACTCGGTTGCTTTCTCTGTAAAAATGACTGCTTTTTTGATCATGTAATGATGAAAAGGAGGGAATGATAAAGTATGTAAAAGGGTTAACAATAGCAGCCTGTCTTCATGAAAGAAACTGCTGGTGGTGAACAGATGATGAACACGACAGACCAACTGAATAACTACTTTGGTTCTGTCTTCACTAAGGAGGACATAAATAATCTTCCGGAAATAGCAGGGGACAGAGGATCTAGGGAGATGGAGGATCTGAGGGAAATACATGTTAGTAGGGAAGAGGTGTTTGGTAAATTGAAGGGATTAAAGACAGATAAATCCCCAGGGCCAGATGGTCTGCATCCCAGAATGCTAAAGGAAGTAGCCCAAGAAATAGTGGGTGAAATAGTGATAATTTTTCAAAACTCTTTAGTTTCTGGACTAGTTCCTGAGGATTGGAGGGTGTCTAATGTAACCCTGCTTTTAAAAAAGGAGGGAGAGAGAAACCGGGGAATTATAGACCGGTTAGCCTGACATCGGTGGTGGGGAAAATGCTAGAGGCAGTTATCAAAGATGTGATAGCAGCACATTTGGAAAGCGGTGAAATGATCGGACAAAGTCAGCATAGATTTGTGAAAGGAAAATCATGTCTGACGAATCTCATAGAATCTTTTGAGGATGTAACTAGTAGAGTGGACAGGGGAGAACCAGTGGATGTGGTATATTTGGATTTTCAAAAGGCTTTTGACTAGGTCCCACACAAGAGATTAGTGTGCAAACTTAAAGCACATGGTATTGGGGGTACGGTTTTGATGTGAATAGAGAATTGGTTGGCAGACAGGAAGCAGAGAGTGGGAATAAACGGGACCTTTTCAGAATGGCAGGCAGTGACTAGTGGGGTACCGCAAGGCTCAGTGCTGGGACCCCAGTTGTTTACAATATATATTAATGACTTGGACGAGGGAATTAAATGCAGCATCTCCAAGTTTGCAGATGACACGAAGCTGGGCGGCAGTGTTAGATGTGAGGAAGATGCTAAGAGGATGCAGGGTGACTTGGATAGGTTAGGTGAGTGGGCAAATTCATGGCAGATGCAATTTAATATGGATAAATGTGAGGATATCCAGTTTGGTGGCAAGAACAGGAAAACAGATTATTGTCTGACTGGTGGCTGATTAGGAAAAGGGGAGGTGCAACGAGACCTGGGTGTCATTATACACCAGTAATTGAAAGTGGGCATGCAGGTACAGCAGGCGGTGAAAAAGGCAAATGGTGTGCTGGCATTCATAGCAACAAGATTCGAGTACAGGAGCAGGGAGGTACTACTGCAGTTGTACAAGGCCTTGGTGAGACCACACGTGGAGTATTGTGTGCAGTTTTGGTCCCCTAATCTGAGGAAAGACATTCTTGCCATAGAGGGAGTACAAGGAAGGTTCACCAGATTGATTCCTGGCATAGCAGGACTTTCATATGATGAAAGACTGGATTGACTAGGCTTATACTCGTTGGAATTTAGAAGATTGAGGGGGACCTTATTGAAACATATAAAATTATAAAGGGATTGGACAGGCTAGATGCAGGAAGATTGCTCCCGATGTTGGGGAAGTCCAGAATGAGGGGTCAGAGTTTAAGGATAAAGGGGAAGCCTTTTAGGACCGAGATGAGGAAAAACTTCTTCACACAGAGAGTGGTGAATCTGTGGAATTCTCTGCCACAGGAAACAGTTGAGGCCAGTTCATTGGCTATACTTAAGAGGGAGTTAGATATGGCCCTTGTGGCTAGAGGGATCAGGGGTTATGGAGGGAAGGCAGGTACAGGGTTCTGAGTTGGATGAGCAGCCATGATCGTACTGAATGGTGGTGCAGGCTTGAAGGGCCAAATGGCCCACTTCTGCACCTATTTTCTATGTTTCTAGATGTGCTAAGCCATGCTGAGCCATATTTCTTCTTGCGGGCCGCTAGCTAGGTTTTCAGGATGCTTAACTCCTTGGGCAAGCATGCGTCGAGATAGGACAACTTCAGTCTGTTTTGTGTGTGAAAGCTATTATGACTATTTTCTGATTACTTGGTCTCCCTACTCCTCCCATCCCACTACATATCCAAATTTCTCAAACAGATGTTAATATCTCTGACCTGTCGGGAATGAAAAGATTAAGTTTGGTACGACTAATATTCCGAGCTGCGTGCATTCCATTCCAAGAAGTATTGCATAAAAGGGTATGGGGAGAAAGGGACGGAGAAAGAGTGGGTGGAGGAGAGGGGGGAGGGGGAATGAGAAGGTTGGAGGAGTGGTATGAGACAGATGGAGAGGTGGGGAGGTGGAGGGAGGAGAAAGGGCGAGCGGTTTAACAGAGAGAATATGAAAGGAAAGAAAAAGGAAGGAGAGAGGCGAGAAAAAAGGAAGGGGAGAGACGATCTACAGATGAGAGAGCAAGGATTATCGCGAAGGCATAGACCGAGGGTGCTGAGAGAGAGATAGGGAGAGTGGCATTGAGCGGTACGGCGAGGGAGAGAGGGAAGGCACAGAGCTTGAAGGACGGTTTATTATCTTCTTTACCTCTCTCCTCCCTTTTGTTGGCAAAATCTCTCACTTATCTCTGAACACTACCACTCTCTCTCCACACCTGTGTCCCTACAAAAGATAATGGGGCTCCATGCTGTTCATCTCGCAATCGACACCTCGTCTCTATTTGTCCAGCAATTCTGAATCCCACTGCCGCCTTTGCTGGCCAATTTGACAACACCCTTCCCGCTCCACAGCCTGGAGCTGTCCGGGCCTATCCTCTGAGAGGGCGGGAAATCTCGGGACGGGGTTTGGAGACGAGATAGGGAGGGGGCAGCTCCTCCTCATAGCAAACTTCTTCCACGCGCGTTCCACAATTTGAGTACACCATGGCGTGAGTCGCACACAACCTCACCATCCCGTCAGTTATAACTTCCTCCCTCGGTAAAACTTCGGTCCAATTGGAATAGGCGACTTTTAGCAGCGACAGACACCACAAATGTTTCTGGCAGGATGTGGATCAGCAACCATTGCTCGTGAAATGAAACTCGTTTTTCAGCGTGGGCGAGGGGATTCAGGTGGCAACAGCTGCCCGGGTGGAAAAGCAAATATCTCTGAATGTCAGTGTTAACAAAATAATATTAATAAATTGTCCTAAATCGAGAAGCTCACTGAAAATCTATGACAGAAGTTGTTCTGATT
Source organism: Mobula birostris (assembly GCF_030028105.1). Lineage (NCBI taxonomy): Eukaryota > Metazoa > Chordata > Chondrichthyes > Myliobatiformes > Myliobatidae > Mobula > Mobula birostris. The sequence goes on from NC_092382.1 coordinate 76,796,807, forward strand.
TCCTCTGGGGGCAAATTGTCGAACGTGTTTGGTTTTGATTTCAGCAGAAAGGCGACTCCCTGTACCGGGGTAGGTGAGGGATGTTCCAGCTGAAACTCGTCCTGCACTGGGAAGCTCTGTTCTCACACAGGGTGGAGCTCAGAACCTTCCAGAACCCAGGATGGATCAAATCCACAGCCTGTGATTCGCTGAATTAAATAAAGAATCTCCGTCCCTTTGGTTGTGATTGAAGAGCAAGGAGGGAAATCGTGAGATTTACACGGAAATCCAGACAGGACCATAAGGCAGCCTTTGATATTCCTGTCTGTGTTTGCTCCACTTGCCGCAGTCCTCTCTCCTCCCGCGGTCGGACATGTCCCGGGCCGCCGAGGGTGTGCAGACCAGAACTGCGGCCGTGTGCGCGTATACCGGCTCAATCAGATCAGTGTATCTGTAATGAACGACGGAGACTATATAACCGAATAAGCTCGGGGGTAGCAGCTTGGACTGAAACCTCTGTGCATGGTAAGCACACCGCTCACCCGGGACGGCACTGAACTCCGTCCGGTTTCAACATCACAGTAAGTGTTGTCTCCGACTCTTCAGAGTTAGGGGGCGTTTACAGAGGGGCTCGGCTGTTTTCCGGACCGGGAAGGAATTCAGTGGGAGAAAGAAGCTCTGAAATGCTTAAGTTAACGAATGAATTATTTACCAAATGGGTTAGGGGAAACGATGTCGTTACCTTCAATCACAAACATAGTCCAGTCGGTTTCTACTGAGTCAGTGCAGAACAAACTTTCACACCGATAGTGATATCCGAAATGTACCATAGGGCAGGGTGCTGTCTCCGATCTCCGATCTCTCTCTCTCTCTCTCTCTCTCTCTCTCTCTCTCTCTCACACACACACACACACACACAGAGTAAAACTAACTACTCAAAATAACAGAGATCCGTGAAATTTTACTGTGCGAATTGTCTCATTTCAGAATGCCGCAGATCGCTTTATGAAATTACATTGAAAATAATAATACTAAAGCCACAGGTGATCAGATGTTGAGGTAAATTAAAATGCTGGAAACTCACAAAGTCTGATAGCAATTGTAACAAGGAAACCTGCAGACTGCAGACACTAGGGAACTTTTAATATATTATCCTGCACCAATAGTTTTTTCTTGTGTAACAGAAATATTTAAATACAGCTTTAAATTAGCTTTGTTCACAGTTGTATGTGAGGGCGGAATGTCGAACTGGCTTGCTTGTCTTCAGCCGTCAGGCCGCTCCCTGCTCTGAGGAATGTCTGCGTGTCGGAGTCCGCCCGGTTGACAGGCAGCCGCTTGCACACAGAAAATCGCGCTGTGAGTCTCACAGAACAGCAACACCGGCCCCTCCCCACAGCTACTAACTGAACTTCACCTGATTGTCTGCTATGAATTTGGAAGAAAACGACTTGTAAATATATCCACACGGAAACTGAACATTCCATATAACCATATAACAATTCCAGCTCGGAAGCAGGCCATCTCGGCCCTTCTAGTCCGTGCCGAACTCTTACTCTCACCTAGTCCCACCGACCTGCACTCAGCCAATAACCCTCCATTCCTTTCCTGTCCATATAGTTGTCCAATTTAACTTTAAACAAAGACATCGAACCTGCCTCAACCACTTCTGCTGGAAGCTCGTTCCACACAGCTACCACTCCCGGAGTAAAGAAGTTCCCCCTCATGTTACCCCTAAACTTTTGTCCTTTAACTCTCAACTCATGCCCTCTTGTTTGAATCTCCCACTCTCAATGGGGGAAATAAAAACTATCCACGTCAACTCTATCTATCCCCCTCATAATTTTAAATACCGCCCTCAAGTCCACCCTCAACCTTTTATGTTCCAAAGAATAAAGACCTAACTGGTTCAACCTTTCTCTGTAACTTAGGTGATGAAACCCAGGTAATATTCCCGTAAATCTTCTCTGTACTCTCTCTATTTTGCTGACAGCTTTCCTACAATTCGGTGACCAAAACTACACAATCCTCCAAATTTGGCCTCACCAATGCCTTGTACAATTTCAACATTACATGCCAACTCCTATACTCAGTGCTCTGATTTATAAAGGCCAACGTGCCAAAAGCTTTCTTCACCACTCTATCCACATGAGATTCCACCTTCGGGTAACTATGCACCATTATTCCTAGATCCCTCTGTTCTTCTGCATTCTTCAATGCCCTACCATTTACCATGCATGTCCTATTTTGATTACTGCTACGAAAATATAACACCTCACATTTATCAGCATTAAGCTCCATCTGCCATCTTTCAACCAACTCTTCTAAATGGCCTAAATCTCTCTGCAAGCTTTGAAAACCTACTTCATTATCCACAACTCCACCTATCTTAGTATCATCTGCATGCTTACTCATCCAATTTACCACCCTATCATCCAGATCATTAAAGTATATGACAAATAATATTGGACCCAGAACAGATCCCTGAGGCACACCTCTAGTCACCGTCCTCCAATCTGACACACAGTTATCCACCACTACTCTCTGGCGTCACCTATCTAGCCACTACTGAATCTATTTTACTACTTCGATATTAATACCTAACGATTGAACCTTCCTAAGCAACCTTCCGTGTGGGACCTTGTCAAAGGCCTTACTGAAGTCCATGTAGACAACATCCATCGCTTTACCCTCGTCAACGTTCCTAGTAACCGCTTCAAGAAATTCAATAAGATTTGTCAAACATGACCTTCCACGCACCTAATCCATGTTGACTGTTCCTGATCAGAACCTGACTATCCGGATAATTATATATACCATCTCTAAGAATACTTTTCACCAATTTACCCACCACTGACGTCAAACTCACGGGCCGATAATTGCTATATTTTCTCTTAGTTAATTAAGAGTAAACCTGGCAATTATCTTGGTGAATTAAGTTGAGAATAATTCAGTTTCTGATATTTATTTCCGATCTTTGTTTCAATTTATTACGGCTGTAAGATGACCGGGTGGGTGCTCATTGTTACAGATCACAAGAATGCTGTGTGTGAACAGCAGCTCAAAAGCAAAGAGGCGACGTCGACGTTAAGTGAGGATTCCGAATGTTTTTTTTTTTTCAATTTTGATATAAGTTACAAGTAATGCAAAGAAGGTGCGATTGTAAATCAATGTTAGCAGGGAAATCGTGCTACGAAAATAGTGAACACCAGAGAGTCTGCAAGAGGTGGATGAGATTAGGAACAGTTCTCTAACCAGGTGTTACAATTGCAAAGCAAGCGTGCGAAGAGCTGTTCAGGCAACATGAGTTCCCTTTTAGCAAAACTTGCCGTTTCAGATGAATGATGTTGGTTTCTGTTTGAGACTGTGTTTATTGTGGGTGTTTCTGAGCTGATGTCCTGAAAGTCCTGTCGAAGCAAAGACTTTGTCTGTTCAAGGCCTCGATACATAGCAAACAGTGGGGGTTGACCAGTTACAGAAAGCGGCGGGCGGCATTCGAAGGGTCTCGGCCTGAAACGTCGACTGTACCTCTTCCTACCGATGCTGCCTGGCCTGCTGCGTTCACCAGCAACTTTGATGTGTGTTGCGGAACGAAAGCTTGGGGCAGAAGGCTCAGTGGGCTGGTGGCAAATTTAGTCCTGTTATTTTACAAGAAAAGCTCTGACTACAGAGTGATTGCAAACCAATTTAATGAGGTCGGACCAAGACTCGCGGGTATCCTTCTAGAAGCCTCAATAGTTTTCTTTACTATTCAGAAAGCGTTATGTCTGAGTCCGGCCAAATAGCGCTTACAGATGACTGGGTCTGGGTGCTCATTATTACAAATTGCAGGATGCTGTGAAAGAACAGAAGCTCAAAGGGCAGCGCAGATGTTAAGGAAGGAATCCGAATATTCTTCAGTCTTGATATAGATGTAGCGGTAATTCAGAATGGGCGTGATTTTAAAATCAGACTATCGAAATAGTAAACACAAGAGAGTCTGCAGGCTCTGGAAATTTAGAGTAACACATGCTATTTGCCGGAAAAATCCAGAAGTTCAGACACCATCTATGGGAAAGAATTTCTCGACCCGAAACATCGACTGTTTATACTTCTCCGTAGATGTTGCCTGCCCTGCTAATTTCCTCCGGCATTTTGTGGTTGTTATGGGAACAGTATCAGAGAACCCAAACTCAGATCTCTCGATTGGACGAACGTAAATTGAATTTGAGGGTATACATTTTATATTGACAAACGAGCAATTGCCAAAGCTTTCACTGCGTATAGAGTCTGGTTTATCGCTTCTCAGTGTGTATGTTGCTAACCTACCAGGAAAAAGTTTGTTTGCGTTTGCTTCGCCCTGTGAAACAAATAAGAAATATTGTGAATGTCTCTATGCTGCTGGGTGAGGGATTAGGCTCCTCCCAGTGTGGCTGAGTCAACGGGCCTCCAGCGATCTGCAGCCCCGTCACGGCATTAGCTGGATCTGGAGCGACAGTATGTTTGTGAAACAGGACTGGCGGGGATGCTGTGCGCAGATTTCGGAGTGTCCTGACATGGGCTTTAATACCAGAGTAATGCGGGATTAGACACTGCGTTACTGGGAAGGACGGGCACCTGTAGAACGGGTAATGTGCGACTTGGCTCAATGAGCTTTTTCGCCGTCTGTAAGTTTGTCTGTATCTATCTCTTCCTCAGTAACGGCTTATCCCCGCTCCTCCTGTCACGTTACCTTTCCAAACAGCTGCACCTGTCAGGAAGCAGGACTGGGACCGTTCAGTCCCTCTCTCTATGCTTTGCACTCTCGGGTAGGAGCGGAATGACTCAGTCCATGCCTGGGTACAAATCCCCCTGGACGCCAGGCGCATGCTCCGTATCCAGGGGGAGGCCACCGAGCGGGGTTTATCTCACTTTCCCATTGGCGCCGGGTTTCCTGGGGCATCAGGAAGGACGGGAGGATCCTCAGCTTAGTTAGATACTTCCAACCTGTGGACACAAAAGGGAAAGAGACCGTTATCAAGCTCCACACCTGAGATCCACCGCCATTCTTCTCAGAGAGGGGATTGTGTCACTGGGGCAGTGGCCAGCGGCCGGTGGTCGAGGAATTCCCGGGACGGGGGAAGGCGTGATGTGCGGATGTGTTTCGACGAGTTCATCCTGGTTCACTTCCCATTTGCTCTCAGAAGTTGCACTGATGGTCAAGTCCTGAGCTTTGCCTTCTGTCACAACATTAATCTGCGAGTAGTTTGTTAACAGCTTAAGTTAAATGCAAATACATTAAAAATAAAACAACAGACCACCAACAGCGATTTTACTTTCACTGCTCTGGGGAGAAACTAAGCACGGAAGTTATGACATGGGGGAAGAAATTGTGTAGTCGTGCTGTCGCCCAGTTTCCAGTGTCTGAGTCCATGAGCTGATATTCCCGGGGCTGCGACAGCACCGTCCGCACTACAAGTGCCATCTCAGGTTGGTGGGAGCGCGTCTGCTTCAAAAAACCTCGGATGTCCCTGTGAGCACAGCTCCAAATCGGCAGCGACCAGAGTCCGCCTTTCCGGAAAGTGAAACGAAAAAGGTGGGTTTCCACCATTAACGAGCGGGACAGCGGCATGACTGGCCCACGACGGCCTCCGTCTGTTATTGGGTTCGTCTGTCCCTCTCTGTCCGTCAGTTTGTCATTGGGGAACAAGGAAGACCACAGGAAGTGGCCCTCAACCCGATGGATAAATCGGATTCAATCCCGGAAAAGCTATCAGAACTAGATGTCATATTGCAGGCATATATCGTAAACATTTTTGTCTTGGCGGCAGCAGTATAATGCGACGATAAAATATAGGATATAGGGTATGATCCTGCATGATTCCCAGTTACTGTTCCCACTAAACCTTTCAATACTGTTGATGTAAGGGCGAATGTTGGGGGGGGGGGGGGGAGGTGACTGTGAGAGTAAGGAGGAGAGTGATGGGGAGAGCAGGTTAGGGGGAACGGCAGGGTGAGTGTGTAGAAGGTGGAGACGGTGAAGCTGAAATTGTGTGGGGGCAGGTAGAGAGTGTGGGGGGAGACTGCGGGAGTGAAGGATGGGGAGAGTGAGGGCAGAGGGCGATAGAGAGAGGAGGAAGAGCGATGGACAGAGAGAAGGGAAGAAAGAGTGAGACGTGGGAAGAGAAAGGAGGAGGGAGAGAGAGGAGAAGGTTTGTGGAGAGAGGGGTAGCAGAGTGAGAGAGATCTAGAAAGAGGAGTGAGAGAAGGACGGAGAGAGTGGGAGAGATACGAAGACGGAAAGAAGGGGAAGAGAGAGGGAGGGACAAAGACGGGGGAAAAAGCTGGTAGAGTGATGGAGTGACTGAGAGACAAGAAGTGAGAACGTAATGGGAGGCGTAGAGTGAGGGGCGTGGGATAGGGCAGAAGACGAAGGAAAGCGGAGAGAGAGGAGCGAGAGCGTTGAAGGAGTAAATGTTAGGGAGAGTGAATGACTTGAGTAGTGAGGGAGTGACAGGGGGAATTAGGGAGAGTGGAGGGGAATGTGGTATAAATGGTGTGGAGGACAGGATGAGTGAATGGGATGTGGAAGAAGGGGAGTGCATGAGGCGTCGAGGAGGACTAGGTGAGCGAGGGGTGCAGCGAGGAAGGAGTGCATCTAGAATGGTAAGGAGAGAGGGATGAACGAGGAGGAAGGTGAGGAGGGAGGGGTGGTGGCCTGTACAGTGAGGAGGATGTGTGACCGAGTTGGGCGACGAGAAAAGACGGGAGACTGAGAATAACATCAATGACGGAACAGTGTGGGAGCCGGGATTGGGGCAGAAGAAGTGAAGGTGTGGTTTGCGGACGGGTAGGAGGGTGAGGGCTAATCCGATGATGAGAAAGGAGGGTGAGGTTGACAGGTGGCGAGTAGAGTGGAGTGATTTCGGAGGGGTGAGGGAGAAGGTTGGTGAAGAGAGCAGGCTGAAGAGCGGCGGTCAGGAGGTATGGACAAGTGAAAGAGGCCAGAATTATTGGACTGCGGTTCCCGGTCTTGGTATCCCACAGTCGGGGATTTTACCACGCACGTTTCCCGGTCGCCAATCTCACATAGGTATTTTTCCGCAAACGATGCACGGTCTCTGGATCCTATCACGCCGGCTTTTTTACGGTGCATGATTGTCATTCTCCCTTTCCCACGCCCGGAGTTTTACTGTGCACGGTTTCCGGTCTCCGTATCGAACTGTTAATCCGTCGAGTCCCATTGACCTGACCTCCATCCCCTCCCATCCATGTACCTATCCAACTTTCTCAAACAGATGTTGTTAAGATCTCAGACAAAGTCAGGAATCGAAAGGTAACCAATTTGTGACTAATGTTCTGAGCTGCGTATATTTCAGTGCAAGAAGTATTGAAGGAAAGGCAGATGAGCTCAGGTCGTGGATCAACAGATGGAATTATAATATCGATGCCATTATTGACTTGCAGAGCAGTAGCAGATCAATATTCTGAAGTTTCGTTGTTTCGACGTGACATAGCATGAGGGATAAACCACCCAAGAGTCCGCGGGATTTAGAGGAAAAAGTTAGTAGAAGTCACTGAATATTGCAAGAAACATTATATGTTATCATTAGATTTTATCCTTCCACATATGGACTGGAACTCTCATACTGCATATCGAGCAGATATACTGATGACTTTGATTCATATGTTCAGGAAAGCTTCCTTAATCAGTACATTGAATTCCCAAAGAGAGAGTGTGTGATACTTGTTGTCCTAGTAGGGAATGAGACAAGACACAAGTTACAGAAGTCTGTGTGGGAGAACCCTTTGCATTTGGTAATCACAGTGCCATCAGATTCAAAGGAAGTACGGACAACGATACCTCTGCTCCATGGGTTGAAATTCCAAATTGGAGAAATATCAATTTTGATGGTATCAGAAAGGATCTGACTCGTGTGGATTGGGTCAGGCTATATTCTGGCAAATGCGAACTTGGTAAGTGGAAGACCTTGAAAGATAGAATTTTTAGAGTTCAAAGTATTTATGAGTCTATCAGATTCATAAATACCAGTTCTTGGGAACCTTGGTTTTCAACAGATATTGAGGACCTGGAAAAGAAAAGAAAATAGGAGGTGCATAGCTGGTGTAAGCAGGTAGGAAAAAAGTGAGGTGCTAATGGAGTCGAGGAAATGCAAAATGACACAGGAAAATGAAACCAGGAAGGCTATCGGGTGGCATAAGGTTCTCCTGGCAGATAGGGTGAGGGATTATGGAGGTATTTTAAAAGCAAAAGGATTGCAGTGGACAAAAGTGATCGTCTGGATTATCAGAATGGTAATGCATGCATAGAGCAAAAAAGCTAGAGGAGTTCTTAAGTGGATGTTTGCAGCTGTGTTCACTCGGGAAAAAGACACAGAATCTCTAGAAGTGAGGCCATAAATGTTATATTACGGATGAGTAAGTGTTCAGTAATTTGGACAAATTCGAGTTGATAAATCCCAGCGACTGACAAGTTCACCCTTCGGACCCTGAAGGAGGCGAGTGTGGAAATTGTAGGAGTGTAACCGATACGTTGAAAATGTTCAGCGATAGGAGAGGTACCAGAGCATTGAAGGATAGCTAATTTTGTTCCGCTGTTTAAAAAAAAAAGTCTCCAATATTAAACCAGAAAATTGTAGGCCGGTGCATCCGACATCAGAAGTGGAAATGCATTGGAAGGACGGGAATAATGAGTATTTGAATCAACAGGACTGAATAGGGATATTCAACATGACTTTGTGTATTTTGGACAACTGTGAAGAGTTTTTCGAAGAAGTTACAAGAAATGTTACGAAGAAAGTTGATGAAAGCAAAACACTGTATAACGTCTACATGGACTTTAGCAAGGTATTTGACAAGGTCCCTCATAATATGTTGGTCATTCTCTTGGCATTCAAGACGAGGTAGTAAATGGGAGTAGACATTGACGTTGTGGGGGAAGGCAGATAGTGGTAGCAGATGGTTGCCTCTCTGATTGGAGACCTGTGACTGGAGGAATATACCGTTTTGGATACTGTTGGTGGGGATGACCTATCAGGAACAAGTTGCAGTGGTCCTGTCTCTGGCACTGAGGTTGGACCCTCGACTCAGAAGGAGAGGAGGGAAGAGAGGACAGCGGTAGTGATAGGGGATTCTATAGTCAGGGGGGCAGATAGGAGATTCTGTGGGGGAGATCGGGAGTCTCGGATGGTATGTTACCTCCCTGGTGCCGGGGTCCTGGACATCTCACATCGGGTGCAGGTTATTCTCGAGAGGGAGGGCAAGAATCCAGATGTTGTGGTCCATGTAGGGACCAACGACGTGGGTAGGAAGAGTGAGGAGGTCCTGCGTAGTGAGTTCAGGGAGGTAGGTGCGAGGCTGAAGGGCAGGACCTCCAGGGTAACAGTCTCAGGATTGCTACCTGTGCCACGTGTGAGTGAGGCGTGGAACAGAATGATTATACAGATCAATACGTGGCTGAGAGGATGGTGCAGGAGGGAGGGCTTCAGGTTTTTAGATATTTGGGCTTTGTTCCAGGGAAGGTGGGATCTGTTCCGACGGGACCGTTTACACCTGAACTGGAGGCGTACTAACATTCTTGCAGGAAAGTTTGCTAGTGCTGCTTGGGGGGTTTTAAACTAAATTTGCAGGGGGCAGGGATCCAGGATGTGAGAGAGGATAGCGAGATGAAGTATAAAGGACAGGTGAGGACTACACGGTTCCGGACTATTAAGTGTGAAGTAGAGAAAGGTGAGGCAGAACGAGTGATAAGGAGAATACATGTGCAGAGGGATGGTCTGACGGAGCATGCAGTTAAATGTGCAGAGAGAGTAAGTAAATTTAAGAGGGACAGCAAAATTCAAGGGGCGTATAGCCCGGTGAAAGTTTGGGGAGCTGGGTTATGCACAATAGGTAGCGATTTAAACAGAGAGAGGAACAATGGGTTAAGCATTCTATATCTGAATGCGCGAAGTGTCAGAAATAAGGCGGATGAGCTTGAAGCTCAGGTGCAAATGGGTAACTATGATGTTGTTGGGATAACGGAGACATGGCTGCAGGGGGATCAGACCTGGGAATTGAATGTACAAGGGTATACGTGCCATCGAAGGGACAGAAAGGTGGGCAGCGGGGGTGGGGTGGCCCTGTTGGTGAGGAATGAGATTCAGTCCCTTGCAAGGGGGGACATAGAATCAGGAGAAGTAGAGTCAGTGCGGATAGAACTGAGGAACAGTAAGGGGAAAAAAAAGACCCTAATAGGTGTTATCTACAGGCCCCAAACAGTAGCATGGATATTGGGTGCCAATTGATCAGGGAGTTAACAATGGCATGTGACAAAGGAAATGTTGCAGTAGTTCTGGGGGATTTCAACATGCAGGTGAACTGGTAAAATCAGGTTGGTACTGGACCCCAGGATAGGGAGTTTGTAGAGTGCCTACGGGATGCATTTTTGGAGCAGCTTGTACGAGAGCCGACCAGGGATAAGGCTATTCTGGATTTAGTGTTGTGCAATGAACAGGATTTGATAAGTGATCTTGAAGTAAAGGACCCATTAGGAGGTAGTGACCATAATATGATAAGTTTTTATCTGCAAGCTGAGAGGGATAAGGGCAGATCAGAAGTGTCAGTATTGCAGTTGAACAAAGGAGACTATGGAGCCATGAGAGAGGAGCTGGCCAAAGTTGACTGGTCGGATATCCTAGCCGAAAAGACAGTGGAACAGCAATGGCAGGTATTCTTAGGAATAATGCACAAGGTGCAAAATCAGTTCATCCCCCGGAAAAGGAAGGATTCAAAGGGGGGCGGGGGAAGAGACCACAGTGGTTGACAAAGGAAGTAAGAGGTAGCATAGTATTAAAAAATAAGAAGTATAACAGAGCTAAGCTGAGTGGGAAGACGGATGATTGGGAAATTTTTAAGGAGCAACAGAACTTAACTAAAAAGGCAATACGGGGAGAAAAAAATGAGGTATGACCGCAAGCTAGCTAGGAATATAAAGGAGGATAGCAAAAGTTTTTTTTTAGGTATGTGAAGAGAAGGAAAATAGTTAGAAACAATGTTAGGCCCTTGAAGAATGAATTGGGAGAAATTGTTATGGGAAACAGAGAAATGGCAGACGAATTTAATAAGTACTTTGGATCTGTCTTCACTAGGGAAGACACAAGCAATCTCCCAGATGTATGGATGGGTCAAAGACATAAGGTAACAGAGAAACTGAAACAGATTGACATTAGGAAGGAAACTGTGGTGCGTAGACTGATGGGACTGAAGGCTAACAAATCCCCAGGTCCAGATGGTCTGCATCCTAGGGTACTAAAGGACGTGGCTCTGGAAATTGCGGATGCATTGGTGACCATTTTCCAATGTTCCTTAGATTCAGGATCAGTTCCTGAGGATTGGCGAATGGCTAATGTTATCCCACTTTTTAAGAAAGGAGGGAGGGAAAAAACAGAGAACTATCGCCCTGTTAGCCTAACATCAGTAGTGGGGAAGATGCTAGAGTCCATTATTAAAGATGAAATAGCGGCATATCTTGATAGTAGTGATAGGATTGGGCCGAGCCAGCATGGATTTACCAAGGGCAAATCATGCTTGACTAATCTATTGGAGTTTTTCGAGGATGTAACTAGGAAGATAGACGCGGGAGATACAGTGGATGTGGTGTACCTTCACTTTTTGAAGGCATTTGATAAGGTACCACATAGGAGATTGGTGGGTAAAATCAGAGCTCATGGCATTGGGGGGAGGATATTGATAGAGATAGAAATCTGGTTGGCAGATAGAAAGCAAAGGGTAGCAGTGAATGGGTGTTTCTCGGAATGGCAGGTGGTGACTAGTGGGGTGCCACAGGGCTCAGTATTGGGACCACAGCTGTTTACGATTTACGTCAATAATTTGGAGGAAGGCATTGTGAATAACATCAGCAAGTTTGCTGATGATACTAAGCTGGGTGGCAGTGTGACATGTGATGAGTATGTTAGGAGATTTCAAGGTGACTTGGATCGGCTGGGTGAGTGGGCAGAAACTTGGCAGATGGCGTTTAATGTGAATAAATGTGAGGTTATTCACTTTGGGAGCAAGAACAGGAAGGCAGATTATTATCTGAACGGTGTGGAGTTAGGTAAGGGAGAAATACAAAGAGATCTAGGAGTACTTGTTCATCAGTCTCTGAAGGTGAATGAGCAAGTGCAGCAGGCAGTGAAGAAGGCTAATGGAATGTTAGCCTTTATTACAAAGGGAATTGAGTACAAGAGCAAGGGAATCCTTTTGCGTTTGTACAGGGCCCTGGTGAGACCACACCTGGAGTATTGTGTGCAGTTTTGGTCTCCAGGGTTAAGGAAGGACATCCTGGCTGTGGAGGAGGTGCAGCGTAGGTTCACTAGGTTAATTCCTGGGATGTCCGGACTGTCTTACGCAGAGGGGTTAGAGAGACTGGGCTTGTACACGCTGGAATTAAGGAGATTGAGGGGGGATCTGATTGAGACATATAAGATTATAAAGAGATTGGACAAGATAGAGACAGAAAATATGTGCCAGATGCTGGGGGAGTCCAGTACCAGAGGGCATGGATTAAGAATAAGGGGTGGGTCATTTAGGATAGAGTTGAGGAGGAACTTCTTCTGCCAGAGAGTTGTGGAGGTGTGGAATGCGCTGCCTCAGAAGGCAGTGGAGGCCAATTCTCTGGATGCTTTCAAGAGGGAGCTAGATAGGTATCTTATGGATAGGGAAATCAAGGGTTATGGGGACAAGGCAGGAACCGGGTATTGATAGTAGATGATCAGCCATGATCTCAGAATGGCGGTTCAAGCTCGAAAGGCCGAATGGTCTACTTCTGCACCTATCGTCTATTGTCTATTGTCTATAAATCTGTTCCATCATTCAATCACTGTTGATCCTTTTTCTTGATCTTCTTCTCAACCACAGTTCCTGGTCATATCCATTGATATCATGTCCAATCAAGAAGCTATTAATCCATGCCTTAAATACGCCCAGCGACCTGGTCTCCACAGCTGCATGTGGCAACAAATTCCACAAATTCATCACCCTTTAGCTAAAGAATTGTCTCCGCATCTCTGTTAAAAAGGGCGACCCTCTGTCCTGTCGCTATACTCTCTTGTCCTAGACTCTCCCGCCATGGGAAACAACGTTTCCACATCTACTCTGTCTAGGCCTTTCAGCCTTCGAAAGGTTTCAACGAGATTCCCCACTTCATCCTTCAGAACTTTAGCGAGTCCAGACCGAGAGCTGTCAAACGTTCCACGTATGATAAGCATTTAATTCCTGCAATCATCCTTGCGAAACTGTTCTGGACTCTCTTTAATGCCAGCAAATATTTTCTAAGATGGCCACCCAAACTATTAACAACGCTGAGAGTGAGGCTTCACCAGTGCCTTATAATCCCTCACAATCGCATCCTTGCACTTATATTAAAGTTTTCTTGAAATGAATGCTAACATCGCATTTGCCTTCCTCACCACTGACTCAACCTGCAAGTTAACCTTCAGGATGTACTGAACAAGGGCTCCTAGGTCCCTCTGCATCTCAGATTCCGGGATTTTCTCCAGGTTAAGAAAGTAGTCGAAAGAATGAATCTGATAAGAGTGCACAGTGGAGTAAGGGGATGAGACAGGAACCAGAGGGGGTGATGGGTAATTACGAGGACGGGGAGGAGAAGAGAAGGATGGTAGTAGCTATCTTCTGCTTCAGTACCCTTCCACTACAGTTCTGATGAAGGGTCTGAGGTCAAAATATCCGGCGTTTATTCTTCTCCACAGATTCTGCATTTATTATCTGCATTTACACAGTTTATTTACAGTTTACAGTCCTGATATTGACAGTTTACAGATCCTGTAGACCATAGACCATAAGACATAGCAGCAGAATTTGGCCATCTTGCCCATCGAGTCTGCTCCGCCATTCAATCATGGCTGATCCTTTTTTTCTCCTCTTCAGTCCCATTTCCTGGCCTTCTCCCCGTAACATTTGATGCAAATCCAATCAAGAACCTATCAATCTCATCCTTAAATGCACCCAACCACCTGGTTTCCACTGCTGCATGTGCGAACAAATTGAGCAAATTCAGCACCCTTTGACTAAAGAAATGTCTCCGCATCTCCGTTTTGAAAGAGCTCCCCTCGATCTTGAGGCTGTACCCTGTTGTCTTCGACTCTCTCACAATGGGAAACATCCTTTCCACATCGACTTTCCATCTCCAATACCAACACAGATAAATAAATAGATAGATAGATAGATATTCATATCTTCACTACTATGATCTCGGTATTTCATTTATCAGCTCTGTCAGAGCAGTTTGTTCTACTCTCAGCCCGCCTGGGTTATTTTTGAAGAAGAGTGATGGTGTAGAATGTGTGCCATGTGAGAAACGACGCTGGGGAGCGTTTCATGGTGGGGGTATCGTCCGGGATCGGTTTCGCTGGATGCCGTGTGATTAGCCTGTATATTGATCAAGTGGGTTGTGTGCTTAAGTCTCTCTTAAACTATTAATCGTAAGAGTGACTGCGATATGTGGTTATGGATGATGCAGGGGTGGAACGGAAGTTTGATAAAATGGTGGGCAGAGACTTTGTTCTAGTTTAGAGTCAGGGTCTCGGCCCGAACGTCGACCATACGTCTTCTTATTGATGCTGACTGGCTTACGGCGTTCCACCAGCATTTTGAGTGTGTGACATGGTGATGAAATTAAGTGTCTGCACAAATACGTTTATTTATGGGGTAACTTAGCCCAAGTTCAGAGCGCCGTTCATGAGCGAAGTGAAATACCTGCTCATGTCAATTATTCAAATAATTACTAAAAAAATCTATGCTCTTCACACTGCAGTCACGGTGTTTACTACCTTGACACTACAGAACTGGCGGTCATTGGAGAACGTGGCAGCGGCGAGAATAAATCTAGTGTAGAACACGAACGAGTCACGGTACTGAACAGACCGCGACCTACAACTGCTACCAATTATTAAACTCATCGCAACTTTTATATTTAATTTTTCAGCATATCCGCGCTCTCGTCACCGCTAAACAACGTGACAATGAATCCGATAACACAGTGTAAATGCACATCCGTCAAAAGCCTTTGCTTCTCGGTGACAGAGAGGAAACGGATCATCCAGCCGAAGTGTTGCCATCACAAGGTGAACGGGCGCAATTCACACTGAGCCTCTTGCGATCATATCGGGCCTGGTGCAGATTGGGAGAGATTAGGCGGTGCTATACATGGATTTAGCTGATTGCATCGAACAGGCGATGAACAAACAAATCCAAGAGTACAGATGTGCGAACTTCAACTGTAAGTGTACCTGTGGCCAGTGACCTGGTATCAAATTAGTAATGTGTTTACCTGCCCAGGGACTGTCTGCCCAAGCTCCAGTTATCATCTGCAAAATCCTACTTCTAATTATGACGATCGAATGAGCAGGGATAAGATCATCGTTAAATAAACAGCTAAAACTTTTGGATAAGAATTCTAAGAAAAAGAAAGTCAACAGCCTTCAGAAGCTAGAGTAAACATTGCACTTGTCCTTCGTATTAGATAAACCAGCTGTGCAGACATGCTTAACGCCACAGAACTCAATCATTCTATTCATAATTTCTATAGAAAATCCAAATTGCCCTATCTCTGCTAAGGGTCAGTCGCAGAGTAATTTGTGGGACTCTAAATCTGAATCAGTATTGTATTCATAGTAATGTATAGGATCTTTCATGCGTTTCTATTTTAAAGCATGATTTAGGTGATTGATGATTGCCACTTTATTATACCTGTGTAAGTAATCAGATTGAAATAAACTGTCGCAGGATCCTGGAACATCCTTCTCTTCGCATTTACCGCATTTATCGCCGTCAATCTATTGGCCTTTTATTGTGTATCGTTTTTGTGTGTTAAACAACCGGTCTTGTATTGCCACAGAGGGAAATTCGGTTCTTGTGAAAAGGACTCCAATCCTGAGCCAAGCGATCGACGCTTCCTTAGAGCGTACTGAGAAAGAAAATGGAGAGAGGGAGAGTCTGGGGAGAAAGAGACAGGGGAGATAAAGAATAGGATGGAGAGAGACTGGGGGAAGTGTAGGAGAGAATGACCGATGGAGTTCACAGAGAATGGAGTGACAGAGAGGGAGTGAGAGACATAAAGAGGGAGAGGGAGGGAAATAGAGGGAGGGAGAGAGAGAGAGGAAAAGAGAGGGAGAGGGAGAGGGAGGGGAGAGAGAGAGAGAGAGAGAGAGAGAGAGAGAGAGAGAGAGAGAGAGAGAGAGAAGGATAGGGAGAGAGACTAATTAACATTTCCCCCCTCGGCAATTCTCGGAGGGAACGGTTTCGTAACTGCCAGCAGGGGGCAAGGGGGCAGAGTCCCCGGGGAGGACGCGGACGGCGACGCAGCGGATTTTATATCTCCTCTGTAGTCAGAGCTGGAGTCACAGCCGGAACTCAGTGCAGCCTGCAACCCGGCCGGACGAGAGTTCGGGGAAGGTTAGGGAGAAAATATCTCCCTCCCCGCCCCTGAGCGAATAGTTGGCCCGGTCTGTGGTCGCCTACCGATACACCGCGCATGCGGACCTGCAATATTGTCGCAATGAATGTGATACGTACACACCCTTGCCCTGCAATTTTTTCAATCTGCACGATTGCCTCCCACCCCTCCTCCGCCCTGACCCTCACTCCCTCACACCGCGATGATTAACCTCCCCGTCCTCTGCGATTCTAGGAAGGCTACCAGCAGGAGACGGAGAGTCACGGGGAGGACGCGAACAGGGACACAGCCATCTTCCGATCTCGTCTGGAGTCGGAGCTAGGGTCACAGCCGGAACTCAGTGCAACCTGGAGCCCAGCCGGACTGGAGATCGGGAAGATTCGGGAGAAAACATCCCCTCCCTGAAAGAAAAGCTGGCCTGCCCCATGATCGCCTTTGTTTTGAAGCAAACCCCTACACTCTCCGTCTCTTTATACTCCCTATTAAAGAAGGAGACCTGCCAGTGCCTAGCATCCCGTCCCGGAACAAAATAAAAACACATCAATCTCCTGCCTCGCCTTTCAGACCAACCGCTGGCTACTGACCCGCATGTTAAAGAAGCTGAGAGGACGCAAGGAGGGGGAAGACCCTGGTTCTGTATAGAGGTTAGCAACACACATCAAAGTTGCTGGTGAACGCAGCAGGCCAGGCAGCATCACAAGGAAGAAGTACAGTCGACGTTTCGGGCCGTGACCCTTCGTCAAGACTTTGCCTGGCCTGCTGCGTTCACCAGCAACTTTGATGTGCGTTTCTTTAATTTCCACCTTCTGCAGATTTCCTCGTGTTTGTGTCTGTATAGAGGGTCATCGTTCCCTTTTGGGATCCCGGTGAGCTCCCCATCCCCATTCCCATTAGAGAGGCACATGCTGATACCCCCTTGTGAGGATTTCCGGGTCGACTGTGTCCTGAAGACGAAGGGGCTGTTGGGAAAGTATGAAAGGGTCATTTGCCTCCCCTCAGTGGAGTGATCCTACAGCCGGTGTCGAACAGGAAAGGTACAAAATGATTCACTTTAGAAAGACGAATGTGATGGCAGAATGCAGGGTTAATGGTGGAGTTGTTAATTAGAAACAGCTGGTTTTGGGTAAATCCACCTCCGACCTGCAGACGGTGCTGAAAAACCATCTGCACAGAGTCTGGGACAGGTATGTTCCATTCCGAAGGACAAGGACGGCAAGCTCAAAGAACCCGATATGTCGAGTGAGGTCATAATTGTAGTCAAGAAGAAAGAAGAATGTGTGGAAATGTTGATGAGCTCAAATCAGAGTGTTGGAGGATTATAAAGAAGCCAGAAAAGTACTGAAGAAGGGGGTTTGGAAAGATAGAAAAGGTAATGAAATTTCTTGGCAAATCTGGTTAAAGAGAATCCCAAGGCATTTTATGCGTTCATCTGGAGCTGGACGATAATTGGAGAGAGGGTGGAACCACACAAAGATAAAGATTAGTGGAAGAGTTTGCTGGGATGCTAAGGACGTGATAGAGGTGCTTAATGAAGACCTTACGTCAGTATTTACCAAGAAGGACATGGAGAAATGAGACATCAATGTTGAGAGTATTCTCTGCTAGGGTATTTGGAAGTATCGGTAGTGCTGCGTCTCTTATACAGCATTAAGTTGGATAGGTCCCACGGTCTCACGGGATATAACCTAGGTTATTGAGGAAAGCAAGAGAAGAGATTGCTGGAGACTTGCTGAAAAGCTATGTACCCCCCACTCCCCCATAGTCATAGTCATGTCTTGGAGGACAGACGAAAACGTAGTGTTGATCGATCATTCAAAAAGGGAGCCACGGATAACCCTGGAAGCTGTAGAGCAGTGAGCTTGGCTTCAATAGTAGGGAGTTACTAGACAGAATTTTTAGAGATAGGAGTTATGAGCATGTGGAAAACCATGGCCTACTGAGAGACAGTCATCTTGGTTTTCTGTGGAGTGAGTTGTGTCGTTATAAACTTAACTGGCATTTTTGATGGGTTGACAAGACTGATTGACGGAAAATCCAGTTCTCCATGTTCTTTGGACGCATTATAGGAAGGTCTTTGACAGGGTACCAGAATGGAGACTCAAACAGAAGATTATGATGTTGAATTGGCTGTTTGGTTTCATAACCAGATTTCTCATTGAAGGTAGTCTGTGATAGTCGAGGCAACTTATTCTAGACGGAGATCTGAGATCAGTGGTGTTCCGCAGAGATCTGAGCCGGAATCTCTGCTGTTCCAGATATAGGGAGAGGGTGGGTATGGGGAGGAGAAATGGCAATTGGTGGTTAACCCGTCTAAATGAGAGATGTTGCACCTTGGCAGGGCAAATGTAAATAGGCAGTACACTTTTAAAAGCAAGACCCTTAACAGTGTTGATTAGCAGAAAGATCCTGGCAGTCTAGCCTTTATTAGTTGTGTCATTGAGTTTAAAGGTCATGATGCAACTTCCTAAACTATGGTGCTTTACATTCAGTTTTGATCATGCCATTATATATGGAGGTAAAGAATTTGGAAAGAGCGGAGAAGAGTATTTACCGGGATGTTGCCTGGACTGTAGAGGGCACGTACTACAATGCGTGGCTGGCTGAGGCTGAGGTGTTTTAACATAATTTGATAGATGTTTATAAGATTACGAGAGGTACAGGCAGTGCAGACAGCCAGAATTTTGAACCCACTGTTGAAATGTCTAACACCAGAGGCTATGAATTTAATGTGACAGGGGATAATCTCAAAGATGTAAGAGGCAAGCCCTTTTATACACAGATTGGCCGATTGCTGGATTAACCACCTGGGGTGGTCGTAGAGACAGATATATTAGATACTTTTAGATTATGAAGACATGTAGTCCTCTTTTATTGTCATTTAGTAATGCATGCATTAAGAAATGATACATTAGTTCCTCCGGCGTGATATCACAAAACACAGGACAAACCAGGACTAAAAAAACTAACAAAACCACATAATTATAACACATAGCTACAACAGTGCATAATACCATAACTTGATGAAGAAGTCCGTGAGCACAGTAAAGTTCAAAGTTTCTCAAATGTCCCACACCTCACGCAGACGGGAGAAGGAGGAACTCCCCCTGCCATGCCGACCACAATCCGACTCTGAGTTAACCGAACACTTCGAGCTCTGATCAGATCTCCGACACCGAGTACTGAGTGCCACCTCTGTCCGAGCGATTCGACCTCTTTCTCGTTCGGCAAAAGCAGGCAAAGCCGGGGATTTTGAGGCCTACCTCCGAAAGATTCCCGACCACAAATTAACGACAGCAGCGGATGGGCGTTTCAGAAATTTCTCCAGATGTTCCTCTGTGCTTTCACGTCCAGAGGGAGATTATGTGTGGAACGGACAGTCAGCTTGTTTGCCGACATTAGCTGTCGCACACAACACACGTGCAGAGAGACCATGTTGCAACTTTACAAACTGTTGGCTGGACCAGTGGGAATTGCGTGTGCAGCTCTGGTGACACTGCCACAGGAAGAATGCGTATGTTCTGGAGAGGGGAGAGAGAAGTTTCAGCAGGGTATTGCTTGCGTTTTAATATTTCAATTGCAAGAGAATGGATGTGATGAGCACATTCTCTGATTTAGAGTCTTGGCCCACAGATCAATTATTAATTTCCCTCCATAGAAGCCGCCTGACACATTCCATGTTCTAGATACCCTCCTGAAATGCCGTGGGATTCATTGCAATTCTACTCGCCAATGACATTACGCTAATCTCAATATCTCTTCTGGTCTTTCTTCAAGTTATTTTTTTCCTTCTCCTCTTTTCGTCTGCTTTGTGCAGGCATTAGAAATGTCAAGCAGGATAGGGGAATGTTCCCCTTGCGGGATCTGGGAAGGCATCCAGTATCAGCCTCTTACATTCTGCATTGCGGAGTTGGAGCTGGAACCCAATAAAATCCGAATCAATCTAGAATCTGAGTAGGTGATAGGACATGAGAGAGATTAAGATATTTTTTTAAAAAACCTCAGGGGAAGGAGATCATCATATGATCGAATTCAACCTGAACTTTGAGATGCAGAAGCTAATGTTAGATGAACGAGTATTACAGTGGAGCCAAGGGAAGTACAGATCATGAAAGTGGAGTTGACCAGGTGTGATTGGCAAATAACTCTGGCAAGGATGGCGACAGGACAGCAATGGCTCCAGTTTATGGAAACAATTGGGAAGGGATAGGATATATGCATCCAAAGAGGAAGACGTACTCAAAAGTTTATCTTGTTAACCGTGGGTAACAAGATAAGTCAAAGTCAGGATAAAATTCGAAGAGACTACGCAGAATAGATCAATAGTCGGAAGTTGAGGATTGGGACACATAAAAACACAACACAAGGAAACTAAAAGGTCATTAAGAAGGTAAGATGGAATATGAAAATAAGCTAGCCCCCAGAATTAAACAGGATAGGAAAAGCTGATGTTTGTTTCAGATGTATGAATTATAAAACTGAGCTGAGTGTGGATATCGGACCACTGGAAAATGATGTTGGACAGGTACTAATGATGAACAATGAAATGGCTGATGAACTGAATAAGTATTTTGCTTCAGTCTTCTCTGTGGAAATCACTAGCAGTATGCTGGATGTTCCAGATGTCGGGGTATGCAGTGTGTGAAGTCGGCATAACGATAGGAAAGGGTCTTGGGACATTGAACGGTCTGAGGGTTGATAGGTCTCCTGGGTTAGATGGTGCACACGACAGAGTCCTGAAAGTGGTGGCTGAAGAGATTGTGGAACACTGGTAGTGAGTTTTCAAGGGTCACTAGATTTCGGAATGCTTCTGACAGACTGGAAAGTTATAACTGTCATTCCACTTTTCAGGAAGGGAGGGAGGCAGAAGAAAGGAAGCTATAGGTCAGTTGGTACGAACCAATGGTTAGGAAGATGTTGGAAAATGAGGTAGCTGGATTATGAATAAATGCAATGTGTAGTGTGGGGAGGGAATTGATAGGGCTAATTTCAGTCAACAGGATGACACTGTGGAATTCCTTGTCACAGACTGTGAAGGCCAAGTCTTTTGCATATTTCAGGCAGAGGTTGGTAGATTATTGACTGGTCAGGGCAGATCATCAACCATGGGTATTTGGAGGCACATAATAAAAGAGCCCATGTTCAGTATGGTTTCCGCAATGGAAAATCTTGCCTGACATATTTGTTAGAATTTTTTGTGGTCATGCATTTTGGTAGAGGAACTGAAAGTTTGACTAAATAGGGAGAAAATACAAAAATAACTGAGGTGCAAGGCGACTTGTGCAGGATTCCTAGGTATGTTAAAAATAAAAGAGACATGAGAGCGGATATATAGGACGGCAAGAAAATGAGGCGGGGAATTAATAACGGGAGACAAAGAGATGACTGATGAATTAAATATGTTGCCGCAATCGTCACTGAGGAAGACATTAGCAGTATGTTGTAATGGTGAGGAAAGAGAAGTGGGTGTAGTTTACTGTTGCAAGATAGAAGGTGCTATTAAAGCTGAAGGTCCATAAGTCACTCAGACCAGAGGAACTACATCCAAGGTTTCTGAATGATGCAGCGTTAGAGATTGTAATGGCATTAGAAATGATTTTTCAAAAACCATTCGACTCCGGCATGGTGCCAGAAGACTGGAAAATTACAAATGTTACTCCACCCTTTAAGAAAAGAGGAAGACAGCAGCAAGGAAATTATAGACCAGTTAGCCTGAGCTCAGTGGTTGGGAAGATGTTAGAGACAATTGTTAAAGTTTAGGTGATGGAGTACTTGGTGATACAAGGCAAGAAAGCACACAGTCAACATGGACTTCTTCAGGGAAAATCCTACCTGACAAATCTGTTGGATTTAATTGATGAGATTCAAAGTAGGATAAATAAAGGGGATGCAGTAAATGTGTATTTGGATTTTGAGAAGGTCTTTAAGAAGGTGCCACACATGAGGCTGTTTACAATGTTAAGTGCCTATGGTATTACAGCAAAGTTGCTGAAATGCTTCGAGAATTGGCTGATTGGTAGGAAGCAGCCAGTGGGAATAAAAGGATCATTTTATGGTTGGCTGCCAGTGACTGGTTTTCGCAGGGGTGCGTGTGGGGGCACTTTTTTATGCTCTGTATAAATGATTTAGGCGAAGGAATAGATAGATATTTTGCGAAGTTTGCAGATTCTACCAATATTGTGGCAGGGGCAGGTAGTCTTGAGGAAACAGATAGGACTTAGACAGATTTGGAGAATGGACAAGAAAGTAGCAAATGAAATGCAATGTTGGAAAATGCATGGTCATGCAATTTGTTAAAAGGAATAAATGTGTGGACTATTTTCTAAATGGGGACAAAATCCAGGATTCTGAGATGCATCGGGTCTTCGGAGTCCTTCTGCAGAACACCCTGAAGGTTAACGTGCAGGTCGATTCGGTGGTGAGAAAAGCAAACGTCATTTTAGAATTTCTTTCAAGAGGTCTGGAATGAAAGAGCAAGGATGTGATGCTGAACCTTTATAAGATATTGGTGAGGCGTCACTTTGAGTATTGCGATCAGTTTTGGGACCCTTATCGTAGAAAAGGTGTGCTGGTACTGTAGAAGGTCCAGAGGAATTTCATCAGGATGATTCGAGGAATGAAAGGGTGAAAGGGTTATCATACGATCAACGGTTGATGGCTATGGGTCTGTACTGGCTGGAATTCAGAAGAATGATGGGGGATCTCATTTAAACCTTTCGAATGTTGAAAGTCTCAGCAGAGGAGATGTGGAAAAAATGTTTCCCATTGTGCGAGAGTCTAGGACAAGAGTGGACAGTCTCAGGATTGGGGGACGCCCTTTAAAATCAGAGATGCAGAGATACTTCTTTTGTCAAAGGGTGGTGAATATGTGGAAATTTTTGCCACATGCAGTTGCGGAGGCCAAGTCCTTGTGTGTATTTAAGGCAGATCATGATAGATTCTTGATTGGACAAGGCATCAGTGGTTACGGGGAAAAGGCCGGGAACTGGGGTTGAAAAGGAGATAAAAAAAAAAGGCATCAGCCATGACTGAATGTCGCAGCAGACTCGATGGGCCTCATGGCCCAATTCTGTTTCAATGATTTGTGATCTATGTTTTGCATGGTGAATGGCATGACCGGAGCATTTCCGGTTAAAGGTCCAATAACTCAAGGTGTTTTTTGCAGTGAATTCAGTGACCCAGTTTGCTCAAAAATATTTTGCCCACTTAGCACCAGCATAAGTTACTTCCTCTGAACTATTGATAATTCGGCTGTATGTGTAGCAACAGAACAAAATGTTAATGAGAAAGAACTCAATGAGCACACTGTGCCTCTGTCCATTCCATTTAGATTGACGATGCTTCTTGCTTTCGGTCCGTGGTGGAATGCTCCATCTACAGGCAGTGCTCCGAATTACACACAACAAGCAGAGAGTGAGTAACAGTGTGATTACTTTGCATCTATGACAGCATCTCCATACACTAGAATAAAACAAAAGATTGATTATGAATCAAGCATTTCTCATCCGTATTGCATTTACGTCATTCATGCCTGTGCAGTGGTATCTGGTGTATGCCGCTGATAGATTAATTAAGCAAAACACCACAGTTACATGGCATTTGGCCCAGTGAAAACATGACGACCTGGGTGCCAAGCAAGCTGGTCCCGACTTCTTGCTTTAGGCGCATATCCATCCAGTCCCGTATTTCGATGATACCGTGAGCAGAATTAGAGTTATTTACCCCATCGGGTATGAACCGCCATTTCATCATGGCTGATGTTTTCCCATCCCAGAACCGAAGGGGTGGGGCACGACATCACCTATCAGCTACTTACAATGCAGTCCCAACACTTCTAACCCGGCGTTTTCACAACAATTCACATCTCCATTCACTCACAGACAGGACTAATGATCTCATTACCTCTACGACTCTTAAAGTCTCTCATGAGATTGCTGTAGATTTAAACAACCGACAGAATTTATAAGCCGGAAAACTACCCACCATGGTTTAGAACTGAGGTGCCCTCGCCGATGTGGCGAAATATCTTCTAGACAACACAGCAAGCCCAATTGCCTTTCTTTGCACTGCTTGATAACCCTTTCATTTGTTCTGACAAGGTGCATGACCATACATTTCCTGACACTGTAATTAATATGCCATTTCTTTGCCCCTTCTCCTACTCTGTTTAAGTCCTTCTGTAGCTTCTATACTGTCTCAAAGTTACGATCCAAAAGGCCGCCGTTATAAACACTTTTTTCACTATCCCCTGATATCGAATTGAATACTCATCACCCTAAGTCCTTGTTTTTCATTACAGGGTCCATTGCCCTAACATTCATATCACAAGCCCTCCGTATAGTTGATTTCCATCACTTCACACTCACCTGTATTGAGATCATTTGTCCACTCCTCCGTCCAATCTTCTACGTAATCAAGTCCCTCATAACTGTCTGATAAACCTCAGTATCAATAGCACCTCCTACGTTGGTGTCATCTGCAAATTTGGATTAGATTAGATTCAACTTTATTGCCATTGTGCAGAGTACAGATACAAGCCAAAGAAATGCGGTTAGCATCTGACCAGAATTGCAAAGAATAGTTTTATTTACAAAATAACTGCGAATAAAAAGTAAGTGCTACAGCACACAAATGCAATAGTACTGATACAGTACAATATGGGCGCAATATTGCTTAGCGCATGTGATGATGTGAGCTTCAGCAGGGTCACAGCCTCAGGGAAGAAGTTCTTCCTGTACCTGCTGGTGCGGGAACGGAGGCTGCCATAACGCCTACCGGATGGGAGGAGAGTAAAAAGTCCGTGGTTAGGGTGAGATGCATCCTTGATAATGCTTTTCGCCCTGCCCAGGCAGCGTTTATAGTAGATGTTCTCAGTGGTGGGCCATTGGGTGCCGATTTACTGATCAAGACGTGTACTGTCCATCGAAATCATTGACCCCTGTGGCACAGCATATATCACCAGCATCCGTCTATCACACATATTCACCTGGATCCATTTATTCCTTCCCAGGCCTTGCCCTACCATCACTCTCCCCGTACTGGCCACCTGCCTTCAACATTCACTCGGGACAGAGTACGTCAACCAGAAATATCGTCAAACGATTTCCTTCGATAGCCACTGGTTGAAGCGCTGAGTTCCTCCAAAATTTTGTCCTTTGCATTATATGACCCGTATTAGGGAAGAAGAGCAGGATGTTACACAATATTGACATGCAACCTCAATACAGTCCTAAATAATCGTGCAATGTCATTTCCACTCCTTTACCCAATAACGCTTGGAACGAATACGCTGTATCTTTGACCATGCCATTGGAAGTATTTAGTTGGTAGTGGAAGCTTGTTACCATTACCAACACCGGCTATAACAACCTGAAGGAACATTGGGACGTGCACCTCAACTGGCCTCTGACAACCAGATCCAGCGTCTGGCCTTCAGGTGTGACTTAGCTAATGACCTCGGAGGAGCCATTTCTACTGGTAGGAGACGGGGCCGTTACTGCCGGCTGAAACACGGTCGCTTCGGGCTCATGGGACTCATAGGCCGTAGTTGGCAGCTCATCCAGGATATATAAAACTCTGTTCTCAAATAGCCGCTGCTGTTCCCTCCCATCGGCAGGCTTGGGAGTAATTCAAAGGGAAAATACGGAATTGGAGCCTCTTTGTTAGTCTTACGTTGATTTCAGTGGTGGTTGGCAATGTCTTCGACGCTGCTGGTACCTAACCGTATCGGTTTCTGCTGTATCTTAGGGTTCAGCGGTTTTGTAAAGAGTGAAAGCTTGCTACATGGCAACAGCTGGCGCTCCATATTGTACTGCCCAGACCTAGGTATCAAGACAGCTAGGACGAAATATCCTTGGTCAGCTCTGACTGACGGAGGCCTCTAACTCAAACATACCTTTGACTTCTGTCAGTGCTTAAGCCATTTCAACACCTCACTCACTGTACTGTACACCCAACTAACACTCAGGACAATTACTGCTTCCTTAAAAATGTGAATACCTGGAAATGTTGCATTCTGTTCCTCATCCAAATTGTGGGTATAGATTGGAAACAGCCAGGCTCAGAGGATTGGTCTCTGCAACACCCATCGAGTTTAGCTGCATTCTGAAAGAGGGTCTGGTAATTCCTTGTCTTTAAATATAGAGGCCTGAGAAACAGGAACAGGCCACTAGTCCTCTCCACACCACACTGATATACAATGAGACCCAGGCTGGTCCACCTTGTCCCCAACACCACTCCTCAAGGCGCGTGGCGGTTAACTTCACTCCCGTGTCTATCGCCAATGTAGCGAAGCCTTTCCCTTCTTCCTCCCTAGGTTGGGGCAATGTCGTCCCAATTTCTTTCGCCGTCCTCTCAACGGCGCTAATTTACCACGGAGTGAAACTGACATAAAACGTGGAACATTTGCTATCCACATCTTCACCGGAAATTTGGGGAAGGAGCAGGAAGCGAGTTCTGCAGGAGTGTCGCCCTCTTGTCGAATCCAGTATCCCCACTGGATTGACACTTTTGGAAAACAAGGAGAGCTGGATAATACGCACGCACGTGACAACAGTTACAGGTCACCTGGCAAAAGACAGGCGCGTGGACTGATCCCGCGCCAGCCCGAGAGCGCGAGGGGATGAAGCTAAGTGGTTGACAGTGGGCGGGGCCGAACGCACGTGCACGAGTGCGATGGGGAGTCTGCAGACTGAGCGGTCTCTCGGTCCGGTACCCTGCTGCCAAGCTGAGCGAGTGTCGTAACTTCAACCCCCCATCACGGATTTCAAACGCAAAACTCATGCAAATATGTTATTAGGCCAATTTCCATTGGCTGTCAGTCAACTGAAAAATCACATGTGCCGTCGTTAGACCACTATACACTCATTCAATTTTATTGTTTTCTTGTGAACATACTAATAGGAGGAATTGGTTCACTTGTCCCGTCGAACCTGCTGTTCCAAACAACTATCTAATTTCAACGTGATCGATCTGAATTGGCCTTTAACCCTCATTCCTGTGTGCCGTCCTTCTTATGGCTGTCTTGGTCTCCATTTATTAAACATCTTGGCGTGAATATAATTAAAACCATTGCTTCCTCTGGCCATTGTGAGGCGCTAAAGCACTCACAACCAACCCAGACGAAAAAGAAAGAAATATATATATAATCCGAAATTCGGTATTTTGAAAGCGGAGCAGTTGCTGGCTAAACAAATACCGCACCATTGCTCTCACACTGATGTTGCTAGTTCTAGAACAGTTTTTAAGCTGGAAGTAGGGTGTGAAAAGTATCAACCGCGCAAACAAGTTACTGCAGGAACACAAACACCTCCCCCCACCACCCCGCCGACAGAAGAGGCTTAAAACAGAAATGATGCCTTCTTGAAGACTGATTCCAAAGTCAGACAGCAGTTTGACTGGAAATAAAGTCCTTAATCAAATATTTTCACCGTAATTCCCAAAGAATATTCTGGCAGTGTGGGTTTCCACAACAAACCTCCGTGCAAGCAATCAGGCGAGGGAGATTTGGCTGATGTGGGAAGTGCGAGTTGCTGTTGTATGAGGCTCAGAGCTCAGTGTCTGTGCAAGCAGCGGCCCGTCCCACAAGCGCACATTCCAAAGAAATGGGAGAGGGCACTTTGCTGAAACCCAGTCCAACCCAGTTCCACGCTCACTTTCAACTGTGAAAAGGGTTGGTCTAACTTGTATGTAACCCTTTGCGCCACAAGAAAGACCAATAACACCCACAATAAGATGTACAATCACATTAACTAGGCTCTGGAATCTAGAAGGTTAATGTTAACGTTGCTGTGAGTTTACACCATTTTCCCTTAACATATGATTCCAACCACTGTAGATGTTTGTATCAATATTTCTCACTATTCCTTCAAATAAATCAATCTGTGGCACTATCAATTATAAAATCCCACTGCCTGTTATTCTGTTTAGTTACTTTTTAAGGATAGAGAGAGATCGGTGACGGGACCCTGGCCCGTGCGACATTGCAGCTTAATCTGCCGCTGTGAAAGTTACTTTCTGCACGAACACCTTGGAGAGTGTTTGTGAATGGAGGCATCCATGTCATTTGAAGTAATCTGATTCGATAATAATTAACTCCTTAACTTGGTCAGCTGAGGGCTCCCTTCTCTCATTGTTCCCTTCCCGATCCCAACGGATTTAAAGCCAAGCCTCGCTCTAAACGCTGAATAATTGTGCAGCATTAGAGACAGCACCTAACTCTGATGTTTGGACTGAACGGCGTTAAATGTGGTCCCGGGTAATCACAGTCTGACTACCGGGTGAGCGACAATCTTCCTGCCCTTGTGTCCTCACCTATTACGGAGAGTTGCGTCTGAGCTGTTGCTCCTGAGGCCATTCGTCTATAAAATGTCCGTCGCTCATTACAGACTTAAAGGGCACGGTGAACCTCTGGAAAGCTAAGCTGCGTAGTCCGGCTCACACTTACTCTCACCGGCCCGAGTCAAGCCCGGCAGAGTGAGGAGAGGGGATTAGAGCAAATGTAGCAACCGTAACCCGGAAAGCAAACAGGCTGTGTTAACTAATCCTCGCGGCAACAGGCAGTTTTTGTCTGGATTTCCTAGTGACATTCCCGCCTAGTTCTTACATTGCAAACACTGCTGCGGAGTTTCTCTTTTTAACTGATCGAGTCCAGGCTGCAAATTTGGTCCAGCCTGGGTTCGTGAGGGTCTGAGGACGGCCCGGCGCGTAAAAATATCTAACCGAAGCAGGTCAAGTTTCAGCTCAAACATCACTCAGCTGCCTCGGTACAGGGAACTGCCTTTCTGCTGATATTAAAACAAACTGTTTCGACAATATACTCCCATTCAACTGGAATCAATTTGGTCAAAGATTGTCATATCAGTGGACTTTATTGACATTCGTTTAATAACATCAGCATTAAGAGATGTCAAAGTTGCTGGTGAACGCAACAGGCCAGGCAGCATCTCTAGGAAGAGGTACAGTCGACGTTTCAGGCCGAGACACTTCGTCAGGACTAACTGAATGACTTAGTAAGAGATAGAAGGCGAACGTACCAAAAGCATTCTTTCCGACTCTATCTACCTGTGACACTACTTCAAATGAAGTGTGGACCCATAATCCCAAATCCATTTTTTTTTCTGTAACACTCAGTTCCCTAACTCTTACTTCTGAAACCTACCCTCGTTATTTCTACAGCAGAGCAACAGCTTCCACTTGCCTGCATTAAATTACATCTGCCATTTTCACCTCTGTTTTGTAGTTCTTCCAGATCCTGCTGCAAGCTTTGATAGTCTTCCCCGTTGTCACCTATCACGGTGTCATCGGCAGATTTTCTGGTCCAGTTAACCACATTATAGTCCAGATCATTCTAAAAGATGAGAAACAGCAGTGGCCCCAGCACAGACCCCGCGGCCCTCCACTAGCCGCAGGTCTCCACTCAGAGAGGCACCATCTAGTAGCACTCACTGCCTTCCCCCGCGCCGGCCGCCAATTGCATTGCTGAAGTCCATACAGACATCGTCCACTGGCTTGCCTTCATCGACATTCCCGGTAAATTCCTCGTAACCTTGCCGGAAAACTCTCTAAGATTACCCAGTACAGAACGCCACATTGACTATCCCTAATCAGTCCTGCCCATTAAAATCTCACGTGTACGGTCCTTCCATTAATTCTCCCAATACTGATGTAAGCAGCAACGGCCTACAATTTCCTGGTTGCTTTCTGACCCTTTCATAAACAGCGGAGAAATAAAAAAAAACTATCCACCAATCCTCCAGTACCTTACCTGTCACTCAGCATAATTTAAATATATATGCTGCGACACCACCAACTTCCGGACTTACATACTTCGCTGTCCGAGTTGTTTCCAATTCGGCTGAGAGACAGGATCCAACATTTCATGTTTCTTAATGACATAATACCTGTGTTCAAATTCTATTAACGAAAAAGCAGTTCTGAGTTTTATTTGAATGGACTGTATTTCCACGAGCTTCAACACTTGGCAATCTACTGGACTGGGCCTCACAAAACCCAACGAGGTGTCAGTAGTGATGGACAAGGTTTTGTGTTTTAGGGTGTGGGAAAGCAGCAGGTCAGATGGAGCCCATTGTTGTTGAATGAAGTCACTCGCTTCTGTGGAAGAGTCAGAGCTGGTGAAGTGTTGAGGTGCGGAGGCAGATGCTGGAATGAGGCAGGAACTGAGGGAGGTCAGATGATATAGTCCGAGCGTTATTTGGTGTAGGACTGGAAACATGTTTATTTAGGAGGTTGGTGACATTGCATTGCTTTTGGCACATTGGCCTTCTTGATTTTCTGGTTGACTGCCGATTACCAGTGGTGTTCCACAGGGTTGCGTGTTCGGGCCGCTTCTTTTTACGTTGTACATCAACGATTTGGATTATGGAATGGATGGCTTTGTGGCGAAGTTTTCTGATGCTATAAAGATAGGTGGAGTGGCCCGTAGTGCTGTGGAAACAAAGAGTTTGCAGAGAGACTTGGATAGATTGGGAGAATGGACAAAGAGGTGGCAAATGAATTACAATGTTGGGAAGTGTATGGTTATGCACTTTGGCAGAAGAAATAAACGGGCAGACCATTATTTAAATGGGGAGAAAAATCAAAGTTCTGAGTTGCAGAGTTGCAACGGGACTTGGGAGTCCTCGTACAGGGTACCCTTAAGGTTAACCTCCAGGTTGAGTCGCTGGTGAAGAAGGCGAATGCAATGTTAGCATTCATTTCTAGAAGAATAGAGTATAGGAGCAGGAATGTGACGTTGAAGCTCTATGATGCGCTGGTGAGACCTCACTTGGAGTACTTTGGGCAGTTTTGGGCTCCTTATTTAAGAAAAGATGTGCTGACTTTGGAGATGGTTCAGAGAAGATTCACTGGAATGATTCCAGGATGAGAGGGTTAACAAATGAGGAACATTTGTCCGCTCTTGGACTGTATTCCTTGGAGTTTAGAAGAATGAGCGGGGACCTCAAAGAAACATTTCGAATGTTGAAAGGCATGGGCAGAGTGGATGTGGTAAAATTGTTTCCCATGGTGGGGGAGTCTAGTATGAGATGGCATGAATTAAAGATTGAAGGGCGCCCATTCAGAACAGAGATACGAAGATTTTTTTTTTTTTTTTTTAGCCAGAGGGTGGTGAATCTGTGGAATTCGTTGCCCCATGCGGCAGTGGAGGCCTAGTCATTGGATGTATTTAAGGTAGAGGTTGATAGGTATCTGAGTAGCCAGGGCATCAAAGGTTATGGTGAGAAGGCGGGGACTGGGACTAAATGGGAGAATGGATCAGCTCATGATAAAATGGCGGAGCGGACTCCATGGACCGAATGGTCAACTTCTGCTCCTTTGTCTTATGGTCTTATGGTCTTAATTCAATATTTTGAGTACAGCAGATGGGAATTTTTTTGAAGTTGTGTTAGGCATTGCTCAAGGCGAATTTGGAGTATTATGTGCCGTTATGGTCACCTACCGACAAGAAAGAATAAAGGGAAAGAATACATAGAATTTTACAGTGAAGCTGCTGGTATGGAGGACATGAATTATAAGGAATTATTGGATAGTTTCGGAGTTTATTCCTTGGAAAGTAGAATATTGTGGGACGAATGTTAGATGTAGACAACAAAGATGCGGGGTAGAGTTGGGGTAAACGCAAGCAGACACTTTGCATTGAGTTTGTGTGGACATGCCATCAGAGATCATGGGTTAAGGGTGGAATGTGAAAAGTTTAAGAGGATTACGAGGGAACTCTTCTTCATTCAGAGGAATGTGAGAGTGTAAATGCTGCTGCCGGCACAAATGGTGCATGCGAGTTGGATGTGAAATGTTAAGATGATTTTGGATAGTGGTGCTATGGGTAACTATGGCCCGGGTGCAGGTGGATGGAAGTCTGCATTGCGAGGGCTGGGCCGAAGGTCCTGCTTCCGTTCTGTACTTTCCTTTGAATCGATAACTCCTTACTCATTGATTTACAATACCGACAACTGTCCAAAATAAAATAAGATCCAAAATAAATATCAGAAGTTCAATTGTTCACAGGTTAAATCTCCAAATATAGTCTGACAGCGTGCTTGTGTTTGGAAGTTGTTTCAAACTGCCCGCCCACTGCTCCCGCATACTGCCTTTCGCCAATCTTTCGTACCTACAGTAATACACCAAATGCCGGACGAACTCAGCATCTCAGGCAGGGTCTATGGAATTGAAGAAGAATTCGACCTTTCGGGCCGACACTCTTCAGTGGAACTGCAAAGGAGGGAAGAAGAGGCCAGGTAATTGATTGATAAGGAAGGTTATTGAAGTCGTTTCAACCTGCCTACTGCATCTGCACACTCCCTTTTGCCGACCGCTCGTAACGATGGTAACACAAATCAATGCTAGAAGAACTCAGCCGGTTTGGCAAGATCTATGGAATTGAACAAGAATTTGACCTTTCGGGCCGACGCCCTTCAGAGAAATGAGAAATAAAGCAGGGAGAATCCAGAGTATTGATTGATTAGGAAGATTTGAGTTGTTGTGTGAGATTCGGAGCTCAGTATCTCTGCATGATCAGCTACCTCGCCCGCACATACCTGAGAATAGGGAGAGGCTGTTCTGCTGAAATGGTATGCAGTTTCACTCTTATTCAGGTGTGAACAATTTGTCTTTAATATTGCATTTAACCATTTCTGCTGCAGGGAAGAGAGACAGAAAATTTAAACTTATAAAGAAAATTAACAGGGGTCAGAGCCTGCACTTTATTTTAACTCAGACTCAAATCATCTGCAGTTGTTTAAAGAAATATTTCAACGATTATTTAAATAAATCAGCCCATTGCGTTCCTAACATTTCGCCAGCAATATTTTAAATCTTGTTGTGAGGTTGAAGTTCAGAGTGAGGGAGTGAGGGCGGAGGGAAAAGGAGTCAGAAGGAGAGAGAATGGGTGAGCAGGGAGCAGGGAAACGGCAGGGTGTCTATGGAAGGTGGAGGAAGGGAAGCTCAGGATGGAAGAGCGTGTGGGAAAGTGCAGAGGGGAAAGTGCAGAGCTGGACTGAGATGAGAGAGGTAGAGGAAAAGAGAGATCGAGATGGCAGAGAGAGGGGAAGTGTAGGAGACAGGCAGTGGATGATTGAGTGCACGGGAAAGTGAAATGGTTAGAGCGAGGGTTGTGGGAAAGTCTCACAAACCAGCCAGGGAGTTTAGGCCTGTGCTCCTGATATATGCAGTGGGAAAGTGGGAAAGCACCGTATGTGTGAGTATTTTAATAGAGAGGACTGACTAGGATAGTCAGCATGGCTTTGTGTATTCTAAGCAATTTTTTCGTGCAGTCACGAGGTAAATTTCAAGGAGAGTTGATGAAGGTAATGCAGTGAATGAGGTTTTCATGGATTTTATCAACAGATTTTATGAAAATCCGGCATAACAGATTCATCAACAAAATCCATTAGCTTTGCATTCAAGATGAGGTAATACTTTGGGGTGGACATTGGCGTACTGGGACGAGGCAGAGAGTGGTGGCAGATGGTTGCCTTACTAAGTGGAGGCCTGTGACGAGAAGAGAGACACACGTGTTGGTGCTGGATATGGAAGCAATCAAAAGACACTCATGTCGATGGAACACAAACTTACATTCCGTCTGGTTAGCCTCCCTCCTGATGGTGTGAGCATCGATATCTCGAAAATTCGGTAATGCCCCCGTTAACTGCAACATTCCTAATTTTCATTTCTCCTTTCTCTTCCTGCCTGCATACCTGAAACCCCAACTGCTTGCATTGCCAGAAATCGGAAATAAAGCATAACTCGTGTGGAGAATCGAAGGAACGACAGATATGAAGATTTTTTTAATCTATTTATTTTCAGCTAGAGAATAGTAAATCACTGTTATTAATTTCCCAGCCGGCTGTGCAGCTATGCTATTGGGTATAGTTATTAAAGCGAAGGTTAATATGTTTCTGATCAGTTAGGACATCAAAGGTTATAGGACGGAGGCAGCCGGATGGAGTTGCGAGGAATAGTAAATCAGCCACGATTGAATTTTGGAGCAGAATGGTCCGAATGGCCGAATTCTGCTCCAATTATAGGATGATGTGGAAAGTTTAAACACGATGCAGAATAGAATTACCGACATACCTCTCAGGTAAGACAATAAGTCTTATGAGGAAACGTTGAGGCATCTCTGTTTTTTTGTCGAATTAATGTTCTGAGCGTTATTTGAAAGGACAGTTTCATCCCCAGCTTGCGCGGTTGGCAATAAATTCGACTGGGCCTCACAAATTAATAAGATTTAAGTATTGATGGACACGTTGCGGGGGTTCAGGTTGGGGCGAAGCAACAAACCAGATGGAGTCCATTGCTGGAAATGAAGTCACCCACTTCTGCAGAAGAAGCAGAAATAGTGGAGGGCTGAGGCGGTGAGGGAGGTTTTGACATGAGGTAGCTACTGAGCGAGGTGAAAGGTACTATATATATTCTAAACGCTATTGGGTACACAAATGGAAATAACTTTGCTGAATTATTCAGGACATTACTGAGAATGCATTGATTTTGGCACATTGGCTGTCATAAATTAATACTTTTGAATACAAGAGATGGGAAACATGCTGAGCTTGTTTGAGGCATTGTTCAGGCCGAATTCGGAGTATTGTGTGCAATTGTGGTCATCTACCTACAGGGAAGGCTACAGAGTAATAGTACAGAGGAAACTTAACTGGACGTTGTCTGGTATGGAAGACATGAGTTATAAGGTGAGATTGAATAGAATCGGACTTTATTCCTTAGAAATAAGAACACCAAGGAATATTTGTTAGAGGTACACACAAAGATGAGGGATAGTGATAGGGTAAATGCAAGTAGAGATTTTCAGTGAGTTTGGGTAAACTTACAATCAGAGGTCATGTCTTAAGGCTGGAAGGTGAAAAGGATAGGAAAAGGAATGTTACCTCGCATCCGGAGTTTTTACGGTTAGCGGACAATTTCCCTCCACGCCCTTCTGACGTAGTGGGGAACCGCATACGAGGCAATTGACAGTAGTGGTTTGCAATTGCCCTCTGCCGGGTGAGATTCCAAAGATATCACCAGCTGATAACCCGGCAAGGATGGAAAGCGTGCAGGGGAGCCGGCTGGATTCGAACTCGGGACCTTTCGACTAATGCCACTACGCCACCAGCCGAGTCAGAAAAGTTTAAGGGTATTACAAATGAACACTCCTTCATTCAGAGGATTATGAGAGTGTAAAAAAATGCTTCTGTGGCAAGTGGTGAATGCGGGCTACATTTCAAACTTGAAGGGAATGTTGGATAGTGGGGGCCTCTGTACAGGTGGATGGGAGTTTGCAGATGAGAGCCATTGGTCGAAGGGCTTGTTTCCATACTGTACGTTTCCATGACTCACTAACTCCTTAATAATTGATTCGTAACACACACAAACGGATGATTAAACTAAGATCCAATATAAATTTCAGAAGTTAGACTGTTCACAGCTTAGTTCTCCAAAAAATATTCTAACACCGTGGTTATGTTTTGATGCCGTTTCAAACTACTTACTGCTTCATTACTCCATTTCGCCAATCTTTCGTAACTATGGTAACGCAAAACAATGCCCGAGAAACTCAGGCAAATCTGTGGAATGGATCAAGAATTCGACCTTTCGGGCCGACACCCTCAGAGAAATTAGAAATCAAGCAGGAAGAGTCCAGATTATTGCTTGATTAGGAAGGTTTGGGATCTTGCTCTGTGAGATTCGGAGATCAATGTCCCTGTCTAATCAGTTGCCTGACCCCACAGTTTCCTCATAATAGGGGGTGGCCTTTCTGCTGAAATGAAATGCAATTTCACTCTCATTCAGGTGTGAACGATATGACCTGAATATTGCATTTAACCAATTCTTTTTAACCAATTCTGCTTCAGAAAAGAGTGATGGAAACTTTAACCATATAAGGAAAACTACCAGGATCAGAACTTGCACTTATTTTACACTCAGACTTCATTCAGCGGCATTTGTTTAAAGAAATATTTTAAAGATTAATTTAAATTACTCAGCCCATTGCATTCCTAACCTTTTCCGACCAACATGTTTAATGCGGATGTAATGGTGACTTTAACAGTGAGAGCGAGGGTAAGCGCTATAATGAGACGGAAGGAGAGTGAGTGGGTGAGCAGGGAGAGGGAAAAGGGCAGGGTGTGTGCGAAAGTTGGAGAAAGGGAAGCTCAAGATGGAGAAAGAGGGTAGAGTGGCGAGCTGGACTGAGAGGAGAGAGGTAGCGAAAAAGAGCTTTACAGAGGGCAGAGGGGGGTAGTGTCAGAGAGAGGGAGTCGATGGTAGAGTGCAAGGGTTAGTGAGAGGGATAGAGTGAGGAATGTGGGAAAGGCTCAGAAATCATCTGTGGAATCACAGGTCCCTACTTGTGACATCAGTAGCGGTAAAGTTTGCAAGCACCGTATGTATCAGTATTTTAATAGACGGGACTGACTAGGGCTAGTCACGGCATTGTATATCCCACACTATGTTATAGAGTTTCCCGAGGAAGTACCGATTTTTTTTTTCCCAGGAAAGTCAACAAACGAACTGTATTGGATGATGGCTAAATTGACTTTATCAGGAGAATATATCAAAGTCCCGCATCGGAGATTTGTCAGGAAAATCCGTGAGCTTTACTTTCAAGATGAGGTATAACATTGGAGTAGACATTGGTGTAGGGGCAGGAGACAGAGAGTGAAGGAAAATGGTTGCCTTTCTAATTGGAGGCCTGTGTGTAGTGGAAAGCTGCACATTTCTGTGCTGGATATTGAAGCAATGAGGCCACACTCATGTTGATGAAACAGCAACTTACATTTCGTCTGGGTAGCTTCTGAACTAATGGTTTAGAGTCTACCCAGACGGAATACCTTGATATATCGGATATCTTGAACTTCCGGTACTGCCCCCTTCCATTTCACATTTCCGCATTCTCATTTCCCTCTCACTCTTTATCTGCCTACCTGCAAACCCAACTACTGGCAGTGCCAAAAATTGCAAATAATGTGTAACTCATCTGGAGAATCGCAGATGGACAGAGATGATTGTGATTTATTCATTTATTAATTGATTAATTAATTTATGATTATTATTATTATAGCCAGAGAGTGGTAAATCTCTTATCATTTTTTTTCCAGCCAACTGTGGAATCAACGTTATTGGATTTAGTTTTGAAAGCGAAAGTTCGTATGTTCTTGATCAGTCAGGAGTTCAAAGGTTACGGCAAGAAGGCAGCAGCATGGAATTACGAGGAATAGTAATTCAGCCATGATGGAACGGCGGAGCAGAGTGGCGGAAATGGCCTCATTCTGCTGCAATTAAAGGAGTATTTGGAGCGTTTAAAGTTGACCCAGAATAGATTTTCCGAGATGCTATTCAGGTATGACAAAAAACCTTTTAAGAAAACGTTGATGGATCTCTGTTTTATGGATCTGGTAGGAAGGAGTATGACATATTGCTTGATAGAAGAGTGATAAGTGATAAGAGGTTTTGGGATATTGGACAGCTAGACATTATCGAGGACGTAAGTGGCTAATACGAAGGGCATAACATTAAAAGAATCGGAAGAGATTATAGTCTGGATGCGAGAAGCAACGTTTTGTTACACAGAGATTGCTGCGGTCCTGGAACAGGCTGCCAGGGCTGGTGTTCGGTGCTGAGACATTAGGGACATTTCAAAGACATGTGAGCGGAAGAAAAAAAAATACAGCATTAAGCTGAGGGAGTCGTTTGGTTGATTTTGGAGTCGGCTGAAAGGAAGTTCGTATGCTCATGAACTGAAGGCTATTAATATCCTAGCCGGAAGGCTTGCTAGTGCTGCTCGAGGTGGGGTGGGGGTGGGGGAATTGGTGGTGGGAGGGGGAAGGGTAAATCCAGACTTGCAAGCGATAACAACAAGGCTGCCGCAGAACAGAAAGTGAGTAGATTGTGGAGACAGATGCTAAGGCCTCAGACAGAATCAGGAATTTAATTTACATACATCAACGTTTCTGGTGAGCTTTGACGTGTGTTGCTAGAATTTCCAGCATCTGCAGAATTCCTCGTGTCAGGAATTTAATTGTTGATCATGGTGCGAGTCATGTACTCAGCTGCAGATACCTCAATGTAAGAAGTATTGTATTAAAAGGCGGATGACACCATGGCATGAATGAGCACGTGGATTTACTATATTATCGCCATTAGTGGGATGGTTGCAGTATGAGCCGGACTGGCAGCGCAGTATTCCACCGCTCCGCTCTTTAAGATGAAGCAGAGGGGGAAGGAATAAATGAGGAGGGATGGCGTTATTAGTTAGGGAAGATGTCACATCAGGGTGGATTAGAGAACTCACCCAGTGAGGCGTTCAATGTGGAACGTAGTAATAAGACAGGTATGGCCATGTAAAAGGGGCTTTGGCTTTGGAGCGATGAAGTATGATAGATGTATTACACGGCATTACAGCCCAGACAAGAGTCCGTGGGAGTTAGAGGAACAAATGTGAAGAGAAATTGCTCAGAATTTCAGCAAACGTCAGTTTGTTATAGGAGCTAGGGTTAAATTTCCAGGTTTTGACTGGTACTCCCAAAGTGTAAAAGGACAAGATGGAATAGACGTTGTCATCTATTTTCTGGAATGTTTTCTTAATCAGTAGGTAAAAGTCCCAAATGAGGGAGTGTGCGATATTGATTTGCATTTAGGGAAGGAGGAAGGCCAGGTGGCACAATTTTGTACAGGGGAACACGTTGCATCCAGTAGTCCAAAGGACATTAGCTTTAAAGTAAATGTGCGAAAGAAAAACAGATCGGCTCCGCAGTCTGCGTGCTTAAACCAGCGGACTCGAGGAGAGCCCAGCATTCTTCCGTTGCTTAAGATAGGCTCTAAATTAATCTGTGAAATTTTAGCCCTCTGAGCTTGCTATCAGTCGTGGGAAAGCTATTAAAAGATATTGTAAGGGACCAAAGAATTTAATTGTATCGGCTGCGGCCCCACCAATTTCCGCGCTTACCTCCCACGGTGTCTGACCAATTCCTAATCGGAGTCTACAATTCGCCTAAGGGACAGAAAGCAACATTTCCAAGCTTTATGAAATATCATGTAGGCTCATATTTTATTAATTACACAGTAATTGTCGAATTTATATTCTGAGCAGTATTTGACCTCCCCGAAATTGCATAGTTGGCAATAAACTGCACTGGGCCCCAGAGAATCCGTTGAGATTCGAGCAGCGATGGACACGTTCTGTGGATTCAGCTTGGGGGAAGCAACCGGTAAGATGGAGTCCAACGTTAGAAAGGAGGTCACTCACCTCGGTCGAAGAGGTGGTAATGGTGAAGAGCTGAGGTGGTGAGGGAGATTTTGAAATGTTGTAGGCAGTGAAGAAGGTCAAAGGTACAATGTATATAATCCAAGCGTTATTGGGTATACGACTGGAAATAACTTTGCAGGATTATTTCTGACTTTACTGAGACTGCATTGTTTTTCGAACATTGGCCTACATAAATCAATACATTGAGCACAGGAAATGGGATTTTTGTTGGTGTAGTATAAGGCATTGCTGAGGCTGAATTTGGAGTACTGTGTGTAGTTTTGGTCGCCTACCTACAGGAAAGGATACAGAGTAAGAGTACAGAGAAAAATTACCAAGAGGTTGCCTGGTATGGACGACCTGACTGATAAGGTAACGTTTCAGAGTATTGGACTTCATTCCTTGGAACTTAGAGCACTGAGCGAAGCTTTGAGAGTGGTGCACAAAATTATGGGGGTATAGATATAACCATATAAACATACAACAATTACAGCACGGAAACAGGCCATGTCGGCCCTTCTAGTCCGTGCCGAACTCTTACTCTCACCTAGTCCCACCGACCTGCACTCAGCCTATAACCCTCCTTTCCTTTCCTGTCGATATATCTATCCAATTTAACTTTAAATGACATCATCGAATCTGCCTCAACCACTTCTGCTGGAAGTTCGTTCCACACAGCTACCACGCTCTGAGTAAAGACGTTCCCCCTTATGTTACCCCTGAACTTCTGCCCTTTAAATCTCAAATCTTGTTTGAATCTCCCCCACTCTCAATGGAAAAAGCCTATCCAGTTCAACTCTATCTACCCCCCTCATAATTTTAAATACCTCTATCAAGACCTCCCTCAACCTTCTACGCTCCAAAGAATAAAGACCCAACTTGTTCAACCTCTCTCTGTAACTTAGGTGATGAAGCCCAGGTAACATTCTAGTAAATCTTCTCTGTACTCTCTCTATTTTGTTGACATCTTTCCTATAATTCGGTAACCAGAACTGTACACAATACTCCAAATTTGGCCTTACCAATGCGTTCTACAATTTCAATATTACATCCTAACTCCTATACTTAATGCTCTGATTTATAAAGGGCAGCATACCAAAAGCTTTCTTCACCACCCTCTCCACATGAGATTCTACCTTCAGGGAACTATACACCATCATTCCTAGTTCCCCTTGTTATACTGCATTCTTCAATGCCCTATCATTTACCGTGTATGTCCTATTTTGATTAGTCCTACCAAAATGTAGCACCTCACAATTATCAGCATTAAACTGTGTCTGCCATTTTTCAGCCCACTCTTCTAACTGGCCTAAATCTGTCTGCAAGCTTTGAAACACAGCTTCATTTTCCGCAGCTCCACCTATCTTAGTATCATCTGCATACTTACTAATCCAATTTACTACCCCATCATCCAGATCATTAATGTATACGACAAACAGCGTTGTACCCAGTACAGATTCCTGACGCACACCACTCATCACCGGACTCCAATCTGACAAACAGTTATTCACCACTACAGTCTGGCGTCTCCCATCCAGAAACTGCTGAATCCATTTTACTACTTCAATATAAATACCTAATGATTGAACCTTCCCAACTAACAGTCCATGTGGAAAATTGTCAAAAGCCTTACTGAAGTCCATATAGAAAACATCCACTGCTTTACCCTCGTCAACTTTCCTGGCAACGTCTTCAAAAAAATAATAAAAAAAGATTTGTCAAACATGACCTTCCACGCACAAATCCATGTTGTCTAATCCTAATCAGACCTTGTCTATCCAGATAATTATATATACCATCTCTAAGAATACTTTCCATCAATTTACCCACAACTGACGTCAAACTCACAGCCTGATCATTGCTAGGTTTACTCTTAGAACCCTTTTTAAACAAAGGAACAACATGAGCAATTAAACAATCCTCCGGCACCATCTCCATTTCTAATGACATTTAAGATATTTCTGTCAGAGCCGCTGCTCTTTCCACACTAACTACTCTCAAGGACCTAGGAAATATCCTGTCAGGACCCGGAGACTTATCCACTTTTGGTATTCCTTAAAAGCTCCAGTACTTCCTCTGCTTTAATCATCATAGTTTCCATAACTTCCCTACCTGTTTCCCTTATCTTACACAAGTCAATATTCTTCTCCCCAGTGAATACCGAGGAAAAGAAATGGTTTTGTATGGCCAAATCTCTTTTGGCTCCACACATAGCTGTCCACTCTGATTCTCTAAGGGACCAACTTAATCCCCCACTATCCTTTTCCTATTAATGCAACTGTAGAAACCCTTTGGTTTTATTTTCACCTTACTTGCCAAAGCAACCTCATATCTTCTTTTAGCTTTTCTAATTTCTTTCTTATGATTCTTTTTACATTCTTCATATTTCTGCAGCACCTCATTTACTCCATGCTGCGTATATTTATTGTAGGTATCTCTCTTTTTCCGAACTGTGTTTCCAATATCCCTTGAAAACCATGGCTGCTCAAACGCTTAGCCTTTCCTTTCAACATAACAGGAACATAAAGATTCTGTACCCTCAGAATTGCACCTTTAAATGACCTCCATTACTCTGTTACATCCCTCCCATAAAACAATTCGTCCCAATCCACTCCTTCTAAATCCTTTCGCATCTCCTCGAAGTTAGTCCTTCTCCAATCAAAAATATCATCTCTGGGTCCAGACCTATCCTTCTCCATAATTACATTGAAACTAATGGCATTGTGATCACTGGACCCGAAGTGCTCCCCAACACAAACCTCCGTCATCTGCCCTATCTCATTCCCTAACAGGAGATTCAACACTTCTCCTTCTTTGGTTGGTACCTCTATGTATGGCCGCAAAAGAAAAATCCTGCACACATTTTACAAAATCCAAACCGTCCAGCCCTTTTACAGTACTTTTACAGTATGGGCTTCCCAGTCTATGTTTGGAAAATTAAAATCTCCCACAATCACAAGCTTGTGTTTACTCCAAATATCTACTATCTCCTTACAAATCTGCTAGGATAAATGCAGGTTGGAATTTTCCACCGAGTTTGGATGCACTAACAATCAGAGTCATGTGTTAATGGTGGAAGGTTTAAAGGCAACATGAAGCAGTTTGCAGTTGGAAGGCGGGGCTGAAGGGCCTGTTTCCATATTATACTGTTCTACAACTCGCTGACTCATTCATCATTGATTGATAACGCAGATATCTGGATTAATGTCCAAATAAATATCATAAGTTAAATCCTTCACAGCTGAATTCTCCCAAAATACTTTAACAGCGTGCTTATGTTGTGAAGTCCACTCATACTGTCCACC
Organism: Mobula birostris; assembly: GCF_030028105.1. Lineage (NCBI taxonomy): Eukaryota > Metazoa > Chordata > Chondrichthyes > Myliobatiformes > Myliobatidae > Mobula > Mobula birostris. The sequence goes on from NC_092382.1 coordinate 76,839,777, forward strand.
TGTTGATCCCACACACTCCCCCTCGCCGATCATCCATACCTATTGTAATACACAAAATGATGGAGGAACTCAGCAGGTCAGGCAAAGTCTACGGAATTGAATGAAAATTCGACATTTCGAGCCGAGACGCTTCGGAGAAATTAGAAATGAAGAAGCAACATTGATTGATTAGGAAGGTTTTGGTTGTTGTTCTGTGAGATTCGCAGCTCAGTGTCTCTGTCTAATCAGCTGCTTGGACACGCAAATGTCGTTCTGCTGAAATCAAATCCACCGTCACCCTTGTTCAGTTGTGAATACTGTGTCTTTAATACATTAAACCATTTCTACTAAAGTGAAGACCGATGGAACCTTTAACAGTCTAAAGAAGGTGACCAGGGGCCAGAAGCTGCATAGTTATTTTTAACCCTAATCCAATCATCCGCAGTTGTTTTAAAACATTTTTTTATTGCCACTTGAACAAATCAGACCGTATCAACCTTAACCTTTGCCACCTTTTAACTGATGTTGCTGTGCGGCTGAGAGTGCGATGGGGAGTGTTGGTGACGGGAAGGAAGAGGCAGAAGGAGAGTGCATGGGTGAGCATGGAGAGGGGATGGGGCACGGTGTGTGTGGAAGGTGCAGATAGGGAAGCTGAAGGTGGATGAATATGTGGGCAAGAAGAGGGATCGAGAGTGTGCAGAGTGGAGAGAGAGAGGAGAGGGGAGACATAAAGAGATATAGACAGTACAGACAGAGCGAAATTGTGAGAGAGGGGGAATAGGAGGTAGACTGCACGGGTAAGTGAGAGGGATAGAGCGTAGGATGTGGGAAAGTCTCACAAATCAACCAAATAATTATAGGCCACGCTAATATTTTGAAACAACGACTTATATTTCGTCCTCGAAACAAAAGAGTGTAACAGGCTTTACAAATAAATGACTCCGAATTGCTTTTACATATACGAAAAACAAAATGGACCAGTGCCTCGGAATTTAAACCCGGCCCAATGTGATGACAAAAAATAAAGCCTGAACGTTCATCCCTGACCGCCGGGTCACCTGTGATATCAATCCACAAATAAGTACAAAAGCCCAGGGCGAATACTGTCCCACCATGTTTCACTGTTATCTTATTCATTCGTTGCTAAATATCTCCTCTGAAATGTTTATCAGGTATAAGCAAGTCCCCATAACGTTATGTTGAAAGGAAATCCTGTCCACATCACTTCAGACATATCCCCCTGTGCAGGGCGCTTTAAATATCATTGATAACAGCACATTTGTGATCGTGATTCTGCAGTATGTCAGTTGTGCCGGTTTTATTTGCTACAAATGGCGAGCACTGAGAAGTAAACATATGGCCAATATTTTCTGACAACCAGTGACAGTGTGGTGGGTTATGACTGGGCATTATCACTGGCAGTGTGATGTGCTGACGAGCATTTTTATAAAGATGTGTGTCACGCCCTGGAAGGAGACTTTATTGCTATTGTAATGGTCTATATGGAGAAGCCGTGTTTGTAGAACATAGAACATAGAATAGTACAGAACAGTACAGGCCATTCGGCCCACAATGTTGTGCCGACCCTTAAACCCTGCTTCCCATATAACCCCACACCCCACCTTAAATTCCTCCATGTACCTGTCTGGTAGTCTCTTAAATTTCCCGAGAGTATCTCCCTCCACCACTGACTCAGGCAGTGCATTCCACGCACCAACCCTCTCTGAGTGAGAAATCTTCCTCTAATATCTCCCTTGAACTTCCAACCCCTTACCAGAAAGCCATGTCCTCTTGTATTGAGCAGTGCTGCCCCAGGGAAGAGGTGCTGTCTGCCCACTCTATCTGTTCCTCTTAATACCTTGTACACCTCTATCATGTCTCCTCTCATCCTCTTTCTCTCCAAAGTGTAAAGCCCTAGCTCCCTTAATCTATGATCATAATCCATACTCTCTAAACCAGGCAGCATCCTGGTAAATCTCCTCTGTACCCTTTCCAATGCTTCCACATCCTTACTATAGTGAGGCGACCAGAACTGGACACAGTACTCCAAGTGTGGCCTGATCAGAGTTTTATAGAGCTGCATCATTACCTCGCAACTCTCAAATGCTATCTCTCGACTTATGAAATTTAATACCGCATAAGCTTTGTTAACTTCCTTATATAACTGTAAGGCAACATTCGTTTAGTTCATAGCTGGAGATTTCCGATGCGTCGGAATGTGAGCCGTCCAATGAGCGGAATGTGCTTTTCTGTTGTGTACTGACGCCGTTGTGAGCCGGGGCCTTTTGTTCGGCGGGAGACGAAGAGAGTAGACGCAGGGGAGAACCAGTGTCGGATAGGACCCGGTGGGAGACCATTTGTTCGAAATGGATTGCGAGCGACGATCGGAAGGTGGTGAGAGCTTCCACGCAGACCGAAATCCAGCGCGTGAGTGACAGAAAAGTTCAAGATGAACTCCAACATGTTCACATTTGACTGATTAATTATAATACGCCCTATTTCTTTCTTTATTTCATTTCTTTAATGACCCTTTAGTTAAGTAACATTAAGTAAATATGATTCCTTTAATCACATGCAGTGTGTTGACTGTTATTTCTTGGCACTGATATACAACAGCGTAGCAAATTACACCGTACCCACACAAACCAGGGTTTGGTGTGGCAGAGCCATCTCACGGGATTGACGGGAGCAGAGTGCGTATTTCGTAGACTTAAACAGACAAAGAAACAGGTTCGGTCAGCGATATTGTTATCGTTTTATGGGTCACGGTTTTATATGTAGTTTAAACTTTGTCCATCGTGAGAGTCGAGTAGCAATGGAATTACCAGTATACTGAGAGAATGTTCTGAATAAGAAGTGGTATTCTCTGTGCGAGAGACCGGGTGACCGAATAAGCTGTGATAATTACATTGCAGTATTGATGGAACTGGACAAGCAATGACATTTTCTATGTTGCCGGTGGCATGTCAGAGAAAGCATTGATAACACCAGCGAGGTCTATGATGGCCGTGTAGGACAGTGACGGATTTTCTCATTGCTGTAATGGACCCATTGGAAAGAGGAAAACACGGCACTCATCTCCTCACGACGCACAGAAATCATAAAAGCATCTGTCTCATATCTCTTGTGTTTCTCAATCTATGGTGAAGTATCATTATGTTCTTTGGAAACGTCCTTCGCATTTGAACAATATATCTGTATGAATTATTGTTATTTTAAACGAATATGAAACGCCATAACAGAAAAAGAACAGATATTTTTGGGAGTACTCGACAGGCATCTCACCGCCACTACTAGTCCACTACCCCTCAGTGATCATATTGGTTATTGTACCAGAGAAAGTGTCAGACCTGGTGGGAAAACACTCAGAGGATGCGCAATTCCCAAAAAAAAAAAAAAAAAAAAAAACATTAATAACTCCTTAACGTTTATCTTTGACGCGTAGGGAGATGTGCAGAAGAATGCGAAAATATTGAATCTGGGGAGGGAAGGAACTATGCGATTGCGTAAAATCGTGAGATCATAAATTGGGAACAGAAGTACGGGGAAATGCACTAAATTAATATAGAGATTGTTAATGGAGAAATTGTACTGGGCTTTTCATAGATTTGACTCAATGGAGAAGGAAAGGAATGATAGGATATGGAGACATGGCTCATAATAAATATGAAAACCCTACTCAGGAGGAAGACGGAAGCGCACTTTACGAAGCAAGGGTCAGAGAAGGCTCGAGTATTGCAAGGCATCTAGGAAGGGAGCTGGAAATGGACCTAATATTGCGCGAAGGGAATAGCAGAAGGCGTTGCTGAGTAGGATGAAGGAAACAATCAGGAGGTATAGACGCACATGAGAATTGGGAGGACTGATTATGGATAAAACCGGGAACGTGCTGGAGTAACAGGGGAGCAGCAGCTATCAGTAATGAATAATTTGCTTCAGTATTCACACATGGGAGGGGCATTAACCGCTGGGAAAACCAACTTGTATAGTGTTTAAAGCAGCGGTAAATAGGTTCTGATTAGACTGGACATCAAAGGGGACGGTAAGAAGCTGGCAGAATGGAGTTGTGGGAATGGTAAATCAGTCATAATGGAATTTTGGAGCAGAATGGTCCGAATTTCCTAATTCTGCATCAATTAGAGGAGGACTTGGAAGTTTTAACGACAATGCAGAATAGATTTACCGAGATGCTGCTCAGGTAAGAGATCAAGTCTAATGAGGAAACGTTGAGGGTTCTCTGGATTTTGGATTTTGTGCGAAGGAATATGGCAGATTTCATGATAGGAGAGTATAAGGTGTGAGAGGTATTGAGGGATTGTACAGCAAGACATTATCTTGGGAGTAAGTGGCTAATAGGAGGGACATAACAATAAGATAATCGGAGGAAGTTATAGCGCGCTGTGAGATGTAACCTTTTTTTCTCTACACAGAGAATGCTTCGAGCCTGGTGTTCGGTGCTGAGACATTAGCGATATTTCAGACATGCATGAGTGAAAGCAAAATAGAGGACTAACCTATGGGAGTCATTATGTTGAACTTGGAGTATGTTCTAAGGAAGGTGGTTTGCACTTGAACTGAAAGGGGACTGATATCCTTGCGGGAACAGGACTGCCCCAGAGCAGAGAGTGGAGAGGTTGTAGAGACAGATGTTGTTATGACGATAGTCAAAGTCAGGAATGAAAAGTTTCAGCATGGGTCGACAACTGTGCTCAGCTGCAGATATTCCAATACAAAAAGCATTGCTTGAAAGCCAGCTGAGCCCAGGGCTCGTGAAACTACTATATTTAACCATTAAGAAGCAAAGGGGACGCATTAAATGAGATTGTAGGGTACTACATAACACCCATCAGTCCGATTGATTTAGAGGATGACATATGAAGAGAAATTGATGAAAATTGCAGGAAACATAGGTTGTGATAACAGCTAATTTTAACTTTCCAATTTTTGACTGCGACTTCCATAGTGTAAAAAAACTAGATGGAATATTGGTTGTGAGACATATTGTGGAAAGTTTTTATTTTTTAAGCACCAGATAAAAGTCCCAAATGAACGACTGGACGATACTTGATCTGCATGTAATGAGCGAGACAGGGTAGGTGGCAGAAGTTTTTCAAGCGGAACACTTTGTATCCAGTAGTCCGCAGGCCATTAGTTTGAAAATATCTAAGCAAACAACAGGCCTTGTTCTTGGATTGCGATTTTAGACTGGACATATTTTAATCTTGCTGTTGTCAGAAACGATTTTGCAAGTGTCGACGGGGACAGGCCGTTTTCTGTCAAAGATGTACGTGGTAGGTGGGCGTTCTTCAAAAGTAAAATTTTGAGAGAACAAAGTTTGTACGGACCTGTCACAATAAAGAGTAAACCTAACAGGTGTCGAGAACTTGGAATTTCAAGTGATATGGAGGCTCAAGTGAAGAAAAAACAGGAGATGAATTACAGGTGCAATGAGGTGCTTATCGAGTGCAGGGAATGCAAGAGAACACTTTAGAAAGAGAGCAGAAGAGTGAAGAAAGGATGATTTTGCCCTAGTTCAATCGTAAGGAATGCTGCACATAGTTTCAGAGCAAAAGGATTTCAAGAGACATAATTAGACCACTGGAAGGTGAGAATTGGACAATAGCGAATCCAAATGTGGTGCTAAAAGCGCTCATTTTTTTGCATCCGTATTTATCTGGGAGTCGGATACAGTTTATCGATGTAAAACAAAACTGAATCAACTTCCCGGACTCTATACAAGTTACAAAGGTGGAGACGTTTGGATGAGGCACATTACAGTGGATAAATCACCCGAAGCTGACAAGGTGTTGCTTCGGACCTCGCGAAAGGAAAAACTTGCAGGAACCCTAGCAGAGATATTTACATCATTCTTAAACAAGATAACTGGAGGGGAGCAAATGTTGTTCCGTTTGTTTAAGAAATGCTCTAAAAATAATCTATAATTTTATTGTCTTGTGAGCCTGACATCATGAGTGGGAAAGTTATTGGAAGGTATTTTAATGGGCCGGATACATGAGTTACTTTTTAGATATTGACTGATTAACGATAGACCATATAGCTTCGTTTGTGGCAAATCGTGTCAAAGAAGTTACCAGGAATGTTGTTGAAGAAAAAATATAGGCTGCTGTCGACGTGGAATTTTGCAAGACATTTGACAGTTTCCCGCAATGTTGAGTCATTCTGCTATGAAAATGAGGTAGTAAGTTTATGAGACATTTGCTTTGTGAAAGGAACCAGAGATTGGTAGCAGTTGGTTGCCTCTCTAACTGGATACCTGTGACAAGCGGAGAACTGCACAGACCGGTGCTCGTTCCTTTGCTGTTTACATCTGTATCAACGATCTGGATGATAATGTGCTAAATTGCATTAGGAAATTTGTGTATGCTGCCAAGACAGGGAGAATGATAGACAGAGAGGAATAGTATCATGGTGTGTGGTCGAATATAGAGCAGCTGGGAACAAATTGGTTAAGGGTAATACTGCCGTAAAGAAAGCTGTTGGCATATTATCCGTCATAAATCAAAGTACATAATACAGGTGATAAAATGTCATCTTCAGGTTGGATAAGGTATGGCTGAGGCCACACATGAATTATTATGCAGTATGGTAAACTTCCTACAGGGAATATGTACGTAAATACGTTGAAAAGGATGCAGAAAAAAATTACATGGACTTTGGCCCGACAGGTGGACCTGAGATACAAGGAAATCGATCATGAGTTTTGACTTCAATCCCTGATGCGTAGAAAATTAAAATGAGACTGCTTTCATTACTCTCTATATCTACACCCATCTTAATTTTATATACCTCTGTCACTTCTTTCTTCTATGCTCCAGGGAATAAAGTCCTAGCCAATTCAACCTTTCTCAGTAGCTCAGTTTCTCAAGTCCCGGCAACATCCTTGTAAACCTTTTCTGCACTCTTTCAACCTTAGTAATATGCTTCCTGTAATTTGGTGACCAAAACTGCAAACAATACTCTAAACCTGGCCTTACCAATGCATTATACAACCTCGCCATAACATTCCAACTCTCATACTCAATACTTTGAATTATAAAGGCCTTTCAGATAAGGTCGGAAGCTCTCTTTACGACCCTATTTATCTGTGACACCACTTTTAGGGAACTTTGTATCTGTATTCCCCGGTCCCTCTGTTCTACAGCACTCCTCAGTGGCCTGCAATTTACCTTGTATTTTCTACTTTGGTTTGTCCTTCAAAAGTGCCATACCTCACACTGGTCTGTATTAAACTTCATCTGCCATTTTTCAGCCCATTTTTCCAGCTGGTCCAAATCCCTCTGCAAGCTTTGAAATCCTTCCTCACTCTCCACTACACCTTCAATCTTTGTATCATCAGCAAATGATACTTTAGATGTGTGGGTATAGAGGGCTATGCCGACTGAAGTAGGCAATTTAAATATCACGGCCGAATGGCCGGTTTCTGTGCTGTTCTTTCCTAAGGGACCATGACTACCTGAGCACTGATTCATAACACAGAAACAGGTTGATTATATCGAAATCCGAAATTACTATAGTTTGATTTATTCACCGAGAATATTCTAACAGCGTGGATAATTTTAGAGGATCTCAGCAGGTCCCGCAACAACAACAAAACGAATAACATATAGAGGTTTCGTGCCGTCACACTTTAGTGCAACTGGAATGTGAGGGTTGTTTTTCTGTGAGAATCTGATCTCAGAGTCTGTTTACAAGCAGTCACATTCCTCAGAATAAGGAGTGTACGTTCTGTTAAAATGAAATCGAACTGGTTCGACATTCCAATGTGACCAAAGTAATTTAAATTATGCTCAGCGACAGCTAAGGTACCGGAGGATTTGAGTTCGCTTACGAAAGGCTCAGAGACTCAGCCAAATAATTACAAGCCAGTGCTCCTGACATCAGTGGTGGGAAAGTTATTTGAAAGACCGAATTTGTGAGAATTTCAATAAACAGAATGGATTGGGTATAACTTTGTGTATTCATGGCAATCTTATAGAGTGTTTCGAAGAGGTTACGAATAATACTATTCGGAACTTTGATGAAAGCAAGGCAGGGTACATTTACCATAGGGTAAATGGAATAGGGGAGTGGAGAGAGAGGTATCGATGAGGGCGAGAGAGGGGATAAAAGAGAGGGAAGACAATGGAGCGAGAGCGAGATAAAAAGTATAGAGGTGTATGCAGCCGTTGAAAGAGGGGTGCAGGACGAGAGTTGGAGTGTGACAGGATAGTGTGAGGGACTTGAGCAGGGAGCGAAAGCGAGGGAGACGTGCAAGAGTGTGCTAACGAAGCTTACGGAGTGGCAGAGTCGGGGAGATGGTATGCAGATGGAGAACACAAGTGTGATGACTGTTTTAATCATCTTCTCCCTCTCCTGCCCTTCTCTTTTCACACTGCACCTTACCTAGACTCTGACTGCTCTCCCCTCTCCACTCGCCGTGCCCCAGGACAAGGATGGTGATGATCGACGCTGACCAGTCCGAAGGCTTGGCCCTCAACACCAGTTTGTCCAGAAAGCCAGCCAGCTACTCATCTTCCCTTTGATGCGGCCTGGTTATGACACCTTTCCAGCTCTATGGCCTGTAAGGGTCAGTGCTCCATTCCATCCCGGGTGCCATTTTAAAACCACGCGTCACTTCTACCCTGCTAACCATTTTAAATTGGGATATCAATCCTTTTCCGACTCCCATTTGTAATCAGGACACAATTCCTTCCCTGGTGAACATTTTCCATTAGTACGCCATTCCATCCCAGTCGGACATTTTAACGTAGGTGCAAGTCAGTGAAGAGAATACTTCAGAATGAAAGCAGAAGTGTCATCGAAGGCCTGCTGTTGCCTTAGCAGACAAGTTGAAGGAGAATCCTAACGGATGCTACAGGTATGTTCAGAGCAAAGGGATTTCAGGGTCAGAATGGGTTCTCTGGAATACCACAATGAGAGTATAGCCAATCCATATGTGGAGACAAAACGGATGATTATTTTTTGTACATCTGTATTTACTCAGCAAACAGAGACAGAGTCTATAGAAACACCGTTTTCACAGAATCTATACAGATTACAGAGAAGGATGTGTCTACTTTCCTCAGGCAAATTCCCTGGGCCTGGAGAGGTTTTCACTAGGACACTATGGGAGAAAGAAGTTGCCGGATCCCTAGCAGAGATGTTTAAATCATCCTTAGGCCAGAGGGCTGGATGATAGCCTATGCTGTTCAGCTGTTTAAGAGCGGCTTCAAAATAATCCAAGAAATTATAGGCCTCTGAGCTTGACATCAGTAGAGAGAAGGTTATTGGGAGGTATTCTAGCGGACCAGAAGTATGAGTGTTTGGATAGATAATGGCTGATTATGGATACTCAGCAATTCTTCGTAAGTGGTAAGTCGTGTCAAGGAAGGTACCAGGAGTGTGGATGAGGGCACGGCAGTGGATGTTGTATACATGGATCTTAGCAAGGCATTTGACAAGGTCCTTCATGGAAGATTTGGTCTCTCGGCTTTGAAAATGAGGTAGTAAATTTGATGAGACCATTGGTTTGAGGATGAAGCCAAAAAGTGGTAACAGATGGTTATCTCCCTGATTGGAGACCGATGAGTAAGGGCGTACTGCAGGGATTTGGAAATTTTAAACACTATGCGGAATAGATTTACCGAAATGCTACTTAATTAAGAGGAAAAAAAATGAGGAAACGATAAGGGATCACTGGTTTCTGTCCTTGGAGAGGACTACGATAAATTTCTTGATAGAAGACTATAAGGTAATAGGAGGTACTGAGAGATTGGACAGCCAGAGATGATCGAGGGCTGAAATGGTTAATAGGAGACACGTGAGTGAAAGAAAATAAGTAAAGGGTTAAACGGAGAGAATGGTTTCGTTGATCTTGGAGTCGACTGCAAAGAAATGAAGGTACTAGTCGCTTTAGCGGGAAGGTTTACTAGGGCTGCTCGAGGTGGGTGGGCGGGGGTGGTGGGAGGTGGGAGGGTAAAACTAGACATTGAAATGATGGGAACAAGACTACAGCTGCAAATTATACAATGTATTGTATGAACGGCGAAAGAGCCCAGGGCATGAATAAGCACGTCGAATCGCTATATTTTCGACGTTAGTGAGAGGGTTGGAGGAGGAGCAGGCCTGGCAGCGGAGTACTCCACCTCTCAGTTGTTTTAGATAAAGCGGATGGGGAAGCATTGAATGAGAAGAGGTGGCGTTAATAGTTAAGAAAGCTGTCACAGTCCCGTTGTGTCATAACGGGGGCGCTGGGAGCAGACGCAAAAGCAAGACACAGACACAGAAGTATCAGGAACAGGATTAGGTATGCAAAGAAAACGGGGGAAATGGGGAAGAAACGACGCTGGACGAGACTATGATACAGGACCTAGTCTAGGACGAGACTAGGGAAACGGGATCAGGACAAGGAAAAAGGAACTTGGAACGTGGCTGGAACTCCGAGCAGGAGACTAGACAAGGGCCCAGAACCTGGGTCTTGACTCGGGCTCGGACCCCGGAACCAGGCGAGGACATGACGTGGCTACAGAACAGGACGTGGAATTCCAGAACAGGACGTGGAACTCCTTCACAGGACGAGGCACATGGACAGTACGAGAACTCAAAGCCTTGACTTGGACAGGACGAGGTTCCCAACTCAACGATAGACAGTTCCTTATATTGACACAGCAAAGCTCCGGTTACGCTCCGGTGGTAGAACTGGACAAGGTTGCCGGACAAGGCTCCGGGAAAGGCTTCAGGCAGAAGGTGAAAGTGAAGGGAAGGGAAGGGAACAGTCCAGCAACTGCAGCGGAACCCAGGAGCTGTTTATGTAGCATGCCCAAAACCAGAATTATGTGCCTCAATTAAAGCACACAACAGGACAAGGGAAAACCGGATAACCTGGAATATGGATCGATGGAACGGACCGTGAAACTGAATACGGACTTCACGGACCGGACCATGAGAGGTTGGGCTGGAAAACTAACCTAGTGAACCGTCCATTGTGGAACTGAGTAACAAGAAAGGTATGTCCATGTTAAAGGGTCTTTGGCTTTGGAGAGATTGCTTTTGATGTTTATGTTACAGGTCATTAAGCTTATCTACAGTCCACAGTCCGAAGGAGTTACAGAAATATATTTGAAGAGAGATCGAAGAGAATATCAGAAAGCATAACTTAGTTATATAAGGGGATTTTAAACTTCCAAGTATTATTTCAGACTCCCACAGTAAAAAGGGACAAGATGGAGTAGAGGTTGTCAAAATTCTTCTGCAAATTTCTCATAAAGAAGTCGATAAATGTCCTGAACGATATCTGATCTGTATTTACAGAATGAGAGAGGGCAGGTGGCAGAAGTTCGTGAAGGGAAGATTTTGCATCTGGTCGTCCTAAGGACATCAGTTTCAAAGTAAATAGGCAATTAAAAAATGCGGTTGTGCTTTGCGTTGCTTACGTTTTTTCACTGTTGCTTCCCTTAGTGACCGAGCTATTCCCAAAATATGTCCACAATTCGCTTAAGGGAGCTAAAGCAACATTTCCATGTTTTTTTTTTTAATGTGCTCACTGTTTATTAATTAAAGATTATTTGTCGAATCTATTTTCTAGACGTTATTTGACACTACAGTACCTCCCCGAGTTGGTGCAGTTGGCAATAAACTCCTCTGGGGCTCAGACAATCCAATGAGGTTCCTGAATTGAGGGATTCAGATTGGGGAGAAGCAACAGGTCAGATGGAGTATAATGTAGGAAATGAGTTCACCCAGTTCTGCAGAAGAGGCAGAATTGGTGGAGGATTGAGGTGGTGAGGGTGGTGTTGAGATGAGGTAGCTACTGGGTGATAGCAGAGTAAAATGCATATAATCGAAGCTTTATCGGGTATTCGAATGGTAATAACTTTCCTACGTTATTTAGGACTTCACTGAGATTACATTGCTTTTGGCACATTGGTCTTCATAAACTAATACTTTGAATACAGGAGATGGGAAACTTGTTTGAACCTATATGAGGCATTTCTGAGGCCGAATTAGGAGCATCCTGTGCATCTTGGTCACCTACCTACAGGAAGTTTACAGTAACGAGAAGAGAGAAAAATTACTGGAAATTTGCCCAGAATGGAGGACATGAGCCATGAGGAAATTTTGAACAGGATCGGAATTTATTTTTTGGAAATCAGAACAATGAGGGACGATTTGATAGAGGTACATGCAAAGATGAGTGGTAGTTATAGGGTAAATGCAAGTAGGTATTTGCATTGAGTTTTGGGGGGCTTACAATCAGAGCTCAAGTGTTAAGTGGGGAAGGTGAAAAGTTTAATGGGAACATGAAAGAAAACTTGTTCATACAGAGGGTTGTAAGATTGTAAAAAATAGCTGCCTGAAGAAACGGTACAGGCCCGCATGTCCGACAGAATAGGGAGTGGCCATTCTGCTGAAATTAACTCCACTCTCACTCTCATTCACCTGCGAACACTGCCTTTAACATTACAATTAACTACCTCTGCTGCAGGGAAAAGCGTTATAACTTTTAACCTTATAAAGAAAATTTCTCAGAGTGAGAATATGCATTTTATTTTAAATTCAGACTGCAATCTACAGCAGTTGCTTTTAAAAATATTTTTACGGTTCATTTAAATAAATCAGGCAACTGCATTCGTAACTCTTTGCCAGTAACATATTAAATGAAGTTTATGTGAGGTTGAGGGGAAGAAGGAATCAAAAGGAGAGTGGAGGAGTAAGCAGGGCGGCCGGAAAAGGCATAGTGTTTACAGAAGCTGGAGAATGAGAAGCTCAAGTTCTTAGAGTGTGTGGGAGGAATAGGGGATAGTGGAGAGATGGACTGAGAAGAAAGAAGTAGTGTTAAAGAGAGAGGGAAAGGGTGAGAGACAGAGGCTGGAAGGGAGAGAGCACGGTTGAGTGAGAGGGAGAGCGCGAGGGATGCGGCAAAGGCTCAGAAATAAATCATGGAATCCTAGGCCGGTGCTCCTGACATCAGTAGTGGGAACGCTTTGGAGCACCGTATGTATGAGTATTTTAATAGACAGGACAGTCTAGAGATACTCAGCATGGTTTTGTGTATCCCACGAAATGCTATAGAGTTTCTTGAAGAAAGAACGAAGAATGTTTCCAAGAGTGTTCATGAAGGCACTGCAGAGGATGATACCTAAATGGACATTTTCAAGAGATTTTATCAAAGATCCGCATCGGAGTTTTGTCAAGAAAATCCACGAGCTTTGCATTTAAGATGAGGTAGTACATTAGAGTAACCATTGGCGTAGTAGCAGGAGGCAGAGAGTGGTGGCAGATGGTTGCCTTTCTCAGCAGAGTCCTGTCACTGTTGGAGAGCAGCACGTTTCGGTGCTGGGCATGGTAGCACTGAGGCCATGTCCATGTTGCTGGAGCAACAAATTTTGTTCCGTGTGGGTAACCTCAGACATTATGGTATGAGCATGAATACCTCGAACTTCCTGTAACGACCCCTTCCATTTCACTATTCCCCATTCTCATTTCCCTTTTTCACTTTTTCTGCTTACGTTCAAACCCAACAGCTGGCGGTGCCAAAAATCGGAAATAAAGCGCATCTCGTCTGGAGAATCGCAGACGGGCAGAGATGATTGTGATTTTTATTCAATTACTGCTACAACGAGAAAGTGGTAAATATCTGTTATTATTTGTCAGCCCACTGTCAAATCCAAGCTATTGGATTTAGGATTGAAAGCGGAGGCTAATATGTTCTCGATCAGTCAGAACTTCACATTTAATTGTTGAGCATAGTGCGATTAATGTACACAGCAGCAAATACATCAGTGTAAGAATTGTGCCATATGGCATAAAAGAGCACGTGGATTTACAATATTTTCACCATTAGTGAGACGGGTGCAGTAGGAACAGGACTGGCAGCTCAGGATTCCACCGCTCCACTGTCAAAATGAAGCAGAGGGGGAAAGAATAAATGAGGAGGGGTGGCGTTACTAGTTAACGAAGATGTCACATCAGACTGGACTGGTGCAAGGCCGTAATAAGTAAGGTATGCCCATGCTGAATGGACTTTAGCTTTGGAGCGAAGGTGTATGATACGTGTATTACAGGCCTTTACAGCCCATCCTACAGACCGAGGGATTTAGAGGAACAAATTTGATGAGAAGTTGCAGAGAATTCCAGGAAACATCAGTTTGTTATGGAAGCTGACTGTTTATTCTTTTCTAGAGTTGTTGCCTGTCATGTTGACTTCCTGCAGCATTTTGTGCGTTGGTCTGGATTTATAACACATGTAAGGTCTCTAGTCTTTAAGTATTTGCGACATTGCCAGAATCTGTATTTGAATTGAGTAAGATCACGGTATTTCTTTTTTTTTTTCTCTCTTTGCTTCTGCTCTTCGTCCGATCTTTCAGGAAACGTTTTATTATTTGGTGCTTATTTTATAAAATTTCCAACTGTATTACAATTAATATCTCCAGAGAAACGACACCAATTGCATTCTAACAAATTGTAATCAACTGCCGTCACGATAACTGCACGATAGATGCACACTTAAGGTAAAAGCGGATGAACGGGGTGAGCAGTGATTCTGGATTTGAGCTTGTCAGCACAGCTGCAGAACAGTAACATCTGGAGTAATTATGCCCCTTGGTTCTTCGCTCTATCGCTCAGGGCCGCAATGCCATCACAGCCTATGTCGACAACAACCAAAACGAGTAATGTGCAGAATAGAGGGCTGTAGTTTCTTGATCCGATCGATATCAGCTATTACCTGATTGCAACGATCAGTAAAGGCGTTGGATATATTTCCGTCTGAAGCTTGTACATAGAGGAGAAATTTAAAATGTGGATGCCGGAGAAATGTATTTCAGTGCATGACCAGTTTTCGCCCTGACGTCCTCACGTTGCTCACTTGAGACTGCACAAGCGACAAAATTATCGGTCGGATGAGAGAAGACGCCATCATCCTGGCCAGCCATGTATATTAATTTTAGCTCAGTGATGGTTCAAGAGAAGCAGTGATAACATCGGCGTGGTCAGTGACGTGTTAGTAAAAGCGCAGACTATTCTGTTTATTAAAAGGAAGTGTATCTTTCAACAATAAGCCAGGCCCATATTTCTTTGGGTCTGGAACATTACAGCCAAACTGTCTGCTTCATTTCTGCTATCGTCCAATCCCAAACCAGGTCTTAACTCTGCAGTAGCTCAGACAAATGACCACGAGTGCGCCAAGTGGAGGTTCTGTGCACACACATCGGCCTGTCTTTCATATTACTACCCATCTGCAGAGACAGCTTTAGCCTGTTCTTTGCAATGTTGGGTCTCATTCGAGCATTATTCACAAAATATTACGAAACCTGTTCGAAGAAATGTCCTGTTTTTATCGCACACAAGCATACAACTTACGTATTTTGTAACTCTGCACGTGCCCAACAATAACGTTTTAACCACATCTCATTTGACAGTAATTAATCTGTTCAGTAATGTGCAATAATTCTCCCTTGTTGTTCCACACGGTCTGGTTAAAACAAACAAAAAAAACATAATCTCTGCATTCAGCACATGTTTCCTAAATGTGTAAGTATGTCAAACGTATGTTTACATGTATACGGGGATTTTCACAATTACAGTGACTATTTTATTCCTGGTGTGGGACATCAGAGAAAAAAACATATCTGTCCTGTGAACATGTTAGACCGTGAGGCAGAGGAACCGGATTAGACCCCCTGTCCTATCGACTCTGCTCCGCCATTTACTCATGGTTGACCCTTTTTTCCTCCTCCTCAACCCGAGTTCCCGGCCTTCGCCCATAATCCATGATGCCATGCCAATCGAGAACCTATCAACGACGAAGAAGTCTCGATCTTCCTATGTCCACCGCTGGTTTGCCTTATCGGAACCTACTGCATATAGGCTGAACCGAATTTCATTTAGATATGTAAAAAACAAAATATGCCGATGACTTGGAATGTGAACACGGCCCAATGTGATGATAAAAAAATAAAGGGATATATAGGGATATTGTTATGGTTTTATGGGCTCATGGTCTGTCATGTAGTTTTCGCTGCGTCCACCGTGAGACTGGACAGACAATGAACTTACCAGTACACTGAATAAGCAGTGGCATTCTCTGTGTGAGGGGTTGTGGGACCGAATGAGCTCAGATAATAACATTACGGTGCCAGGGCTGCAGGGTATCATTTCTCCCTAACTGCCGTGTCACTCCAGATTTCTGTCCGGAAATAATAACAAAAGCCTAGCGCCAATACCATTATGTTCCACTGTTATTTTGGTCACTCGTTGGTAAATATCTCCTCTGAAAATTTGAGCAGATATAAGCAAGTCCATAACGATACGTTGAACTGAAAAAAACTGTCCACGACACTTCACAAGTCTCTCGCTGTGCAGGGCGCTATAAATATAATTGATAATTGCACATTTGAAGCATTGATTCTGCGGTATGTAAGCGGTGACATCTTTATTTGTTGCAGAAGAGCGGGCACTGAGAAGTAAATATATGATCAATATTTTCTGACATCCAGTGACAGTTTGCTCGGTGATGACTGGTCATTATCTATGACAGTGTGATTGTGCTGAGGAACATTTTTATAAAGAGGGATTTAACACCCTAAGAAAGGTTTCACTGCTAACGTAGTGGCTTTTCTGTAGAAGCAGACTTTGGTTGAAATTTAGAGATTTCGGATGCTTTGGAATGTGAACCGTCCAACCGGGGTGGGTGGGTTCTGTTGTGTTCTGACGTGGGAACGAGCTGGGGCCTTTTGTCCAGTGGGAGACGAATGAGAAGACACTGGGGAGAACAAATCCTCGGGTAGGACCCGGTGGGAGACCCGTTTGTTCGAAATGGTTTGCGAGCGAATATCGGAAGATGCTGTGTGCTTCCACGTAGAGCGAGGGCCCAGAGCGTGAGTTCAGGATGAGCTCCAACTTGTGTACATTTGGCTGGTTAATTACAGTAGGCCGTATTCCTTTATTTCTTTCTTTGTCTTAATGACCCTTCAGTTAATTAACATTCATAAAATTAATTCCTTTAATCGTATGCAGTGTGTTGTCTGTTATAACGTGATGCTGAGTTACAACAGGGTAGTAAATTACACAACACACACAGAAAGCAGAGTTTGGGGTGACAGAGCCATTTGAATCTCACGGGTCAGGCGGGAGCAGTGAGTGTATTTCCGGGAATCACGCAGACTCGGAAATCAGGAGATTTCAGGGATATTGTTATAGTTTTACGGGGCATGCTCTGACATGTAATTTTCACTGCGTCCTCCGTGAGACTGGACAGACAATGAACTTACCAGTACACTGAATAAGCAGTGGTATTCTCTGTATGAGAGGTTGTGGGACCGAATGAACTCTGATAATAACATTACGGTGCCTGGGCTGCTGTTCGGGGCTGAGAAATTAGGGGCGTTTGGTAGGCGCGTGAGTGAAAGTAAAATAGAGGACTAAGGTCAGGGAATCATTAGGTTGATCTTGGAGTAGGTTCCAAGGAAGGTGGTTTCAATTGAACTGAAAAGGGACTGATATCCAAGCGGGAAGGTTTCCTACGGCTGCTGGCAGGGGTGGGGCGGGGTGCACAGGTGAGGGTTAAACTAGACCTGACACTGGATGGGAACAGGACTGCCCCAGAACAGGGAGTGGAGGGGTTGTGGAGACAGATGTTGTTAAAACCACACACAAAGTCAGGAATGAAAAGGTCCAGCATGGGCCGACTGGTGATCTTACCTGAAGATATTTCAATGCACGAAGCATTGTATGAAAGGCAAATGAACACAGGGCCGGAATAGGCAAGTGGAATTACTATACTTTAGCCATGAGTGAGACGCTTACGGTAGATGTAGGACTGCCAGCTCAGTATTTCGCCGCCCCGTTGTTTAACACGAAAGAGTCGGGGGGAGGGAGGTGTTGGGGGGCGGGGGCGTAGTAAATGAGGAGTGGTGGGTTACAAGTCAAGGAAAATATCATAGTCAAGTCGGACTAGAGAACTCAGCTGGTAAGACGCTCTATGTACAACGTAGTAAGAAGAAAGGTATGCCCATGGAAAAGAGGCTCTGTCTTTGGAGCGATGGTGCACGATGGGTGTGTTACAGGGCATTAAACACCATGGAACAGTCCGATAGAATTAGAGGGTCACATTTGAAGAGAAATGGCCGAACACTTCACGAAACATAAGGTTGTAATAACAGCTGGTTTGAACTTTCCACGTTTTAACTGGGGAACTGGGAACCCATGGTGTGAAAGGAATAGACGGAATAGAGGTTGTGAATAGATGTTCTGGATAGTTTCTTAAGCAGTAGATAAAAACCTGAAATGACGAAGACTGCGATTGTTGATCTTCTCTGAGGGAACGAGAGAGGACCGGTGGCAGAAGGTTGCCTCGGGGATCACTTTGCATCTACTAGTCCGCAGGCCATTAGTTTGAAGTTAAACATGCAAAAAGAGGCCTGGTTCTCGGGCTGCGATTTTAGATTGGAGACAGAAAGAATCTTGTTGGTATCAGAGAGGATTTTGCAACTGTTCTCTGGGACATTCTATTGTAAGTGGAAGGTCTTCAAAAGTGAAATTTCGAGAGCGCAAAGTTTGCACGGGCCCGTCAGAATAAATGGTAAACATAACAGGGTCGGCAACCTGGAATTTCAAGTGATATGGAGGCCCAAGTGAAGAAAGGAAATGAGGTGAATTGCAGGTTCAGTAATGTGTTTATGGGGGTGTAGGAAATGCAAGAGAACGTTTATCAAAGAGAGGAGGAGGGTGAGAGAATGATATGATTTTGTCCGAGTTGAATCGTTAAGAATGCTGCACATATCTTAAGAGCAAAAGGATTTCAAGAAACGTAATTAGTCTTCTTGAACTAGGACCATAGCTAATGCACATGTGGTGCCAAATGAGCTGATGTTTTGCATCTGTATTTATCCAGGAAACCGATACAGTCTATTGAGGAAAGCAACATTGAATCATCTTCGTGGACTCTACAGAGATTGCCGAGGAGAAGGCCTTTGCTGACTTCAGGCAGATTAGAGTGGATAAATCCCCAGAACCGGCCAAGCGAAAGGATGAACTTGCAGGAACTCTAGCAGAGATATATACATCATTCTTAAACCAGGCATAGCCAATGTTGTTCCTTTGTATAAGAAAAGCTCTAAAAATAATCCATGAAATAATAGTCTTGTGAGTCGGACATCATTCGTGGGAAGGTTGTTGGAAGGTAGTTTAACGGGCGGAATATATGATTTTCATTTTAGATATCCACTGATTAACGATAGTCCGCATGGCTTCATTAGTGGTAAATCGTGTCAAAGGTCTTACCTGGAAAGTTGATGAAGAAAAAATATAAGGTGTTGTCGACATGGAATTTTTCAAGACATTAGATCGTTTCCGGTGAGGTTCAGTCGCTCCGCTCTGAAAATCATGTGGTAAATTTATGCACCATTTTCTTTGTGAAAGGAACCACGGAATGGTAGCAGATGGTTGCCTTTCCAACTGGATACCTGTGAGCAGCGGAGTTCTAAAGAGACCGGTGCTGGTTCATTTGACGTTTACATCTGTATTAACGATCTGGATGATGATGTGCCTCAGACAGAATCAGTAATTTAAATCACACACATCAAAGTTTCTGGTGAACTTTGACGTGTGTTGCTAGAATTTCCAGCATCTGCAGAATTCCTCGTGTCAGGAATTTAATTGTTGATCATGGTGCGAGTAATGTACTCAGCTGCAGATACTTCAATGAAAGAAGTATTCTATTAAAAGGCGGATGAGACCATGGCATGAATGAGCACGTGGATTTACTATATTATCGCCATTAGTGGGATGGTTGCAGTATGAGCAGGACTGGCAGCGCAGTATTCCACCGCTCCGCTGTTTAAGATGAAGCAGAGGGGGAAGGAATAAATGAGGAGGGATGGCGTTACTAGTTAAGGAAGATGTCACATCAGGGTGGATTAGAGAACTCACCTAGTGAGGCGTTCAATGTGGAACGTAGTAATAAGAAAGGTACGGCCATGTTAAAGGGGCTTTGGCTTTGGAGCGATGAAGTATGACAGATGTATTACACGGCATCACAGCCCAGCCAAGTGTCCGTGGGAGTTAGAGGAACAAATGTGAAGAGAAATTGCTCAGAATTTCAGCAAACGTCAGTTTGTTATAGGAGCTAGGCTTAAATTTCTAGGTTTTGACTCGTACTCCCAAAGTGTAAAAGGACAAGATGGAATAGACGTTGTCATCTATTTTCTGGAATGTTTTCTTAATTAGTACATAAAAGTCCCAAGTGAGGGAGTTTGCGATATTGATTTGCATTTAGGAAAGGAGGGAGGCCAGGTGGCACCATTTTGTATAGGGGAACACGTTGCATCCAGTAGTCCGAAGGACATTAGCTTTAAAGTAAATGTGCAAAAGAAAAGCAGTTCGGGTCCGCGGTCTGCGTGCTTAAACCAGCGGACTCGAGGAGAGCCCAGCGTTCTTCCGTTGCTTAAGATAGGCTCTAATCTGTGAAATTTCAGCCCTCTGAGCTTGCTATCAGTCGTGGGAAAGTTATTAAAAGATATTGAAAGGGACCAAAGAACTTAATTGTATCCTCTGCGGCCCCACCAATTTCCGCACTTACGTCCCATGGTGTCTGATCTTTTCCCACTCGGAGTCCACAACTCGCCTCAGAAACAGAAAGCAACATTTCCAAGATTTATGAAATATCATGTAGGCTGATATTTTATTAATTACACAGTAATTGTCGAATTTATATTCTGAGCAGTATTTGACCTCCCCGAAATTGCATAGTTGGCAATAAACTGCACTGGGCCTCAGAGAATCCGATGAGATTCGAGCAGCGATGGACACGTTCTGTGGATTCAGCTTGGGAGAAGCAACCGGTCAGATGGAGTCCAATGTTAGAAAGGAGGTCACTCACCTCGGTCGAAGAGGCGGTAATGGTGAAGAGCTGAGGTGGTGAGGGAGATTTTGAAATGTTGTAGGCAGTGAAGAAGGTCAAAGGTACAATGTATATAATCCAAGCGTTATTGGGTATACGACTGGAAATAACTTTGCAGGATTATTTCTGACTTTACTGAGATTGCATTGTTTTTCGAACATTGGCCTACATAAATCAATACATTGAGCACAGGAAATGAGATTTTTGTTGGTGTAGAATAAGGCATTGCTGAGGCTGAATTTGGAGTATTGTGTGTAGCTTTGGTCGCCTACCTACAGGAAAAGATACAGAGTAAGAGTACAGAGAAAAACTACCAAGAGGTTGCCTGGTATGGACGACCTGACTGATAAGATAACCTTTCAGAGTATTGGACTTCATTCCTTGGAACTTGGAGCACTGAGCGAAGATTTGAGAGTGGTGCACAAAATTATGGGTGTATAGATATAACCATATAAACATACAACAATTACAGCACGGAAACAGACCATGTCGGCCTTTCTAGTCCGTGCCGAACTCTTACTCTCACCTAGTCCCACCGACCTGCACTCAGCCTATAACCCTCCGTTCCTTTCCTGTCCATTATCTATACAATTTAACTTTAAATGACATCATCGAATCTGCCTCAACCACTTCTGCTGGAAGTTCATTCCACACAGCTACCACGCTCTGAGTAAAGACGTTCCCCCTTATGTTACCCCTGAATTTCGGCCCTTTTAAATCTCAAATCTTGTTTGAATCTCCCCCACTCTCAATGGAAAAAGCCTATGCACTTCAACTCTATCTACCCACCTCATAATTTTAAATACCTCTATCAAGACCTCCCTCAACCTTCTGCGCTCCAAAGAATAAAGACCCAACTTGTTCAACGACTCTCTGTAACTTAGGTGATGAAACCCCAGTAATATTCTAGTAAATCTTCTCTGTACTCTCTCTATTTTGTTGACATCTTTCCTATAATTCGGTGACCAGAACTGTACACAATTCTCCAAATTTGGCCTTACCAATACGTTGTACAATTTCAACATTACATCCCAACTCCTATACTTAATGCTCTGATTTATAAAGGCCAGCATACCAAAAGCTTTCATCACCACCTTATCCACATGAGATTCTACCTTCAGGGAACTATGCACCATTATTCTTAGATCCGCCTGTTATACTGCATTCTTCAATGCCCTATCATTTACCGTGTATGTCCTATTTTGATTAGACCTACCATAATGTAGCAGCTCACAATTATCAGCATTAAACTCTGTCTGCCATTTTTCAGCCCACTCTTCTAACTGGCCTAAATCTGTCTGCAAGCTTTGAAAACCTACTTCATTATCCACAGCTCCACCTATCTTAGTATCATCTGCACACTTGCTAATCCAATTTACTACCCCATCATCCAGATCATTAATGTATACGACAAACAACGTTGTACCCAGTACAGATCCCTGAGGCACACCACTCATCACTGGACTCCAATCTGACAAACAGTTATTCACCACTACAGTCTGGCGTCTCCCATCCAGAAACTGCTGAATCCATTTTACTACTTCAATATTAATACCTAATGATTGCACCTTCCCAACTAACAGTCCATGTGGAACCTTGTCAAAAGCCTTACTGAAGTCCATATAGACAACATCCTCTGCTTTACCCTCGTCAACTTTCCTAGCAACGTCTTCAAAAAAATAATTTAAAAAAAGATTTGTCAAACATGACCTTCCACGCACAAATCCATGTTGTCTAATCCTAATCAGACGTTTTCTATCCAGATAATTATATATACCATCTCTAAGAATACTTCCATCAATTTCCCCACAACTGACGTCAAACTCACAGCCTGATAATTGCTAGGTTTACTCTTAGAACCCTTTTTAAACAATGGAACAACATGAGCAATAAAACAATCCTCCGGCACCATCTCCGTTTCTAATGACATTTAAGATATTTCTGTCAGAGCCGCTCCTATTTCCACACTAACTACTCTCAAGGACCTAGGAAATATCCTGTCAGGACCCGGAGACTTATCCACTTTTGGTATTCCTTAAAAGCTCCAGTACTTCCTCTGCTTTAATCATCATAGTTTCCATAACTTCCCTACCTGTTTGCCTGATCTTGCACAAGTCAATATTCTTCTGCCCAGTGAATACCGAGGAAAAGAAATTGTTTTGCTTGGCCCAAATCTCTTCTGGCTCCACACATAGCTGTCCACTCTGATTCTCTAAGGGACCAATTTAATGCCCTCACTATCCTTTTCCTATTAATACAACTGTAGAAACCCTTTGGTTTTATTTTCACCTTACTTGCCAAAGCAACCTCATATCTTCTTTTATCTTTTCTAATTTCTTTCTTAAGATTCTTTTTACATTCTTTATATTTCTGCAGCACCTCATTTACTCCACGCTGCCTATATTTATTGTAGATATCTCTCTTTTTTCCGAACCGTGTTTCCAATATCCCTTGAAAACTATGGCTGTCTCAAACGCTTAACCTTTCCTTTCAACATAACAGGAACATAAAGATTCTGTACCCTGAGAATTGCACCTTTAAATGACCTCCATTACTCTATTACATCCCTCCCATAAAACAATTTGTCGAAATCCACTCCTTCTCAGTCCTTTCGCATCTCCTCAGAGTTAGTCTTTCTCCAATGAAAAATATCAACTCTGGGTCCAGACCTATCCTTCTCCATAATTATATTGAAATTAATGGCATTGTGATCACTGGACCCGAAGTGCTCCCCAACACAAACCTCCGTCAACTGCCCTATCTCATTCCCTAAAAGGAGATTCAACACTGCTCCTTCTCTGGTTGGTACCTCTATGTATGGCTGCAAAAGAAAGATCCTGCACACATTTTACAAACTCCAAACCGTCCAGCCCTTTTACAGTACTTTTACATTATGGGCTTCCCAGTCTATGTTTGGAAAATTAAAATCTCCCACAATCACAAACTTGTGTTTACTCCAAATATCTACTATCTCCTTACAAATCTGCTAGGATAAATGCAGGTTGGAATTTTCCACTGAGTTTGGATGCACTAACGATCAGAGTCATGTGTTAATGGTGGAAGGTTTAAGGGCAACATGAAGCAGTTTGCAGTTGGAAGGCGGAAGGTCAGGCAAAGTCTATGGAATTGAATAAAAATTCGACTTTTCGAGCCGAGACGCTTCGGAGAAATTAGAAATGAAGAAGCAACATTGATTGATTAGGAAGGTTTTGGTTGCTGTTCTGTGAGATTCGCAGCGCAGTGTCTCTGTGTAATCAGCTGCCTGGACACGCAAATTTCGTTCTGCTGAAATCAAATCCACCGTCACCCTTGTTCAGTTGTGAATACTGTGTCTTTAATACATTAAACCATTTCTACTAAAGTGAAGACCAATAGAACTTTTAACAGTCTAAAGAAGGCTACCAGGGCCCAAAAGCTGCGTAGTTATTTTTAACCCTAATCCAATCATCCGCAGTTGTTTTAAAACATATTTTTTTGCGATTTGAACAAATCAGACCGTATCATCCTTAACTTTTGCCACCTTTTAACTGATGTTGATGTGCGGCTGAGAGTGCGATGGGGAGTGTGGGTGAGGGGAAGGAAGAGGCAGAAGGAGATTGCATGGGTGAGCATGGAGAAGGGATGGGGCACGGTGTGTGTGAAAGGTGCAGATAGGGAAGCTGAAGGTGGATGAATATGTGGGCAAGAAGAGGGATCGAGAGTGTGCAGAGTGGAGAGAGAGAGGAGAGCGGAGACATAAAAAGATATAGACAGTACAGACAGAGCGAAATTGTGAGAGAGGGGGAATAGGAGGTAGAGTGCACGGGTAAGTGAGAGGTATAGAGCGTGGGATGTTGGAAAGGCTCACAAATCAAACAGAGAATTATAGGCCACACTAATATTTTGAAACAACGACTTATATTTCGTCTTCGAAACAAAAGAGTGCAACAAGATTTACAAATAAATGACTCCGAATTGCTTTTACATATACGAAAAATAAAATGGACCAGTGACTCGGAATGTAAACCCGGCCCAATGCGATGACAAAAAATAAAGCCTGAACGTTTATCCCTGACCGCCGGGTCACCTGTGATATCAATCCACAAATAAGTACAAAAGCCCAGGGCGAATACTGTACCATTATGTTTCACTGTTATCTTATTCATTCGTTGGTAAATATCTCCTCTGAAATGTTTATCAGGTATAAGCAAGTCCATTAGGTTATGTTGTAAGGAAATCCTGTCCACATCACTTCAGACATATCCCCCTGTGCAGGGCGCTTTAAATATCTTTGATAACAGCACATTTGTGATAGTCATTCTGCAGTATGTCAGTTGTGCCGGTTTTATTTGCTACAAATGGCGAGCACTGAGAAGTAAACATATGGCCAATATTTTCTGACAACCAGTGACAGTGTGGTGGGTTATGACTGGGCATTATCACTGGCAGTGTGATGTGCTGACGAGCATTTTTATAAAGATGTGTGTCACACCCTGGAAGAAGACTTTATTGCTATTGTAATGGTCTATATGGAGAAGCCGTGTTTGTAGAACATAGAACATAGAATAGTACAGAACAGTACAGGCCATTCGGCCCACAATGTTGTGCCGACACTTAAACCCTGCTTCCCATATAACCCCACACCCCACTTTAAATTCCTCCATGTACCTGTCTAGTAGTCTCTTAAATTTCCCGAGAGTATCTCCCTCCACCACTGACTCAGGCAGTGCATTCCACGCACCAACCCTCTCTGAGTGAGAAATCTTCCTCTAAAATCTCCCTTGAACTTCCAACCCCTTACCAGAAAGCCATGTCCTCTTGTATTGAGCAGTGCTGCCCCAGGGAAGAGGTGCTGTCTGCCCACTCTATCTGTTCCTCTTAATACCTTGTACACCTCTATCATGTCTCCTCTCCTCCTCTATCTCTCCAAAGTGTAAAGCCCTAGCTCCCTTAATCTATGATCATAATCCATACTCTCTAAACCAGGCAGCATCCTGGTAAATCTCCTCTGTACCCTTTCCAATGCTTCCACATCCTTACTATAGTGAGGCGACCAGAACTGGACACAGTACTCCAAGTGTGGCCTAATCAGAGTTTTATAGAGCTGCATCATTACCTCGCAACTCTCAAATGCTATCTCTCGACTTATGAAAGTTAATACCGCATAAGCTTTGTTAACTTCCCCATCTAACTGTAAGGCAACATTCGTTTAGTTTATAGCTGGAGATTTCCGATGCGTCGGAATGTGAGCCGTCCAATGAGCGGGGTGTGCTTTTCTGTTGTGTACTGACGCCGTTGTGAGCCGGGGCCTTTTGTTCGGCGGGAGACGAAGAGAGAAGACGCAGGGGAGAACCAGTGTCGGATAGGGCCCGGTGGGAGACCATTTGTTCGAAATGGATTGCGAGCGACGATCGGAAGGTGGTGAGAGCTTCCACGCAGACCGAAGACCAGCGCATCAGTGACAGAAACGTTCAAGATGAACTCCAACATGTTCACATTTGACTGGCTAATTATAACACGCCCTTTTTCTTTCTTTATTTCATTTCTTTAATGACCCTTTAGTTACGTAACATTAAGTAAATATGATTCCTTTAATCACATGCAGTGTGTTGACTGTTATTTCTTGGCACAGATATACAACAGCGTAGCAAATTACACCGTACCCACACAAACCAGGGATTGGGGTGGCAGAGCCATCTCACGGGATTGACGGGAGCAGAGTGCGTATTTCGTAGACTTAAACAGACAAAGAAACAGGGTCGGTCAGCGATATTGTTATCGTTGTATGGGTCATGGTTTTATATGTAGTTTAAACTTTGTCCATCGTGAGACTCGAGTAGCAATGGAATTACCAGTATACTGCGAGAATGTTCTGAATAAGAAGTGGTATTCTCTGTGCGAGAGACCGGGTGACTGAATAAGCTGTGATAATTACATTGCAGTATTGATGGAACTGGACAAGCAATGACATTTTCTATGTTGCCGGTGGCATGTCAGAGAAAGCACTGATAACACCAGCGAGGTCTATGATGGCCCTGCAGAACAGTGACAGATTTTCTCATTGCTGTAATGGACCCATTGGAAAGAGGAAAACACGGCACTCATCCTCACGACGCACAGAAATCATAAAATCATCTGTCTCATATCTCTTGTGTTTCTCAATGTATGGTGAAGTATCATTATGTTCTTTGGAAACGTCCTTCTCATTTGAACAATATATTTGTATGAATTATTGTTATTTTAAACGAACATGAACCGCCATAACAGAAAAAGAACAGATATTTTTCGGAGTATTCGACAGACATCAGGTGTGCAGCAGAATGGGAAAATATTGAATTTGGGGAGGGAAGGAACTATGCAATTGCGTAAAATCGTGAGATCATAAATTGGGAACAGATGTACGGGGAAATGCACTAAATTAATATAGAGATTGTTAATAGAGAACTTGTATTGGGCTTTTCATAGAATTGACTCAATGGAGAAGGAAAGGAATGATAGGGTATGGAGACATGGCTCATAATAAATATGAAAACCCTTCTCAAGAGGAAGACGGAAGCGCACTTTACGAAGCAAGGGTCAGAGAAGGCTCGAGTATTACAAGGCATCTAGGAAGGGAGCTGGAAATGGACCTAATATTGCGCGAAGGGAATAGCAGAAGGCGTTGCTGAGTAGGATGAAGGAAACAATCCGGAGGTATAGACGCACATGAGAATAGGGAGGACTGATCATGGATAAAACCGGGAACGTGCTGGAGTAACAGGGGAGCAGCAGCTGTCAGTAATGAATAATTTGCTTCAGTATTCACACATGGGAGGGGCATTAACCGCTCGGAAAGCCACTTGGAGAGTGTTTAAAGCAGGGGTAAATAGGTTCTGATTAGACTGGACATCAAAGGGAACGGGAAGAAGCTGGCAGAATGGAGTTGTGGGAATGGTAAATCAGTCATAATGGAATTTTGGAGCAGAATGGTCCGAATTTTCTAATTCGGCATCAATTAGAGGAGGACTTGGAAGTTTTAAAGACAATGCAGAATAGATTTACCGAGAAGCTACTCAGGTGAGAGATCAAGTCTAATGATGAAACGTTGAGGATTCTCTGCATTTTGGATTTTGTGCAAAGGAATATGGCAGAATTCATGATAGAAGAGTATAAGGTGTAAGCGGTATTGAGGGATTGCGCAGCAAGACATTATCTTGGGAGTAAGTGGCTAATAGGAGGGACATAACATTAAGATAATCGGAGGAAGTTATAGCGCGCTGTGACATGTAACCTTTTTTTTCCACACAGATAATGCTTCGCGGCTGGTGTTCGGTGCTGAGACATTAGCGATATTTCAGACATGCATGAGTGAAAGCAAAATAGAGGACTAACCTATGGGAGTCATTATGTTGAACTTGGAATATGTTCTAAGGAATGTGGTTTGCACCTGAATTGAAAGGGGACTGATATCCTTGCGGGAACAGGACTGCCCCAGAGCAGAGAGTGGAGAGATTGTAGAGACAGATGTTGTTATGACGATAGTCAAAGTCAGGAATGAAAAGGTTCAGCATGGGTCGACAACTGTGCTCAGCTGCAGATATTCCAATACAAAAAGCATTGCATGAAAGCCAGCTGAGCTCAGGGCTCGTGTAACTACTATATTTAACCATTAAGAAGCAAAGGGGATGCATTAAATGAGATTGTAGGGCACTACATAACAACCATCAGTCCGATTGATTTAGAAGATGACATTTGAAGAGAAATTGCAGAAAATTGCAGGAAACATAGGTTGTGATAACAGCTGATTTTAACTTTCCAATTTTTGACTGCGACTTCCATAGTGTAAAAAAACTAGATGGAATATTGGTTGTGAGATATATTGTGGAAAGTTTTTATTTTTTAAGCACCAGATAAAAGTCCCAAATGAACGACTGGACGATCCTTGATCTGCATTCAATGAACGAGGCAGGGTAGGTGGCAGAAGTTTTTCTAGCCCATAAACTTGGTATCCAGTAGTCCGCAGGCTATTAGTTTGAAAGTATCTAAGCAAAAAGCAGCCTTGTTCTTGGATTGAGATTTTAGATTGGACATATTTTAATCTTGCTGGTGTCAGAAACGATGTTGCAAGTGTCGACTGGGACAGGCCGTTTTCTGTCAAAGGTGTACGTGGTAGGTGGGAGTTCTTCAAAAGTAAAATTTTGAGAGAACAAAGTTTGTACGGACCTGTCACAATAAAGAGTAAACCTAACAGGTGTCGAGAACTTGGAATTTCAAGTGATATGGAGGCTCAAGTGAAGAAAGAACAGGAGATGAATTACAGGTGCAATGAGGTGCTTATCGAGTGCAGGGAATGCAAGAGAACACTTTAGAAAGAGAGCAGAAGAGTTAAGAAAGGATGATTTTGCCCTAGTTCAATCGTAAGGAATGTTGCACATAGTTTCAGAGCAAAAGGATTTCAAGAGACATAATTAGACCACTGGGAGGTGAGAATTGGACAATAGCGAATCCAAATGTGGTGCTAAAAGCGCTCATTTTTTTGCATCCGTATTTATCTAGGAGTCGGATGCAATTTATCGAGGTAAAACAAAACTGAATCAACTTCCCGGGCTCAAAACAGATTACAAAGGTGGAGACGTTTGGATGAGGCACATTAGAGTGGATAAATCACCCGAACCTGACAAGGTGTTCCTTCGGACCTCGCGAAAGGAAAAACTTGCAGGAACCCTAGCAGAGATATTTACATCATTCTTAAACAAGATAACTGGAGGGTAGCAAATGTTGTTCCGTTTGTTTAAGAAATGCTCTAAAAAAAACCCTATAATTTTATTGTCTTGTGAGCCTGACATCACTAGTGGGAAAGTTATTGGAAGGTATTTTAATGGGCCGGATACATGAGTTTCTTTTTAGATATTGACTGATTAACGATAGGCCATATAGCTTCGTTTGTGGCAAATCGTGTCAAAGAAGTTACCAGGAATGTTGTTGAAGAAAAAATATAGGCTGCTGTCGACGTGGAATTTTGCAAGACATTTGACAGTTTCCCGCAATGTTGAGTCATTCTGCTATGAAAATGAGTTAGTAAATTTATGAGACATTTGCTTTGTGAAAGGAACCAGAGATTGGTAGCAGTTGGTTGCCTCTCTGACTGGATACCTGTGACTAGCGGAGAACTGCACAGACTGGTGCTGGCTCCTTTGCTGTTTACATCTGTATCAACGATTTGGATGATAATGTGCTAAATTGCATCAGGAAATTTGTGGATGCTGCCAAGACAGGGAGAATGATAGACAGAGAGGAATAGTATCATGGTGTGTGGTCGAATATAGAGCAGCTGGGAACAAATTGGCTAAGGGTAATACTGCCGTAAAAGAAAGTTGTTGGCATATTATCCGTCAGAAATCAAAGTACATTATGCAGGTGATAAAATGTCATCTTCAGTTTGGATAAGGTATGGCTGAGGCCACACATGAATTATTATGAGGTATGGTAAACTTCCTACAGGGAATATGTACGTAAATACGTTGAAAAGGGTGCAGAGAAAATTTACAAGGACTTTGGCCCGACAGGTGGACCTGAGATACAAGGAAATCGATCATGAGTTTTGACTTCAATCCCTGATGCGTAGAGAATTAAAATGAGACTGCTTTCATTACTCTCTATATCTACACCCATCTTAATTTTATATACCTCTGTCGCTTCTTTCTTCTATGCTCCAGGGAATAAAGTCCTAACCAATTCAACCTTTCTCAGTAGCTCAGTTTCTCAAGTCCCGGCAACATCCTTGTAAACCTTTTCTGCACTCTTTCAACCTTAGTAATATGCTTCCTGTAATTTGGTGACCAAAACTGCAAACAATACTCTAAACCTGGCCTTACCAATGCATTATACAACCTCGCCATAACATTCCAACTCTCATACTCAATACTTTGAATTATAAAGGCCTTTGAGATAAGGACGGAAGCTCTCTTTACGACCCTATTTATCTGTGACACCATTTTTAGGGAACTTTGTATCTGTATTCCCCGGTCCCTCTGTTCTACAGCACTCCTCAGTGCCCTACCATTTACCTTGTATTTTCTACTTTGAATTGTCCTTCAAAAGTGCCATACCTCACACTGGTCTGTATTAAACTTCATCTGCCATTTTTCAGCCCATTTTTCCAGCTGGTCCAAATCCCTCTGCAAGCTTTGAAATCCTTCCTCACTCTCCACTACACCTTCAATCTTTGTATCATCAGCAAAGGATACTTTAGACGTGTGGGTATGGAGGGCTATGCCGACTGAAGTAGGCAATTTAAATATCTCGGCCGAAGGGCCGGTTTCTGTGCTGTTCTTTCCTAAGGGACCATGACTACCTGACCACTGATTCATAACACAGAAACAGGTTGATTATATCGAAATCCGAAATGACTATAGTTTGATTTATTCACCGAGAATATTCTAACAGCGTGGATAATTTTGTAGCATCTCAGCAGGTCCCGCAACAACAACAAAACGAATAACATATAGAGGTTTCGTGCCGTCACACTTTACTGCAACTGGAATGTGAGGGTTGTTTTTCTGTGAGAATCTGATCTAAGAGTCTGTCTACAAGCAGTCACATTCCTCAGAATAGGGAGTGTACGTTCTGTTAAAATGAAATCGAACTGGTTCGACATTCCAATGTGACCAAAGTAATTTAAATTATGCTTAGCGACAGCTAAGGTACCGGAGGATTTGAGTTCGCTTACGAAAGGCTCAGAGACTCAGCCAAGTAATTACAAGCCAGTGCTCCTGACATCAGTGGTGGGAAAGTCATTTGAAAGACCGAATTTGTGAGAATTTCAATAAACAGAATGGATTGGGTATAACTTTGTGTATTCATGGCAATCTTATAGAGTGTTTCGAAGAGGTTACGAATAATACTATTCGGAACTTTGATGAAAGCAAGGCAGGGTACATTGTTTATCTGTACTTTATCAAGAAATTCAACAAGTTGCCGCGTGGGAAGTTTGTCAACAAAATCCTCGTTATTCAAGATGAGGTGGAAAATTGGAGTGGACATTGAAATTGCGGAAATGGTGGATAGTGCTATTGAATGGTTGCCTCCCTGACTAGAGGCCCGTGTATAGTGGAGTGCCAGAGGGATCGGTGTTGGATGCATTGTTTGTTACCTATAGGAATGCTCTGGATGATAATGTAATTAATTGGATCTGTAGACTTGCCGATGACACTAAGATTGGAGGTGTAGCCAACAGCCAGGAAGTCCATCAGAACTTTCAGCAGGATCTGTACTAGGTAGGAAAATCTGCTAAAATTAGCAGAAGTAAAATTAATGCAGGAAAATGTAGGGTATTGCACTTCAGTTCGACCAACTAAGGTAGGTCTCACACATTAGAAAGTAGGGCAATGAGGTGTGCCGTAAAGCGAAGTGATTTAGGATTACAGGTTCAGAATTAATCGACATTTGCGGCATAGGTAGATAGGGTCGTAAGATAAGCTTTTGGCACACTGGCCTTCATAAGTCAAATTATTGAGTATAGGAGATGGGATGTTATGCTGAAGTCATATTACACATTGGCGTGGCCTAATTTGGAATATTGAGTGCCGTTTTGTTCACCTACCTACAGGAAACATGCAACTATGGTTAAAATAGTACAATGAAATTTAAAAGGATTTTGGCGGTATTGGAGTACCTGGGTAAAACAGAAAGGTGGAATAGATTAGTTTTTTATTCCTTGGAAAGTATAAGATCTAAAGGAGATTTGATAGAGGTATACTAAATTGTGAGCGGTGTAGGTAGGGTAAATGGAATAGGGGAGTGGAGAGAGAGGTATCGATGAGGGCGAGAGAGGGGATTAAAGAGAGGGAAGAGAATGGAGCGAGAGGGAGAGAGAAATTATAGCGGGGTATGCAGCCGTTGAAAGAGGGGTGCAGGACGAGAGTTGGAGTGCGACAAGATAGTGTGAGGGGCTCGAGCAGGGAGCGAAAGCGACAGAGACGTGCAAGAGTGTGCTAAGGAAGCTTACGGAGTGGCAGAGTCGGGGAGATGGTATGCAGATGGAGAACACAAGTGTGATGACTGTTTTAATCATCTTCTCCCTCTCCTGCCCTTCTCTTTTCACACTGCACCTTACCTAGACTCTGACTGCTCTGCCCTCTCCACTCGCCGTGCCCCAGGACAAGGATGGTGATTATCGACGCTGACCAGTCCGAAGGCTTGGCCCTCAACACCAGTTTGTCCAGAAAGCCAGCCAGCTACTCATCTTCCCTTTGATGCGGCCTGGTTATGACACCTTTCCAGCTCTATGTCCTGTAAGGCTCAGTGCTCCATTCCATCCCGGGTGCCATTTTAAAACCACGCGTCACTTCTACCCTGCTAACCATTTTAAATTGGGATATCAATCCTTTTCCGACTCCTATTTGTAATCAGGACACAATTCCTTCCCTGGTGATCATTTTCAATTAGTACGTCATTCCATCCCAGTCGGACATTTTAACGTAGGTGCAAGTCAGTGAAGAGAATACTTCAGAATGAAAGCAGAAGTGTCATCGAAGGCCTGCTGTTGCCTTAGCAGACAAGTTGGAGGAGAATCCTAACGGATGCTACAGGTACGTTCAGAGGAAAGTGATTTCAGGGTCAGAATGGATTCTCTGGAATATCACAATGAGAGTATAGCCAATCCATATCTGGAGACAAAACGGATGATTATTTTTTGTACATCTGTATTTACTCAGCAAACAGAGACAGAGTCTATAGAAACACCGTTTTCACAGAATCTATACAGATTACAGAGAAGGATGTGTCTACTGTCCTCTGGAAAATTCCCTGGACCTGGAGAGTTGTTCACTGGGACACTACGGGAGAAAGAAGTTGCCGGATCCCTAGCAGAGATGTTTATATCATCCTTAGGCCAGAGGGCTGGATGATAGCCAATGCTGTTCAGCTGTTTAAGAGCGATTTAAAATAATCCCTGAAATTATAGGCCTCTGAGCTTGACATCAGTAGAGAGAAGGTTATTGGGAGGTATTCTAGCGGACCAGAAGTATGAGTGTTTGGATAGATAATGGCTGATTAAGGATACTCAGCAATTCTTCGTAAGTGGTAAGTCGTGTCAAGGAAGGTACCAGGAGTGTGGATGAGGGCACGGCAGTGGATGTTGTATACATGGATCTTAGCAAGACAGTTGACAAGGTCCTTCATGGAAGATTTGGTCTCTCGGCTTTGAGAATGAGGTAGTAAATTTGATGAGACCATTGGTTTGAGGATGAAGCCAGAAAGTGGTAACAGATGGTTGCCTCACTGATTGGAGACCTATGATAAGGGCGTACTGCAGGGATTTGGAAATTTTAAACACTATGCGGAATAGATTTACCGAAATGCTACTTAATTAAGAGAAAAAAAAAATATGAGGAAACGATAAGGGATCTCTGGTTTCTGCCTCTGAAGAGGACTATGATAAATTTCTTGATAGAAGACTATAAGGTAATAGGAGGTATTGAGAGATTGGACAGCCAGAGATGATCGAGGGCTTAAGTGGTTAATAGGAGACACGTGAGTGAAAGGAAAAAGTAAGGGGTTAAACGGAGAGAATGGTTTCGTTGATCTTGGAGTCGACTGCAAAGAAATGAAGGTACTAGTCGCTTTAGCGGGAAGGTTTACTAGGGCTGCTCGAGGTGGGTGGGCGGGGATGGTGGGAGGTGGGAGGGTAAAACTAGACATTGAAATGATGGGAACAAGACTACCGCGGAACAGAGAGTGGAGAGGTTGTGGAGACAGAAGCTGTGAAGACCTCAGACAAAATCAACAATTTAAATGTTGAGCATGGTTCGAATAATGTCCTCAGCTGCAAATTATACAATGTATTGTATGAACGGCGAAAGAGCCCAGGGCATGAATAAGCACGTCGAATCGCTATATTTTCGACGTTAGTGAGAGGGTTGGAGGAGGAGCAGGCCTGGCAGCGGAGTACTCCACCTCTCAGTTGTTTTAGATAAAGCGGATGGGGAAGCATTGAATGAGAAGAGGTGGCGTTAATAGTTAAGAAAGCTGTCACAGTCCCGTTGTGTCATAACGGGGGCGCTGGGAGCAGACGCAAAAGCAAGACACAGACACAGAAGTATCAGGAACAGGATTACGTATGCAAAGAAAACGGGGGAAGTGGGGAAGAAACGACGCTGGACGAGACTAAGATACAGGACCTAGTCTAGGACGAGACTAGGGAAACGGGATCAGGACAAGGAAAAAGGAACTTGGAACGTGGCTGGAACTCCGAGCAGGAGACCAGACAAGGACCCAGAACCTGGGTCTTGACTCGGGCTCGGACCCCGGAACTAGGCGAGGACATGACGTGGCTACAGAACAGGACGTGGAATTCCAGAACAGGACGTGGAACTCCTTCACAGGACGAGGCACATGGACAGTACGAGAACTCAAAGCCTTGACTTGGACAGGACGAGGTTCCCAACTCAACGATAGACAGTTCCTTATATTGAAACTGCAAAGCTCCGGTTACGCTCCGGTGGTAGAACTTGACAAGGTTGCCGGGCAAGGCTCCGGGAAAGGCTTCAGGCAGAAGGTGAAAGGAAAGGGAAGGGAAGGGAACAGTCCAGCAACTGCAGCGGAACCCAGGAGCTGTTTATGTAGCATGCCCAAAGCCAGAATTATGTGCCTCAATTAAAGCACACAACAGGACAAGGGAAAACCGGATAACCTGGAATATGGATCGATGGAACGGACCGTGAAACTGAATACGGACTTCACGGACCGGACCATGAGAGGTTGGAGTGGAAAACTAACCTAGTGACCCGCTCTATGTGGAACGGAGTAACAAGAAAGATATGTCCATGTTGAAGGATCTTTGGCTTTGGAGAGATTGCGTTTGATGTTTATGCTACAGGTCATGAAGCTTATCTACAGTCCACAGTCCGAAGGAGTTAGAGAAATATACTTGAAACTAAGAAAACATAACTTAGTTATATAACGTGATTTTAAACTTCCAAGTTTTATTTCAGACTCCCACAGTAAAAAAGGACAAGATGGAGTAGAGGTTGTCAAAAATCTACTGGAAATTTCTCATAAAGAAGTCGATAAATGTCCTGAACGATACCTGATCTGTATTTACAGAATGAGAGAGGGCAGTTGGCAGAAGATCGTGCAGGGAAGATTTTGCATCTGGTCGTCCTAAGGACATCAGTTTCAAATTAAATAGGCAATTAAAAAATGCGGTTGTGCTTTGCGATGCTTAAGTTTTTTTCACTGTTGCTTCCCTTATTGACCGAGCTATTCCCAGAATATGTCCACAATTCGCTTAAGGGAGCTAAAGCAACATTTCCATGTTTTTTTTATGTGCTCACTGTTTATTAATTAAAGAATATTTGTCGAATCTATTTTCTAGACGTTATTTGAAACTACAGTACCTCCCCGAGTTGGCGCAGTTGGCAATAAACTCCTCTGGGGCTCAGAAAATCCAATGAGGTTCCTGAATTGATGGACACGTTGTAGGGATACAGATTGGGGAGAAGCAACAGGTCAGATGTAGTCTAATGTAGGAAATGAGTTCACCCAGTTCTGTAGAAGAGACAGAATTGGTGGAGGATTGAGGTGGTGAGGGAGGTGTTGCAATGAGGTAGCTACTGGGTGATAGCAAAGTAAAATGTATATAATCGAAGCTTTATCGGGTATACGAATGGTAATAACTTTCCTACGTTATTTAGGGCTTCACTGAGATTACATTGCTTTTGGCACATTTGTCTTCATAAACTAATACTTTGAATACAGGAGATGGGAAACATGTTTGAACCTCTATGAGGCATTTCTGAGGCCGAATTAGGAGCATCCTGTGCATCTTGGTCACCTACCTACAGGAAGTTTACAGTAACGAGAAGAGAGAAAAATTACTGGAAATTTGCCCAGAATGGAGGACATGAGCCATGAGGAAATTTTGAATAGGATGGGGATTTATTTTTTGGAAATCAGAACAATGAGGGACGATTTGATAGAGGTACATGCAAAGATGAGTGGTAGTTATAGGGTAAATGCAAGTAGGTATTTGCATTGAGTTTTGGGGGACTTACAATCAGAGCTCAAGTGTTAAGTGGGGAAGGTGAAAAGTTTAATGGGAACATGAAAGAAAGCTTGCTCATACAGAGGGTTGTAAGATTGTAAAAATAGCTGCCTGAAGAAACGGTACAGGCCCGCATGTCCGACAGAATAGGGAGTGACCTTTCTACTGAAATTAACTCCACTCTCACTCTCTTTCACCTGCGAACACTGTCTTTAACATTGCAATTAAATACCTCTGCTGCAGGGAAAAGCGTTATAACTTTTAACCTTATAAAGAAAATTTCTCAGAGTGAGAATATGCATTTTATTTCTGTC
Organism: Mobula birostris; assembly: GCF_030028105.1. Lineage (NCBI taxonomy): Eukaryota > Metazoa > Chordata > Chondrichthyes > Myliobatiformes > Myliobatidae > Mobula > Mobula birostris. The sequence continues at coordinate 76,876,972 of NC_092382.1, forward strand.
TTTTTAAATCTTTTTATTGAATAAGTATACAAAAACGTAAGCCATATAGGCACTAATACACTGCTAGAATATAATAAAATTACAGGAAATATTAATACAAAGAAAAATAATACAAACAATGTAATTTAAACATAATACCAAGGTAACATAACAGTATACTAATTTTTATATATATCAATAGAGAAAAGGAAAAAAAAAAACCAAAAAAAACCCACCGTGCAACTAACTAAAAGCAAAGCAAAGCAATGGGCTAACTTGAAACCAAATAGAGTTAAAAAAACTTAAAATCACGTCCTCAATCCCGACCTCCATTAAAAACAGTAAAAAAAAACAAGAAGGGTATATATTACATTAAATGAAAATATCGAATAAAAGATCTCCAAGTCTGTTCAAATTTAAATGAAGAGTCATAAAGATTGCTTCTAAGACCAATGGAAGACCGATGGAACCTTTAAAGAAGGTTACCAGGGGCCAGAAGCTGCATAGTTATTTTTAACCCTAATCCAATCATCCGCAGTTGTTTTAAAACATTTTTTTTTGCCATTTGAACAAATCAGACCGTATCATCCTGAACCTTTGCCACCTTTTAACTGATGTTGATGTGCGGCTGAGAGTGCGATGGGGAGTGCGGGTGAGGGGAAGGAAGAGGCAGAAGGAGAGTGCATGGGTGAGCATGGAGAGGGGATGGGGCACGGTGTGTGTGAAAGGTGCAGATAGGGAAGCTGAAGGTGGATGAATATGTGGGCAAGAAGAGGGATCGAGCGTGTGTAGAGTGGAGAGAGAGAGGAGAGGGGAGACATAAAGAGATATAGACAGTGCAGACAGAGCGAAATTGTGAGAGAGGGGGAATAGGAGGTGGAGTGCACGGGTAAGTGAGAGGTATAGAGCGTAGGATGTGGGAAAGTCTCACTAATCAACCAAATAATTATAGGCCACGCTAATATTTTGAAACAACGACTTATATTTCGTCTTCGAAACAAAAGAGTGTAACAAGATTTACAAATAAATGACTCCGAATTCCTTTTACATATACGAAAAACAAAATGGACCAGTGACTCGGAATGTAAACCCGGCCCAATGTGATGACAAAAAATAAAGCCTGAACGTTTATCCCTGACCGCCGGGTCACCTGTGATATCAATCCACAAATAAGTACAAAAGCCCAGGGCGAATACTGTACCATCATGTTTCACTGTTATCTTATTCATTCGCTGGTAAATATCTCCTCTGAAATGTTTATCAGGTATAAGCAAGTCCACATAACGTTATGTTGAAAGGAAATCCGGTCCACATCACTTCAGACATATCCCCCTGTGCAGAGCGCTTTAATTATCTTTGATAACAGCACATTTGTGATAGTGATTCTGCAGTATGTCAGTTGTGCCGGTTTTATTTGCTACAAATGGCGAGCACTGAGAAATAAACATATGGCCAATATTTTCTGACAACCAGTGACAGTGTGGTGGGTTATGACTGGGCACTATCACTGGCAGTGTGATGTGCTGACGAACATTTTTATAAAGATGTGCGTCACGCCCTGGAAGGAGACTTTATTGCTATTGTAATGGTCTATATGGAGAAGTCGTGTTTGTAGAACATAGAACATAGAATAGTACAGAACAGTACAGGCCATTCGGCCCACAATGTTGTGCCGACCCTTAAACCCTGCTTCCCATATAACCCCACACCCCACCTTAAATTCCTCCATGTACCTGTCTAGTAGTCTCTTAAATTTCCCGAGAGTATCTCCCTCCACCACTGACTCAGGCAGTGCATTCCACGCACCAACGCTCTCTGAGTGAGAAATCTTCCTCTAATATCTCCCTTGAACTTCCAACCCCTTAGCTCCCTTAATCTATGATCATAATCCATACTCTCTAAACCAGGCAGCATCCTGGTAAATCTCCTCTGTATCCTTTCCAATGCTCGCACATCCTTCCTATAGTGAGGCGACCAGAACTGGACACAGTACTCCAAGTGTGGCCTAATCAGAGTTTTATAGAGCTGCATCATTACCTCGCAACTCTCAAATGCTATCTCTCGACTTATGAAAGTTAATACCGCATAAGCTTTGTTAACTTCCCTATATAACTGTAAGGCAACATTCGTTTAGTTTATAGCTGGAGATTTCCGATGCGTCGGAATGTGAGCCGTCCAATGAGCGGCGTGTGCTTTTCTGTTGTGTACTGACGCCGTTGTGAGCCGGGGCCTTTTGTTCGGCGGGAGACGAAGAGAGAAGACGCAGGGGAGAACCAGTGTCGGATAGGGCCCGCTGGGAGACCATTTGTTCGAAATGGATTGCAAGCGACGATCAGAAGGTGGTGAGAGCTTCCACGCAGACCGAAGTCCAGCGCGTGAGTGACAGAAAAGTTCAAGATGAACTCCAACGTGTTCACATTTGACTGGTTAATTATAATACGCCCTTTTTCTTTCTTTATTTCATTTCTTTAATGACCCTTTAGTTAAGTAACATTAAGTAAATATGATTCCTTTAATCACATGCAGTGTGTTGACTGTTATTTCTTGGCACTGATATACAACGGCGTAGCAAAGTACACCGTACCCACACAAACCAGGGATTGGGGTGGCAGAGCCATCTCACGGGATTGACGGGATCAGAGTGCGTATTTCGTAGACTTAAACAGACAAAGAAACAGGGTCGCTCAGCGATATTGTTGTCGTTGTATGGGTCACGGTTTTATATGTAATTTAAACTTTGTCCATCGTGAGACTCGAGTAGCAATGGAATTACCAGTATACTGAGAGAATGTTCTGATTAAGAAGTGGTATTCTCTGTGCGAGAGACCGGGTGACCGAATAAGCTGTGATAATTACATTGCAGTATTGATGGAACTGGACAAGCAATGACATTTTCTATGTTGCCGGTGGCATGTCAGAGAAAGCACTGATAACACCAGCGAGGTCTATGATGGCCCTGTAGGACAGTGACAGATTTTGTCATTGCTATAATGGACACATTGCAAAGAGGAAAATACGGCACTCATCTCCTCACGACGCATAGAAATCATAAAAGCATCTGTCTCATATCTCTTGTGTTTCTCAATCTATGGTGAAGTATCATTATGTTCTTTGGAAACGTCCTTCTCATTTGAACAATATATTTGTATGAATTATTGTTATTTTAAACGAACATGAACCGCCATAACAGAAAAAGAACAGATATTTTTGGGAGTATTCGACAGACATCTCACCGCCACTACTACTCCACTGCCTCTCAGTGATCATATTGGTTATTGTACCAGAGAACGTGTCAGACCTGGTGCGAAAACACTCAGAGGATGCGCAATTCCAAAAAAAAAAAACATTAATAACTCCTTAACGTTTACCTTTGACGCGTAAGGAGGTGTGCAGAAGAATGGGAAAATATTGAATTTGGGGAGGGAAGGAACTATGCAATTGCGTAAAATCGTGAGATCATAAATTGGGAAAAGATGTACGGGGAAATGCACTAAATTAATATAGAGATTGTTAATAGAGAACTTGTATTGGGCTTTTCATATAATTGACTCAATGGAGAAGGGAAGGAATGATAGGATATGGAGACATGGCTCATAATAAATATGAAAACCCTTCTCAAGAGGAAGACGGAAGCGCACTTTACGAAGCAAGGGTCAGAGAAGGCTCGAGTATTACAAGGCATCTTGGAAGGGAGCTGGAAATGGACCTAATATTGCGCGAAGGGAATAGCAGAAGGCGTTGCTGAGTAGGTTGAAGGAAACAATCAGGAGGTATAGACGCACATGAGCATAGGGAGGACTGATCATGGATAAAACCGGGAACGTGCTGGAGTAACAGGGGAGCAGCAGCTGTCAGTAATGAATAATTTACTTCAGTATTCACACATGGGAGGGGCATTAACCGCTCGGAAAGCCACTTGTATAGTGTTTAAAGCAGGGGTAAATAGGTTCTGATTAGACTGGACATCAAAGGGGAAGGGAAGAAGCTGGCAGGATGGAGTTGTGGGAATGGTAAATCAGTCATGATGGAATTTTGGAGCAGAATGGTCCGAATTTTCTAATTCTGCGTCAATTAGAGGAGGACTTGGAAGTTTTAAAGACAATGCAGAATAGATTTACCGAGATGCTACTCAGGTAAGAGAACAAGTCTAATGAGGAAACGTTGAGGATTCTCTGGATTTTGGATTTTGTGCGAAGGAATATGGCAGATTTCATGATAGAAGAGTATAAGGTGTAAGCGGTATTGAGGGATTGTGCAACAAGACATTATCTTGGGAGTAAGTGGCTAATAGGAGGGACATAACATTAAGAAAAACGGAGGAAATTATAGCGCGCTGTGAGATGTAACCTTTTTTTTCCACACAGAGAATGCTTCGAGCCTGGTGTTCGCTGCTGAGACATTAGCGATATTTCAGACATGCATGAGTGAAAGCAAAATAGAGGACTAACCTATGGGAGTCATTATGTTAAACTTGGAGTATGTTCCAAGGAAGGTGGTTTGCACCTGAACTGAAAGGGGACTGATATCCTTGCGGGAACAGGACTGCCCCAGAGCAGAGAGTGGAGAGATTGTAGAGACAGATGTTGTTATGACGATGGTCAAAGTCAGGAATGAAAAGGTTCAGCATGGGTCGACAACTGTGCTCAGCTGCAGATATTCCAATACAAAAGGCATTGCATGAAAGCCAGCTGAGCTCAGGGCTCGTGTAACTACTATATTTAACCATTAAGAAGCAAAGGATACGCATTGAATGAGATTGTAGGGCACTACATAACAACCATCAGTCCGATTGATTTAGAAGATGACATTTGAAGAGAAATTGCAGAAAATTGCAGGAAACATAGGTTGTGATAACAGCTGATTTTAACTTTCCAATTTTTGACTGCGACTTCCATAGTGCAAAAAAAATAGATGGAATATTGGTTGTGAGATATATTGTGGAAAGTTTTTATTTTTTAAGCACCAGATAAAAGTCCCAAATGAACGACTGGACGATCCTTGATCTGCATTTAATGAATGAGACAGGGTAGGGGGCAGAAGTTTTTCTAGCGGAACGCTTTGTATCCAGTAGTCCGCAGGCTATTAGTTTGAAAGTATCTAAGCAAAAAGCAGGCCTTGTTCTTGGATTGCGATTTTAGATTGGACATATTTTAATCTTGATGTTGTCAGAAACGATTTTGCAAGTGTCGGCTGGGACAGGCCGTTTTCTGTCAAAGGTGTACGTGGTAGGTGTCGAGAACTTGGAATTTCAAGTGATATGGAGGCTCAAGTGAAGAAAAAACAGGAGATGAATTACAGGTGCAATGAGGTGCTTATCGAGTGCAGGGAATGCAAGAGAACACTTTAGAAAGAGAGCAGAAGAGTTAAGAAAGGATGATTTTGCCCTAGTTCAATCGTAAGGAATGCTGCACATAGTTTCAGAGCAAAAGGATTTCAAGAGACATAATTAGACCACTGGGAGGTGAGAATTGGACAATACCGAATCCAAATGTGGTGCTAAAAGCGCTCATTTTTTGCATCCGTATTTATCTAGGAGTCGGATGCAGTTTATCGAGGTAAAACAAAACTGAATCAACTTCCCGGACTCTATACAGATTACAAAGGTGGAGACGTTTGGATGAGGCACATTAGAGTGGTTAATTCACCTGAATCTGACAAGGTGTTCCTTCGGACCTCGCGAAAGGAAAAACTTGCAGGAACCCTAGCAGAGATATTTACATCATTCTTAAACAAGATAACTGGAGGGTAGCAAATGTTGTTCCGTTTGTTTAAGAAATGCTCGAAAAATAACCTATAATTTTATTGTCTTGTGAGCCTGACATCACTAGTGGGAAAGTTATTGGAAGGTATTTTAATGGGCCGGATACATGAGTTTCTTTTTAGATATTGACTGATTAACGATAGACCATATAGTTTCGTTTGTGGCAAATCGTGTCAAAGAAGTTACCAGGAATGCTGTTGAAGAAAAACTATAGGCTGCTGTCGACGTGGAATTTCGCAAGACATTTGACAGTTTCCCGCAATGTTGAGTCATTCTGCTATGAAAATGAGGTAGTAAATTTATGAGACATTTGCTTTGTGAAAGGAACCAGAGATTGGTAGCAGTTGGTTGCCTCTCTAACTGGATACCTGTGACTAGCGGAGAACTGCACAGACCGGTGCTGGTTCCTTTGCTGTTTACATCTGTATCAACGATCTGGATGATAATGTGCTAAATTGCATCAGGAAATTTGTGGATGCTGCCAAGACAGGCAGAATGATAGACAGAGAGGAATAGTATCATGGTGTGTGGTCGAATATAGAGCAGCTAGGAACAAATTGGTTAAGGGTAATACGGCCGTAAAGAAAGTTGTTGGCATATTATCCATCAGAAATCAAAGTACATTATGCAGGTGATAAAATGTCATCTTCAGGTTGGATAAGGTATGGCTGAGGCCAGACATGAATTATTATGAAGTATGGTAAACTTCCTACAGGGAATATGTACGTAAATACGTTGAAAAGCGTGCAGAGAAAATTTACAAGGACTTTGGCCCGACAGGTGGACCTGAGATACAAGGAAATCGATCATGAGTTTTGACTTCAATCCCTGATGCGTAGAAAATTAAAATGAGACTGCTTTCATTACTCTCTATATCTACACCCATCTTAATTTTATATACCTCTATCGCTTCTTTCTTCTATGCTCCAGGGAATAAAGTCCTAACCAATTCAACCTTTCTCAGTAGCTCAGTTTCTCAATCCCGGCAACATCCGTGTAAACCTTTTTTGCACTCTTTCAACCTTAGTAATATGCTTCCTGTAATTTGGTGACCAAAACTGCAAACAATACTCTAAACCTGGCCTTACCAATGCATTATACAACCTCACCATAACATTCCAACTCTCATACTCAATACTTTGAATTATAAAGGCCTTTCAGATAAGGTCGGAAGCTCTCTTTACGACCTTATTTATCTGTGACACCACTTTTAGGGAACTTTGTATCTGTATTCCCCGGTCCCTCTGTTCTACAGCACTCCTCAGTGCCCTACCATTTACCTTCATCTGCCATTTTTCAGCCCATTTTTCCAGCTGGTCCAAATCCCTCTGCATGCTTTGAAATCCTTCCTCACTCTCCACTACACCTTCAATCTTTGTATCATCAGCAAAGGATACTTTAGACGTGTGGGTATGGAGGGCTATGCCGACTGAAGTAGGCAATTTAAATATCTCGGCCGAAGGGCCGGTTTCTGTGCTGTTCTTTCCTAAGGGACCATCACTACCTGACCACTGATTAATAACACAGAAACAGGTTGATTATATCGAAATCCGAAATGACTATAGTTTGATTTATTCACCGAGAATATTCTAACAGCGTGGATAATTTTAGAGGATCTCAGCAGGTCCCGCAACAACAACAAAACGAATAACATATAGAGGTTTCGTGCCGTCACACTTTACTGCAACTGGAATGTGAGGGTTGTTTTTCTGTGAGAATCTGATCTAAGAGTCTGTCTACAAGCAGTCACATTCCTCAGAATAAGGAGTGTACGTTCTGTTAAAATGAAATCGAACTGGTTCGACATTCCAATGTGACCAAAGTAATTTAAATTATGCTTAGCGACAGGTAAGGTACCGGAGGATTTGAGTTCGCTTACGAAAGGCTCAGAGACTCAGCCAAGTAATTACAAGCCAGTGCTCCTGACATCAGTGGTGGGAAAGTTATTTGAAAGACCGAATTTGTGAGAATTTCAATAAACAGAATGGATTGGGTATAACTTTGTGTATTCATGGCAATCTTATAGAGTGTTTCGAAGAGGTTACGAATAATACTATTCAGAACTTTGATGAAAGCAAGGCAGGGTACATTGTTTATCTGTACTTTATCAAGAAATTCAACAAGTTGCCGCGTGGGAAGTTTGTCAACAAAATCCTCGTTATTCAAGATGAGGTGGTAAATTGGAGTGGACATTGAAATTGTGGGAGATGGTGGATAGTGCTATTGAATGGTTGCCTCCCTGACTAGAGGCCCGTGTATAGTGGAGTGCCAGAGGGATCGGTGTTGGATGCATTGTTTGTTACCTATAGGAATGCTCTGGATGATAATGTAATTAATTGGATCTGTAGACTTGCCGATGACACTAAGATTGGAGGTGTAGCCAACAGCCAGGAAGTCCATCAGAACTTTCAGCAGGATCTGTACTAGGTGGGAAAATCTGCTAAAATTAGCAGAAGTAAAATTAATGCAGGCAAATGTAGGGTATTGCACTTCGGTTCGACCAACTAGGGTAGGTCTCACACATTAGAAAGTAGGGCAATGAGGTGTGCCGTAAAGCGAAGTGATTTAGGATTACAGGTTCAGAATTAATCGACAATTGCGGCATAGGTAGATAGGGTCGTAAGATAAGCTTTTGTCACACTGGCCTTCATAAGTCAAATTATTGAGTATAGGAGATGGGATGTTATGCTGAAGTCATATTACACATCGGCGTGGCCTAATTTGGAATATTGTGTGCCGTTTTGTTCACCTACCTACAGGAAACATGCAACTATGGTTAAAATAGTACAATGAAATTTAAAAGGATTTTGGCGGTATTGGAGTACCTGGGTAAAACAGAAAGGTGGAATAGATTAGTTTTTTATTCCTTGGAAAGTATAAGATCTAAAGGAGATTTGATAGAGGTATACTAAATTGTGAGCGGTGTAGGTAGGGTAAATGGAATAGGGGAGTGGAGAGAAAGGTATCGATGAAGGCGAGAGAGGAGATTAAAGAGAGGGAAGACAATGGAGCGAGAGGGAGAGAGAAATTATAGCGGGGTATGCAGCCGTTGAAAGAGGGGTGCAGGACCAGAGTTGGAGTGCGACGGGATAGTGTAAGGGGCTCGAGCAGGGAGCGAAAGCGAGGGAGACGTGCAAGAGTGTGCTAACGAAGCTTACGGAGTGGCAGAGTCGGGGAGATGGTATGCAGATGGAGAACACAAGTGTGATGACTGTTTTAATCATCTTCTCCCTCTCCTGCCCTTCTCTTTTCACACTGCACCTTACCTAGACTCTGACTGCTCTCCCCTCTCCACTCGCCGTGCCCCAGGACAAGGATGGTGATGATCGACGCTGACCAGTCCGAAGGCTTGGCCCTCAACAACAGTTTGTCCAGAAAGCCAGCCAGCTACTCATCTTCCCTTTGATGCGGCCTGGTTATGACACCTTTCCAGCTCTATGGCCTGTAAGGGTCAGTGCTCCATTCCATCCCGGGTGCCATTTTAAAACCACGCGTCACTTCTACCCTGCTAACCATTTTAAATTGGGATATCAATCCTTTTCCGACTCCCATTTGTAATCAGGACACAATTCCTTCCCTGGTGATCATTTTCCATTAGTACGCCATTCCATCCCAGTCGGACATTTTAACGTAGGTGCAAGTCAGTGAAGAGAATACTTCAGAATGAAAGCAGAAGTGTCATCGAAGGCCTGCTGTTGCCTTAGCAGACAAGTTGAAGGAGAATCCTAACGGATGCTACAGGTATGTTCAGAGCAAAGGGATTTCAGGGTCAGAATGGGTTCTCTGGAATATCACAATGAGAGTATAGCCAATCCATATGTGGAGACAAAACGGATGATTATTTTTTGTACATCTGTATTTACTCAGCAAACAGAGACAGAGTCTATAGAAACACCGTTTTCACAGAATCTATACAGATTACAGAGAAGGATGTGTCTACTGTCCTCAGGCAAATTCCCTGGGCCTGGACAGTTGTTCACTAGGACACTATGGGAGAAAGAAGTTGCCGGATCCCTAGCAGAGATGTTTATATCATCCTTAGGCCAGAGGGCTGGATGATAGCCTATGCTGTTCAGCTGTTTAAGAGCGGCTTTAAAACAATCCAAGAAATTATAGGCCTCTGAGCTTGACATCAGTAGAGAGAAGGTTATTGGGAGTTATTCTAGCGGACCAGAAGTATGAGTGTTTGGATAGATAATGGCTGATTAAGGATACTCAGCAATTCTTCGTAAGTGGTAAGTCGTGTCAAGGAAGGTACCAGGAGTGTGGATGAGGGCACGGCAGTGGATGTTGTATACATGGATCTTAGCAAGGCATTTGACAAGGTCCTTCATGGAAGATTTGGTCTCTCGGCTTTGAGAATGAGGTAGTAAATTTGATGAGACCATTGGTTTGAGGATGAAGCCAGAAAGTGGTAACAGATGGTTGCCTCACTGATTGGAGACCTATGAGTAAGGGCGTACTGCAGGGATTTGGAAATTTTAAACACTATGCGGAATAGATTTACCGAAATGCTACTTAATTAAGAGAAAAAAAAATATGAGGAAACGATAAGGGATCTCTGGTTTCTGCCTCTGAAGAGGACTATGATAAATTTCTTGATAGAAGACTATAAGGTAATAGGAGGTATTGAGAGATTGGACAGCCAGAGATGATCGAGGGCTTAAGTGGTTAATAGGAGACACATGAGTGAAAGTAAAACGTAAATGGTTAAACGGAGAGAATGGTTTCGTTGATCTTGGAGTCGACTGCAAAGAAATGAAGGTACTAGTCGCTTTAGCGGGAAGGTTTACTAGGACTGCTCGAGGTGGGTGGGCGCGGATGGTGGGAGGTGGGAGGGTAAAACTAGACATTGAAATGATGGGAACAAGACTACCGCGGAACAGAGAGTGGAGAGGTTGTGGAGACAGAAGCTGTGAAGGCCTCAGACAAAATCAACAATTTAGATGTTGACCATGGTTCGAATAATGTCCTCAGCTGCAAATTATACAATGTATTGTATGAACGGCGAAAGAGCCTAGGGCATGAATAAGCACGTCGAATCGCTATATTTTCGACGTTAGTGAGAGGGTTGGAGGAGGAGCAGGCCTGGCAGCGGAGTACTCCACCTCTCAGTTGTTTTAGATAAAGCGGATGGGGAAGCATTGAATGAGAAGAGGTGGCGTTAATAGTTAAGAAAGCTGTCACAGTCCCGTTGTGTCATAACGGGGGCGCTGGGAGCAGACGCAAAAGCAAGACACAGACACAGAAGTATCAGGAACAGGATTACGTATGCAAAGAAAACGGGGTAAGTGGGGAAGAAATGACGCTGGACGAGACTAAGATACAGGACCTAGTCTAGGACGAGACTAGGGAAACGGGATCAGGACAAGGAAAAAGGAACTTGGAACGTGGCTGGAACTCCGAGCAGGAGACTAGACAAGGACCCAGAACCTGGATCTTGACGCGGGCTCGGACCCCGGAACTAGGCGAGGACATGACGTGGCTACAGAACAGGACGTGGAACTCCTTCACAGGACGTGGAACTCCTTCACAGGACGAGGCACATGGACAGTACGAGAACTCAAAGCCTTGACTTGGACAGGACGAGGTTCCCAACTCAACGATAGACAGTTCCTTATATTGACACAGCAAAGCTCCGGTTACGCTTCGGTGGTGGAACTTGACAAGGTTGCCGGGCAAGGCTCCGGGCAAGGCTTCAGGCAGAAGGTGAAAGGGAGGTCCAGCAACTGCAGCGGAACCCAGGAGCTGTTTATGTAGCATGCCCAAAACCAGAATCATGTGCCTCAATTAAAGCACACAACAGGACAAGGGAAAACCGGATAACCTGGAATATGGATCGATGGAACGGACCGTGAAACTGAATGCGGACTTCATGGACCGGACCATGAGAGGTTGGAGTGGAAAACTAAACTAGTGACCCGCTCTATGTGGAACGGAGTAACAAGAAAGTTATGTCTATGCTGAAGGATCTTTGGCTTTGGAGAGATTGTGTTTGATGTTTATGTTACAGGTCATTAAGCTTATCTACAGTCCACAGCCCGAAGGAGTTAGGGAAATATACTTGAAACTAAGAAAACATAACTTAGTTATATAACGTGATTTTAAACTTCCAAGTTTTATTTCAGACTCCCACAGTAAAAAAGGACAAGATGCAGTAGAGGTTGTCAAAAATCTACTGGAAATTTCTCATAAAGAAGACGATAAATGTCCTGAACGATACCTGATCTGTATTTACAGAATGAGAGAGGGCAGTTGGCAGAAGTTCGTGCAGGGAAGATTTTGCATCTGGTCGTCCTAAGGACATCAGTTTCAAATTAAATAGGCAATTAAAAATGCGCTTGTGCTTTGCAATGCTTATGTTTTTTTCACTGTTGCTTCCCTTAGTGACCGAGCTATTCCCAAAATATGTCCACAATTCGCTTAAAGGAGCTAAAGCAACATTTCCATGTTTTTTTTTATGTGCTCACTGTTTATTAATTAAAGAGTATTTGTCGAATCTATTTTCTAGACGTTATTTGAAACTACAGTACCTCCCCGAGTTGGCGCAGTTGGCAATAAACTCCTCTGGGGCTCAGAAAATCCAATGAGGTTCCTGAATTGATGGACAAGTTGTAGGGATTCAGATTGGGGAGAAGCAACAGGTCAGATGGAGTCCAATGTAGGAAATGAGTTCACCCAGTTCTGTAGAAGAGGCAGAATTGGTGGAGGATTGAGGTGGTGAGGGAGGTGTTGCAATGAGGTAGCTACTGGGTGATAGCAAAGTAAAATGCATATAATCGAACCTTTATCGGGTATACGAATGGTAATAACTTTCCTCCGTTATTTAGGGCTTCACTGAGATTACATTGCTTTTGGCACATTGGTCTTCATAAACTAATACTTTGAATACAGGAGATGGGAAACATGTTTGAACCTATATGAGGCATTTCTGAGGCCGAATTAGGAGCATCCTGTGCATCTTGGTCACCTACCTACAGGATGTTTACAGTAACGAGAAGAGAGAAAAATTACTGGAAATTTGCCCAGAATGGAGGACATGAGCCATGAGGAAATTTTGAATAGGATCCGAATTTATTTTTTGGAAATCAGAACAATGAGGGACGATTTGATAGAGGTACATGCAAAGATGAGTGGTAGTTATAGGGTAAATGCAAGTAGGTATTTGCATTGAGTTTTGGGGGCCTTACAATCAGAGCTCAAGTGTTAAGTGGGGAAGGTGAAAAGTTTAATGGGAACATGAAAGAAAACTTGTTCATACAGAGGGTTGTAAGATTGTAAAAATAGCTGCCTGAAGAAACGGTACAGGCCCGCATGTCCGACAGAATAGGGAGTGGCCTTTCTGCTGAAATTAACTCCACTCTCACTCTCATTCACCTGCGAACACTGTCTTTAACATTGCAATTAACTACCTCTGCTGCAGGGAAAAGCGTTATAACTTTTAACCTTATAAAGAAAATTTCTCAGAGTGAGAATATGCATTTTCTTTCTTTCTTTTTAAATCTTTTTATTGAATAAGTATACAAAAAGGTAAGCCATATAGGCACTAATACACTGTTAGAATATAATAAAATCACAGGAAATATTAATAAAAAAAAATACAAACAATGTAATTTAAACATAACATACCAAGATCACATAACAGTATACTAATTTTTATATCTATCAATAGAGAAAAGGAAAAAAAAAACACAAAAGAAACCCACCGTGCAACTAACTAAAAGCAAAACAAAGCAATGGGCTAACTTGAAACCAAATAGAGTTAAAAAAACTTAAAATCACGTCCTCAATCCCGACCTCCATTAAAAACAGTAAAAAAAAAACAAGAAGGGTATATATTACATTAAATGAAAATATTGAATAAAAGATCTCCAAGTTTGTTCACATTTAAATGAAGAGTCATGAAGGTTGCTTCTAATTTTCTCCAAATTCAAGCATAATATCGTCTGAGAAAACCAAAAAAAGGTAGTTGGAGCATTAAGCTCTTTCCAATGTTGTAAAATACATCTTTTCGCCATTAAAGTAAGAAATGCAATCATTCTACGGGCTGAAGGAGAGAGATTACTGGAAATTTTAGGTAGTCCAAAAATAGCAGTGACAGGGTGAGGAGAGATATCTATATTCAATACCTTGGAAATAATATTTAAAATGTCTCTCCAAAAAGTTTCCAGAGTAGGACAAGACCAAAACATAGAGTTAAAGAAGCTATCTGCCCCGTACATCTATCACAAAAAGGATTAATGTGAGAATAAAAGCGAGCTAATTTATCTTTGGACATATGTGCTCTATGAACAACTTTAAATTGAATTAGGGAAAGTTTAGCACAGATAGAGGAAGTATTGACTAATTGTAAAATCTGCACCCAGTCATCCACGGAAATAATAGATCCCAATTCTTGTTCCCAATCTGACCTAATCTTATCAAATGAAGCTTTCCTAAGTTTCATAATAATATTATAAATAATAGCCGATGCACCTTTCTGACATGGATTAATGTTAATTATAGTATCTAAAATGTATGTAGGAGGAAGCATTGGAAAGGAAGAAAGTATGGTACTTAGGAAATTTCTAACTTGTAGATATCTAAAAAAATGTATTCTTGATAAATTATATTTATTAGATAATTGTTCAAAAGACATAAGGGAACATCTAAAAATAAATCCAAAAACCGTGAAATACCCTTAGACTTCCAAATTTGAAAAGCACGATCCGTAAAAAGAGGGAGGAAAAAATATGTTACCTAAAATAGGAATCGCTAGCCCAAATTGGTTAAGATCAAAAAATTTTCTGAATTGAAATCAAATACGTAAGGTATATTTAACTATCGGGTTAGACACCTGTTTAAGGCGTTTCAAATCAAAAGGAAGAGAGGAACCTAAAATAGAGCCAAGTGTATACCCCTGAACAGATTGTAATTCCAATGCTACCCATTTAGGAATGGATAGTATATCCTGGTCAAGTAGCCAAAATTTCATATGTCGAATATTAATTGCCCAATAATAAAATCTAAAGTTAGGTAATGCTAAGCCTCCATCTCTCTTAGCTTTCTGTAAATGTATTTTACCCAGTCTCGGATTTTTATTTTGCCAAATAAATGAAGAAATTTTGGAGTCAACTTTATCAAAAAAAGATTTTGGAACAAAAATTGGTAATGCCTGAAATATATATATAAAAGTTTTGGCAATAAAAAACATCTTAACTGCATTAATACGACCAATCAAAGTTAAATATAAAGGAAACCATTTAGATGAAAGTTGGTAAAAAGGTAATCTTAAATAAATCTTTGTATTTACAAGTAATTTTAATCCCAAGATATGAAAAATAATTTTTAATCAATTTAAAAGGAAAGTTATGATATAAGGGAAATTGTTTATTAATCGGGAAAAGTTCACTCTTACTAAGATTTAATTTATAACCTGAAAAAAGACCAAATTGTGCTAATAGCTCTAAAACAGCAGGGATGGATTTTTGGGGATTAGAAATATATAAAAGTAAGTCATCAGCATAGAGTGATATTTTATGGGACTTTAAGCCCCGAGTTATCCTAGTAATATTTGGATATTCTCGAATGGCAATTGCAAGACGTTCTAAGGCAATATCAAATAATAAAGGACTAAGAGGACACCCTTGTCGAGTACCTCGAAAAAGAGAGGAAAAAGGTGAGCTTAAAGAGTTAGTACGGACCGAAGCCACAGGAGAATGATATAACAATTTTATCCAGGATATCAATTTCGAGCTAAAATTAAACATTTCAAGCACCTTAAATAAATAAGGCCATTCTACTCTATCAAAAGCTTTCTCAGCATCAAAAGAGATAACACACTCATGAACATTTTGTGAGGGGGTATAAACAATATTTAACAGTGTGCGAATGTTATAAAAAGAGTAACGACCTTTAATAAAACCCGTTTGGTCTTCCAAAATAATAAAAGGAAGTACTTTTTCTAATCTATTTGCTAATAACTTAGAAAAAAACTTTAGAATCAACATTTAATAAAGATATTGGTCTATAAGATGCACATTGAGCAGGATCTTTATCCTTCTTTAATATTAGAGAGATTGACGTTCTATTGAAAGATTCAGGAAGTTTACCAAGTTTTAATGAAGCCTCAAAAACCCTACAGAGCCAAGGGATTAATGAAGGTGCGAAACATTTATAAAATTCTACAGTAAACCCATCAGGGCCAGGAGCTTTCCCCAAATTCATAGAGAAAATAACATTCTTAATCTCATCTGTGGTAATGGAAGTATCTAACATAGAAGACATATCCTGTGAAATCTCAGGGAAGTCTAGATTATCTAAAACATCATTCATATATTTAGAATCTCGAGGAGACTCTGATTGATATAAGGAAGAATAAAAATCACAGAAAGTTTGATTAATCCCCACATGGTCAAGTATCAATCGGTCATTTTGGTTATAAATCTGATTAATTTGAGATTTAGCATAATTAGACTTCAGTTGATTAGCCAACAGTTTGCCAATTTTGTCACTGTGTACATACAATTCACTTCTTGTTTTCTTTAATTGGTTTACAATCGAGGACGAAAGTAATAAACTGTGTTCCATTTGAAGTTCAGTGCTTTGTTTATATAACTCCTCAGAAGGAGCCATAACATATTTCTTATCAATTTCCTTCATCTTGTCCACGATTACCAACTCCTCCTGCTTCAGCTTCTTCCTCAAAGCAGCAGAATACGAGATAATCTGACCACGAATATAAGCTTTAAAAGTATCCCAAAGAATGTTCACAGAAATATCCTCTGTATAGTTAATTGTAAAAAAAAAGATCAATCTGTTCATTCATAAAGTTAACAAAGTCCGAGTCCTGAAGCAACAACGAATTAAAACGCCACTGTCTATTATTTTGTGTATTGGCCTGAATTTTAATAGAAAGCTTAAGTGGAGCATGATCCGAAATGGTTATAGAGTCATAATCACATTTAATCACTGAAGAAATAAGACGAGAATCAATAAAGAAATAATCAATTCTTGAATAAGAGTGGTGAACATGTGAGAAAAAAGAAACATCTTTTTCCTGAGGATGCAAAAAACGCCAAATGTCAGTCGACCCAGAATCAGAAAGGAATGAATTAATCAAAGTTGCAGATTTATTAGGTAAAGTCCGTACAGGAGCCGAACGGTCCAAAGCTGGAGATAAACAGGTATTAAGATCTCCGCCCCAGATCAATGAAAACTCATTCAAATTCGGGAACTGATCAAATAATGATTTATAAAATTCTGGACAGTCCATATTAGGAGCATAAACATTAACCAAATCTACCTTTTTATTAAATAGTAGACCACTAACCAGTAGAAATCTACCATTCGGATCAGAAATAATATCATGTTGTATAAAAGTAACTGAGGAGTCTATAAAAATAGAGACGCCTCGAATCTTAGCGTTGGAGTTCGAAGAAACGGTTTACCCTTCCAGAATTTAAAAAAAACGTAGTCTGTCCCCCCTCCGCACATGGGTCTCTTGTAAAAATAAAATTTGTGCTTTAAGTCTCCGGAACACTTTAATTTTTTTTTTTCCTTTTAATAAGATGGTTAAGACCATTAGTATTCCAGGAGACAAAATTAATAATAGACTCCATAAACCCTAAAGTCAACCCGCAAAAAGGAGGATTGACGGTAGGCTCGACGCACGAACCCGGAAAGGGAACAGAACAAATAAGAGATACCGGGAAAGAGAACGCAACCAATACTTCAATAGTGTACATAGCCCAAGAAGAACAAAACTAAAACGTGAAGCCCCTCCCACCACCCCCCACCCCATGACCCCAAGGCTAAATCTAACACAGACCAGCCAGAAAGAAGCAAGCACTAAAACTACCCCCATGACTTCCGGTATACGCTCCCTAAAAAAAGTGTAAATATAAAAAAGATCAGCTAATTATAAAACAGTAAAAGAATAAAAAAAGGTAAATCAATTAAAACAAACACTTAATATAACAGAGAAAAAGCCAGAAAATATAAAAAAACACAACAAACCCCATACCCTATAAGTAAACAAAACAAAACCAAAAAAAATTGAGATTATTAACATAAACTAGTTACAAAAACCTACAAAACAAAGTTGATTTAAAAAAACTACAAAATTTAAGGCCACAAAGGAAATACGTAAAATGACGATGAGGGAATAACCACCCAGAATCCCCTGGGAAAAAGAAAGGAATGACGCAGTTGAAAGGAAAGTTTAGCAACCATATTAAATAATCAAAAATAAACTTTTCTGCCCATATAGGACACAAAAAAATTAAGACTGACAAATTCACAATCTCCGCTCAACGGAGATAGTTAAAAAATTACGATTAAGATGTTGAAGGTGAAAGTTGATCGAGATAACTCTGGGCATCCGAAGGAGAATCAAAAAAACGGAGGGCTCCATCCAACGTACGAATCCTTAGACGTGCAGGGTAAAGCAGCGCTGGTTTAAAATCCATCTTGTAGAGTTCCGACATCACAGATCTGTAACGAACCCGTTGATCCCGGATTGGTTTACTGAAATCCTCCACGAATCGGAACTTAAGATCCAGAAAATCAATATAACCTTTAGATCGAACAAAACGAAACAGTTTCTCCTTGTCTTCAAAGTAATGAAAACGTAAAATGACATGTCGAGGCTTATCTGACCTAAGCGAGTATGATGGAACTCTGTGAACACGATCCAATAATGGTGGTTTGTTAGGAAATACAGTAGGAAATGCATCTTTTAAAAGTTGAGAAAAAATACTTCATAGGGTTATCAGATTCAACAGGTTCACGCACCCCAATCATTCGAATATTCTGCCGTCGCATTCTGGATTCTAAGTCAGAGTTTTTAAAGCTCAGAAAGTCGAGTTTCTTCTTCATTACATTAATTGTTTCTTCCATTTTCTCCATCTTGAGCTCACTTTGTTGCGTGGATTTTTGAAGATCAGATATAGCCGACTATGCATTTTATTTTAAACTCAGACTCCAATCACCAGCAGTTGTTTTTAAAAATATTTCTTACGGTTCATTTAAATAAATCAGGCAACTGCATTCGTAACTCTTTGCCAGTAACATATTAAATGAACTTTATGTGAGGTTGAGGGGAAGAAGGAATCAAAAGGAGAGTGGAGGGGTAGGCAGGGCGGCCGGAAAAGGCATAGTGTTTATAGAAGCTGGAGAATGGGAAGCTCAAGTTCTCAGAGTGTGTGGGAGGAATAGGGGATAGTGGAGAGATGGACTGAGAAGAAAGAAGTAGTGTTAAAGAGAGAGGGAAAGGGTGAGAGACAGAGGCTGGAAGGGAGACAGCACGTTTGAGTGTGAGAGAGAGCGCGAGGGATGCGGGAAAGGCTCAGAAATGAATCATGGAATCCTAGGCCGGTGCTCCTGACATCAGTAGTGGGAACGCTTTGGAGCACTGTATGTATGAGTATTTTAATAGACAGGACAGTCTAGAGATAGTCAGCATGGTTTTGTGTATCCCACGATATGCTATAGAGTTTCTTGAAGAAGTAACGAAGAATGTTTCCAAGAGAGTTCATGAAGGCACTGCAGAGGATGATACCTAAATGGACATTTTCAAGAGATTTTATCAAAGATCCGCATCGGAGTTTTGTCAAGAAAATCCACGAGCTTTGCATTCAAGATGAAGTAGTACATTAGAGTAAACATTGGCGTAGTAGCAGGAGGCAGAGAGTGGTGGCAGATGGTTGCCTTTCTCAGTAGAGGCCTGTGACTGTTGGAGAGCAGCACGTTTCGGTGCTGGGCATGGTAGCACTGAGGCCATGTCCATGTTGCTGGAGCAACAAATTTTGTTCCGTGTGGGTAACCTCAGACATGATTGTATGAGCATGAATATCTCGAACTTCCTGTAACGACCCCTTCCATTTCACTATTCCCCATTCTCATTTCCCTTTTTCACTTTTTCTGCTTACGTTCAAACCCAACTGCTGGCGGTGCCAAAAATCGGAAATAAAGCGCATCTCGTCTGGAGATTCGCAGACGGGCAGAGATGATTGTGATTTTAATTCAATTATTGCTACAACGAGAAAGTGGTAAATATCTGTTATTATTTGTCAGCCCACTGTCAAATCCAAGCTATTGGATTCAGGATTGAAAGCGGAGGCTAATATGTTCTCGATCGGTCAGAACTTCACATTTAATTGTTGAGCATAGTGCGATTAATGTGCACAGCAGCAAATACATCAGTGTAAGAATTGTGCCATATGGCATAAAAGAGCACGTGGATTTACAATATTTTCACCATTAGTGAGACGGGTGCAGTAGGAGCAGGACTGGCAGCTCAGGATTCCACCGCTCCGCTGTCAAAATGAAGCTGAGGGGGAAAGAATAAATGAGGAGGGGTGGCGTTACTAGTTAAGGAAAATGTCACATCAGGCTGGACTGGTGGAACGCCCTAATAAGTAAGGTATGCCCATGCTGAATGGACTTTCGCTTCGGAGCGATGGTGTATGATACGTGTATTACAGGCCATCACAGCCCATCCTACAGACCGAGGGATTTAGAGGAACAAATTTGATGAGAAATTGCAGAGAATTCCAGGAAACATCAGTTTGTTACGGAAGCTGACTGTTTATTCTTTTCTAGAGATGCTGCCTGTCATGTTGACTTCCTTCAGCATTTTGTGCGTTGCTCTGGATTTATAACACATATAAGGTCTCTAGTCTTTAAGTATTTGCGACATTGCCAGAATCTGTATTTGAATTGAGTAAGATCACGTTATTTCTTTTTTTTTTCTTTGCTTCTGCTCTTCGTCCGATCTTTCAGGAAACGTTTTATTTATTGGTGCTTATTTTATAAAATTTCCAACTGTATTACAATATTATATCTCCAGAGAAACAACACCAATTGCATTCTAACAAATTGTAATCAGCTGTCGTCACGATAACTGCACGATAGATGCACACTTAAGGTAAAAGCGGATGAACGGGGTGAGCAGTGATTCTGGATTTGAGCTTGTCAGCACAGCTGCAGAACAGTAACATCTGGAGTAATTATGCCCCTTGGTTCTTCGCTCTATCGCTCAGGGCCGCAATGCCATCACAGCCTATGTCGACAACAACCAAAACGAGTAATGTGCAGAATAGAGGGCTGTAGTTTCCTGATCCGATCGATATCAGCTATTACCTGATTGCAACGATCAGTAAAGGCATTGGATAAATTTCCATCTGAAGCTTGTACAGAGAGGAGAAATTTAAAATGTGGATGCCGGAGAAATGTATTTCAGTGCATGACCAGTTTTCGCCCTGATGTCCTCACTTTGCTCACTTGAGACTGCACAAGCGACAACATTATCGGTCGGATGAGTGAAGACGCCATCATCCTGGCCAGCAGTGTATATTAATTTTAGCTCAGTGATGGTTCAAGAGAAGCAGTGTTAACATCGGCGTGGTCAGTGACGTATTAGTAAAAGCGCAGACTATGCTGTTTATTAAAAGGAAGTGTATCCTTTAACAATAAGCCAGGCCCATATTTCTTTGGGTCTGGAACATTACAGTCAAACTGTCTGCTTCATTTCTGCTATCGTCCAATCCCAAACCAGGTCTTAACTCTGCAGTAGCTCAGACAAATGACCACGAGTGCGCTAAGTGGAGATTCACATCGGCCTGTCTTTCATATTACTGCCCATCTGCAGAGACAGCTTTAGCCTGTTCCTTGCAATGTTGGGTCTCATTCGAGCATTATTCACCAAATATTACGAAACCCGTTCGAAGAAATGTCCTGTTTTTACGTATTTTGTAACTCTGCACGTGCCGAACAATAACATTTTAACCACATCTCATTTGACAGTAATTAATCTGTTCAGTAATGTGCAATAATTCTCCCTTGTTGTTCCACACGGTCTGGTTAAAACAAACAAAAAAAAACATAATCTCTGCATTCAGCACATGTTTCCTAAATGTGTAAGTATGTCAAACGTATGTTTACATGTATACGGAGATTTTCACAATTAAAGTGACTATTTTATTCCTGGTGTAGGACATCAGAGAAAAAACATATCTGTCCTGTGAACATATTAGACCGTGAGGCAGAGGAATCGGATTAGACCCCCTGTCCTATCGACTCTGCTCCGCCATTTACTCATGGTTGACCCTTTTTTCCTCCTCTTCAACCCGAGTTCCCGACCTTCGCCAATAATCCTTGATGTCATGCCAATCGAGAACCTACCAATCGCTGACTTAAATAAACCCAACGACGAAGACGTCTCGATTTTCCTATGTTCACCGCTGGTTTGCCTTATCGGAACCTACTGCATATAGGCTGAACCAAATTTCATTTAGATATGTAAAAAACAAAATATGCCGATGACTTGGAATGTGAACACGGCCCAATGCGATGATAAAAAAATAAAGGGATGTACAGGGATATTGTTATGGTTTTATGGGCTCATGGTCTAACATGTAGTTTTCGCTGCGTCCACCGTGAGACTGGACATACAATGAACTTACCAGTACACTGAATAAGCAGTGGCATTCTCTGTGTGAGGGATTGTGGGACCGAATGAGTTCTGATAATAACATTACGGTGCCAGGGCTGCAGGGTAATCATTTCTCCCTAACTGCCGTGTCACTCCAGATTTCTGTCCGGAAATAATAACAAAAGCCCAGCGCCAATACCATTATGTTCCACTGTTATTTTGGTCACTCGTTGGTAAATATCTCCTCTGAAAATTTGAGCAGATATAAGCAAGTCCATAACGATACGTTGAACTGAAATAACTGTCCACGACACTTCACAAGTCTCTCGCTGTGCAGGGCGCTATAAATATAATTGATAATTGCACATTTGAAGCATTGATTCTGCGGTATGTAAGCGGTGACATCTTTATTTGTTGCAGAAGAGCGGGCACTGAGAAGTAAATATATGATCAATATTTTCTGACATCCAGTGACAGTGTGCTCGGTGATGACTGGTCATTATCTATGACAGTGTGATTGTGCTGAGGAACATTTTTATAAAGAGGGATTTAACACCCTAAGAAAGGTTTCACTGCTAACGTAGTGGCTTTTCTGTAGAAACGGACTTTGGTTGAAATTTAGAGGTTTCGGATGCTTTGGAATGTGAACCGTCCAACGGGGCTGGGTGGGTTCTGTTGTGTTCTGACGTCGGAGTGAGCTGGGGCCTTTTGTCCAGTGGGAGACGAATGAGAAGACACTGGGGAGAACAAATCCTCGGGTAGGACCCGGTGGGAGACCTGTTTGTTCGAAATGGTTTGCGAGCGAATATCGGAAGATGCTGTGTGCTTCCACGCAGAGCGAGGGCCCAGAGCGTGAGTTCAGGATGAGATCCAACTTGTGTACATTTGGCTGGTTAATTAAAGTGGGCCGATTTCCTTTATTTCTTTCTTTGCCTTAATGACTCTTCAGTTAATTAACATTCATAAAGATAATTCCTTTAATCGTATGCAGTGTGTTGTCTGTTATAACGTGACGCTGAGTTATAACAGGGTAGTAAATTACACAACACACAGAGAAAGCGGAGTTTGGGGTGACAGAGCCATTTGAATCTCACGGGTCAGGCGGGAGCAGTGTGTTTATTTCCTGGAATCACGCAGACTCGGGAATCAGGATATTTCAGGGATATTGTTATAGCTTTATGAGGCTATGGTTTGACATGTAGTTTTCACTGCGTCCTCCGTGAGACTGGACAGACAATGAACTTACCAGTACACTGAATAAGCAGTGGTATTGTCTGTATGAGAGGTTGTGGGACCGAATGAGCTCTGATAATAACATTACTGTGCCTGGGCTGCTGTTCGGGGCTGAGAAATTAGGGGCGTTTCGTAGGCGCGTGAGTGAAAGTAAAATAGAGGACTAAGATCAGGGAATCATTAGGTTGATCTTGGAGTAGGTTCCAAGGAAGGTGGTTTACACTTGAACTGAAAAGGGACTGATATCCTAGCGGGAAGGTTTCCCTACGGCTGCTGGCAGGGGTGGGGCGGGGTGCACAGGTGAGGGTTAAACTAGACCTGACACTGGATGGGAACAGGACTGCCCCAGAACAGGGAGTGGAGGGGTTGTGGAGACAGATGTTGTGAAAACTACACACAAAGTCAGGAATGAAAAGGTCCAGCATGGGCCGACTGGTGATCTTACCTGAAGATATTTCAATGCACGAAGCATTGTATGAAAGGCAAATGAGCACAGGGCCGGAATAGGCAAGTGGAATTACTATACTTTAGCCATGAGTGAGACGCTTACGGTAGAAGCAGGACTGCCAGCTCAGTATTTCGCCGCCCCGTTGTTTAACACGAAAGAGTGGGGGGGGGGGGTGTTTGTGGTGGGAGCGTAGTAAATGAAGAGTGGTGGGTTACTAGTCAAGGAAAATATCATAGTCAGTCCGGACTGGATAACTCAGCTGGTTAGACGCTCTATGTACAACGTAGTAAGAAGAAAGGTATGCCCATGGAAAAGAGGCTCTGCCTTTGGAGCGATGGTGCACGATGGGTGTGTTACAGGGCATTAAACACCATCAAACCGTCCGATAGAAATAGAGCGTCACATTTGAAGAGAAATGGCCGAAAACCTCACGAAACATAAGGTTGTAATAACAGCTGGTTTGAACTTTCCAAGTTTTAACTGGGAAACTGGGAACCCACGGTGCGAAAGGAATAGATGGAATAGAGGTTGTCAATAGATGTTCTGGATAGTTTCTTAAACAGTAGATAAAAACCTGAAATGACGAAGACTGCGATTCTTGATCTTCTCTGAGGGAACGAGAGAGGACAGGTGGCAGAAGGTTGCCTCGGGGATCACTTTGCATCCACTAGTCCGCAGGCCATTAGTTTGAAGTTCAACAGGCAAAAACAGGCCTGGTTCTCGGGCTGCGATTTTAGATTGGAGACAGAAAGAATCTTGTTGGTATCAGAGAGGATTTTGCAAGTGTCCTCTGGGACATTCTATGGTAAGCGGAAGGTCTTCAAAAGTGAAATTTCGAGAGCGCAAAGTTTGCACGGGCCCGTCAGTATAAATGGTAAACATAACAGGGTCGGGAACCTGGAATTTCAAGTGATATGGAGGCCCAAGTGAAGAAAGGAAATGAGGTGAATTGCAGGTTCAGTAATGTGTTTATGGGGGTGTAGGAAATGCAAGAGAACGTTTATCAAAGAGAGGAGGAGGGTGAGAGAATGATATGATTTTGTCCGAGTTGAATGGTAAGGACTGCTGCACATATCTTAAGAGCAAAAGTATTTCAAGAAACGTAATTAGTCTTCTGGAACTAGGACCATAGCTAATCCACATGTGGTGCCAAATGAGCTGATGTTTTGCATCTGTATTTATCCAGGAAACCGATACAGTCTATTGAGGAAAGCAACATTGAATCATCTTCGTGGACTCTACAGAGATTGCCGAGGAGAAGGCCTTTGCTGTCTTCAGGCAGATTCCAGTGGATAAATCCCCAGAACCGGTCAAGTTGTTCTTTCAGGCCCAGCGAAAGGATGAACTTGCAGGAAGTCTAGCAGAGATATATACATCATTCTTAAACCAGGCATAGCCAATGCTGTTCCTTTGTATAAGAAAGGCTCTAAAAATAATCCATGAAATAATAGTCTTGTGAGCCGGACATCATTCGTGGGAAGGTTGTTGGAAGGTAGTTTAACGGGCGGAATATATGATTTTCCTTTTAGATATCCACTGACTAACGATAGTCCGCATGGCTTCATTACTGGTAAATCGTGTCAAAGGTCTTACCTGGAAAGTTGATGAAGAAAAAATATAAGGTGTTGTCGACATGGAATTTTCAAGACATTTGATAGCTTCTGGTAAGGTTCAGTCTCTCCGCTCTGAAAATCAGGTAGTAAATTTATGAGCCATTTTCTTTGTGAAAGGAACCACGGAATGGTAGCAGATGGTTGCCTCTCCAACTGGATACCTGTGAGTAGCGGAGTTCTACAGAGACCGGTGCTGGTTCCTTTGACGTTTACATCTGTATTAACGATTTGGATGATGATGTGCCTCAGACAGAATCAGTAATTTAAATCACACACATCAAAGTTTCTGGTGAACTTTGATGTGTGTTGCTAGAATTTCCAGCATCTGCAGAATTCCTCGTGTCAGGAATTTAATTGTTGATCATGGCGCGAGTACTGTACTGAGCTGCAGATACCTCAATGAAAGAAGTATTGTATTAAAAGGCGGATGAGACCATGCCATGAATGAGCACGTGGATTTACTATATTATCGCCATTAGTGGGATGGTTGCAGTATGAGCAGGACTGGCAGCGCAGTATTCCACCGCTCCGCTGTTTAAGATGAAGCAGAGGGGGAAGGAATAAATGAGGAGGGATGGCGTTACTAGTTAAGGAAGATGTCACATCAGGGTGGATTAGAGAACTCACCTAGTGAGGCGTTCAATGTGGAACGTAGTAATAAGACAGGTATGGCCATGTTAAAGGGGCTTTGGCTTTGGAGCGATGAAGTATGATAGATGTATTACACGGCATCACAGCCCAGACAAGTGTCCGTGGGAGTTAGAGGAACAAATGTGAAGAGAAATTGCTCAGAATTTCAGCAAACGTCAGTTTGTTATAGGAGCTAGGGTTAAATTTCCAGGTTTTGACTGGTACTCCCAAAGTGTAAAAGGACAAGATGGAATAGACGCTGTCATCTATTTTCTGGAATGTTTTCTTAATCAGTACATAAAAGTCCCAAATGAGGGAGTATGCGATATTGATTTGCATTTAGGGAAGGAGGAAGGTCAGGTGGCACAATTTTGTATAGGGGAACACGTTGCATCCAGTAGTCCGAAGGAAATTAGCTTTAAAATAAATGTGCAAAAGAAAAGCAGTTCGGGTCTGCGGTCTGCGTGCTTAAACCAGCGGACTCGAGGAGAGCCCAGCGTTCTTCCGTTGCTTAAGATAGATTCTAAATTAATCTGTGAAATTTCAGCACTCTGAGCTTGCTATCAGTTTTGGGAAAGTTATTAAAAGATATTGCAAGGGACCAAAGAATTTAATTGTATCCGCTGCGGCCCCACCAATTTCCGCACTTACCTCCCACGCTGTCTGACCGATTCCTAATCGGAGTCTACAATTCGCCTAAGGGACAGAAAGTAACATTTCCAAGCTTTATGAAATATCATGTAGGGTCATATTTTATTAATTACACAGTAATTGTCGAATTTATATTCTGAGCAGTATTTGACCTCCCCGAAATTGCATAGTTGGCAATAAACTGCACTGGGCCTCAGAGAATCTGATGAGATTCGAGCAGCGATGGACACGTTCTGTGGATTCAGCTTGGGAGAAGCAGCCGGTCAGATGGAGTCCAATGTTAGAAAGGAGGTCACTCACCTCGGTCGAAGAGGCGGTAATGGTGAAGAGCTGAGGTGGTGAGGGAGATTTTGAAATGTTGTAGGCAGTGAAGAAGGTCAAAGGTACAATGTATATAATCCAAGCGTTATTGGATATACGACTGGAAATAACTTTGCAGGATTATTTCTGACTTTACTGAGATTGCATTGTTTTTCGAACATTAGCCTACATAAATCAATACATTGAGCACAGGAAATGGGATTTTTGTTGGTGTAGTATAAGGCATTGCTGAGGCTGAATTTGGAGTATTGTGTGTAGTTTTGGTCGCCTACCTACAGGAAAGGATACAGAGTAAGAGTACAGAGAAAAACTACCAAGAGGTTGCCTGGTATGGACGACCTGACTGATAAGGTAACGGGTATGACTGATAATTATGGGGGTATAGATATAACCATATAAACATACAACAATTACAGCACAGAAACAGGCCATGTCAGCCCTTCTAGTCCGTGCCGAACTCTTACTCTCACCTAGTCCCACCGACCTGCACTCAGCCTATAACCCTCCATTCCTTTCCTGTCCATTATCTATACAATTTAACTTTAAATGACATCATCGAATCTGCCTCAACCACTTCTGCTGGAAGTTCGTTCCACACAGCTACCACGCTCTGAGTAAAGACGTTCCCCCTTATGTTACCTCTGAACTTCTGCCCTTTAAATAACAAATCTTGTTTGAATCGCCCCCACTCTCATTGGAAAAAGCCTATCCACTTCAACTCTATCTACCCCCCTCATAATTTTAAATACCTCTATCAAGACCTCCCTCAACCTTCTACGCTCCAAAGAATAAAGACCCGACTTGTTCAACCTCTCTCTGTAACTTAGGTGATGAAACCCAGGTAACATTCTAGTAAATCTTCTCTGTACTCTCTCTATTTTCTTGACATGTTTCCTCTAATTCGGTGACCAGAACTGTACACAATCCTCGAAATTTGGCCTTACCAATGCATTGTACAATTTCAACATTACATCCCAACTCCTATACTTAATGCTCTGATTTATAAAGGCCAGCATACCAAAAGCTTTCTTCACCACCCTGTCCACATGAGATTCTACCTTCAGGGAACTATGCACCATTATTCCTAGATCCCCCTGTTATACTGCATTCTTCAATGCCCTATCATTTACCGTGTATGTCCTATTTTGATTAGTACTACCATAATGTAGCACCTCACAATTATCAGCATTAAACTCTGTCTGCCATTTTTCAGCCCACTCTTCTGACTGGCCTAAATCTGTCTGCAAGCTTTGAAACCCAACTTCATTTTCCACAGCTCCACCTATCATCTGCATACTTACTAATTTAATTTACTACCCCATCATCCAGATCATTAATGTATACGACAAACAACGTTGTACCCAGTACAGATCCCTGAGGCACACCACTCATCACTGGACTCCAATCTGACAAACAGTTATTCACCACTACAGTCTGGCATCTCCCATCCAGAAACTGCTGAATCCATTTTACTTCTTCAATATAAATACCTAATGATTCAATCTTCCCAACTAACAGTCCATGTGGAACCTTGTCAAAAGCCTTACTGAAGTCCATATAGACAGCATCCACTGCTTTACCCTCGTCAACTTTCCTAACAAGGTCTTCAAAAAAATAATTAAAAAAATGTCAAACATGACCTTCCACGCACAAATCCATGTTGTCTAATCCTAATCAGACGTTGTCTATCCAGATAATTATATATACCATCTCTAAGAATACTTTCCATCAATTTAGCCACAACTGACGTCAAACTCACAGCCTGATAATTGCTAGGTTTACTCTTAGAACACTTTTTAAACAATGGAACAACATGAGCAATAAAACAATCCTTCGGCACCATCTCCGTTTCTAATGACATTTGAGATATTTCTGTCAGAGCCTCTGCTCTTTCCACACTAACTACTCTCAAGGACCTAAGAAATATCCTGTCAAGACCCGGAGACTTATCCACTTTTGGTATTCCTTAAAAGCTCCAGTACTTCCTCTGCTTTAATCATCATAGTTTCCATAACTTCCCTACCTGTTTCCCTTATCTTGCACAAGTCAATATTCTTCTCCCCAGTGAATACCGAGGAAAAGAAATTGTTTTGCATGGCCCAAATCTCTTCTGGCTCCACACATAGCTGTCCACTCTGATTCTCTAAGGGACCAATTTAATCCCCCACTATCCTTTTCCTATTAATGCAACTGTAGAAACCCTTTGGTTTTATTTTCACCTTACTTGCCAAAGCAACCTCATATCTTCTTTTAGCTTTTCTAATTTCTTTCTTAAGATTCTTTTTATATTCTTTATATTTCTGCAGCACCTCATTTACTCCATGCTGCCTATATGTATTGTAGATATCTCTCTTTTTCCGAACCGTGTTTCCAATATCCCTTGAAAAACATGGCTGTCTCAAACGCTTAACCTTTCCTTTCAACATAACAGGAGCGTAAAGATTCTGTACCCTCAGAATTGCACCTTTAAATGACTTCCATTACTCTATTACATCCCTCCCATAAAACAATTTGTCGCAATCCACTCCTTCTAAATCCTTTGGCATCCTCAAAGTTAGTCTTTCTCCAATCAAAATATCAGCCCTGTGTCCAGACCTATCCTTCTCCATAATTATATTGAAACTAATGGCATTGTGATCACTGGACCCGAAGTGCTCCCCAACACAAACGCCGTCATCTGCCCTATCTCATTCCCTAACAGGAGATTCAACACTGCTCCTTCTCTGGTTGGTACCTCTATGTATGGCTGCAAAAAACAAAAAATCATGCACAAATTTTACAAACTCCAAACCGTCCAGCCCTTTTACAGTACTTTTACAGTATGGGCTTCCCAGTCTATGTTTGGAAAATTAATATCTCCCACAATCACAACCTTCTGTTTACTCCAAATATCTACTATCTCCTTACAAATCTGCTAGGATAAATGCAGGTTGAAATTTTCCACTGAGTTTGGATGCACTAACAATCAGAGTCATGTGTTAATGGTGGAAGGTTTAAGGGCAACATGAAGCAGTTTGCAGTTGGAAGGCGGGGCTGAAGGGCCTGTTTCCATATTATACTGTTCATCATTGATTGATAACACAGATATCTGGATTAATGTCCAAATAAATATCATAAGTTAAATTCTTCACAGCTGAATTCTCCCAAAATACTTTAACAGCGTTCTTATGTTGTGAAGTCCACTCAAACTGCCCACCTGTTGATCCCACACACTCCCTCTCGCCGATCATCCATAGCTATTGTAATACACAAAATGATGGAGGAACTCAGCAGGTCAGGCAAAGTCTATGGAATTGAATAAAAATTCGACTTTTCGAGCTGAGACGCTTCGGAGAAATTAGAAATGAAGAAGCAACATTGATTGATTAGGAAGGTTTTGGTTGTTGTTCTGTGAGATTCGCAGCTCAGTGTCTCTGTACAGTCAGCTGCCTGGACACGCAAATTTCGTTCTGCTGAAATCAAATCCACCGTCACCCTTGTTCAGTTGTGAATACTGTGTCTTTAATACATTAAACCATTTCTACTAAAGTGAAGACCGATAGAACCTTTAACAGTCTAAAGAAGGTGACCAGGGGCCAGAAGCTGCATAGTTATTTTTAACCCTAATCCAATCATCCGCAGTTGTTTCAAAACATATTTTTTTTTGCCACTTGAACAAATCAGACCGTATCATCCTTAACCTTTGCCACCTTTTAACTGATGTTGCTGTGCGGCTGAGAGTGCGATGGGGAGTGCGGGTGAGGGGAAGGAAGAGGCAGAAGGAAAGTGCATGGGTAAGCATGGAGAGGGGATGGGGCACGGTGTGTGTGAAACGTGCAGATAGGGAAGCTGAAGGTGGATGAATATGTGGGCAAGAAGAGGGATCGAGAGTGTGCAGAGTGGAGAGAGAGAGGGGGGAGACATAAAGAGATATAGACAGTACAGGCAGAGCGAAATTGTGAGAGAGGGGGAATAGGAGGTAGAGTGCACGGGTAAGTGAGAGGTATAGAGCGTGGGATGTTGGAAAGGCTCACAAATCAACCAGAGGCCACACTAATATTTTGAAGCAACGACTTATATTTCGTCTTCGAAACAAAAGAGTGCAACAAGATTTACAAATAAATGACTCCGAATTCCTTTTACATATACGAAAAACAAAATGGAACAGTGACTCGGAATATAAACCTGGCCCAATGCGATGACAAAAAATAAAGCCTGAACGTTTATCCCTGACCGCCGGGTCACCTGTGATATCAGTCCACAAATAAGTACAAAAGCCCAGGGCGAATACTGTACCATCATGTTTCACTGTTATCTTATTCATTCGTTGGTAAATATCTCCTCTGAAATGTTTATCAGGTATAAGCTAGTCCCCATAACATTATGTTGAAAGGAAATCCGGTCCACATCACTTCAGACATATCCCTCTGTGCAGGGCGCTTTAAATATCATTGATATCAGCACATTTGTGATAGTGATTCTGCAGTATGTCAGTTGTGATGGTTTTATTTGCTACAAATGGCGAGCACTGAGAGGTAAACATATGGCCAATATTTTCTGACAACCAGTGACAGTGTGGTAGGTTATGACTGGGCATTATCACTGGCAGTGTGATGTGCTGACGAACATTTTTATAAAGATGTGTGTCACGCCCTGGAAGAAGTCTTTATTGCTATTGTAATGGTCTATATGGAGAAGCCGTGCTTATAGAACATAGAACATAGAATAGTACAGACAGTACAGGCCATTCGGCCCGCAATGTTGTGCCGACCCTTAAACCCTGCTTCCTATATAACCCCACACCCCACCTTAAATTTCTCCATGTACCTGTCCAGTAGTCTCTTAAATTTCCCGAGAGTATCTCCCTCCACCACTGACTCAGGCAGTGCATTCCACGCACCAACCCTCTCTGAGTGAGAAATCTTCCTCTAATATCCCCCTTGAACTTCCAACCCCTCACCAGAAAGCCATGTCCTCTTGTATTGAGCAGTGCTGCCCTAGGGAAGAGGTGCTGTCTGCCCACTCTATCTGCTCTCCTTAATATCTTGTACAGCTCTATCATATCTCCTCTCATCCTCTTTCTCTCCAAAGTGTAAAGCCCTAGCTCCCTTAATCTATGATCATAATCCATACACTCTAAACCAGGCAGCATCCTGGTAAATCTCCTCTGCAACTTTTCCAATGCTTCCACATCCTTCCTATAGTGAGGCGACCAGAACTGGACACAGTACTCCAAGTGTGGCCTAATCAGAGTTTTACAGAGCTGCATCATTACCTCGGGACTCTCAAATGCTATCTCTCGACTTATGAAAGTTAATACCGCATAAGCTTTGTTAACTTCCCTATATAACTGTAAGGCAACATTCGTTTAGTTCATAGCTGGAGATTTCCGATGCGTCGGAATGTGAGCCGTCCAATGAGCGGGGTGTGCTTTTCTGTTGTGTACTGACGCCGTTGTGAGCCGGGGCCTTTTGTTCGGCGGGAGACGAAGAGAGAAGACGCAGGGGACAACCAGTGTCGGATAGGACCCGGTGGGAGACCATTTGCTCGAAATGGATTGCGAGCGACGATCGGAAGGTGGTGAGAGCTTCCACGCAGACCGAAGTCCAGCGCGTGAGTGACAGGAAAGTTCAAGATGAACTCCAACGTGTTCACATTTGACTGGTTAATTATAATACGCCCTTTTTCTTTCTTTATTTCATTTCTTTAATGACCCTTTAGTTAAGTAACATTAAGTAAATATGATTCCTTTAATCACATGCAGTGTATTGACTGTTATTTCTTGGCACTGATATACAACAGCGTAGCAAATTACACCGCACCCACACAAACCAGGGTTTGGGGTGGCAGAGCCATCTCACGGGATTGACGGGAGCAGAGTGTGTATTTCGTAGACTTAAACAGACAACGAAACAGGGTCGGTCAGCGATATTGTTATCGTTGTATGGGTCACGGTTTTATATGTAGTTTAAACTTTGTCCATCGTGAGAATCGAGTAGCAATGGAATTACCAGTATACTGAGAGAATGTTCTGAATAGGAAGTGGTATTCTCTGTGCGAGAGACCGGGTGACCGAATAAGCTGTGATAATTACATTGCAGTATTGATGGAACTAGACAAGCAATGACATTATCTATGTTGTCGGTGGCATGTCAGAGAAAGCACTGATAACACCAGCGAGGTCTATGATGGCCCTGTAGGACAGTGACAGATTCTCTCATTGCTGTAATGGACCCATTGGAAGGAGGAAAATACGGCACTCATCTCCTCACGTCGCACAGAAGTCATAAAAGCATCTGTCTCATATCTCTTGTGTTTCTCAATCTGTGGTGAAGTATCATTATGTTCTTTGGAAACTTCCTTCTCATTTGAACAATATATTGGTATGAATTATTGTTATTTTAAACGAACATGAACCGCCATAACAGAAAAAGAACAGATATTTTTGGGAGTACTCGACAGGCATCTCACCACCACTACTACTCCACTGCCCCTATTGTACAAGAGAAAGTGTCAGACCTGGTGCGAAAACACTCAGAGTATGTGCAATATCAAAAAAAAAACATTAATAACTTCTTAACGTTTACCTTTGACGTGTAAGGAGATGTGCAGAAGAATGGGAAAATATTGAATTTGGGGAGGGAAGGGACTATGCTATTGCGTAAAATGGTGAGATCATAAATTGGGAACAGATGTACGGGGAAATGCACTAAATTAATATAGAGATTGTTAATGGAGAACTTGTATTGGGCTATGGGAGCAGACAGCTGAATGGCTCGGCCGAAGAGCATGGTTTTGTTCTGTCCTTTTAGACAATGCAGACAGCCTATTGGAGCCTGCCGCTGGATCTGGGCTGACTGGCTGAAAACAGCAGTTGGAATCTAATGCAGGCAAGTGCAAGGTGTTGACCGTCGCTGGCCTAAGCAGGGTGGGTCTCACACAGGAAGAGGTAGGGAACTGAGGTGTGCGGGAAAGCAAAGGGATGAGGGATTACATGTCCGTAATTCGTTGAAAGTAGAGTCACAGGTAGATATAGTCGTAATGAAAGTGTCTGCACACTGGCCTTCATAAGTCAAAGTATTGAGTGCAGGACTTGGGATGTTATGGTGAAGTCGTATAAGACACCAGTAAGGTCTAATATGGAATATTGTATGCAGTTTCGTTTGCCTACCTACAGGAAACGTGGAATTGTTGTTTAAAGATTACAGCCAAAATTTAAAACGGGCGATTGGAGTACATGGGCAAACAGGTCAGGTTCAATAGGCTTGGACTTCGTTACTGGAGATTTGCAGATTGCTTGTAGATTTGATGTAGGTATACAAATGTGTGAAGGAATAGACAGGGTAAAATGGGTGGAGGGATGTGTGAGAGCGGGTTTAATGGGAGCGAGAGAGGGAATTGGGGAGAAGGGAGAGGAGGGAGTGAGTGGAGAACGGTTGTGCAGAGGGGGTACGTATATATTCCCAAACCAAAAGCCGTGGATGAACCAAGAGGTACAACGTCTACTGAAGGCCAAATCTGTGGCGTTCATGTCCGGCCACCCAGGTCCGCACCGAAAAAGCACGTATGACTTTCAGAGGTAATTTAAAGGGCACAGAGGTACTTTCGAAATGGCTTCAGGCAACATCGGATGCACAGCAACTCTGGAAGGGTTTGTACGTCATTACTTCCTATAAAGCGAAACCCAACAGCATGAATGGCAGCGATGCTTCACTATCTGATGAACCCAACACCTCCTGTGCCGGCTTTGAAAGGATTAATGTAACTGCAGCTGGTAATATCCCCGATGGCACTGTGACCTCGGTCTCGGAGGTCGATATTAGGCTGTATTTAAAGAGGGCAAACCTTCGCATGGAGGGAGACCCAACGGAATACCTGGAAATGTTAGGAAAACGTGTGCCAACTAACTGGCGAGAGCATTAAAGGATATTGTCCGAAGGGGCAACAATTATACCAGTGCCTAAGAAAGGTAGTATGAACTGCTTTGATGTGTATCGTACAGAAGCACTCACATCTACAGTGAGGAAATAGCTTAAGAGGTTGTTTTGACTGGACTGAACTCTTGCATGGGCAAGAACCTGAAGCCATTGCAATTTGCCTGTCGTCACAATCGGTCAACAGCAGGTGGAATCTCAATGGCTCTTCACAAGGCCTTCTACTTGGACAATACAAACAATTATGACAGGAAGCTGTTCATCGACTACTGCTCAGCATTTAACACCATCATTCCCACAATCCTGACTGCTAACTTACAAAACCTGAGTGTCTGTCCCTCCCGCTGAAATTGAATCCTCAACTTCCTAACTGGAAGACCACAATCTGTACGGATTGGTGATAATATCTCCTCCTCGTTAACAATCAACACTGGAGTACCTCAGGGGGTTGTGTGTGTTAACCCACTGCTGTACTCTCTCTGTACCCATGACTGTGTGTCTAGGCATAGTTCAAATAGACCTATAAATTTGCTGAGGATACAACCATGGTTGGTAGAATCTCTGATGGAGGTGAGTGTGCATACAGGAGCGAGATATACCCACTGGTGGCGTGCTGACGCGGCAACAACCTTGCACTCAGCATTAGGAGACCGAAAGTTCTGATTGCGGACATCCGGAATGGAAACACGAAGGAATGAAGACCAATCCTCATAGAGGGGTCAGAAGTAGACAGAATGAGTAGTTTCAAGTTCCTGGGTGTCAAGACGGCTCGGGACCTAAGCCGGCCCAGTACATCGATGCAGCTTAAACAAGGCAAGACAGCGACTATACTTCGTCAGGTGGGTGACAGATTTAGTATATTAACCTTTGTATACTGTTCGGGTCAAATTTGACCGGTTTTGACATTAGACAGCAGTAAAAACACCCTAATTGACATTTTTAGCCGAAATTCGATGACTTTTCTTAAAGTGACCCAACATGCGCAAAAATGAAAATAATTTTAAAAAATTAAACACGGGGAAATCTGCAGATGCTGGAAATTCAAGCAACACAAACAAAATGCTGGTGGAATGCAGCAGGCCAGGCAGCATCTCTAGGAAGAAGTACAGTCAACGTTTCGAGCCGAGACCTTCGTCAGGACTAACTGAAAGAAGAGATGGTAAGAAATTTGAAAGAGGGAGGGAAAGGGGGAGATCTTAAATGATAGGAGAAGACAGGAGGGGAGGGATAAAACTAAAAGCTGGAAAGTTGATTGGCAAAGGGCATACAAGGCTGGAGAAGGGAGAGGATCATGGGACCGGAGGCCTAGGGAAAAAGAAAGGGAGAGGGGAGCACAAGAAGAAGATGGAGAAAGGTCAAGGAGTTATTGTGAGGGGGACTGAGAGAGGAGGGGGAAGGGAGGAAAATAAGCAAATAAAGAGGCAAAGAAACAAATAAATAAATAAGGGATGTGGTAAGAGGGGGAGAAGGGGCATTAGCGGAAGTTAGAGAAGCCAATGTTCATGCCATCGGGTTGGAGGCTACCCAGACGGAATTTAAGGTGCTGTTCCTCCAACCTCTGTGTGATTTCAACTTGACAGTAGAGGAGGCCGTGGATAGACGTATCAGAATGGGAATGGGACCTGTAATTAAAATCTGTGGCCAGTGGGAAATCCTGCTTTCTCTGGCGGACAGAGCGCAGGTGTTTAGCAAAACAGTCTCCCAGTCTCTTCGGGACTCACTAATATATAGAAGACAGCACCGTGAGCACCGGACGCAGTATATCACCCCAACCGACTCACAGGTGAAGTGTCGACTCACAGGCGAATGACTGTCTGGGGCCCTGAATGGTCACCCGCAACGGGATCTCACGACCAGCAGATCTTTCTCTCTTCCCCCTCCCCTTTCTGCTTTCTGCAGGGATTGCTCCCTACGCGACTCCCTTGTCCATTCGCCCCCCTCCATCCCTTCCTACCGATCTCCCTCCCTGCACTTATCCTTGTAAGCGGAACAAATGCAACACATGCCCTTACACCATCCTCCCGCACCACCATTCAGGGTCCCAGACAGTCCTTCCACCGACGTGTATACCTATATTGACAAATATGGAGATATGTGTGTCAGGGATAGACAGAAAGGGAGAAAGAGACGAAAAAGAAAGAGAGATAGGGAGAGAGAGGGGAGTGGATACAGAGGGAGAGAGAACATAGATGATATAGTGAGAGGCTGGAGGAAGAGTGGGAGAGAGAAGAGAGGTAACCTTGAGAGCGGAAGTCTGTGCATTAGGCAGAAAAAGCAAAGCGTGAAACGGAGAAAGAGAAGGGGAAATAACAAGCAACACACATCAAAGTTGCTGGTGAACGCAGCAGGCCAGGCAGCATCTCTACGATCCTCCCCTTCCTGTCTTCTCCTATCATTTTGAATCTCCCCCTCCCCCTCCAACTTTCAAATCTCTTACTCACTCTTCCTTCAGTTAGTCCTGACGAAGGGTCTCGGCCTGAAACGTCGACTGTACCTCTTCCTAGAGATGCTGCCTGGCCTGCTGCGTTCACCAGCAACTTTGATGTGTGTTGCTTGAATTTCCAGCATCTGCAGAATTCCTGTTGTTAGGGGAAATAACAATATGTGGAGTGTAATCACTCTCTTATCTAGAGACTAGTGTTTTGCTACAGAGACGGTGAGTGGTCCACATTGTCTCTGTGTTGACTTGCTGTATTAAGTGTGCGCTTGTCCGGAGCCTGTACATAACGAGAGATGACACGAGATATTGACATCCACAAGAGCCAATGCTTGAGAAGAAAAACAACTCATGAGTTTAAGGACTCCAATCGGAAATGTTACATCCTCTAGTGTAGCTACCTTGTGCAAACAGAAGCTCATTAATTCATCTGGACACACTGCATCAAGAACAACATCAAGAATGAGTCTAGAGAGCATCTGAAGCTGCCACCTACTTTGCCTACTGGGTAGTTAGTTGATGAAGCCCCTCGCTATTCTCCGCAAAGCTTCCAACTCAACATGAATCACACATGCAAATATAGGAAGCCATCTGCTAGCTCGGTGCTTTGATCACCCCCACATTTATAAAATTAGACGGAGCTGCATCTGGCTTGTTAGCAACAAAATGACCCTCAGTGTGTGTTCCAATAAGACTATAAGGCCCTGAGACATGGAAGCAGAATTAGTCCATTCGCCTGTCAACTCTGCTCCGCCAATCCATCATGCCTGATGCAAGATCCCACTCAGCTGCATAAATCTGCCTTCTCGCCATAACATTTCATGCCCTGACTAATGAGGAAACTATCAATGTTTCCTTTAAATATATCCACGGACTTGGCCTGCACATTTGTTTTTGGCAGAGCATTCCACAGATTCACAGCTCTCTGGCTAAGCAACATCATTCTTCCTTTTGCTCTAAAATGATTCCCTCAAACTTCAGGCTGTGTCCTCTTTTTCTGGAGACTCCTACCATGTGAAACATCGTTTCCACATCCACCTAAACTAGTACTTTCAACATTATGTAGGTTTCCATGCGATCAATCCGCATTCTTCTAAATTCCGCTGATTACAGGCACAAAGGTGCAACACCCTCGCATGTTCACCCTTCCTTCCCGGAATAATCCTCGTGATCCTCCTCTGTACTCTCCCCAATGAGAACACATCCCTTCTGGGATATGAGTGGCAGCGCTCCAAGTGCGGACTGACCTGTGTCTCACACGTCGTCAGCAATATCTCCTGTTTTTTTCTTTTTTTCATATTCTATTCCCCTTGAAATAAATAGAAGCATTACAATTGTTTTCTTTACCATAAACTCAATCAGTAATTTGACCTTCTCGGAGATTGGCAAGGGTTTCTGAAATCCCTTTGCACCTCTCATGTTTGAATTTTCTCTGAATTTAGATAACAGTCTGCACTTTTCTTCCTTTAACCATTCGATACTTTTCGATCTCTCTCTCTCTATCCTTGTATCTATCTGTCCATCTATCTATATGCTGCCACAAAGCCGGTAGTTTTAACTCATATTGAGTAACAGTGATAATAAACCGTATTCTGATTCTGATTGTTAATGTTTACTTCAATGGACAGAAGACTGTTCCTCCACAGGAAGTCTTCCTGCACTCTCTGAGACCAAAGCTACCCACAATACACCGGGTACATCAGCAAAAACAACACGTGAAATTGGAAAGGACATGCCCGGAAAAATGGAGCAGTGGCCTATAGACCTTAATCTACAGATTAAGTCAGCAATTGTTCCCCACTTGCATGGTGGCACAACTGCTCAATCTGGAATTAATCTCTCTTCATTTAATAATGACAGTCGTCTGCACCGCAGTGGACGTATTATATTTAACATTACGATATTCCATCTACACTTTCTCACCCAGTCTTTCAAGTGACCCATCACCCCTTATGGCCTCCCAAGACCTGCTTGGCACTCCCAGCTACACACTGATGAGTATGGGCAGAAACCACGGGAATTGGGCATGTGCCCCTCCCCCGTTAAAGGACTTTCATTGTTGGGACCTGAGCACCACTGCCGTGATTTCCCACTATTCACAGCTTGCCAGTGTGCCAATGATTACATCAATCCCACTCTACATTGTGTGGATATTAATCGAGACTCCGCCTTTAATCTCAACAACATCTCCAACACGGTGTTATGTCTGATACTGAGTTCCTTTGGATGGGATGAAGACGAAGTGCAAGGCAAAGCGAAGGATGGGTCTCTATATACCAGACCAATATCGAGGGGTATGTGTAAGAGATTAGATTACATTATGAGGACATAAAGTCCTCTTTAATTGTTATTTCGTCATGCATGCATTAAGAAATGATACAATGTTCCTCCAGAATGATATCACAAGAAACACAAATCAAGACTGAAAAGCTGACAAAA
Organism: Mobula birostris; assembly: GCF_030028105.1. Lineage (NCBI taxonomy): Eukaryota > Metazoa > Chordata > Chondrichthyes > Myliobatiformes > Myliobatidae > Mobula > Mobula birostris. The sequence continues at coordinate 76,916,811 of NC_092382.1, forward strand.
ACCATGTAATTATAACATATTGTTACAACAGTGCAAAGCAATATCGTAACTGTATAAAGAACAGACCACGGGCACGGTAAAAAAAAAAAGTCTCAAAGTCCCTCGAATGTCCCATCATCTCAGGCAGACGGTAGAAGGAAGAAAATAAAACCTCTCCCTCCAGCGCCGCAAACTTGCCGATGCAGCACCATGGAAGCACCGGACCACAGCCGACTCTTGAGTCCGTCCGAAAACTTCGAGCCTCCGATCAGCCCTCCGACACAGAGCACCGAGCGCCATCTCTGCCGAGTGCTTCGACCCCAGCCTCGGCAACAGGCAATAGGCAAAGCCGAGGATCTGGGGCATTCCCCTCCGGAGATTCTCGATCGCACACTAGCAGCGGCAGCAAAGCAGGCATTCCAGAAGTTTCTCCGTGATTCTCACGTCTGTCTGATAGACAGAAGAGAGAGAGAGAGAGAGAGAGAGAGAGAGAGATACAGAAAGAGAGAGAGGGGGAGAGAGAGATACAGAAAGAGCGATTAGGTGACAGAAAGACAGAGAGAACAAGAGTGTATAGCTGAAATACTAAGAGTTTAAGAGGCGTGAAACCGAGAGAGAAAGGGAAAGAACAGTAGATGCAGTATAGTCTCTTGACTCTCATAGCTAGAGACCGCAGTTTCACTGCAGAGACAATGAGTAGTCCGCGTTACATCCGTGTTGTAATTATGCACTAGGTGTGTGCTTGTCCGGAGCCTCTGTTTACTGAGAGATGACGCTGGATATTGACATCCACAACAGCAAATCAGCAAGTACATGACAAGGAAATCAACTCCTGCATTGGCTGTTCTGGATTGCAACAGCCCGTATCATCTTGCCGTATATAGAGGCTCCGGACAGGTTCACACCCAGTACAGCAAGTCAGCAAGTTAACAAACGAGGTAAGTCTGTCTACTTATCGTTTTTGCAGCAGAACTTTAGTTTCTGAATATTAGGGACAGGGGATTATACTGCAAATATCGTTCTCTCTCTCTCTCTCTCTCTGTCTGTCCCTCTTTCTCTCTTTCTCTCCACTCTCCTCTCTCTCTCTCTCGCTTTCTCTCTCTCTCTCCCTCTCTGTCTCTCTCTCTGTCTCTCTCTCTGCTTGTCTCTCCCTGTCGATCTCACTCCCTTTTGTTTGTCTGTATTTATCTCCTTCCCAGCCTCCTTAACGCACACACTCCCCACCTCTCTGTCTGCCTTACGGACCCTTTCCTGCTCTTCCTCCACCCCCTCCACCCCATACTGTTCCTCTTCGTTCAGTCTCTATCTCACTAATTCAGCTCTGCTCTCTCTCTCTCTCTTTTCCAATCTCTCCCTCTAGCGTTGTCGCTGTTTCTCATCCCCATCCCTCGGCCTCTGGAGAATTCTTACCCACCTCCCACCCTACCTGCCGTACCGTCTTCATTCCACCAAAATAAACTTGGTATTGGGCGGACCACGATGCCAGAGATTTGGGTGCGATTAAAGGCCAAGACTCGATGAATGATTACACAACAAACAGTGGGATTAAATTCATCTCTGGCGGGTTGGCAGACTGGGAGTCTCGGGAAATGACGTTCAGTGGTGCTCTGATCGCAAAGACCAGGCCATTAACTGAGGCTCGTGAGGTGTGGTCACTGGTCCTATTTCCGTGATGTCTGACCACACTCTCCAAGGTGTAGCTATGAGTCAGTGGGTGACGATAGCAGATACATAAACATAAGCCCAGCTGGCTTGGTGCCGAAAACTGAGTCATTACTAAATGAACAGAGACCTGTTGACAGTGATGTCCAGAGTGTGTAGCTGTGCCAGCACGTCACAGATCATCCTGGAGTAACAAATCCCGAACTCACTGCTGGTCTTTATACCTAGGCAGCCTGATTACTGAAGTGAGCAAAGTTCATTCCAGTTGAACGCGCCATTGTTGCAGATACACCAGAGTACTGCTGACAGTTTTGGTCTTCCAAAGTGCAGGGACAATCCCCTGTGGAAGGATGCTGGTCTGTCCTTTTAAGGAGGAATTAACAATCAGAATCAGAATCAGGTTTATATTCTCTGAGATACTGCGTGATTCTGAAATTTGTGTTTTTGTGGCAGCAGCACAGTGCAAAGGCAGAAAGAATGGCAAAAAATAAATAAAAATGGTTGGATAGATTTACATTTCGATAGATAGACAGATAGACCGATGTATAAATAGATAGATCGATTCATTCATTCATTCGTAGATTGAGATAAATGGACAGATAGATAGATAGATAGTCGGACAGTTAGTTATAGAGATTGAAGCGTATCCAATTGACAAGCACTCAGCAGGTTGGAGACAGGGAGCATATTTTCCTTGCTTCAAGTGTTTTGGATCAGGGTTGCCAAACACACTCCGAATGATGTAAAATATCACGGACATATAGGCGATATGTTTTGCTTGTTGCAATAGTGCAACATGAAGACAGAAAGGTTGTAAATTAGAATAAATACATATTTCGCTCGGGCACCAGCTGTAGGAAGAGGAAGTGGTGACATTTTAGTTCCAGTGAGCTTCACTAGAACTGAGGGGAGAGAGGAAAGCAGTGAGCTTGGGCATTGGAGAATGTGGATCAGCTTTGTAGGAACAAAATAAATGTCTCATTTCCGCTGAGATTGGATCATCTCATGCGGCAGGGAAATTATTTTATCTCAAATACGGAGATTCAGGGAAAAAAAAAACTTGCTATGAAGCCCATATAAAAGGGTATCTCCGTCCCGCAGTTTCTTTCCCAATAGCCCACCTCTTCCAGCACCCATCCTTTTCCGCCTCTCTCCGCCCCTTCTCTCGCCCTTCTTCATTCCCTTCCCCACAGTGCTGTGTGCCCTTATTTTTCTAGTGTGGAGGAGATTAACTAAGACGTTCGACCCGATGAGAATTATATCCCGTGTATCAGATATTTCAATAGAGCACAATATAGATCCATGATGCGGGTAAGCGGTTCGGCAGGGTTGTGTAGAGACCAGTTTTTAACTATATATTTGCTGGGGGTTCTGGAACCTGGAATACGCCGCAGAGTGTGTTAGGTGGAACGGTGCGTGGATGTTGAGACCATCGTAGTCCCTAGCATCGGGACCAACACACTGAACTTGTGGCTTTGTAGCCTGGTATTAAGTACTAAAATGGTTTCAGTGTGTTAAAGGGTTGCTTGCTATACAACCAAGTGAACGGTCTTAATGCATTGGCAAATTCTGGGGAGTGACTGATTCTATTTCCCACAGTGTGATCATGCTGTCTCTATTTCTGCTGGTTGCCGCACTTGTCATCGAGGAGGGATTGGGTGACAGGTAAGGTCTAAGCCAAGTTCCATTCCGTCCGCAACCCTACATCTGTCGGTCTGCCCGATTCCGTGCCCAGCTCCGCACCCTCCTCAGCCACATCGCCGTCCCTGTCCCGGCTCTGTCGGTGTCCTGGTTGCCTCGCCTTCTTCCCCAATCCCACGTCCCTGCACCAGCTCCGCCTCTCCAAACCGCCCCGCGTAAATCCCTTTCTCTCTGCTACGTATCCCGGGACAAGAACGACAACAGAGGATAAGGATTGAACATTTGCTCCCAGTCACGTCACTAACAGGAGACGCTTTGTTACATGCACTACAAGTGCTCCTAACCGAGCTCCTTTGATTAAAAAAAAAAGAAAATAAAGCAATCGCAGTCAAAAGCCGAAAAAGGAGAGTTACTCTCGCACGTCCGACGACCAACCAATTCAACACGTCATCGAGGGGCTGCATACGCCTTTGCCACATGATCGCAATCGACCTGATATAGTCCCACCACTCCTCAGCCGCGTTTCCCTCGGCGCGACCTCGTGTTTTCAGTCCCAATCTCTCCCAGCCACATTCACTTTCTCAACTCAACACCTCCGTCCAGCTTCACTTGCTGTGTAGACTCTCTGGCATTCCATACGTCCACACTCACTAATCCTCTGTCCCAGCCCACCTTCCGCGCATCTCTCCTGAGGACCCCTTCTGCCCCGTGCTGTCTACAGAGTTCCCTGTGGCATTCAAGCTCTGCCTACCTTACTGATAACCGCAGCATTTTCTATCGCTGCTGTACCCAGCGCCGCATCATACCTTTGCCCTGCTTTGCTCTCCAGCACAGCATACCTCACCAACCCAAACTCCTTCCCAACAACCCGCCTCCCACTTGTCCAGTGCACCCCTCTCTCAGTGTCGCTTCCTCTTACACTGGTGGTTTTTGGTCTGTGAGACTCCGTTGGCTCACTTCTGATGATCCATTGCCCTGTGAACTGTGTGGGATGACTGATTCCTGTGCTGCAACTGAGCTGTTTAATTCTCTCAATGTGTTTCTGCTTCCAGTCATTGTCTGGATTCGGATGTCCTGTGCACCACTGCGGATTATCAGGTAACGTGTTCGCGAACATCACTGTTCCCTCCCTCCTTCAGACCGAGCCACCGTCTCTCCTTCAGCCGGATCTGTTCATTTATCGGATAACCCATCTCATCTCCAGGCAGCCACCTAGTCGCCTATCATAGCTCAGCATCTTCATCTGTGTATCCAATTAGCAGCCGGCGACTTGCATAAACCACACTCTTCAGGAACAGCCATGAGCATGCTCCTTCTCGTCACGTTGCATCAGGACCTGGGGTGAATCACATACGATCTTTCGTCACTGGTTCGGAACCCTGGAAATCCTTACCCCTCATACAGTGGTATCTGTAGCAACAGAAGAACAACAGACAATTAACCCCCACTTTGGCCTGGGAGGGAATGTGTGAAGGGTAAAGCAACAATTATAGGAAGGTTGCGCATTCTTTGAAGCGGGTATAGAAGCGCTCTACTAGATTACTCTACCTGGTTAGAGGGGAATGAAAGCATACGGACAGTGAGAAGGGAAGGGATATTAGTTCACTTAGACACTTGATTACGAATTTAATAGACTAGACGCAATACGGTGATCCGAAGGACCCGTTCCTGTGCTCTGGTGTTCTATGTTCTATATTCTATGCTATATAGAACCATAGAACTATAGAACACTACAGCACAGAAAAAAAGGTCATTCGTCCCTTTTAGTGGTGTGGCTTTGCTAGTCAGGAAAATGTTACAGCAGTGCTCAGGCAGGACAGATTAGAGGGCTTGTCTACCGAGGCCATATGGGTGGAACTGAGAAACAGGAAAGGAATGACCACGTTGATGGGGTTGTATTCTAGACCACCCAATAGTCAGCGAGAGTTGGAGGAGCAAATCCGCAGAGAGATAGCAGACAACGGCAGGAAACATTAAGTTGTGATAGTAGAGGATTTAAATTTTACACATATTGCTTGGGACTCCAATACTGTTAAAGGTCTAGACGGGTTCGAGTTTGTAAAATGTGTTCAGGAATTTTGTTTTTCTAATCAATATATAGAGGCAACAACTAGAGAGAAAACAATATTAGATTTCCTATTAGGAAACGAGTTAGGACAGGTGACGGAAGTGTGTGTAGGGGAATACTTTGGTTCCAGTGATCATAACACAATTAGTTTCAACTTGATCATGGATAAAGGTAGATCTGGTCCTCGCGTTGAGGTTCTAAACTGGAAAAAGGCAAAATTTGAAGAAATGGGAAAGGATCTAAAAGGCGTGGATTGGGACAGGTTGTTCTCTGCCAAGGATGTGATTGGTAAGTGGGAGGCCTTCAAAGGTGAAATTTTGAGAGTGCAGAGTTTGTATGTTCCTGTCTGGATTAAAGGCAAAGTGAATAAGTGTAAGGAACCTTGGTTCTCAAAGGATATCGGAACTCTGATAAAGATGAAGATGGAGATGTATGACATGTACAGGAAAGAAGGAGGAAGTAAGGTGCTTGAGGAGTATAAAAAGTGCAAAAATAAACTTAAGAAATCAGGAGAGCTAAAAGAAGACATGAGGTTGCCTTGGCAGTCAAAGTGAAGGATAATCCAAAGAGCTTTTACAGGTATACTAAGAGTAAAAGGATAGTAAGGGATAAAATTGGTCCTGTTGAAGATCAGAGTGGTCGGCTATGTATGGAACCAAAAGAAATGGGGGAGATCTTGTCGGTTTTTGCGTCTGTATTTACTACGAAAACTGGCATGAAGTCTATGGAATTGAGAGAATCAAGTAGTGAGATCATGGAATCTATTCAGATTGAAGAGGGGGAGATGCTTGATATCTTGAGTCAAATCAGAGTAGATAAATCCCCAGGACCTGACAGAGTATTCCCTCGGACCTTGAAGGAGACTAGTGTTGAAATTGCAGGGGCCCTGTCAGATATATTTAAAATATCGGTATCTACCGGTGAGGTGCCGAAGGATTTGAGGATAGTTCATGTGGTTCCTCTGTTTAAAAAATGCTCTAAAGATAATCCGGGAAATCATAGGCTGGTAGTAGGTAAATTATTGGAAGGAGTACTAAGAGAAAGGATCTACAAGTATTTGGGTAGACAGGGACTTATCAGGGAGCGTCAACGTGGCTTTGTGCGTGGTAGGTCATGTTTAACAAATCTGTTGGAATTTTTCGAGGAGGTTACCAGGAAAGTGTATGTTGTCTACATGACCTTTGACGAGGTCTGGCATGGGAGGTTAGTTAGGAAGATACATTCGCTAGGTATACATGGAAATGTAGTAAATTGGATTAGACATTGAATCAATGGAAGAAGTCAGAGAGTGGTAGTGGAGGATTGCTTCTCTGAGTGGAGGCCTGTGACTAGTAGTGTGACTCAGGGATCAGTGCTGGGTCTATTGTTATTTATTATCTATATCAATGACCTGGATGATAATGGGGTAAATTGGGTCAGCAAATTCGCTGATGATACAAAGATTGGTGGTGTAGTGCACAGTGAGGAAGGTTTTCAAAACGTCCAGAGGGATTTAGGACAGCTGGAAAAATGGGCTGAAAAAATGGCAGATGGAGTTTAATACAGACAAGTGTGAGGTATTGCACTTTGGAAGGACAAACCAAGGTAGAACATACAAGGTAAGTGTTAGGGCAATGAGGAGTGCAGTGGAACAGAGGGATCTGGGAACACAGATACAAAATTCCCTAAAAGTGGCGTCATGGGTAGATAGGGTCATAAAGAGAGCTTTTGGTACATTGGCCTTTATAAATCAAAGTATTGAGTATAAGAGTTGGAATGTTATAGTGAAGTTGCACAAGGCATTGGTGAGGCCGAATTTTGAGTATTGTGTGCACTTTTGGTTACCAAATTACAGGAAGGATATAAATAAGATTGAAAGAGTGCAGTGAAGGTTTACAAGGACGTTGCCAGGACTTGAGAAACAGAGTTACAGAGAAAGGTTGAATAGATAGAGGTATATAAAATTATGATGGGTATAGATAGAGTGAAGGCAAGCAGGTTTTTTTTCCACTGAGGCTAGGGGAGAATAAAAAGAAAAAAAAAACACAGGACATGGGTTAAGGATGAAGGGGGAGAAGTTTAAAGAGAACATTAAGAGAGGCTTCTTCGCACAGAGAGTGGTGGGAGTGTGGAATGAGCTGCCACATGAAGTGGTAAATGCGGACTCACTTTGAACATTTAAGAAAAACTTGGACAGGTGCATGGATGAGAGGTGCATGGAGGGATATGGTCCAGGTGCAGGTTAGTGGACCTAGGCAGAAAAAAATGGTTCGGCACAGCCAAGAAAGGCCAAAAGTCCTGTTTCTGTACTCTAATGTTTTATGGTTCTATGGTTCTAGTCTGTGCCGAAACTTCATTGCGCTGCTCCCATTGACCTGCATCCAGTCCATAACCCTCCAGAGCTCTTCGATCCATGTATCTGTCCTAATTATTCTTCAAACTTAAGAGTGAGCCCGCATTTACGTCAGCTGGCAGCTCGTTCCACACTCCCACCACTCCCTGAGTGAAGACGTTCCCCCTAATGTTCTCTTAAAACCTTTCCCCTTTCACCCTAATGCCATGTCCTCTCGTATTTATCTCTCCTAATATAACTGGAAAGACCCTAATCGCATTTACTCTGTCTATACCCCTCATAATTTTGTAAACCTCTATTAAATCTCTCCTCATTCTTCTGCTCTCCAAGCAGTAAAGTCCTAACCTGTTCAATCTTTCCCTCTAACTCAACTCCTGAAGACCCGGCATATTCTAGTAAACCTGTTCTGCACTCTTTCAATCTTACTGATATCCTTCCTATTGTTAGGTGACCATAAATGCACAGAACACTCCAAACTTGGCCTCACCAATGTCTTATACAACCTCACCAAAACATCCTAACTCCTATATTCAATACTTTGACTTATGAATGACAGGATGCCAAAAGCCTTCTTTACTACCCTGTCGACCTGTGACGCCACTTTAAGGGAATCATGTACCTGAACTCCCAGATCGCTTTGTTCCTCCGCACTCCTCAGTGCCCTATCATTTACTGTGTATGTCCTACCTTGATTTGTGCTTCCAAAATGCAACACCTCACACTTGTCTGCATTAAATTCCATCTGCCATTTTCTGGCCCATTTTTGCTGTTGGTCCAGATCCCTCTGCAAGTTTGAAAGCCTTCCTCGCTGTCCACAACGCATCGAATCTTAGAGTCACCAGCAATTTTGCTGATTCATTATAATCTAGATCACTGATTTCGAAAACAAATAACAATGGTCTCAGCACAGATCCCTAAGGCACACCACTAGTTACAGGTCTCCAGTCTGCGAAGCGATCATCCACTTCCACTCTCTGTCTTCTCCCACACAGCCAATTTCGAATCCAAATTAAATATTTAAACATACAGTAAATCCGGCGTTTGCATCGGCGCCCAATATATTCTAATGTTGAGTGGCGGGCAGTTTGCAAGGATCGGCACACTTCTGCTGCCGCCTTCGGAGGCCCACAAATTTCTAGCCTGACACGTACGTCCACGGAATGTACAAGGCCCACCGGAGCACCCGAACTAACCCACGCGATTACAGAGAGAACAGCGATACTCTTTACAGCCGGGTGTGCAGTGATGGTCGTGTGCATAGAGCTATAAATCTCTACGCTAGTCGCTACATTACGCTACCGCCCTGCCGGAAGTCCCAGAAGAGACTGATGCAACACACACAAAATGGTGGTGGAACTCAGCAGGCCAGGCAGTATCTATCATAGATGCTGCCTGGCCTGCTGCGTTCCACCAGTATTTTGTGTGTGCTGCTTGAATTTCCAGCATATGCAGATTTTCTAGTGTTTGCGTTTTTAAAGGGCTGATGTCACAGGTGCGGAGTACCTGGTGTACCTGCTCAGAGTTACTTGTGGCACGTTGAGCCCTTCGCCTCGTCAGTGCCGTGTGGCTGTACTATTTACCCTGAGGTTATGGTGCCACTTCACTGTCTGCTAATCTTGCTTCCCACCCCTCTCCGAGCCCCACACCACAGTTCCAGACTTCCAACTCCGCACACTAACAATAGCATCGTATATCGACAGATCCGGCGTTACAAGGAATCGGTCTGGGTTGGAGCACACGTGGATGCTAGCATCAGTCGCGTAGTTGACACTTTCATGCAGATCCTAATCGACTATACAGTGCGGGGCAACTCCGCAGGTAGGTTGGGAGTGTGGGTGGGTTGGGATGTCAGGAAAGAAGTGGTGACTGTCACAACCCAGCTGTTTCGCAGCTGTCCGCTCTGCATCTTCACCATTGCAGGGCGACCCAGTCTATGTGGCAGCGAGCAGCTGCATACCGCTCCCCCTCGCGATGTGCCTGCACAGTCATGTGGAAGTCTTTATCAAGTAATCGATCAGTTGAAAACAGCGGCATTTTTTTTCCAGAAGATTAAGAGTGTTTGCAGTCCAAAGGCCTGAGCCATAATCCATGATGAATTCAGCTTTACTGGTAGCACCATATTCCAACAGAGTGTTTGTGAATGTAGAACGGTTATGGTAGATCAGAAAATCGGAGAGGATTGAAATCACAGCCGTGAATAAATTTCAGTTTAATAAAGAGAAAATTACAGTATCACCGAACATAAGAGTACAACATGGCACAGACCCTCCGGGGCACGATGATGTCCTGACACTTTATCCAGCGTGAGATCAATTTAACCCTCTGTCCTGCGTAGCCTCCCTTTTAATTTCTCATCCGTGTGCCCATTTTGGAGTTTCTTCAATTCTCCGAAAGTATCTGTCTCATTCTACGCCCTTGGCCGCGCGTTCCACACACCCACCATTCTCCACGTACAGGAACCTGCATCATATTTCACATATATACCCCTCCAATAACCCTCCCATCTGCTCCCTAGTGCTAGTCCTTATTATGCTCGGCAAAAGTCCAAGTCTTTTTCGTCGTCGTTGTCGTCGTCTTCTTTTCTTCTTCTTCTCCTCCTTCTTCTTCATCGTCCTCTTCCTTCTCTTTCTTCTTCTCTTCTTCTCTTCTTCTTCTTCTTCTTCCTCTTCCTTCTCTTACTTCTCTTCCTTCTCCTCCTCCTTCTTCTTCTCCTCCTCTTCCTCTTCTTCTTCTTCTTCTCCTCTTCCTCTTCTTCTTCTCCTCCTCTTCCTCTTCTCCTTCTTCCTCTTCCTTCTCCTCCTACTTCTTCTTCTTCTTCTTCTCCTCCTCTTCCTCTTCTCCTCCTTCTTCTTCTCCCCCTTCTTCCTCTTCCTTCTTCTTCTCCTCCTTCTTCCTCTTCCTTCTTCTTCTTCTCCTCCTTCTTCCTCTTCCTTCTTCTTCTTCTCCTCCTTCTTCCTCTTCCTTCTTCTTCTTCTCCTCCTTCTTCTTCTTCTTTTTCTTCTCCTTCTTCTTCCTCTTCCTTCTTCTTCTTCTTCTCCTTCTTCTTCTTCTTCTCTTCTTCCTCTTCTTCTTCTTCTTCTCCTCTTCCTCTTCCTTCTCTTCCTTCTCCTCCTTCTTCTTCTTCTTCTTCTCCTCCTCCTCTTCCTCTTCTTCTTCTCCTCCTCTTCCTCTTCTTCTTCCTCTTCCTTCTCTTCCTTCTCCTCCTTCTTCTTCTCCTCCTCTTCTTCTTCTTCTTCTCCACCTCCTCTTCTTCTTCTCCTCCTCTTCTTCTTCTTCTTCCTCTTCCTTCTCTTCCTTCTCCTTCTTCTCCTTCCTCTTCCTTCTCCTTCTTCTCCTTCCTCTTCCTTCTTCTCCTTCTTCTTCTTCTCTTCTTCCTCTTCTCCTTCTTCTCCTCCTCCTCTTCTTCTTCTCCTCCTCTTCCTCTTTTTCTTCTTCTTCTGCTTCTTCCTAGTTGCCCAAACAGGTTCACAGGTCACTGACAGGAGCACGGAGAAACCTTTATCCTGGGTTTTTACAACTACCTTTCAGCCATGATTCACTGATGGCCACAACATCATAACTGACAATTAGCAACTATGGAACAATATCATCCACCTTGTTTCTTATACTCCGTGAACTGAGATATAGCACTTTGAGTGCCGTATTTGTTATCGCTTTTGATTGTGCATTCCTAATGCACTGATGCTCACCCTGCTGACTGCAATTTTGGCTTTTCATCTGCTGCTCTTCCTAAGAGTCTGACAGCACGCTTAAAAAAAATCCGTCCTACCGTGAGTCCATTCATCAAGGTCCCACACGCTGTCAAATTAGATTAAATCCTCCCGAACAGTTCCATCAAATGGGACAACGAGAATATTGCCCGTCCCTGCGACATGTGCAACTTTTCACTTTTCTACAGGTCATTAATTCCCCAGATGAAATCCCAAATGTAAAAAATAGCGAGCCCAATAGACTCCCAATTGGAACACAACTGGGTGCCTGCATTCAACAAGAAACGGCTTACTTTAGTCCCACTCTTTGCGTCCGACCAAGTAGCTACTGTCCTATCCATGCTAGAATGTTTTCTGTAATACCACGGGCTCGTAGTTTGTTCACCAGCCTCATAAGTGGCATCTTGTCAAAGGGCTTCAGAAAATCTATGTACACTGCATCATTGAATTCTCCTTTGACTACTCTGCTTATTATTTTTCAATTATTTATGCAAATTGGCATAGGAACAAGAAGATCGGATCGCAGTTCAAGGATTAGTGTGGGAGCAGTGGGTTTGAATTCATGGGAAATTGACACCAGTATTGGGGAAGAATGGAGATGTGCCTATGGGACGGGCTCCAGCTGAAACGTGATGTAACCTGGATACTCGCGAATCACATAATTAGGGCTGTGGACATGGCTTTAAACTAAATTGCAAGAGGGTGTGTTCAACAATTTGGATAAGTATGCATAAAGTAATAAAAAGAAAAGTGTCGATAAAATAAGTAAATTCAAAAGATAAAAAAGGGAAAAGTATGGAGTATCGAACAGTCAAGCACAAAAGAGCAAATGATTAAAATATCAGTGTCAGGGCAATTCATTGGAATTCCTGCAGTATTCGAAATAAGGTCAATGAACTTGCGGCACAGAACCAAGGGGTACTATTTAGTGTCTGTCACAGAGACTTGGTTGCAAGGTGATGAGGATAGGGTATTAAATATCCAAGTATATAAGGTAATACGGATGGATAGACAGAAAAGTACGGGAGGTGGGATAGCGCTCCTATTCAAAGATGAGTTCAGGGCTATAGTGAGAGGCGATGCAAGATTTGAGGAGCAGAATATTGAATCCATCTGGGAAGTGATTAAGAAAGGGAAAACATCACTCGTGGGAGTTGTCTGTCGGTCACCGAATAATAACATTACAGTGGCAGAGCAATAAACAGAGAAATATCTGAGGCATGTAAGAACGGACAGCAGTTATCATGGGGGTATTTTACTTGCACGTAGATTGAGCAAGTGATTGGGCGAGGCAGTCCTGAGGAAGATTTCACAGAGTGCAACCTTAATGGTTTTCTTGCACAATACCAGACAATGAAAAACAAAAGAACAGAAAGAGTGTTACTCTTACTCACTCATCTTTCAGTTAGTCCTGACGAAGGGTCTCTGCCTGAAACGTCGATTGCATCTCTTTCAATAGATGCTGCCTGGCCCGCTGCGTTCACCAGAATTTTTTATGTGTGTTGCTTGAAATTCTAGCATCTGCAGATTTCCTCGTGTTTGCGATAGAAAAAATATTGTGTTTTTTTTTTGATAATTTTATAAATCGGAAAAGGTTAGCTAAAGTGAATGGATGTCCCCTGGATGTTGGGAAGCGGGAATTGATGTCGGGTAATCAGGAAATACCCGAGACTTGGAATGACCATTCTGTGCCTGTCTTCACCGTTGAGCACACATCTAATATACCAAAGAGAACTGTTATGAATGAGATAGGAGGTAAGGACCTCGATATAACCGATGGCAAGAAAGAGGTGGTGCTGAACAAACTTGATCAGGGTCCGTCGGAACTGAAAAAAATGGTAGAAGTTATAGTAGATGCTTACCAAAATGTACTGGACTCTGAGCAGCTCCCCGTAAAACGGAAGACGGCAAATGTCACGTCACCATTAAAAAAAAAGGATATAGGCAAAAGGCATGTAACTATAGGCCAGTTAGATTAACATCCGTAGCTGTGAAAATGTTTGAAGCCATCATTAGCAAAGAAATAGCGAAACATCTGGAAATAGATGGATCCATCAGGCAGACGCGGCATAGATTCAGGGAAGGTAGGCTTCGCTTGAGAAACTTACTGGAGTTATTTCATAATTTAACGAGCCCAGTGGATAGAGGGGGACAGATGGACGTTATTCACTAGGAGTTCCGGAAGGCGTTTAATAAGGTAAAACATGAAAGACATACATGGGATAACGATGCATAGAGTTGGGGTGCTGTATTAGCATGGATAGAGGGTTGATTAACTCAGAGGAAAACAGAGAGTCGGTATACGTAGATATTACTCTGTTTGGCAATCAGTTGTTTGCAGTTTGCCGCAGGGGTCGGTGCAACTGTTCAGGATGTACATGAGCGATCTGGAAGAGGGGAACGAGTGCAGTGTGTCTACGTATGTTGATAATACTACACTGAGAGGAAAATACAATTGTGCAGAAGATACGGAGAGTCTGCAGAGAGATATAGATAGCTTCTGTGAGTCGGCAAGGGTCTGGCTGGCGGTCTACAATTTCGCTAAATGCGAAGTCATCCAATTTGCAAGGGAAAATGGAAGAGCAGATTATTATTTAAATGTAAAAAAAATGCAGCAAGCTGCTGTGCAGAGGGACTTAGGAGTGATCGGGCATGAATCAGAGAAGGTTGGAGTGCAGGTGAAACAGGCTATCAAGAAGGCAAAAGGAATGCTGGTCTTCATTGCAAGAGGGATTCAATTTAAGAGCTAGGAGGCCATTCTGCAACTGTACAGGGTATGATCAGCTTCACCTGGAGTACCGTGTGCAGGTTTAGTCTCCTTATTTGAGGAGGAATATACTGGAGTTGAGCGCCCTGCAGAGGAGATTCCACAGATTGAATCCAGAGATGAGAGGGGTGAGACGATGAGACGAGATTGAGTTGCCTGGGACTCTACTAGCTGGAATTATAAAAGCGGCTAAATTAATCCTCTATAAGATAAACAACAGGAATTCTGCAGATGCTGGAAATTCAAGCAACACACATAAAAGTTGCTGGTGAACGCAGCACCTTTTATGTGTGTTGCTCTATAAGATAAAGGCGGGATGGTTGTTTGCACTGATAAGCGAGAGTACAACGAAGGGATATAGCCTCAAATTCGTCGGAATAATTTAGAACAAGATGAAGAGGAAATGTTTTTCCCAGAAAGTGGAGAATCTGTGGAATTCTCAGCACAATGGAGGCGCGGAGTCTACCTCAGTAAATATTCTTTAAAACAAGTTTGGATAGATTTTTATATAGTAGGGGAATTAATTGTTATTGGAGAAAGACAGGTAGGTGGAGATGAGTCCATGACCTCATTGAATAGCGGAGCGGGCTCGACCATCAGAGGCCGACACCTGCTGCTATTTCTTATCTCTTTATGTTCAAAGAATCCAACAGATTTTTAGGCAAGATTTTCCATTGAGAAAACTATTTTCTGACTAAGGCGTTTTTTTTTCATGTGCCTTAAAGTACCCAGAGACTTTATCCTTATTAATCGACTCCAACGTCTTGACATGCCCTGAGGTCAAAGTAATCGCCTACAGATTCCTTTCTTAAGCCTCTCTCTCCCTTTTTGAAGAGTGGTTACGATTTGCCATTTTACAGTCTTCCGCAACCATTGCAAACTTTACTTATTCTAGTACTATATCATTACTAATTCCTCCACATTCTCTTCAGCCACCTTTTTCAGAACCCTAAAGTATGCACCATCTGGTCTAGACGATTTATCTACCTTCAGCATTTTCAGCTTCACCAAACCCTATTCTCTGTCAATGGCAACTTCACGCACCTCATGACGCCTGACAAATGGAGCATCAAGCAAAGTGCTACTGTCTTCCACAGTGACAGTAGAGACTTTGTACATCTCCCATCAGCTATTTTTCACCATTGCAGTTCCTGAGTTCTATCCACAATGATTCAACACCTGCCAACCATATGTTACTCCTTTCAATTCTACTTGCAGATATTCGCTGCCCCCTCTGCGTTTCTGTCTCTCCTCTGGATACAATCTGTAACTTGGACATTTAGTTCACAGCTGTCATCTTCTTTCAATCATGATTCATTATGTCCATAACATAAGACCAGAGGACCATAAAGCATCGGAGCAGAATTAGGCTATGTGGCCCATCGAATCTGCTCGGCTATTCAAGAATGGGTGATCCTTTCATTTGTCTCCTCCTCTACACCAGTTCCCGGCCTTCTTCCCATAACCTTTGACGTCATGTCCGGTCAAGAACTTATTAATCTCTTCCTTAAATACACACCGTCAGCTGAGCTCCATAGTCTGCTGGTAACAAATTTCACAGATCCGCCACCCTATAGTTAAAGAAATCTCTCCGACTCTCTGCTTTGAAAGCGCTCTCCTCTAATGAGGTTGTGCCCTGTAATTCTAGACTCTCCCAACATGGGAAATATCTTTACAACGTCATTAGGACCAATCATCGTAAGTCTTACACAGTGAGCAGTACGACACTGAGGAACAAAGTCATCTGGCAACACGGTTCTTAATTTATTGAAGCTGGTGTCACAAGTTGATAGGGTGGAGTGCCTGAACTGTGCTACCGCTTTCTATTGAAATTCCTGTTTGAGATTCTAATGAAAGGAATACATATTTACAACTTCCTTTATCACCCCCCAGGATATCTGATGCATAGCAATGGAATATTTCTCCTTTCATTCACCAGAGATGGAAATATTACAATGTACTTGATGCTTCCCGAAGAACATTGGGAAAACCCTCCAACACCAACGAACCCACAAGTGAGGACCATCTGCTACCTGATCAGACGTTATATTGTGTCCGGCCCGCAGGCCGAGGGCGGAATGTGGTCGGGAACTAGATGAGGATGCTTTCACTGTAGGATGATGGTTAATTGATTGCATGTGTTTCCGCTACTGAAGTTAGGGACAAGATTGGGGTTCGAGGAAAGCTAGCGTCGGCCCATGTGTGGGATAATCAATGTTTTCCAGGCCGGTGAGGAATTCTGCACCACATAACGCTTTTGCCATTCATTATTAAGGGAAAGGATTTTGGTTCAATGAAAGGCAAACGATAAAGGACGCCGAATTCAGCACCGTTACCTTATGGGGAAATTACACCTGACAAATTAGTTGGAATTCTTTAAACAGGCAGGTTTAACAAAGGCGAGTCAGTGGCCAGACTAGGGTCAGTGGCTGTAGTGAACCAGAATGGTGGGGGCGTTGGGGGGTTTGGTCTCATCTGGAATATCCCGGGATGCCGAAGAGGCGAGAAGGAAACGTGTCGCCGTTCAGTAGAGTGGGATGTATGTGAAAGAAACCGGAGGGGATCTCTGATATAACCTTACATCTGACTGAATGGCAGTGCAGCGTCGATAGATGGGTGTGTATCGGAATGTTTCTGTTGCAATTTCTACGATGTTTTTATCTTGCAGGCATTTATAACTCGTTTCCCAACAATGGACGTTTTTGTCAGTAGGATTCGTCAGAGTTTCCTGAAACGGGCAAATTACTTCAATCGTACGCTCACTGAGCAGAAAGCCAATTTCAACAACTCCTTCTTCTTCGTAGCTTTCTGCAAAAGGTAGGTCACACACCGAGGCGTATAGTTGAGTATGTTGTGCAGCTAATGCATAACGGGGCACAGAACATTCTCTCCTCGCCGTTTGGCAGAAGGGAGGGTGAGCTTCTCAAATTTTCCTGGCAGAGTTCTGAACAATTGTGCTGACTTCATTTTTTGTGATTCGGGAATTCAAAATACTTCGAAATATCATCCTCAATAAACTCTTGTCAGTGACTAAGAGAGGCGAAATGACATCTAATCTGTCGTCGATAACCAGAAGATGTGGGAGCTTTTGTGCCATTCAGCGCTTCGGTTCTGTCCACCGATAATGGCTGATTTATTATCTTTCTATCCTATTCCACTACCTTCTTCCTGTAAACTTTGATATCTTTGCTGAACAAGAGCCTATCAACCTTCACTTTATACTCGGCCTTTTCTCCTTGGAGCGACGGAGGATCAGAGGTGACCTGATAGAAGTGTGTAAGATGATGAGAGGCATTGATCGTGTGGATAGTCAGAGGCTTTTTCCCAGGGCTGAAATGGCTGCCACAAGAGGGGACAGGTTTACGGTGCTTGGGAGTAGGTACAGAGGAGACTTCAGGGGATAAGTTTTTTTTTTTTTACGCAGAGCGCAGTGAGTGCATGAAATGGGTTGGCGGCAACAGTGGTGGAGGTGGATACGAATCGGATGTTTTAAGAGACTTTTGGATAGGTACATGGAGCTTAGAAAAATAGAGGGCTACTGTTAACCCTGGTAACTTCTAAGGTAGGGACACGTTCTCCACAACTTTGTGGGCCGAAGGGCCTGTATTGCACTATAGGTTTTCTATGTTTCTATGTTAAATATCCACGAGTACATGTACTCCATGTCCACCTATGGCAATGAATTCCTTGGATTTAACACCCTCTGGTTGAAGAAATGCTTCATCATATCTCGTCTAATTGGACACTCCTCTATTCTTAGGTTTTGCAATCTGGTCCACAATATCTCGGCCATTTAATACTCCGTGAGATCCCAGCTCATATTTCTAACCTCCTGTGAGTACAGGACTTGACCATCCAACACTTCTCTGAAGATAGCACTTGCATTCCGACAGCATTCTAATGATCCTCCTCCTCACCCTCGCCAACTTCAGCACACCCTGTTCTCTATATGGGGTCCACCCCTCAAAGCAATACGCTTAATGTGGTATGGCCAATGATTTATAAATCTTCAGCATTGCATCCTTGCTTTTACTTTCTAATCCTCTCGCCATGAATGCTAACCCAGTATTTTCCATCCTTACTATCAACTGAACCTGCATGCTAACATTAGAGAATCCTACACGATAACACCAACATCTCTTTGCACATCTTATGAATGGATTTTCGCACCGTTAAGGAAGTGATTTGCGCCTTTAGTAATTCTACCAAAGTGCATCACCATCAATTTCCTGACACTAAATTACATCTGACAAATCCTTGCCCAATTTCCCAATCCGTTTTCGTACTTGTGAATTCTTCCAGCTTCCTCAAACGAGGCTCCCCCTCCACTAATGTTGGTATTGTATGCAAATGTGGAAGCAAAGCCAGCTATTCACTCATCCAAGTCATTTACATATTACGTGTAACGACGCGATCCCAACACCACTTCCTGAGGAGCAGCACTATTAACCGCCAGCTAACCAGATAAGTCTCCGTTTCTATCAGATAAGTCTCAGTTACTTTCTTTGTCTGCGGTCTCACGTGGGAGACAATATTCATCTTCAAGGATGGACCTTCTGATATTTCATTCTCCCGACCTACCTCCAGTCCAGTCAGCCTCCGAATCTACGTTCAGGCCTTTCAGATTCCCGATCTAACTTCAGTCCATTCAGCTTCCAACCTATGTTCGGCTTCCATATCAAACTTCAAACCCTTTCACCTCCCAATCTATCTTCAGTCATTTTGACCTCTCAATCTAACTTCAAACATGTCAGCTTCCCGATCTACCTTGAGGCCTGTCAACAGACCAATCTACATATGCAGACTTTTCTGTCTCTCCATTTAACTTCAGATCTTTAAACTTCCGGATCTAACTTCGGACGTTTCAGGTTCTCTGAAGACCATAAGACGTACTAGCAGAACCGGGTTATTTGGCCCATCGAGTCTTCTTCAGTATATCATCATGGAAAATCTTATATTCCTCACAGCCCCAATCTTCTGCCTTCTCCCCGGATTACTTCAGACCTTGATCAAAGAAGAAAGAATCCTTTGCAATCGATTCCGGCATCTTCCCATTCAATGAGGTCAGCTTAACTGGCATATAATTTCCTTTCTTCCTCTTGAGGAGTGGAGTGACATTTCCAATTCTGCAGTGCTCTGGACCCATTTGAGAATCTATTGTTTCCTGAAAGGTCACTGATAATGCGACAAACAATCTCTTTAGTGATGTCTTTCAGAACCTTGGCGTCAGATCCTGGTGCTTTGTCTACGCTCAGACCTTCTTAGTTTCCCAAGAACTTTCCCTCTGTTAATGGTAACTTCATACACTTCATGACTGCTGACATTTGGAACATCCAACGAAGACGGGTGAAAAATACAGTTTTCCCGCTATTTCCTTATCCCCAATAACTACCTCTAAGGCATCGTTATACAGCGGTCCAATATCCACTGTTGACTGTATTTTACACTTTATGTATCTGAAGAAACTTTTGCGATTCTCTTTAAGATGATTGGCTAGTACACTTTCGTATTCCATCTTTACAGTCTTAATGTGGTTATTAGATTTTTTTTGTTCTGTTGGTATAAGAAAGCTTCCCATTTGTCGAATTTCCCACTAATACTCTGTTTGGCTATTATGTTGGTTTTGCTTTCTCTTGGTAGTAACGGTTGTGTCATGTTGCTTTTAGACTACATCCTACTCTTGGGAATGCATATATCCTGTGCCGTCGGAACAACCTCCAGAGATTCCAGTCTTTCCTGCTCTATCCTCCTCACTGTCAATGTTATTTTCCAATCAATTCATATCAACTCCCCTCTCTTGCCTCTGTACTTCTCTATACTCCTCTGTGTAGTGATACATCTGACTTTACCTTCTCTGTTTCAGATTTCAGGGAAAATACGATCATATTATGATCAATTGTTCCATAGGATTCCTTCATCTTAATCTCTCTAATTTAGTCCTATTCATTGCGCAACTTCCAATCCAAAATAGCCGATCCCCTAGTCGGCTCAGCCAGGAGCTGCTCTAATAATTCAAATTCTAAACATTCCACAAAATTCTCCTCTCGGACTCCAGCACCAACCTGATATTCCCAATCTACCTGCATTAAAAAAAAAAACTCATTGAATATGCGCTTTTGGCATGATTTTTTTCTCTCTCGTTGTAATTTGTAGATTACATCCTTACGGCAGCTTGGGGCTCTGTATACAACTCCAATGAAGTCTTTTCACCTTTGCTGTTCCTTTGCTCTATCCATAATGAGTAAACAGTTTCCGAACCTGTGTCATATCTTTCTAATGATCTGATTTCCCTTGTTTACCAACAGAGCATTGACAACCGCTCTGTCTTCCTGCCTATCTTTCGATATAATGTGTACCCTTTGGACATTATGTTCCCAGCTGCAATCTTTCTCCAGCCGCGATTCAGTGATGCCTGCAACATCATACTCGACAATCTGTAACCGTACTTCAAATTCATCTACCTTGTTGAGTAACACCTCAGTACTGTAGACACGCTTTTCAATTTTACATTGCAGCTGATCCTGTTGACTGCATTTTTGCCCTATTATCATAATTTCCTTGCTAACAGTCTCACTACACACTGCTTCTGTTTGTAAACCAACTACTTCATGTTTGGCACTGTCACTTCGATTCACATCACCCTGCTAAACTAATTTAAACATATCCGTATTAACTTTTTTACCCTGCCCGTAAGGACTTTCGAATTCCTAAGGCTGAGGTGCAACCGTCCCTATTGTACGGGTCACGCCTTCCCCAGAAGAGATCCCAATGATCAATAACTTTAACCCCTGCCCGCTGCATCATTCCTCAGCCACACATTCACCTGCCAAATCAGTCTGTTCCTACTTTCACTGGCACGTGGTACAGGGAGCAAGAGATGATCACCCTTGAAGTCCTGTTTGTCAGCTTCCTACATAGCTGCCTAAAAACTCTCTTCATGACCTCTTCACCTTGTCTACCTATGTCATTGGTGTCTGTGTACAACAGGACTACTGGCTGCTAATCCAATACCGTGGGAATACCTTAGACTCGACACCAGACATCCCTAATTGTGACACCAGGAAGGGAAAATACCATTCGGATGACTCCAGCGCGACAGCAAAATATGGTTTCTGTTCTACTGAGTGATGAATCTCCCATCCACACTTTAGTCATAGAAACATAGAAACATCGATAACCTACAGCAGAATACAGGCAATCTGGCCCCACAAAGTTGTGCCGAACATGTTCCTACCTCAGAAATTACGAGGCTTACCTATAGCCCCCATTTTAAGCTCCATTCCCTATCCAAAAGTCTCCTAAAAGACCCTATTGTATGCGTCTCCTCCACCGTTGCCGGCAGCCCATTCCACGCATTCACCACTCTCTGCGTGAAAAACTTACCCCTGACATCTCCTCTGTACCTACTCCCCAGCAGCTTAAACCTGTGTCGTCTTGTAGCAAGCATTTCAGCCCTGGGAAAAAGCCTCTTACCATCCAGACGATCAATGCCTCTCATCATGTTATACACCTCTGTCAAGTCACCTCTCATCCTCCGTTGATCCAAGGAGAAAAGGCCGAGTTCACTCAACCTATTCTCATAAGGCATGCTCCCCAATCCAGGCAAAATTCTTGTGTATCTCCTCTGCACCCTCTCTATGGCTTCAATATCCTTCCTGTAGTGAGGCGACCAGAACTGAGCACAATACTCCAAATGGGGTCTGACCAGGGTCTTATAACACTACCTCTCGTCTCCTAATTTCAATTCTACGATTGATGAAGGCCAATACACCGTACGCATTATTAACCACAGAGTCAACCTGCGCAGCTCCTTTGAGCGTCCTATAGACTCGGACCCCAGGGAACCTCTGATCCTCCACACAGCCTACAGCCTTACCATTAAAGCTACATTCTGCCATCATATTTGACCTACCAAAATGACCCATTTCACACTTATCTGGGTTGAACTCCGGACGCCACATCTCAGCCCAGTTTTGTATCCTATTAATGTCCCGCTGCAACCTCAGATAGCCCTCCACACTATCCACAACACATCCGAGGTTTGTGTCATCTGCAAACTTACTAACCCATCCCTCCACTTCCTCATCTAGGTCATTCATAAAAATCACAAAGAGTAAGGTTCCTAGAACAGATCCTTGAGGCACCGAATTCCATGCAGAACATGACCCATCTACAACCACTCTTTGTCTTCTTTGGGCAAGCCAGTTCTGGAACGACAAGGCAATGACCCCTTAGATCTTATACCTCCTTACTTTCTCAGTAAACCTTGCATGTGGTACCTTATCAAATGTCTTGGTGAAATCCATATACACTACATCTACTGTTCTTCCTTCATCAATGTGTTCAGTCACATCCTCAAAAATATTCAATGAGGCTCGTAAGGCACGACCTGCCTATGACAAAGCAATGCTGACTATTTCTAATCATATTATGCCTCTCCAAACGTTCGTAAATCCTGACTCTCAGGATTTTCTCGATCAACGTGTCAACCACTGAAGTAACATTCAATGGTCAGTAATTTCCCGGGCTATCCCTACTCAATTCCTTCAATAAGAGGAAAACATCGTAAACCTCCGATCTTCCGGAACCTCTCCCATCCCCATTTATGATGCAAAGATCATCGGTAGAGGCTCAACAATCTTCTCTCTCGCTACTCACGGTAGCCTTGGGTACATCTCATCCAGTCCGCGGGACTTATCCAACTTGATGCTTTCCAAAAGCGCTAGTACACCCGTCTCCTTAATATCTACATGCCCAAGCTTATCAGCCCGCTGCAAATCATCCCTACTATCGGCAAGATCCTTTTTCCTTGGTGAATACTGAAGCAAAGTATTCATTAAGTGCCCTCCGGTTCCATGCACACTTTACCACTCTCACATTTGATTGGTTCTGTTATCTCATATGTTATCCTCTTGCTCTTCGCATATTTGCAGAAAGACTTGGGGTTTGCCACAATCCTGTCCGCCAAAGCACTCTCATGGCCCCTTCTGGGTCTCCCAATTTCTTTCTTAAGCTCCTTCCTGCTAGCCTTATAATCTTCTAGATCTTTACCATTAGCTAGTTCTTTGAACCTTTCGTAAGCTCTTCTTTTCTTCTTGACGAGATTAACAACAGCCTTTATACACCACGGTTTCTGTACACTACCACCCTTTCCCTCTCTCATTGGAACGTACCTATGCAGAACCCCACGCAGATATCCCCTGAACATTTTCTACATTTCTTCCGCACGTTTCCCTGAGAATATCTGTTTCCAATTTATGCTTCCAAGTTCCTGCCCGATAGCCTCATGTTTTCCCTTATTTCAATTAAACGTTTCCCTAACGTGTGTTTTCCTTTCCCTCTCCAATACTATGGTAAACTAGGTACAATTGTGATTACTATCTACAAAATGGTCAACCGCTGGGAGACCTGACACTTGACCAGGTTCATTTCCCAATACCAGATCAAGCACGGCCTCTCCTCTTGTAGGCTTAGAGACCTATTTTGTCAAGAAACCTTCCTGAACACAACTAACAAACTCCAAACCATCTAATCCCCTCACTGTCGGTAGATGCCAATCAATATTTGGGAATTTAAGATCTCCCACCACAACAACCCTGTTATTATTACTCCTTCTCAGAATCTGTCCCCTACCTGCTCCACGATGTCCCTGCGACTATTGGGTCGTCTATAAAAAACATCCAGTTGTCACAATGGGGGGCGTTGGGAACGAGGGTGGACCCAAATGCAAGAAACATCTTGAGAGGTTAGCAGGCTGGGGTCTTGGCTCTTGAGTCTAGCAGGTCGGGACTAAGGGTTTGGGTTAGGACTTGGAATCACAGACCACCAGGGCCAGGACTTGACATGAGACTCGGATGCTGCCAGGACCAGGACTTGATTTGGTACTTGGAGGCCGCCAGGGCCAGGACTTCACTTGGTACTTGGATGCCACCAGCGCCAGGACTTGGTACCTGTATGCCGCCAGGGCCAGGACGTGGTAGTTGCATGCCGCCAGGCACAGGACTTGACTTGCTACTTGGTTGCCGCGAGGACCAGGGCTTGACTTGGTGCTTGGATGCCGCCAGGGCCATGACGTGGTACTTGGATGCCGCCAGTGCCAGGACTTGGTACTTGGGTGCCGCCAGGGCCAGGACGTGGTACTTGGAGCCTCTGGGTATTGGCGAGCTCTAGACTCGGCCCGGGAACAGAAGACAGCGGCTCTTGATTCCCTCCGGCGGTTTAAGGGACTGATCCGCCTCGGTAAGGAAACTTTGCAGGCTCGCTTTGGCGAGGTAACTTGACAGGGTTGCTCCGGTGAGGAAAGGCGACTTCCTGGCACTCGCTTCGGGCGGAGACTAAGCTTGCTCCGGCCAGATGACGTTGGCGCGCCGTACCTTTAGTGACTTTGCAAACGCTTTCGCACGAACGGCAGAAAGCCGGAGACTATAAACTGCCGGTTCAGCCGAGAGTAAATTGCCTCGTATCACCAAGCCTGAGGGACACGGGAAAACTGGGAACCAAAGGGAAGCAGGGAGTCAGCGGTCCGGATCGTAACGTAAACAAAGTAAATTTAAAGGGACCCCGATCCTGACCATGACATCAGTAGAGTTATTGACCCCTTACAATTCATAACCTCCAACCACAGAGACTCCGTTGTCAATCCCTCCCTGAATTCCCCCTTTTCTGCAGCCGTGAATCTATCTCTGATCAATATTTTCACGCCTCTACCTCTTTTGCCTCTCTCCCTGTCCTTTCTGAAACATCTAAAGCCTGGCACTTGAAGTAACCATTCCTGCTCCTGAACCATCCAAGTCTCTATAATGGCCACAACATCATAGCTCCAAGTGCTGATCCATGCTCTAAGCTCATCCGCTTTATTCATAATCCTCCTAGCAGTAAAATAGACACATCTCAAACCATTGGTCTGAGCGTATTCCTTCTCTATCACCGGCCTATCCTCCCTTTCACACACTCTCCAAGCTTTCTCTATTGGTAAGCCAACCTCCCTTTTATTCATCCCTTTAGTTCTGTTCCCACCCACCAGCAATTCTAACTTAAACTGTCCCCAGTAGCCTTAGCAAACCGCCCCTCCAGGATATTAGTTCCCTAGGGGAGATCAACCACTGTTGTGCTGCACGGAAACTTGTTGGTGCGCTTAGTTCTCCAAACCGGTAGCTCCGATCGATCACGTCGTCTTCTGGGCCTTCTCCAATGAATCCCACTTTCTGAGTGGTTGCTCCTAAAATCAGATAAAAAGCCTGAAAAAAAAAAGACAGACTTCCCTCAAAATCTGAATCGCCACCGGATTAAATAAAAACTCTTTTGCTGCACCCCTGTCCTCAGGAAAAAATGGCTGGAAAATATGTTCATTTTTAATCTTTTGCCTGTCCCTGACTGAAAAGTATCACCGCTTACGCACTACCGCTTGCTGATTGGTCTCTCCTCGATTCCGAAAACATGAACAACTGACGAGAAACTCTACAATCAAAGTCTCAGTCGCACTGATGAAAAGCTATCTCTATTTACGCACTGGATTGTGCAGGGATTGCAGCCCTGGAGGTTCGGTTTGTCAGCTTTATATCGAGCTCCCTAGAAACTCTCTCTGGTCCTCCTCACCTTGTCATTGTTGCTCACGCTTGCCCTCGGGGATCCCTTGCACCCGAGCTGAGACATCTCTACCGAATGAGTTGTGGATCATTAACTGCTGCTCCAGTTCCGTCAAACTTTCCCTCAGAAGCTGCAGCTCGGTGCACCGGGGCAGACTTGATTATCCTGGTGTTTCTAATTTCCCGCATCGCAAACACAGAACACTGCCCATGTAGTAATTCTCGCCAACAGAATGGAGAAATAGGAACACAATGATAAAGTTGTCAGATGCTTTGCCCTCGCCTGAGCCTGGGGATCTTAGACTGGCGCTATTTAAAGCCGAGCACACTCAAAGGATCTGTAGTGATACCTGAATTTGAATTTTCTGCCTTTTCTAATGAATCCACCTCTGTTGATTGAAAGGCCACACAATGCATTCCCCTTGAAAATTGGTCAAGTTACTGGTGCCTTCTGCATTGACAACGGATGCAAAGTATTTATTGTGATCATAGATCATTTCCCTGAATCATATTCAAACCTCTCCAGCATTATGTTCAATTTGAATGTTTTGTCCCTTCTCCCCTATCGCTTATTGTTTCCTTATCCACAAAAGAGTTTTTCCAGGGTTATTTTTCTTTGTCCGTCTAAATCGCACAAAGCGAGGTGCTGAGATCTCACGTGATCATTCACGGCCAGCTCTTCAACCCAGTTCATGTGCTCAGCCGTTTGCCCTGTTTAATAATCACCCGAGTTCTGGCATATCTCCGAGCTCCTCTCTCTGCACCAGCTCCGAACTCGCCTCTCTGCACCCTGCCCGTCGTAGTGTTGCGTCGCTGAGCATCCTGCTTTGCTGGCACGTCCTCTAATTCTTTGTTTTCCTCACATCCTTCAAACTCATTTATTTTCAAACTGACATGCTCGAAAGTTTTTAAAGCGATTCAAACCAGTAGGACGCTCACGCAGGATCGGGAAACGAACGAAATAATGGTTTGATGAGCCGAGATATAATTATTTCTATTTTTGAACACAGGAACCGCGTAAAAGCAATTCCTTCATCGCAGGAAGCGTCTCGTTACGGGTAAGTGGATATTGAAGATTGTGACTGTGCGCGGGGCGATAAGTGAGCCAAAAGAGCTGCTGTATTGGGTGGGTGCTCAAGCTGACGGAAGGGTTGGGAGTGCTCCAGTAATACCGTGTGACCTTAGCTCGTTTAGCAGCCTCATGTGCGGCACCTTGTGAAAGGCCTTCTGAAAATCTAAGAAAGCAACAGCAATTGACTTTCTCAGATTTAGTAGAGCTGTCGAAAGTGGTGTGAAACAACATGGCAGTGTAACAGAAAGCAAGATGTATTGTTGACCATGATCCCGCGGGTTTATATACAGACGATGGGTTTAACGGGCATGTAATGGAGGAGAAGTTAATGATTGGGTAGAAATGTAGACAGAACAAAGAGTTAAATTCTGCCACAGAGGCAAAATTCAAAAGGACTAAAACTGCTAAACTGAAGGTGCTGTACGTATTGCACGTTGCAATCAAAATAAGGTGGACGAACTCGTGGCGCAATTAAGGATGTAATATTTAGGTCGTGGCGGAAAAAGAGCATAGCTAGGAGCTTAACATCAAATGATATACTGTGTACTGAAAGGACGGTATCGGCGATGTTGTGGATCTGTTGCTTTCAGACGGTGTTACATCATTATAAAGAGGTGACATAGCGTCAAAGTGTGTTTAACCGTTGTAGCTGGAGTGAAGAAACTGAAACTGGGAAAAAATATTGTGGGAATCATATATAGGCCTCAAATTAGTAGCCAAGATGTGTGCTTCAGATTGCAAAATGAGCTGGAAAAGGTATGTAAGAATTGTAATGACACATTTGTAATGCAGGACTGCAATATGCAAGGGGATTGTGAAAAAAAAAAGATTGGTGTCGGATTGCAACACAGGGAATTTGTTGATCGCCTACAGGATGGCTTTTTCGCGCGGCCTGTGCTCAAGTTTAGTGGGGGAAAGACAATCTTGGATTGGTTGTTCTGTAATAACACAGGTCGCATTCGGGAGCTTAATGTAAAGCACCTTTAGGAGGCAGTGACCATAATATGATTAAATTAATTCTGCAATTTGAAAGGGAGTAGCATGACTCACATGAATCAATATCGCAATACAGGGGCAGGAGGAAAGACTTTGCCGAGGTGGATTGGAGGAGGATACTGACGGGCTTGACAACAGAGCAGTTGTCTGAATTACTGGGAATAATTCACAAGGCGCAGGATAGATATGTGCCGCAGAGGAAAGTGTTCTCAAGCGGCAGAGATAGGCAACCGTGGCTGACAAACGGCGGTAAGGATTGTATTAAAAAAAGGAAGCACATGTAAGGTAGCGAAAGTGAGCGGGAAGTTGGATGTTTGGTAAGTTTCTTATTTAAATATCCAGCAAAAGGCAACTAAAAAGTGATGAGAAGGGAAAAGATGAAATTTGACTGCAGAGTAGCCGATAATATATTGTAGGATATCAAAAGTTCTTTTTTTTTTCAATTATCTTGAGTAAAAGGGAGCTGAGAGTTGGTAATGGGCCACTGGAAAATTATGCTGGTGATGTAGAAATGGAAGGCAAATCAATGGCAGACGGACTGAATTTGGGTTTACATCCGCTTCATTGACGAAGACACCAGCAATGTTCCAGTGGTCCGTGAGCGCCAAGGAGCAGGCATGAGTGCTATAGCTATTGCAACGGGAAACTGCCAGACAAACCCAAAGAACCCAATATGGGTAAGTTCTTGCGCATTTTCATGCGAAAGTTGATATTTCCCTGATTAGTGAGAGCATCAAAGGATATTGAGAAGGCCGGTTTATGGGGTGAGTGTGGTCCGGGATCAGCCGTTATGGAATGGTGGATCAGACTCGGTGAGATGAATGGCCAAAGTTTGCTCATGTGTCTTATATGTTTATGCTTTTCTTGTGTTATGATCAAGCCTTCCTTTATTTCCTCAAAAAAATACTAACAGATTTTTCAGTCATTATTCCCCTGAAGGAAACTATGCTGAATTGAGCCTAACACATAACGTGAGTCCAAGTACATCAAAAGTGCACTCGTAATAGCAGCATCCAACATTTTACCAACGACTGAAATAAGGGTCACAAGCCTGTAACTTTCAGAATGTATCGCCTCACCACCTCCGCTGTTAATGTGGTGATTTTAAAATGGTTTCGTTACCACTTCCAATGCCCTTTTCCTTCTCGCAACTTATGTCCTTTGCCTCACGTCGCCTCTCTCTGGAGCTACAAATCACCCCTCCACCACCTTCATTCCCCAATGGCTTTATTTCTCTTTCACCAATCAACTTCCCAGCTCTGCACTTCACCCTTCCCCCTTGTTTCACTTATCACATTGTGTTTCTGTCCTTCACTCCCCGCAACACACCTTTTCCATCTAGTGCTCAGTTTTTTTTTCCTCCAGTCCTGCCGAAGTGTTTCAGCCTGAAGCTTCGAGAGCACGTTTTTTTGTATAGATGCTGCCTCCTCTCCTGAATTCGTCCAGTATTCTGTGTGTGTTTCTTGGATTCCAGAACCTTCCTCTTGTTCACAAGATTCTCTTTGATATTTAATTCTTGATTTCCCGTCTGTTATGGAACAATAGTGGGAATGGCTGAACGGCAGTGTTTCGTACGGTATGTGCGAGATGGAAACTCTTGGAGATCCCCAGTCTCCCGGTGCACATTTGCACCAGGATAACCGAGCTGCAGATCCGCAGTGTCATAAGGAACTGGAGCTGCGGGTCTATGACCTTCGACTCAAACTTGAGAATGGGAAGCTGATAGCTAGGATCTATAGGCAGTTTATCACCCTGAGGTTGCAGGAGAAAGGCAACTAGGAGACTGTCAGGAGAAGGAAAGGAAGTGTCGTCGCTTCCCCTAATGAACAGTATACCAACTTGGATGCTGTTGAGAGCATGGACGAGCAGCACTGACCGGCCCTTGGCGCTGTATTTGGTGCTGTGGCTCAGAGAATAAGAGAGCTGAGGAGACTGCAGTGGCGATAGGAGAATCCATAGTCGGAGGAACAGAGACAAGATTGTGTGGGCGCGATAGCCAGACTCGGATGGTATGTTTCCTCCCTGCTGACAGGATCAGAGATGTTTCTGATCAGGTCCAAGACATTCTGTGGGGTGAAGGTCAGCATTCTGGCAGCAATAACGTAGTTATAACAAGTGAGGAGGTCCTGAAGAGAGAATTGAGGGAGCTGGATAAAAAGCTGAAAAAAGGACCTGCAGGATAGTAATAGCGTGATTACTGTCTCGATATCGTCAGTGGGGGAAGAATACGATGTCTTGACAGGTGAATGCGTGGCTGCGGAATTGGTGTAGGAGTCAGCCCTTCAGATTTATGAACGGTTTCAGCTAATTTGGCAAAGAAATGGCAGTCAGAGTGCGAGTGCCGAACATGAGGTATTTGGTTTCCAGACAGAGACAGTAGGCAGTGAGACTGCGAGCACGGAGTGCTCTGACGATGCGACAGAATGGCAGTGGACAACATGAGTTGCAATGCACAAACGTTTGTAAAAAGGTGAATTCCGTATTGAAGGTGATATACGGAATAGGTGAGATGGTCTTGTGTCACAGTTGACGCGTATGACGTTATGGCATCACTAAATCTTTTTTTGAAAGATGACAGCTTGGAGCTTACCATCCAAGACACAGGTTGTATCGAAACGACAGACAAGTAGGCACAGGGGGTGGCATACCTCTGCTGATAAAAACTCAAATCGACTAATTAGAAAGGGTTACCAAAGGGTCTGAATGTTTTGATTCGTTGTGGGTAAATCTAAGGAACAGCAAGGGTAAAAAAAAAAAAGCTGATATACAGACTGACAAGCCCTTTCGATACAAACTGTCTCTTGGGCGGTAAGGATATGGTCTACAAAGGAAAACGGGATAAAAATGCATGCAAAACATGGAATGTTAGAATAGTCATAGGGAATTTCAATATGCAGATAGATTGGGAAAATCATTTTGGTGCAGGATCCTAGAGTGGACATTTCTAGAATGGCTACAAGATTGCTCTTCAGATCAGAGAGTTTAAGGTAATAGCCGTCATGGGGAAAGTGATCATACTATAATAGAATTTACACTGTCACTTGAGACGGAGAAGCTAGAGTCAAATGTATCATCATTACAGTGGAGTAAAGGGAATTGCAGCGGCATGAGAAAGCAGTTTACTAAAATTAATTGGAAAAGACCACTGGGACAGCTGGAGACAGAGAATCAATGCTGGAATTTCTGGAAACAATCAGGAAGGCGTGAATGTATACAACCACAAGTGGAAGAAGCCTTATAAAGGAAATGCGTCATAACGTTGGCTGAAAAGAGATGTCAAAACTAGCACAAAAGCAATTAGTGCGAAGTTAGAGGATGGGGAA
The DNA here is from genome assembly GCF_030028105.1 of Mobula birostris. Classification (NCBI taxonomy): domain Eukaryota; kingdom Metazoa; phylum Chordata; class Chondrichthyes; order Myliobatiformes; family Myliobatidae; genus Mobula; species Mobula birostris. Next base: position 76,947,946 of record NC_092382.1, read on the forward strand.
GCCTTTTTAAAAAAACAACAGAAGAGAAATAAAAAGTTATTAAAAAGGAAAATATGGAATGCGTAGCAAACTACTAAATAATATTAAAGACGATGTCAAAGGTTTGTTCAGATACATAATGTGTACAAGAGAGACGTGAGTGGATATCGGACTGTTGGGAAATGATACTGGAGAGCTAGTAATAGGAGACAATGAAATGGCGGACGAACTGAATATATATTTTGCATCAAACGTTACTATGTAAACTCGAGCAGATAGAGAGCCTCTGTGGGCAGAAATGTCAGAAGCTGCCATTTCAAGGGAGAAAGTTCTTGGAAACTGAAAGGTCTAATGTGGATGTCTCCTGGACAGGATGGCATACATTCCAGGCTTCTGAGAAGGTGACTGAAGAGATGGTAGAGGCATTAGTTGAGATGTTTCAAGAAAGAAATCCTGGCACTGTTGCGAAGGAATGGAAAATTGCAAATGTCATGCCCCTCGTCAAGAAGCAGGAGAGGCACAACTAACGAAATTGTAGGAAAGTTCGTTAGACATCAGTGGTTGGTAAAATGTTGGAGTAAGTTGATAAGGATGTGGTTTGGCGTTTTGGAGGCGCATGTAAAATAGTCACTTGTCAGCATGGTTTCCTCAACGGAACCTCTTGCCTGAAAATCTGTTGGAATAATTTGAGAAACTAAGAGAAAAACGGTATGTTGTGTACATGAATCTTCAGAAAGTACCGCTCGTGAGGTTGCATAATAATGTAAGAGTCCATGGTATTACAAAAACTACACTAGCATTGATTTGCAGAAGGCAAATTGTGGGAAAGAAGGGAGACTTTTCTGTTTGGCTGCCGGTGACTAGGGTTGCCCTCAGGGATCTGCGTTGGGACAGCTTCTTTCTTACGTTACAGGTCAATGATTTTGGATGAGGAAACTGTCATTTTCTTTCGTGGAAAATTTGCAGATCATACGAAAATAGGTGAAGTTTCAGAAAGTTTGGAGGAAGATGAAACCCCACAGACAGACCTAGACAGAGTAGGGAAATGCACAAAGAAGTGGCAGATGGAGTACTTTTCAGAAGGTTGATAGTCAGGCAATTGGCAGAAGAAATAAAAGGGCAGATTATCTTCCAAACGCAGAAACAAAACCAAAAATCTGAGGAGCACATGATTTCGGGTGCCCTCGGGCAAGAATGTGAAGTTAAGTTTCCCGGCTGAATCGGTGGTGAGGAAGGCAAATACGATGTTAGGCATCTATTTCCAGAGGAGTAGAATAAAAGAAAGCAAAGACGTATTATTAAGGCTTTATAAAGCAGAGATGAGGACTCACTTAGAGATTGTATACAGTTTCGGGCCCCTTTTCTAAGAAAGGATGTGCTGACATTTTTGAAAATTCAGAGGATGTATGAGGTTCAGGAAAATATGTCCAGGATTGGAAGGATTATCATATGAAGAACATTGGATGGCTCTCGGCCTCTACTGTCTAGAATTCAAGCCCATGCAACGCTTAATTGCTTTGATAGGGAAACTCTGGAAGGCTTGCATCCCATTGTACGGGAATCTGAGGCCAGAGCCAACAGGAGAATAGAGGGATGTCCTTTAGAAAGGGGATGTGGCGGAATGTCTTCAGCTAGACAATTGTAAATATGTGGAAATTGTTGCCACGGGCAGCTGTGGGGCCAAGTTATTTAGTATATTTTAGGCACAGCTTGATTGAACCCTGATTAGTCAGGACATGAAAGGATACTTGAGAAGGCAGGAGATTGTGACTGAGAGGGGAAAAAATGGATCAGCTATGATAAAATAGTGCAGCAGACTTCATGTGCCAAATAGCCGCATCCTTCTCCTATGTCTTATGATCCTAAGCTCTTCTGATTTTATGGTATTGGTGACCAATGTACCAGATACAACAAAGTATTGGAAGGCAAAATGGAAAATAAGAAATAATAATAATATCTGAATAAGCAATAAATATCAATATCGAGAATATGAGGTGGAGAGTCACTTTCAATTGGTCCAATATGCCCTGAAATCTCTCGTTTCTTCTCCTTATACCTTAAAATATGGTCTTCTTGGAAATGTTGTGCTCCCCTTGACTGCACACGTCGCGCAGCTGTCGTCTCGCCTGGTTATTAGAGCCAACACTCCCAGTCCCTGCAGGTACTATACGGGAAATGTGCTCACACTTTTGTCCTGTTTTATGAGAACAAGGAGATCTTACCCAGGATATCCTTCCCCGACTCTGCCCAAAACTTGGACGCCTTCGTTTCCCGTGCTGTTATGTTCACTAACTCTGGAAAATAATCCAATGAAATACAGCGATGTCCGGGGTAACTTGTCTACTTATTGTTCTATTCGTGAGGTACTCACATATAACGTATTGCCATAATGGCGTATATCATTCAGGTACCTCCTATATATAACTCACAATGAATTATGTAAATAAAGAAAACGTAATAACAATATATGCACAGTGTTACGAAAATGCTTACAATCTGTTCGGCCTCACACATCCTACAGTCCCTCACCTCACTTTAGTGCTGAGTGTCGGTAACTTATGGACCCTCTGTACCGTCCCACTTAAAATAGCACCTCAACCCATAGTGCGCACAAAGAGAAGGCTGAGTGAACATTGCACCGTTTCTCAGAGAGTTTTTCACATAACCAACTTTTGTATCTTCTTCATATTCTTCAAATAGAAGATGGTTCTGGAAAAACCAAATCTTTATCGGCAGGCAAGTGGAATTCGAAAGCTGTGTTTGTCTGGAGGCATTAAATGAACCAGGCCCGTCGCAACATTGGGTGTGCTTTCATGCTGCCGGAAGGGTGGGAGGGAGAGAACAAAGAACATAGAAGAATACAGCATTGGAACAGGCCCTTCGGTCAACAATATTGTGCCGAACTGGAAAGTAAATGAACCAAACCCCCGCCAAACGAATCCCTCTTACTTACACAATGCCCATATTCTTCAGTCTTCCTCACAATCACAGGGTTTCCTATCTTACCATCTCCTAAACCTCTGATGTATTTGCCTGTACCACCACGCCAGACAGCACAGTCCAAACATTCACCACTCTCTGGATTAAAAGTTACCCCTCACATCGCCTTCGAACATACCCTCTCTCGTCTACAATCCATGACCTCTGTTATTAGATATATATACCCTGGGAAAAAGAAGCTGCCTGTGTACTCTATCTGCGCCTCTCACAATTCCCAGTCAGCTTCCTTCGCTCCAAAGCAAACAAAAGTTGTCGTGTCTAATGTTAGCACATGGCTTCAAAACCAGGCAGCATCCTGGTAATCCTCTTCTGCTCTCTACCCAAACCCTCAACATCCTTCCTACGGTGGCATGACTAGAATTATATGCAATACTCTAGATTTTCATAAATTTACAACATAACCTATTGCCACTTGTACTAAATATCTTAACTAATAAAAGCAAACATTGCATAAGCTTCCTTAACCGCCTTATCGACCTTTGTAACTGTTTTCGAGGTGCTATGTACTTGGACTCCAAGATCTCTCTAAGCAGCAAAATAATTAAGGTTTTTTTTTCAATAGCAGAGTACTTGCTCCTCGCATTTGCCCGACCAAGGTGCAACATTCCAAATTCATCGGGGTTAAACTCCTTCTACCATTTTTTCTGTCTGTATCTGCAACTGATCAATGTTGTGCTGTACGTTTTGCAAGTTTTTTCTAAACTATCCACAACTCCACAAATCTAGGTATCATCCAAAAACTTACTAACAAATCTGTCGACATTTGCATCCCGCTTATTTATTCACATCACGAACAGAAGGGGTCCCAGCCCAGATCCCTGCTGAGCTTCACTAATTAGAACTCCAGATTCAAAAAGGCCCTTCAGCAACTAATTCTCTCTTGTAAGAAACTAACGTGAGACTCATGTGTAAATAGTTTCCAGCATTTCTCTTTTTTCCCCTTTTCATGTAGATGTAAAATGTTAGCCAGTATTCAGTCCTCTAGGATCTCTCACGTGGCTAGGGAGGAAATATTTGCCAATGACCGTGCAATTCTGTCTCTTTCTTCCTTCTCTAACCTGTGGAAATTCCATCAGGTCCTGGAGACTTATCCACCTGAAAACTCATTCGGAGGCCCAACACTTCCTTCTCCTACTTCACCTCTAAACACCTAACATATTTATACACTGAGCTCCGATCTGTTGCTCCTCCATGTCTTTTACCTTGATAAATACGGAAGCAAAATACTCAGTGAATACGTCACTTACATTTTCCGCATTGAAGCAAACATAGCCTTCTCTAGCTCCCCAAAGTGACATGATTATACACTGTCCATAGTTAGTCATTTGCTGTTGATGTTTCTATTGAATACTGCTTAATTAAATTCACTTTAATCCTGCTTGCCAGGGACTTTTCACGTCCCCTTTTGGTTTTCCTCGTTCGCATTTTTCGTTCTTTACTGGCTTCGTTATACTCTCGATTTCCACCGTTTGATCCGAATTTAGGGAGCTTTACATACGTTTGCTTTTTCACTCCAGCACCTCCTCTCGCTGGAGTGTGCACGTTTGGATTTAATAAAGCATCCTGGATACATTTAATACATTCTCCCCGTCTATTACTCGCACTGAGAATGTACATTTTTGTATCGGGGAAGTTGAAGATCCCCATGAGATCAAACGTGTAATTTTACACATGTTGTTATTCACATTACATGACTGTTCATTAATGTTCTAGCAGCTATTGCAGAGCCTGTAGTGCAAACCAGTCAGTGTGATCGTACGCTTTCTATTCCAGAAGCCTCCGTCGTCACGCTGGTCCTCCAAGAACTGATAAAGTGTGACTGCTGCATTGTGTGTGTCTGTGTGAGAGGGCAGATAAGCTGGGCCGGTGCCCCAGCGAACCGCAGTAGGGCTCCACGGTTTGGAGCAAACGGAGGAAAGGAGTTTGGTGGAAAATTTGAACTTGATGTTGAAGCTGGAGGGTCAACGTGTCCAAAGGGAAGGTAGTTTGATGTCCCGGTGCTGCCTCTGAGCATATCGGGAAGGGATCAGTGTTGAGTGTCAGTGAGATGTGGATTGTGGGTGACAATTAACTTCACGATGTCGGAGCATTAATTATTTTTCTTATTTTTCCACCTTCTCCATCAGGGTATCGTATTACTTCAACTCGAAGCTGTCACGGTAAGTGGCATCCGAAAGCTCTGTCCGTGATTGTGTTAGTTAATGAACCAGAGACGTTACAGTACCAGCCTTGTGCTCACGCACGGTCGGGCGGGGAGCGAAGCGGCGAGAAAGAGAAGAAACTCTCCTCACTTTGCTCTTTCAAGGGAAGGAACGGTTTTGAACAGCTTCCTTCGGCTCCTGTAATGTCTCCACGACCCCGGTGTGGTCACTGATCTCTGTCCCTACCCTGAGCTCCTGAAACATTCCCCAGGCATGATCCTCCCTATTATAAACTGTGCGGACCATCCTAGTTTATCCTGTACATAGATAAGAAAACACTGAACAGTGCAGGTTTTTGTAAACCCTTTGGTCCTTGATGTTTTAGCGCCTCTAAACTTGTTCTCCGACAAAGCCGTCTATTGCTCCGTTATCCGTGTGCTAAGAAAATCTCTGAATTGATCCTAATGCATGTGTCTATACTACCACCATTGATACTGCGTTTCACACACTCACTACTATGCGTAAAAACACACTTTTGGCAGCCCCTTTCCATTACCAAAAAATCGCTTTAAAATTCCCTCCCCTATTCAGATGTTTCCAATCTGGGGTGTAGCACAATTTCCCAGTGTGGTTTAACTCGAGTTTTATAGAGCTGCAACATTACCTCGCGGCTATTGAACTCGTTCCCCGGGCGGTTTATCCTAAACCATCCATAGACACTCTGAACCATTCTATTTAATGGCGCGGAAACATTAAGGGATAATGGACGTCAACGTTGAAAGTGCTTCTGCTCTTCAATATTTTCAATTACAGTAAACTGTCATTAACCATGGATTCTGCAATCAAATACGGCCTTTCAAAGTGTAATTCTTCACTCTTCCCATATTCAACTTGACCTGCCATTTCTCAACCCAGCTCTGCATCTATCAATGCCCAGTTTGTAACTTGAGATAACCCACCACATGATCCATAACAGCATCCATGTTTTGCCTGTTTACTATGTCTATCCATTTCCTCATCCAACTCATTTGTAAAATTCAGAAAATCCAGGAGTCACAGAACAGATCGCTACGGATCACAGCATCTCATTGACCTCCAGGTGCAATAATCTCCAACTGCTAGCCCACTGTCTCTTGGGCATGCCAGTCCTACCTACACAGACAAGATTCTCTGGATCCCCTATCACGTGACTTTCTGAGTGGGCCAACAATGAGGAATCTTATTAAACATCTTAATAAAATTCATGTATACACCATCCTCCTACAAACCATTAACATGGTTTTCAGCATCAGAAAGAATTCAATCACGTTCTTGAGACATGACCTGCACCTGGCAAGACCATGCTGACCATCTCTAATCAGACTCTATTTCTTCAAATACCTGTATATACTGCCTGGATATCTATTGGAGCATGTTACACACAATGGTATAAGCTTTACTGTTCTATGATTCCCGCCATTATCCCCATTAGATTCTTTGAACAAACAGTAAACATTTACTCCTTGCAATCCGCCGGTACGACTGAAGAGGGCAGTAGGACGCAAAGTCCATCGCCAAAAGCGCCTGAAGACCTTACTGCTCTTCCCTTAGAAAACTGGAGTATATCTCCCCCGGCACCAGGGACTTAATTATCCTCAGGTTCTTGAAAGGATTCAGCTCATAAGACCAGAAGATACAGGAGCAGATTCGGCCCATCGAGTCTGCTCCGCCATTCAATCATGGACTGATCCAATTCTTCCAGTCATCCCCATTCGCCCGGTTTCACCCCATACCCTTTGACGCCCTGGTTAATCAAGAATCTATCTATCACTGCCTTAAATACTCCGAACAACTTCGCCTCCAAAGTCGCTGGTGGCGACAAATTCCACAGATTTACCACCCTCTGACTGAAGTAATTTGTCCGCATCTCAGTTCTCAAAGGACGTCCTTCAATCCTGAAATCGTGCCCTATTTTCCTGGAGTCCCTTACCATGGGAAATAACTTTGCCATATCTTTCCACGCCTTTTAAAATTCGGAATGTTTCTCCGAGATCCCACCTCATTCTCCTGAGCTCAAGGGAATGCCCCCGAAGAGCTGCCAGACGTTCCTCATGCGGTAACCCTTTCATTCCTAGAATCATTCTTGTGCAGCTTCTCTGAACCTTCTCCAATGTCAGAATATATTTCTAAAATAATGAGTCCAAAACTGCCCAAAATACTCCAAGTGTGGTCTCACGAGTGCCTTATAGAGCCTCAACATCACATCCCTGCTCTTATATTCCAAGTGAAGTGAGGTACAATAATAGCAGGGGTGTTCTGGTGGGAAATTTTAATTTCCCAGATATTGATTGGCATCTTCCTAGAGTGAAGGATTTAGATGGGATGGAGTTGTGTGTTGAGGAAGGGTTCTTGACACAATATGTAGATGAGCCTACCAGAGGAGAGGTTGTACTTATTCAGGTATTGGGAAATGAAACTGGTCAGTTGTCAAGTATCACAGTAGAAGTGCATTTTGGAGCTAGTTATCACAATTCTCTCTCCTTTACCACAGCATTGTGGAGGAATAGGAACAGACAAGTTAGGGAAAGGTTTGATTGGACAAGGCGAAATATGAGGCTATCAGGCAGGAAAATGGAAGCATAAATTGTAAAAAAAAAACGTTCTCAGGGAAGCGTACAGAAGAATTCTGGAAAATGTTCAAGGGATATTTTCGTGGGGTCCTACAGCGGTACGTTTCAATGAGACAGGGAAAGGATGGTAGGATACAGGAACTGTGGTGTACAAAGACAGTTATACTTCTAGTCAAGAAGAAAAGGAGAACTTGCGAAAGGTTCAAAAACTAGACCGTGATTGAGATGTAGAAAATTATAAGGCTAGCAGGAATGAGCTTAAGAATGAAATTCGGAGAGACGGAAAGAGCCATGAGAAGGCCTTGTGGGAAAGGATTAAGGAAAACCCCAAGGCACTGAACAAGTATGTGAAGAGCAAGAAGATAAGTCGTGAGATAATAGGACTAATCAAGTGTGACAGTGGAAAAACTTGTATGAAACAGGAGGAGACAGTTGAGGTACTTAATGAATACTTTGCTTCACTACGGAAAAGGATCTTGACGATTGTAGGGATGACTTGCAGCCGACTGAAAAGCTTGAGCATGTAGATGTTAAGGAAGACAATGTACTGGAACTTTTGGAAAGATCAAGTTGGATAAGTCACCGGGACCTGAAGGAATGCACCCCAGGCTACTGTGGGAAGCGAGAGAGGAGGTTGATGAGCCTCTGGGGATGATCTTTGCATCATCAATGACGGCGAGAGAGGTTTCGGAGGATTGGAGAGCTGCGGGTGTTGTTCCCTTATTCAAGAAAGGGAGGTGAGATAGCCCAGGAGATTATAGACCAGTGAGTCTTACATTAGTGGTTGGTAAACTTATAGGGAAGATCCTGAGAGGCAGGATTTATGAACATTTGGAGAGGCATAATATGATTGGGAGTAGTCAGCATGCCGTTGTCAGCATATCGTTGCCTTACGAGCCTGATTGAATGTTTTGAGGATGTTATTCAACCCATTGATGAAGGTATAACCGTAGCTGTAGTGTGTATGGATTTCAGCAAGGCATTTTAATAGGGTATCCCATGCAAGGCTTATTGAGAAAGTAGGTAGACATGAGATCCAAGGGGATTTTTCTTTATGAATCCAGAACTGGCTTACCCACAGAAGAGAAAGAGTGGTTGTAGACGGGTCATATTCTCCATGGAAGTCGTTGAACAGTGGTTTGCCTCAGGGACCCCTACTCTTCGTGATTTTTATAAATGACCTGGATGCGGAAGTGGAGGGGTGGGTTAGTAAATTTGCTGATGACACGAATGTTGGGGTTGTTGTGGATCTTGTAGAGGGCTGTCACAGCGGGACCCTGATAGGATTCAAAACTGGGCTGAGAATTGGAAGATGGAGTTCAACCCAGATAAGTGTGAGGTGGTATATTTTGGTAGGTTAATAATGATGGCAGAATATTGCATTGACGGTAAGACTCTTGGCAATGTGAAGGATTCGAGGGATCTTGGGTTCCAAGTCCATAAGACACTCAAAGCTGCTACGTTGGTTGACTGTGCGGTTGAGAAGGCATACAATGTATTGGCCGTCTGTTTAAGTGCCGAGAGGTAATGTTGCAGCTATATAGGACCGTGGTCAGACTCCGCTTGGAGTACTGTGCTCAATTCTGGTAGCCTCACTACAGGAAGGACCTGGAAACCATAGAAAGGATGCAGAGGAATTTTATAATGAGGTTGCCTTCATTGGGAGTATGCCTGATGAGAATCAATTGAGTAAACTGGGGCCTTTTCTCATTGGAGCGACAGAGGATGAGAGATGACCATATAGAGGTGTACAGGATAATGAGAGGCATTGGTCATGTGGATAGTCAGAAGCTGTTTCCCAGTAGTGAAGTGGCTAGTACGAGAGGATATAGTTTTAGGGTGTTTTTAAGTAGGGACAGAGGAGATGTCAGGGGTATTTTTTATGCAGAGAGTGGCGAGTGTTTGGAATAGGCAGCCGGCGGCGGTGGTGGAGAGGGAACCGATAGGGTCTTTTAAAAGGCTCCTGGATAGGTACATGGGGCTTCGAAAAAATACAGAGCTATGGGTAAGCCTAGGAGGTTCTAAGGTAAGGACATGTTCGGCACAGCTTTGTGGGCCGAGGGACCTATATCGTGCTGCAGGTTTTCTATGATTCTGTGTTTCTGTGCCTCGAGAAATGATGCCAACATAGCAATCGCCTTGATTAACAACCGACTCAACCTGGAGGTTAACCTTTAGGGTGTCCTGCACAAGAGGTCCCAATTCCCTTGCAGCTCTGCATTTTGAATTCTTTCCTGATCGAAATAATAGTCTGTCCGTTTATTTCTTCCACCAAAGTGCAAGTCCATAAACTTTCGAACATTGTATTTCATTTGCCAATACTTTGCCAATTCCCCTAAACTACCTACATCTCTCTGCAGGCTCTCTGTTTCCTCAACACTACCCGCTCCTCCACCTATCCTGGTATCATTGGCAAATTTGGCCATAAATCCATTAATACTGTAGTCAAAATCATTAACGTGCATCGTAAAAAGTAACGGTCCCAACAGTGACAACTGTGGAGCTCCATTGGTAACCCGTAGCCAACCAAAATACGATCCTCTCATTCCACTCTCTGTTTTCTGTCGATCAGACTAGTAACCAAGCTGGTAACTTCCCTGTAGTTCCATTGGCTGTTTTCTTGCTAAGCAGACTCATGTGCGGCACCTTGTCAAAGTCCTTTTGAACATCCAAGTACACCACGTCTACTGCATCTCCTTTGTCTACGCTGCTTTTAATTTCCTCAAAGAATTGCAGTATGTTTGTCAGGCAGGATTTTCCTTTCAGGAAACCGTGCTGGCTTTACCTTTCTTGTCATGTGCCTTCACGTACTCCGTAATCTCATCCCGGACAATCAATTCCAACAACATCCCAACCACTGATGTCATGGTAACAGGTCTATAGTTTCCTTTCTGCTGCCTCCCACCCTTCCTGTATAAAGGAGTAACATTTGCAATCTTCCAGTCATCCGCTACCATGCCAGGATCTATCGATTCTTGAAAGATCATCGTTAATGCCTCCGTATTCTCTCCAGCTACTTCTTTCAGAACACGGGTGTGCAATCCATCAGGTCCAGGAGATTTATCCACCCTCAGACCATTAAACTTCCTGAGCACCTTTTCAGTCGTAATTTTCACAGCACGTGCTTCACTTCCCTGACACTCGTGAATGTTCGGTACACTGCTGACTCTTCCATTGTGAACACTGATGCAAAATACGCATTCAGTTCCTCTGCCATCTCTACATCTCTCATTGCAGTATCTCCGGCGTCATTTTGTATTGATCCTATTTCTGCCCTCGACTCTCTTTTACCTTGAATGTACAATAAACAGCTTTTGGTATCTTCTTTGATATTAGTCTCCAGCTTCCTCTTGTAATTCATCTTTTCCTTCTTAATGACCTTCGTAGTTTACTTCCGCAAGTTTTTTAAAGCTTCCCAATGCTCGATCTTCCCACTAGCTGCGGCTTTACTTTATGGCCCGTCTTTTGCCTTTACATCGGCTCTGACTCTACTTGGCAGCCGCGGTCCTGCCCTTCTTCTTCTTGAAATTTCTTCTTCTTTGTCTTTCCTTCAAATGTCCCTTTCCGGTCAACTTCGGCCAGTTTCCCTTCCATGCCATTGCAATATCCTTTATTCCATTGAAATTCCACACATTAGATTTTATTTTCCCTCTCAAATATCAATATGAACTCGATCATATTGCGATCACTGTTCCCTAATGGTTCCTTAACCTTGTGCTCTCTTGCCACCTCCAATCATTGCATAACACCCAATCCAGCACAGCCGATCCGCTAGTTGGCTCAGCAACAAACGGTTTCTAAAATGCTATCCCTTAAACATTCTACAAATTCTCTCTCGAGGTTCAGTACTGACCCAGTTTTCCCAATCCATTTTCATGTTAAAATCCCCAACGATTATCATGACATTGCCTTTCTGACATGAGTCTTCTATCTCCTGCTGTAATTTGTAAACCACATTCCGGCTGCTGTTTGGAGGCCTGTAAACAACTGCCATTAATGTCCTTTTACCCTTGCTATTTCTTAACTCAACCCATGGAGACTCTACGCCTTCCAATCCTATGTTACCTCTTTCCAATGATTTAATATTATTTCTTATACACAGAGCTACAGCACCCCCTCTGCTTACTAACCTATCTTTCCGATATACCTTATATCCTTGGAGGTTCATATCCCGATGGCAGCCATCCCTTAGCCAAGTTTCAGAGATAACCTCAACGTCATATTGGCCAATCTGCAGCTGAATTGTCAGATCGTCCATTCTATGCACTCATCCTACTTAACATTGACCTGTTCAAGCATATCAGCCTGTTATAGTTGTGCTCACATTTGTCAAGGTCTTTCTGAATCATGAATACTGAGAGAAATATTCATTAAGGACCTTTCCTACCTCTCCGACACCAGGCTCTGCTATTCCTGATCAGTCCTGTCGTGACACATGTAATCCTTCAGTTCCCCACATCCGTGGAAAACACCTTGGATATTTAGTCTCCTTGCTGGCGATATTTTTACCCTGTCTGATCGTAGATCCCATGCTCTCTAACGGTAGGAATGCGTTTCTCAGCGCAACTGTGCCGCCGGCTCTCCACACTCAGCCGGCCAAGCACTGCCGATTTTTGGGGCCGGTTCTCTGCTGATGAGGACGATCCCGTCAATAAAGGGACAGCGGTTGCTCTCAGGAAGTTTCCCCTCACCTTTCTCTTACACCTTTCAGTGCGGAGATCTGGTACGTTGCCACTGGCAGAGCGGATTGCCCACGCATGTGAGGACGACGGAAATCGCTTTGGATCCCCCCACCTTGCTTCGTATCAATCACCGCACTCCGCTAATAACGCATTCCCATACCGTTATTCAGTAATCAAAGCACTGGCCTATTCACCCAGCCTGGCCTCGGCACCCGATAACCAACACGTGACCGATCATCACCGACCCCCACAGTAACTGCAATGTGGCTGGCTGAGGAGCCCAGTTCTAGGACTTCCGGCCACCATGATCCTCCACTGACCCAAGAACATCGGGCCGCGTTGATAAGCGAAGCAGCCTTGAGAAAACTTTGCCCATGTTGGTGTGGGGCGCCGCGTCACGGTGAACATTCAGATGAGTCCTTCCCCGGGCTCTTTTGCACTCCTGGTGAAAGAGTGAGATCGGAAATACATCAAAAACCGCGGGCCACGCAGGTTGACGCTTGGGGTTGGAGGGGATGTCTGTGTCTCCTCGGGGAACGCACTGGGGAAGATGAAGGCCACAGACCACTTCTGTCTGGCCGCACGGGTTGTCGGCGCTGGAGCGTTACAGACACTGGGCAGAACAGACAGTGGACGTTCGATATGATCCACCTCCTGTCTCCATGTAACTGCAATAATTCTCCTGTGCTCTGATTATGGGAAGGGGTTAAAGTTTTCCGGTGTTCACACTCTCTGGTATCGGTACTGACTATACACTATCCCGCTGATCGCTGTCCCGCCGTCGTATAACCGTTAATCCATCCAGCTGCATGATTCAATAAAACTGACGCTGTTTGCATTAAACTGGTCTCCGTCTCTTGCTAAAAGCTCGCTGCCTTCGGTACCGGCGGGCCATTAGGAAGGTCTGTGCAGCCCCACCGGACGCATAGAGCAGCCTGCTCCCAGAGCAGACAATGCACTGGCCTGAAACAGCCCATCCCAATTCCCTCCCAATGCCGAGTCACTCTGAGGCAACTGCAAGCTGCTGGTGAAGCCGCCTGGTGTGTGAGGGTGAGGAAATGGTGCGGCACACCGACGCAGGGACTGTCATCAGTGGGATTACTCTCTCGGGTCCGATAGGCAAAACGAACTCCCGTCGGTATGATATCACTTGGCGTGGAAGTACTCTGGTCTGAAGCGATGGCTGAGCTGGGCAGACTGCAGGTGGGTGTTAGCCGGGTGACGGACAGGGTCTCCTCTACTCCGGGCAGACAGTTTTTCTACGCTTCTCCCCCTCCAATCCCAGGGCTGTAAATCACCGCGGGGCGCGTCACTGAACCCCTATCGCTCGGAGACAGTAACACCAGGGATGGAAGACATGGCAGTCGGGTGTGTGGGAATCAGGGACATTAATGGTCACGGTGGAGACTGGAGCATTCACTGCAGGACAAGCAGAAGGATGCCGAGTGTGAGGGTGGGAGGAGGGATAAATGACTGGTCGGTGGAGAGAAACGTTTGACACCAAAGTAAGGGTCGTTGAGGGTGGGTAGAGGGTGGCATTTCTGGAGGTGACTATAGAGGTGACTCGTGCGGATAGATGGCTTTCAGAGAGAACGGCTATCGAGCTTTCGGGGGACGGGGGAAGGGGCGTGGAGGAGAACGGATTCAGCAGTAGGCTTAATATCTCAGTCCTATGTTTGGAATTTGTTGTTTTACGGCAGTCGTTCAGTAAAATAAATACTGAAATGTGTTCCTAAAATAAGTGTTTTAAGGTAAATATGTAGCTCTTAAACAGAGGTTAAATATTAAGGTAGTGTAGAGGGGTACATTGTCCATTTAGAAATCTGGTGCTGGAGGAAAATAAACTTCCTGAAACTTAGTGTGTGGGGCCTCAGACACCGTCAATTCTTCATTGACGGCAGCAAAGAGAAGAGGGCATGTCCAGGATTGAATATCTTTAATGATGGATGCCCCATTTCTAATCATCTATTTTCGAAGATGCCTTCGATGTCTGAGAGGCTGGTTCCCGTGATGCACTTGGCTGAGATTTCTGCGGGTTTTTATTAATATATATTTTCTGTGGAAATGATGGAAGTTCCGCCGGGTGATAATTGAAAGTTCAGGGAAGAGTTGCGGTTTTGGGAGGTTCGCCGCCCGTTAACACATGAGGGGCGCAGAAATAAACGCAGACTGTAACCCTCAGTACACCGATTTCCCGACCAGTGGATGTCCTGTTTTTCCGTTTTCATCTCGCAACCTAACATTTCTCCTCAGTACCACTTTATCTTTTCTATCGATGTCATTGGTACTGATAGGTACCAGGACACCTAGCTGCCTACTGTTCCACGTCAGAATATTATGGTTCCGATCTGAGACATCCCTGATCCTGGCAGCTGAGAGTCAACATATCATCCAGGAGTCTCTATCGCGCCTACAGAATCTCGACTCTGCTCCTCAGACTTTTCAATCTCCTTCAAACCCTGTTGTTGCTACTTGTTGCCCAGGGCAAAGGTGTTTGGTATCATTACGTACCCAGAAAGAATGGGTCAAAACATGTTCTCACGGGCAGACAACAGGAACTCTGCAGTTGCTGGAAATTCAAGCAATGCACATCAAAGTTGCTGGTGAACGCAGCAGGCCAGGCAGCATCTCTAGGAAGTGGTGCAGTCGACATTTTGGGGGTCTCGGCCCGAAACGTCAACTGTACCTGTTCCTCGAGCTGCTGCCTGGCCTGCTGCGTTCACCAGCAACTTTGATGTGTGTTGCATGGCGGTGTAAAACGTGGTTTTGTTGCTGTCAAATAAAAGTTCAATTCTGCCAGAATATGTTTGTTATTAGTAACCCACGGTACGTATAAAGAACACAACACCCCTGACATCTCCTTCGTACCTGCTTCCAAGCACCTTAAAACTGTGCCCTCTCTGCAGATTTTCTCTTATTTGTGACTGGAGGCAGAACAAAGGTGATTTTCTCAACAGCTGATATAAAGGATTTTGTTCCCTTTCTCCGAGTTCCTAATCCTTGCATTTAGACAGCTGGAGCTCAGCTCTGTCTGAGAGATCCATCCGTTCCCATTCCCTCATCAGCCGGAAGCTCCCCGGGGCCCGTGTACGGATCGTGGGGATGAGAGAGAGGGAAGAGAACAGGACTATCCCGGGATCGCGGGGCACGGTTTCCGGGAGTCACAGCAATTGCCCCTCAGTCGGTAGCGAAAATAGTCGCACGGAGAAACACTCACCGGCAGCGATATTCAAGGCCTTTTGTGTACTGCGCGCATGCGTGATATTCGGGACCATCCGCAACCCTGACGCCTGCGCATTCGATCGGTGCTTCAGCGACGGCGAAAATTGCAGCGCAGAGCTTTCAAGTTAGTCACAGAGCCATTGAAAGTTTCTGCAAGCACAGGTTCCATGTCCATATCTCAGTTTTTTTTTTGTGTAGAAAACTCAGCAGCCTTTTTAATGCTGAAAGCAGCTCCCATAAGCAATGCATTTAATATCAGCAAACTTTCCACGTGTCTAATGCCAAAGTGGAACCTTCTTACAAATGCAGATATAAAACACAAGAGATTCTGCTGTTGTTGGAGATATAGGCACATACACACAAAATACTGGAGGAACTCTGCAGTTCAGGCAGCAACTAAGCAGAGGAGTACACAGTATAGGCATTCTGAAGGGGCTTGTCCCAAACATTGTCTATTTATTCCTCTCCACATTTGCTGCCTGATCTGTTGATTTCCACCAGTATTTTGCAGAAATTAAATACCTTATTTTTCGATGAATCAGTTTCCAAATGTTTCTGATCTTTCATTTGTAGCCATATCCTGCTGGTCTGATTCCTCCTCCTAGTAAACTCTAGGAGGAGTTTACTAGATGAGGCCGGATTGGTGAGGCCGAATCTGGAGTATTGTGTTCAGTTTTGGTCACCAAATTACAGGAAAGATATAAATAAGGTTGAAAGAGTGCAGAGAAGGTTTACAAGGATGTTGCCAGGACTTGAGAGACTCAGTTACAGAGAAAGGTTGAATAAGTTAGGACTTTGTTCCCTGGAGCATAGAAGTATGAGGGGAGGTTTGATAGAGGTATATAAAATTATGATGGGGAAAGATAGAGTGAATGCAAGCAGGCTTTTTCCACTGAGGCAAGGGGAGAAAAAAAAAACAAAGGACATGGGTTAAGGGTGAGGGAGGGAAAAGTTTAAAGGGAACATTAGGGGGGGCTTCTTCACACAGAGAGTGGGGGGAGTATGGAATGAGCTGCCTGATGAGGTGGTAAATGCGGGTTCTTTTTTAACATTTAAGAATAAATTGGACAGATACATGGATGGGAGGTGTATGGAGGGATATGGTCCGTGTGCAGGTCAGTGGGACTAGGCAGAAAATGGTTCAGCACAGCCAAGAAGGGCCAAAAGGCCTGTTTCTGTGCTGTAGTTTCTATGGTTCTATGGTTCTAGACCCCATCTCTCTGGAACCCCAAAGTCCTGACTCAGGCTGGCAACTCGTTGGTTGCTCACTCTGCTCCACCGAAGATTCAGTCGCTAGTCTGTTGTCAGACTTTAGAGGCGCATTTTGGAACAATCCAGCTGTCTGAGGCATAGAAATTAGTGAAAATGACCTGTGATGAAATCTAAGGTTTATTCATTATGGATGGTGCCTTGAAAAGGAGAGAGAGTGTGCCGCTGATTCAGAGACAGAGGCACAGAGCAGCTCGTGAGTTGCTATGGCGATAGAAGGGCGGAGCTGTATGATGGGCAGCTGGTGTTCAGCATGTTTGGATATAGACGCTGGCTTTCTGGTGAGCACACAGAGACACAGAAGAAACGGACACTGGATGAGCTTTCAGTGCCCACAAAAGGGTGGGTTTTTGAGGATCGTTCGGGAGAATCGATGAGTGGCTCTCGCAGTGTGGGGAAGGGGTGACCTGTGGAAAGCAATCAGTGTGTTTAACCCTTGCCTGGGTTGATAGCTTTACCACGTGAAGACGGTACCATTGTGTGGTCACATTCGGTGACCTTGAGGATTTCGGAGGACAACGGGAAGAATCGATGGCATCGGCTTAATTGGATAACAAATCACCTCTCTCTCTCCTGAATTTTTCTCAACTCCATATTACGAACTGACTGACTGTTTACATACCATCGTAAGACTGTATCACTTACCATCTTGGCTTGAAGAAGTTTGTGTTTTATATTTACACACCTATAGATGCATAAACTCCGCTAACCTGTTTGATTTATCTAGTTTTATGTTTTTTTTATTTCAAAATATACTTTATTCAAAAATAAAATGTATAATAAACCATTCGATGACTCGCAATCCTTTACAGATGTTTCCATTACGGGCTTTACATTTCCACTTTTAGCCACCCACGTGGCACTCCGTTGGTTCACCTTTCCACATCACTGTTGAGGGGTATACTCCCCGACACCCGACCCCTCCCACTCCCGCGGGAGAAGAACTCTAAACCGCTGGCTGCACCGAGTTTCAGTGCGTCCCTCAGCACGCACTCCTGCAGCCGAGAATGTGCTATTATTAAGGCGGTAAAGACGGTGGGGCGTGCAGCAAAGACGCCAGTACAGTGTACAGATCGGTTATTTTAACGATGGTGATGGGGATTATTAAACCTGATAATATACAACAAATCGTTCATTTAATCTCAATCCAATCTTTGGTCTCTTATTGGAAGTGAGAAAATGCTTCAGTCGTTGGAGAGTTTGTGACGTCGTGACGTCATCTTTTAGGAATGTTGGAGAATAATTTGCGGACGATACATACCTTTCAGCGTTACTTTGCTCTTGTTGTATCATTCTAATTATAGATTATTTGTTGACTGTTCAACACTTAAAATTTCTGCCATAGTTTAAAGTGCGTATCCATTGAGAATGTAAAATATTGCACGAGGACTGGACATTAGAGATCAGTTGAAAAAGAAACAGAGGTAATGCGTGCGAGAATGAAGGGAAGGCAGTCCTGTGATTTTTAGCAAGACGTTTGAATTAATCTTTTCATTCACAAGGGGATCTCTCTGTCTTCAAATGCCTGCTTCATTGGTTGAGATAAATTTGCAGGACATGTGAATATCAGAGACTGCTTCTTTTTCCGAAATTGTATAAAGTCTTAGTGTATGAGGGCCGCAATCACCCACATCTGGTTTCCCTTTCTTCTTTGGAATACTTGATACGGATTTTCACTCTGGGAATGAACTGTAAATTCTATATACGCCTGTTACTAGTGACAGTTTTGAAGGAAGAAACGTTGGAGCTTAGGTTTTTGTTCTACTTACCTGTGTATTTCGATTGCCTTCTTGTGTTTGTTTGCTGTGGCATTGATTTCAGAGAGAGACACGGATTCCGCACTGGCCATGCGAATTCAAGGTTAAAGTGATCGAGGTATGAGTGTGTCTATTCCGGGTGCGATAAACCCGCTGTTCAAAGGTAAATTGACGTGAGACAAATTCGTGTGTACTTGAATTGGGAATTTGAAATTCGCTTTCTGGGAGGCTGGTTCATTTGGAAAGCAACAAAGGATGCTGCGGAATATTTTGAAATGCTGATCTTGAGTTGCAGGGATCCACTGGAAGAAAAAATGCTTTGACGTAATCGTAGCATTTGCCCTGTAATAGGTAAACGTGATTTCAGTTTAGATAGCGAGCAGTTTCAGTCCAAATTCCGTAGTTTGCAGGGTCTCGGCCTGAAACGTCGACTGCACCTCTTCCTACAGTTGCTGCCTGGCCTGCTGCGTTCACCAGCAACTTTGATGTGTGTTGCTTGAATTTCCAGCATCTGCAGAATTCCTGTTGTTTACAGCAATGTCTTCGCTCGCTTTCTCTAACTACCCTGATTGCATACCTTCTAGCACCGGGAAATGGTTTATTTTCATGTATTCCCAGTTTCCAGATCGTAATTCTAAGCGTCTGTATGCCTGCGCCGCCATTTAATAAAGTCATGGCCAATCTGACCATGGATTCATCTCCAACTACGTGTTTTTTTTTTCTCTCCTTAACCCTTAATTCCGTTACTTTGCAAAAATCTATCCGAACTTGTCTTAAATATATTTTCTGGGGTAGGCTGCAGTGCTTCATTGGGCAGAGAATCCTGCAAAATCACCGCTCTCTGGGAAAAGCATTTCCTCCTCATCTCCGTCCAAAATTTACATTGCCTATCTTGAGGCTATGTCTCCCAGTTCTGGTTTCATCTACCAGTGGAAACTAATTTCCTGCGTCCATCTTATCCTCCCTTTCATAGTTTAAATGCTTCTATATAGTGTAACTCCAAGCCACAGCCCTCAAAAGAACTCCGAAAAGGAAGAAAAAGAGATATTAAAGATGGAAATAGAGCTGAATCAGAAGATGCAATCAAACGAGTCTCCGTTAGGTGCCATCATCCTAAGCTTCTCCTTCCGATGATAAGGGAGGTAACACACTAAAGGAATATGCCTTCAGCCCATTATTAAAGCAGTAAAGACTATAGATCAGGGTTGGGGGTGGGGGTGCCAAAGGCGCCAGCACAGTGCACAAATCTGTTACTTAAACGGTGGTGATGGGGATTATTGAACCTGATGATAAACAAACAATTGTTCATTCAATCTCAATCCATTCTTTGGTCAGTGATTAGAGGTGAGAAAACGTTTAAATCGTTGGAGATTTTGTGACATCGTGACGTCACCTTTAAAAATGTTGAGGTATAATTTGCGGACGATACATAACATTCAGCTTCCCTTTGCTTTAGACTCGATAGGATTTTTTCAATGTTGTATGATTATAATTATAGATTACTTCTTTACTGTTCAACACTTAACATTTCTGCGATAGTTTAAAGTGTGAATGCATTGAAGATGTAAAATATTGCACAAGGACTGTACATTCGTTAGTTGAGTTGAAAGAGAAACAGGTAACGCGTGCGTGAATAAACGGAAGGCAGTCGTGTGATTGTTAACATTGTATCGAAAGGATGCTTGAATTAATCTTTTCATTCACAATAGGATCTCACAGCCTGCAAATGTCTGCTTCATTGTCTGAAATAAATTTGCAGGAACATGTGAATATCAGAGACTGCTTCTTTTTCCGAAATTGTATAAAGTCTCAATGTGTGGGGAACGCAATCACCCACATCTGGATTCCCTTTGCTCTTTGGAATATTTGATAAGGATTTTCATTCTAGGAATTAACTGTTTATTCTATATACGCCAGTTACTAGCGACTGTTTTAAAGGAAGAAACGTTGGAGCGTAGATTTCTCGTCTGCCTTCCTACGTATTTCGATTGCGTTCTTGTGTTTGTTTGCTTTGGCATTGATTTCAGAGGGAGACACGGATTCCACACTGGCCATGTGAAATCAAGGTTAAAGTGATTGAGATACGAGTGTGTCTCTTCCGGGTACGATAAACCCGCTGTTCAAAGGTAAATTGACATGAGACAAATCCGTGTGTTTGAATTGGGTATTTGAAATTCCCTTTCTGGGAAGCTGGTTCATTTAGAAAGCAACAAAGGATGCTGCTGAATATTTTCAAATGTTGATCTTGAATTGTAGGATTCCACTGGAAAAAATTGTTTTGAAGGAAGCGTAGTATCTGCACTGTAATAAGTAAACGTGATTTCAGTTTGGATAGCGCGCAGTTTCAGTCCAATTTCAGTATTTTGCTTTCAAAATCAGCCCTAACTCAGTAAATGACGCAAGTCCTGCAGGGTGGTCAAATTAAAGTTTGTCTCTCAGGACTCTATAATAACAGAGCCGAGATGTCGTTCTAAAGTGTACTAAAGATTATACCTTCCTTGAGGAACATCACTAGCCACTGTCCTCCAGGCCGAATACACTCGATCCACTATCTCATCGGCCTTCCCTTGTTTAGCCAGTTCTGAATCTATGCAGCCGGGTTTCACCAGATCCCAGGCCACATGACTTTCTGAAAGTGTGCACCATAGGGAACCCAGTCTAATACTGTACCTCACAAAATTAATATACCCCACTTCGACTCTTCTGCTTCATCTGCTCTATTTTTCACTTATTCATGGATTTTTTTTTTCTGGCGCATAAGGGATACAAAACCATGCTGACTATCCCCAAACAGAATAGGTTTCTTCATAAATGTCCTCTCTAAGAAGACTCTCCAATATCTTGCCCAAGAATGACTGAGGACTCACTGGTTTGTAATTCTCAAGACTATCCATATTACATTCCTTGAACAACAAAAAAATAACATTTACCATTCTCCAATCCTCCCTTACTACCTCTGTGGCCAATGATGACGCAAATGCCATGTCCAAAAGCGCAGCATTATCTTCGCTCGCTTTCTCTAATTACCGGGATTGCATACCTTCTAGCGCCGAGAAATTGTTTATTTTCATGTATTCCCAGTTTCCAGCTTGTAATTCTAAGCGTCTAAATGCCTCAGAAGACCTGCCTTATTTTTCGTTGTATTCATATTCAACAAGGTCTCACTCACTGGTAAATACCGAAGCAATGAGTCATAAAGGGCTTTCGCTGCCTGATTGCATTTTCAGATACATGTTTCCTCTTTTATCTCTTAACTCTCCCACTCGCTCTCTCTCGACATCATCCTGTTTTTCACCTACTTTAATGCAGCTTTCACATGCCTTCTCGTGTCCCCTTTTAATTTTTCTAAGTCCATTATTAAATCCCTCCTGGCTGCATTATGCCTTTCCATAGCCCTGCCTGATCCTTTCTTCCAAAACCTTATGTATATTTCTTTCTTCTTCTTGACGAGGTGTTCCAGATCTCTTATCAACCAGAGTTACTTTACGGGACCATCCGATGCCCGCCTCAATGAAACAAGCCAATGCTGAACTCCAATCAAGTGCTCCATTAACAATCTCCACATTTCTCTTGTGCATTTGAAGGAACAAATCGCCTCCCTAATTCGAATCCTACGTTCCTGCCAAATAGTATCAATAAGTACATTCTATATTGTCTGCTGCTATGCCAGTGTAAGGTATGTCGAATAGTTGTGCTCTATCGTTCTGTAATGCTGACACGCGGAGAGATCAGTTACCTGACCCATTTCACTTTTTAGTATTAGCACAGGATCAACTGTTCACTAGTCCGTCTGCCCGCTACTTGTACCAGGTCTCCTTTCTGCACACAACTGAGAATGTCCGTCACATCTAAACATTTTAAACAGAGGAATTGCCGATGAATATCAGTGAAGTTTAAGTTGCCTGTGACAAACGCCGTGTTAATCTAATTACCTGTGCAACATCTATCTCCCGATGTGACACTGTCTCTGTCTGTTGTTTTCGTTTTGGTGATGAGAACTCTGTACAGAATGTTCTCAATCGAGTGCTTGTTCCCTTCCTACTGCTGAGTTCCACTCACAGTCTATTAACATGCAATCCCACCGCAGTAGCCATCTTTCCGCAGCTGTGGTATTATCACACTCTCCCTGTGTTGAAAAGGTTTTTCCTTTACGCTCTTTTACCCGACTACGAACATTTTGAAACATCTGAACCCCGATAAGTCCGGAAGTCACTCCTCCCCTTGTGATTGAATTGACTTTATTCCTTACACCATTCGTATACATGAGGAATAAAAATCTTTAGGATACGTCTTCATCTAAATGTGCAATGTGCAATATGGTTGGGCCCGTCAGCAAAAATGATGAAGCTATGTACAGGGAGGAGGTCAAACACCTAGAGAGCTGGTGCAGGGATAACAACTTGATGCTTAATGTCACCAAAACGAAGGAGATGATCGTCGATTTCAGACGGTCTCAGCCTGAGCACACACCCCTCAGCATCAGCGGCTCCACAGTGGAGCGAGTGGAAAACATCAAGTTCCTTGGGGTGCAGATCTCAGACAATCTCACCTGGTCCAGGAACACCACTGGGATTGTGAAACGGGCCCAGCAGAGATTGCACTCTCTGAGGAAGCTTAAACAAGCATCACTCCCCACTAACACCTTAACTACATTCTACAGAGGCGTGGTTGAGAGTGTGCTGACCTTTAGCATCACAACCTGGTACTCCAGCTGCAGTGCTGTCGACAAAAAAAGCCTTGCAGAGGGTGGTTAGGGGGAGCAGAGAAGGTTATTGGGGTCGCCCTACCTTCCGTCCAATACCTTTTTTCAGAGTCGATGCCTCCAGAAGACACGGTACATCATTAAAGACCCCCCACACCTTCTCCATGAACTGTTTGTTCTTCTGCCATCAGGCAAACGTTACAGTAGCATCAAACTAAAACCACAAGGCTACTAAACAGCTTCCTCCCACAGGCAGTCATACTGCTAAATAGCTGCTCTACCTGACTCCGCTTTGGACACTTTTAACTTGCACTGGACACTTATAACTGATTTTACCTGACATGTGGCTGTTGTGTTTTACTATTTATTGTTATGTTTACTATTTAGTGTTGCTTTTGTTATGTTATGATTGCACTGCCCCTGAGAAACGGTGTCTCATTCTGCCCTGCAGAGCTGATGTATGGTTAGAATGACAATATATTTTTTTTTAATCTTGAAGCTTTTGAATCCTAGTAATTTATAATAAGTTATAATAAACAGAAAAGTCAAAGTAACATTGAAAAACACTCAAATCAGCGTGAGTTAAGCAGTTTTATGGTCTGGTGAGTGAAGTTGTCCTGGAGCCTGTAGCAGCTGGCTTTTATGCTGTGGTAACTTTTCCCGGATAATTGTGAAATCTCTGCCATAGTTTGGAATTTAATCATTTCAGGATGACCAGGCACATAACTGTTTGAATTTATGACATATTTGCCAAGTTTAGTGATTTGTTGAACTGTTTTATTCTAAAACTCCGCTGAATTGCAATTGGAGTGGGCGTTATCTACACAGGCGGCCATTTAACGTAAACACATACTTCATTCCATCCGTCAACTCTTGTCTGAATTTCCTCTGTGTCAGTGTATAGACACAAGTATTGGTGCACACACTGAGAGTTTGCAACATGTACCCAAATTGCTGTAGTATATATACCGGGGAACTCAAATATTTTTCCAAGTAATAGTAATTTTCCAATTGCCATTTCAGGGAATGAGCTATATAGGGCATCCAAAATAATATGAAATTAGCTGAAATTGCAACCAATAAAATCATCGATTTTCTGCGGTTTTCCACTTCGGTATCTTTCTGTTTATAGCTGCTCTTCCGAAGCCCCCTGCGGACTCTATTTGCCGCAATTATATGTCTTACTGTTAACCCATTGAAAATAAGAATTAAGCCGATTGGTAGCAACGGTGTTAAAATGCCATCTAGTAATTCTACTCCTTTCCACACGGATAAAGTAGCGTATTCATGTGTGAGGACGCAACGCCACGGCACGTTGTCAACAACGACGTAAGGTTCAACAGTAAAGTAATACGGGACACTTTTCCCGCAACTCACTAAAACCACGGTCACCATAATCACCGTTGCTGTTCTCTCAGTGCAGTAACGTTCCCCGAGCTTTCGACAACATATTGCGATGAAACGATCAAAGGTAAAACTGACCATAAACCAAACAGAACAGTCCCTCGTCATAACAAATAATACACCTGTCACTGCGCATACAGGAGTGATGAGCAGGGATCTGGAAAAAATATAGATATTGTTGGTCTGTTCCACTAAAGCGAAAACTATAACCACCATTATATCCGCTGCTGCCATTCCAACCAGGTAGCGGGTGATGCATTTGGAGAGTCCGCATTTTCCCCGAGATAGGATTACAATCGCCGTTAAATTAACTACAAGAAATTCGGAGAGAGAGAAAAAAAAATCAACAGATTTATCGTTAGCTGCAAATGTCTGAATGCCCACTTTATTTTTCCCGATGCTACGCCGGGTATATTTTTTTGGAAGTGAAAAGCATAAATTCAATTTGTGCAGACTCTGTCAGTACCCAACGACTGGACAATAATGGATGAAATTAGCAGTGGGTTGGCGCCCTTCGGACAGATTAGAACCGAACATCTGATTTCCAGACTCACGGTCCGGTGAAGTCCGATCGCTCCGTAAACAAAATCATTTGCATTATTTGAGGTGAAATAGCTGAAAGGCTTATTTGTAGTGAAATCATGAGATTTAATGCATAAGTTACAATTTAACGTTTTATCCAAGAACAGACCTGAGTATCGATATTCGACTGGCCGGTCAGTTGAAAAAGCTTCTGATCTGGAAATGCGACCACTGTCGGTTCAGAAAGCCGAGCGAAGTGAAACTATGGAATTATGGCAATATCGGCACCAACGTCATTGACAAAAGAAAAAAAAACACACACACACATAAAAAAACAGTATGGAAGCTGAATAACAAAACTATCAGATGCTTGAATCCTCAATTCTGGAAACACATTTCAGACGAAGGTAGCATCTGTGCTTAGTAGAAGTGCAAACAGTGCAACCGAACGAAAGCAAGACGACGGCACCATACATAGAGTGACTAGTTCCAGTATCTTACCAGGGATACCGATCGCTACAATTGCAGGATAGAAAACGCCGGCGATGTAGTAAATTGCTGGATATCCCATATTCCGTCAGAGACAGCGTTCAGTTGCACGTTCCAACTGCTCATCTGCACTGGTGACAGGATTTACAGAGTTATATGAAAGTCAAAGTAATTCCACTGAGGCAACTAATGTGGTTATGAAACCTGTCGCACGAGGCTCAACCAGCTACATAAACAGTTACATTACAGTGTTTTTCTCACTTTGTAACAGTGACATGAATTTGTATCCCCAATGGATGTTACAAGTTATGAACTTTTAAACAAGAAATAATACGAATGTTACCAATGTACTTTCCAAGACATCAGACGTCAGCTGCTGAAACAGGACATTTTCTGATCACAGTTGTTTCTAATGTAGACAATCATCCTGAACAATCAACATGGATAATCAACTTCAGACAGATTTATTTTATTACATCCAGCAGAACACGTTTGCTTCTGATATTGAGGGCCCGACATTAGCTCGGCAGGTGAAATAGTGTACAATTAATTGAAGGGGATTGGTGTCAGGCCCATTGTTTTTTTTTCATGCATGTTAATGACTCAGATGTTGATGTAGAAAACTGAATCAAAAGAATTGCGGACGACTCCTAAGTTGGAGGCGTTGTTCCAGCCAGTACCTCTGTCCAAGCTTGTAGCTTGATGTTGACTGGCTAGGAAATGGGCTGAAAAATCTCACATGACATTTAATACAGACAAGTGTGAGATCGTCTGTGTTGTGAAGAAAAATACAACAGGTGGTGACGCATATATTGAATATGTAGACATTAGTGCGCAGTATTTGAAAAGAGACCTGGCGATACAGATCGATAATTCCAGGAAACCGGCATTACCTGCAGATCAGCTCGTATAGAGCTCTATTTACAGTGGCCTTCACAATCAGATCACTGATTATAGGAGTTGGGACGTTATGTTGAAGCCGTACAACACGTTGGTGAGGCCGTAGATAGAATATCATGGGCTGTTCTGGCCACATACCTACAGTTTTGAAATATCAATAAGCTTCTAAGACTACAGCGATAAACTAAAACGAAGAGTTGAGGCAATGAACAGGTGAATGCACGCAGATTTTCCCCATCCAGGGTCTATATTATGGACTCTATTGGGAGGATCAGTGGATACTAGAGATTTACAAGGATGTTTCCTGGATCGGAGGGCGTACCTTTGGAGAACAGATTGAGTGAACTTGGCCTTTTCTCCCTGTAAAGACGGATGAGAGGTGACCTGATAAAGGTATATAAGATGATGAGAGGCATTGATCCTGTAGTTAGTCAGAGGTTCTTTTTTTTTTCTCTAAGGCTGAAATGGCTAACACAAGGGGGTATAGTTTTAAGGTGCTTGGAAATAGGTACAGAGAGGAAAGCAGGGGTAAGTTTTTTTCACACAGAGAGTGGTGTGTGCCTGGAACACACTGCCGGTGGAGGTGGTGAAAACGGATACAATGGGGTCTTTTTAGAGCCTTTTAGACAGCCACATGGAGCTCAGAAAAATCGAGGGCTATGCGCTCAGGAAAGTCTAGGCAGTTTTTACAGTAGGTTCATGGTCGGCACAGCATTGTGAACCGAAGGGCCTGTAACATGCTATAGATTTCTACATTCTCTATTCTATCCTTTGAGTGATTCTACAACTAGAGTTCATATGCTTGGGGAGAAAGTTGAAATACGCAAGAAGTGTATGTAGTAGAAGTTATTCCGTCAGAGGGTCGAGCGAGTGTGGAAGGAACTGCAAGCGTAACTGGTAGATGCGGATTCAATTTTATCATTTCAGTGAAGGTTGTGTAGGCACGTGGAAGAGAGAAGGACGGAGGGTGCAGATAAATGGGACAAGGCAGAAAATCACAAAGGGATAACCTAGATGAACAGATTTCTCTGTAATAATAATGTGCGACACATGACTATCTCGGTCGCATTTCCTTATTCAGTGTCTGCTCATTTTCCACTTCGTCACCAATCTAAGTATTTGCAGAGCAGAGTGCGTTTTCAAGCTCATCCTTCCATCTCATTTCCTTCTGTTCTTTAAGTAAAAACTACTCTGTACCTATTGTGGAACTCGCACCGACGTGCGGACCTCGGCTTGCTGAAATAAAAACAAAGTCTCACCATTCTGCATCCAGTGTGGAACTTGTACCAATGTGCAGCCCTCGGTTGGCTGGAGAAAGTCTCATGTCTGTATCCATCGTGGAGCTGGTATCGATGTGCGATGTGCGGGATTGTTATCATCACTGTGGGCTGACTCACCACTCTGTATCTATTGCGGAACTCGCACCGACGTGCGGACCTCGGCCTACTGAAATAAAAACAAAGTCTCACCATTCTGCATCCAGTGTGGAGCTTGTACCAATGTGCAGCCCTCGGTTGGCTGGAGAAAGTCTCATGTCTGTATCCATCGTGGAGCTGGTATCGATGTGCGATGTGCGGGATTGTTATCATCACTGTGGGCTGACTCACCACTCTGTATCTATTGCGGAGCTCCTACCGATGCGTGGCCATTCAGCTTCATGAGAATCTCTCAGCGCTGATAAAACGCTTATCCCTTTCACACCTCGAATACGATTTGTGAGGCTGACTGCACTACAGTTTCCGTATGATCCACTTTTTCTGTAAATTTCTGTCTATCAGCAACTCGGAAACAGCTGCCTTTAGTTGGGACAGCCATTTATTTCAATTCCAACTCCGCAATTATATTGTCATCTGCGCCATTAATCAATACATCCAGTTCATTGATCAATACATCAACGCTCGTACTAGTTTTGTTGACTTCTGCGATATTTATGTTGTTACCAAGGCATCATTTATTATCTGTCTCTAATTGCTCCTCCGACGGCATTGATTAAACTCTCCTTTATACGATTGCAGCATCTTAAGCAGCGAATGTGAGGAGGTGGAGAAGAACAGTGATGGACAGCGATGTACTGTATTTCGGGGAAGCTCAGGTTTCTGACACACTGGGACTCTGAGATGGCGAGTTTCGCAGACGTGGAGGTGCTGCCTGGACTAGCACTGAACACGGTACACATGGCAGAATGAAATGCAATGAAGCGGAGTCCTTTGCTGGATGGCAGCAGCATTCCTATTGACTTGCCGAAGATTTAAGCGTGGGATATCCCATGGTACTCTTGTTCTTTGTCATCTGTGGACAAAAAATAGGATATTTTAAGAGGCGAGTAGCAGAGCAAGTCTCCAACGTGAATCTTCGAATCCTGTTGCAAGGCAGTTTCAAACTCATTTTGCCAATCTACCTGGGATTCAGTGGGCTCCGTTCTTATATACCGACCACCGATCTATCTGGATAAGAGTACCGGGGAATGTTCACACGTTCATTCGCTAATGCAAAAAACCATGGATTGTAGAGGGTGAATGCGAAGCGATAGTGTTTCACAATGCGGTACCGGAATCTATATTGGGTCTCACCAACGTGGAATGAGGGAGGACGTGTAGATGCAGGTAGGGCACTTGTAACGCTTGCAGTGATAAGTGCCAGAAAGGAGATTAGTCAGGAGGGATAGTGGACAAGGGAGTGACGTGATACCTGCAGAAACCGCAGAAGGAGCTGGGGGCCGTGTATGGAATTGTATTGTCGTAAGATTCAAGTTGAAAACGGAGGATGCTACGGAAGAAGATTGTTGAAGTTGTGCTAGGTAACAACATGAAGACCTTTTCTTTTTCTCCAGCTACAGGAAGGGTGTGGAAATCGTGGAAAATGTGCAGAGGAGATTTACAACGATATTGTCTGGGTTAGGGAGTCTGCCTTTTCAGAATAGGTTGAGTGAACTCGACCTTTTTTTCCTTGCAGCGACAAAGGATGAAAGGTGATCCGGTAGAGGTGTATAAAATGATGAGAGGCTTTGATCGTGTGGATAGTCAGAGACTTTTATCCAGGACTGAAATGGCTAACACGAGAGGGCACAGCTTGGAAGTTGGTACAGAGAGATGTCGGGGTAACTTTTTTACGCAGAGAGTGGGGAGTACGTGGAATGCACTGCCGACGACGGTGGTGGAGACGGATACGACAGGATCTTTTTAGAGACTCCTGGAGAGGGACATGGAGCTAGGGAAAAATAGAGAGCTATATGTAACCCCTGGTAATTTCCAAGCTAAGGACATCTTCGGCAGAGCTTTGTGGGAAGAAGTGCCTCTGTTGTGCTGTACGTTTTCTATGTTTCTTTGACGATGGAAGAAGGTAAGGGTAAATTCTCCAGAAAGTGAGATATAGATATCATATAACCATATAACCATATAACAATTACAGCACGGAAACAGGCCATCTCGGCCCTTCTAATCTGTGCCGAACTCTTACACTCACCTGGTCCAACCGACCTGCACACGGTCCATGTCCCTCCATTCCCTTCCGGTCCATATATCTATCCAATTTAACGTCAAAAGACAGCACAGAACCTGCCTCATCCACTTCTGCTGGAAGCTCGTTCCACACAGCTACCACTCTCTGCGTAAAGAAGGTCCCCCTCATGTTACCCCTAAACGTTTGCCCTTTAACTCTCAACTCATGTCCTCTTGTTTGAATCTCCCCCATTCCCAATAGAAAAAGCCTATCCACGTCAATTTTATCAAACCCCGTCATAATTTTAAACACCTCTATCAAGTCCCCCCTCAACCTTCTACGCTCCAAAGAATAAAGACCTATCTTGTTCAACCTTTCTCTGCGACTTTGGAGATGAAACCCAATTTTGGTAAATCTCCTCTTTACTCTCTCAATTTTATCGCCATCTTTCCTATAATTCGGAGACGAGAACTGTACACAATACTCCAAATTTGGCCTTACCAATGCCTTATCCAATTTCAACATTACATCCCAACTCCTATACTCAATGCTCTGATTTATAAAGGCTAGCAAACCAAAAGCTTTCTTCACCACCCTATCCACATGAGATTCCACCTTCAGGGAACTATGTACCATTATTCCTAGATCCCTCTGTTCTACAGCATTCTTCAATGCCCTACCATTTACCATGCATGTCCTATTTCGGTTAGTCCTATCAAAATGTAGCACCTCACATTTTTTCAGCATTAAACTCCATCTGCCATCTTTCAGTTCGCTCCTCTAACTGCCCTAAATCTCTCTGAAAGCTTTGAAAACCTACTTCATTATCCACAACACCACCTGTCTTAGTATCATCTGCATACTTACTCATCCAATATACCATACCATCATCCAGATCATTAATATATATGACAAATAAAACATTGTACCCAGTACAGATCCCGTGTTTCTACTTCGAGGCACCCGCACTTTTTATTTTTAATTCGTATGTCTAAATGAAAATGCTGTTATTTGTATGCAAGTCCAGTTACACTCTTATATTTAGTCAGTCCGCATAAAAAGAGATCGGAACATTGTTCAGTGGGGTCGCGGATAAAGAACCGCAATGAGGAGAATAGGTGCGGTTTCTGTTCAGTGGGTTCAGATGATGGAAACCAGCGGGGAGTATGAGCATGCCCAGTCCTCATCAACGTTACACAACCGATATAATCTCTGATGTCTCATAGCAACAATAAAACAGTGAATTTATTGTTTTAATACCCTGTATACGTGTAAACATATGTTAGCTAATCTTCATCTTTGAAAAAAAATGTACAGTATGCTGCGAATAAATATGTAAACTTTCTGTTGTTTCAAGCAGGTGGTGTAGAACAACAAGAGAGAATTATTGCAGATCTCCAGTCAGATTAATTACAGTAGTTTACCCATTACGAATCGACACCTGCAGAATAAAGAGATACGCTCAGTTATATGCTTGCACACAATAAAATTGAGACCTTTTTTTAAGGACTTTGAAATAATTTGTAAATATTGCTCGGATGAGACAAAGCATTGCAGGGAACAGAATGAACTGGTCTCTGCAGGATGAGCGGTAACCTGAAACACAACCGGATGAGCATGCACAAGCTCTGGAAGATGAGAAGTGAAAACAGGTGGAGGAGATACCTTTGCTGTTCAGTTCTTTGCCTTTTCCTCCTGCCATTTCGCAGCTTCCGACACATATTTTCATTTGTAAGACTAGACGGAATTTGGAACACTTACAATGAAGTCAACACAGAAACACTGTATTGAACTATCCGTTCAAATTTAAATCTGGACTCGTATGCGGATTCGTGGAAACAGAATCGGAGGTTGCATAAGCATGTGCGCGTGTGTTCAGTGGCTAGAAGTAATTGTCTGGGAATCGAGAAGTGTTTTCATTGAATCACATAATGTGCCATGATGGGTAGAGCTTGATATTGTACAACCTAACTTTACTGCGGTTTCCTGTCATGAAGAATATTTTAATTGCTGCTTTTCCAGAGCAGTGACGGCACACACACACTGACAATGTCATTGCTGACCATGATGATGACAACATTGGTAATCCAGGCCTATCACGGACCCAACTAATAATACTGTCTCTGCAGACTTACCGGTGACAAACAGTTTATAGATTCAGTTACTAATGGACATTGATCTACGGTGACGCGAGAGAATTTTAGGAGGTGGAGGGACCACTTTGACCAATTCAGTGGGTAAGAGGTACCCGAAGATGTGTTTGAGGTGCCCACTTTCAGAACATTCAAAATGTAATTGGACAGTCCATGGATAAGAATGCCTCAACGGGTTAGGGTCCAGAGAGGGGCTAATGAGGATAGCTTAGATAGCAATAACCGCTTGGGCCGCCATTTCTACATCCCGTAACTAAGACCGTTTACTTTAAGAACTAGGTTCTGGGATTCTGTACCTGAGTTGTGCTTCATTTCCGATTTCGGGCACTTGCAGCAGTCGCATTCTGTGATCTTTCATGGAGGGAAAATTCTGGAAAACCACAATGTTCACAGGAGGTGATAACATACAAGCTCAGTTCGAAGAACGGGACGGATGTATCTGGATAAACCTGTCCTCTCACACTGCTTCTTTGCATCCAGGGGAACAGCACCAGGTGCTTTTTGTACAACTGTGGTGTGATATCATGTACGGGTTCTGTTGTAAAGAACGCATTTGAAATGCATTCTTATTCCTTTCTGATTCAACAGCTGCATGTTCTCAAATGGAATAACGCACCGTGGAAGTGTTGAAGTCCGTAACCGTACAAATTTATCAGGATGACATGCAATCCACTCATCAGCCACTTGAAGCAAATCAGAGAAAGATAGATTGTGAGCAATCCCTTTCGGCCATTTAGTGATCTGACCCATTAAATACAGGAGGAAAACCACTTGCCGAAGGGTAAACCCACCAAAGCACATTTATTCTAACGCCACTATCTCTTCCTGCCCACAATTTTCATTACCCGTTCTTAGACATAACAAGTAAACCCAAATATAATTAGTGACATTTTTTTTTATTTCCTTTAAAGGTCGTAATAGAAAAACAACGACATATTGCGCTGTTTAATTCCAATTTTCTTCTATGTTAAATATGATCATGTCTGCCATGCCACGATTTCATACATGTTCTGAGACGTTTTGTGTGTCATTCAAATATATCTAATAACAGGAGCATTTATCTACACAGATTTCGCTCCACTACTGTTCAAATGAAGGGTAAACATTTCATGTCATTTCAAGAGCTTGTGGCCGCGCTGATACTCAACGAGTGAAAGTAACACGCTGAGTCGAGCAGGGTCTGGTTGAACTGTTTACTGTTTTAATCAGCGCGCGCTTAAGTGCCCGCTCCCAGCAACTCCCGCTCTTTGAGGGGCGGACGTGACGTCGGCTTCCGGGCCGAGGTCTGCCCCGCACTCAGAGCCTTCTCGGTTGCCGCTGGCTGCGGACTCGCCGGCGACTGCTGGAGCAGGTTCGCTTGCCGCGTGGGCGAGCCGCCACATGACTTCCACACCCCGCCCCAGAATCGGCGCTAGGAGCTGCAGAGTCCACAGCCCGCATACTGTCAGCTCTTTTAGATGGCCGGCCTCGTCGTTGTGGGGCTAGCATCGCGACCGGCCGTTCAAGGACTAGATGTGCCGGTTTGAGATGGTCAATGGTAAAAGTCTCTTCACCACCACCGATGTCGGGAACGCAGGTCGTCCGATTATGGCGCACCACCTTGTAGGGTCTTTGGGAGGGTCGCTGCAGGGGT
The DNA here is from genome assembly GCF_030028105.1 of Mobula birostris. Classification (NCBI taxonomy): domain Eukaryota; kingdom Metazoa; phylum Chordata; class Chondrichthyes; order Myliobatiformes; family Myliobatidae; genus Mobula; species Mobula birostris. The sequence continues at coordinate 76,981,846 of NC_092382.1, forward strand.
GGTTTGTGCGTGCCTCGGCGAACGAAAACATATTTGCTCTGTTGCGTGTCCTTGGTCACGAAAGAGGGTGTTGCTCCGTGGTGGGACGTCGGGACTGGAGCAAGTGTTCCAAGCCGCTCCCGGAGTTTAGTTAGGACCGCCGTAGGTGTGTCCTCCTGGCCACAGGGTGCTGGCAGAAGCTCATCGGGAACTGTGAGCGGGGCACCGTAGACAAGTTCGGCCGATGATGCAGCCAGGACTTCCTTGGGTGCCGTGCGCATGCCAAGCAGCACCCAGGGGAGTTCGTCAATCCAGTCTGGCTCCCGGAGGCGTGCCATCGGGGCCGACTTCAAGTGCCTGTTGAAACGTTCCACCAGGCCGTTAGACTGCGGGTGGTAAACAGTTGTTCGGTGGAGCTGGGTTCCGAGGGGTTGTGCCAGCGCAGACCACAAAACCGATGTGAATTGCACACTCCTGTCTGAAGTGACGTGGGCTGGGAGTCCGAACCGTGCCACCCAGGTGGTAATCAGGGCTCTGGCGCATGCCTCCGTAGTCGTGTCAGCGAGTGGGATAGCTTCCGGCCACCTCGTGAAGCTGTCCACCATGGTGAACAGGTATCTCGCTCCTCTCGAAACCGGCAGTGGGCCGACGATGTCCACGTGGACATGTTCGAACCTCCTATGTGTCGGCTGGAAGGGTTGCAGTGGGGTCCTCACGTGCCTCTGGATTTTGGAGGTTTGACAGTGCGTTCATGTCCTGGCCCATTTCCCGACCTCCTTGCGTAGGCCGTGCAACACAAACCTGTCTGCGATCAGACAGATGGTCACCCGGATGGCAGGGTGGGCTAAACGGTGCAAGGTGTCGAAAACGCGGCGCCTGCAAGCGGTCGGGACAATGGGCCGGGTAGGTCCGGTGGACACTTCGCAAAGGTGCTCATTACCTTCGAGTCCTATGGGTAAGTCTTCGAGGCGGAGTCTTGGGACTGCGGTTCGGTACGCCGGCATATCGCTGTCCAGTCGATACGCCTTAGCTAACGCCGCACAATACACCCCTGGAGACAGAGAGTGCACTGATTGGACAGAAGTGCGTGACAGCGCGCTGCCACCACGTTGTTCTTCCCGGAGATGTGCTTGATCGTGGTGGTAAACTCCGAGATGTATGGCAGATGGCGTTGCTGGCGGCCCGACCACGGGTCTGACACTTCGGCAAGCGCGAAAGAGAGGGTCTTGTGTTCTGTGAAGACCATGAACTCCCTCCCTTCCAGGAAACACCTGAAGTGCCGGATGGCAAGGTACAGGGCCAGCAGCTTCCTGTCGAAAGCGCTGTACTTAAGTTCCGGCGGTCGTAGATGCCGGCTGAAAAAAGCGAGCGTCTTCCACTGGCCTTCGAGCTGCTCTAGCACGCCGTCAACTGCCGAGTTGGAGGCATCCACAGTGAGGGCAGTGGGGACGTCGACCCGGGGGTGGACCAGCAGGGTGGCGTTTGCTAGCGCGTTCTTGGCTTGTTCAAATGCCGCCTTCTCCTCCTCTGTCCAGTTGACCTCTTTGACCTTTCCGGACATCAAGCCGAAAAGGGGCCGCATGATCCGGGCCGCTGAGGGCAGGAAACGGTGGTAAAAGTTAACCATCCCAACAAATTCCTGCAGGCCTTTAATAGTGCTGGGTCTGGTGGATGGCTTCACCTTTTGTCTGTAGGGGCACAGCTCCACGGTGGACGATCCGGTGTCTGAAGAAGTCGATGGCGGGTAGGCCAAACTGGCACTTGGCGGGGTTGATAGCCAGGCCGTAGTCACTTAGGCGGCGGCAGAGCGGGTGTAGATGTGCTAGATGTTCCTGGCAGGAGCGGCTGGCCATAAGTATGTCATCCAGGTAGATGAACAGAACGTCCAGACCTCGTCCTACTGCGTCCATCAAGCGCTGGAAAGTCTGCGCCGAATTTTTGAGCCCAAACAGCATACTGAGGAACTCGAACAGGCCAGTGGGGGTAATGAGTGCCGTCTTGGGTATATAATCCGGCTGAACTGGGATCTGATGATACCCCCGGAATCTTCGAAATGATGCGCGCCTCGCGCAGATTGGCCGCAAAGTCCTGGATGTGCGCTACCGAATAGTGATCGGACGTGGTGGCGTCGTTCAGCCTCCGATCGTCGCCGCACCGTCTCCACCCCCCCGCAGACTCGGCCACCATATGGAGCGGGGAAGCCCATGGCCTGTCGGAACGCCGCACAATCCCCATCTCCTCCATCTTCTTGAATTCCTCTTTTGCGAGGCGGAGCTTGTCGGGCGGTAGTCTGCGGATCCGGGCATGAAGGGGAGGTCCCTGTGTGGGGATGTGGTGCTTCACGCCGTGCTTGGGGTTTGTTGAGGAAAACTGCGGCTTGATGATAGATGGGAACTCCGATAGCACTCTGGCGAACTGGTTGTCGGAGTAAGTAGGTGCGGGGCCGGTAACCTGGCCTCACCAAGGGAGAAAGTTTGGAACGGCTTCGCCTCGACCAATCGTCGTCCCTTCAAATCCACGAGCAGGCAATGCGAGCGGAAGAAGTCCATATAAAGCCGCTGGAACCGAACAGCAAGGGGATGGTTCTTGTGCCGTAGATGCGGATGGTGCTGCTGTTGGCTGCCGTAAGTTCCGGTTCTGTTCTTCTAGTTCAGGTATCGTGGCTCGAGGGAGGTACAAAATGATTTCCGCCCCCGTGTCCACCAGGAATCTACGCCCGGAGTGCTTATCCCAAACGTAGAGGAAGCTATCACGGTGACCAGCCGCCATAGCCATCAGCTGCGGCTGGTCCTGGCGTTTCCCTCGAACGAGAACGGCTGTCGGCGGTGGTGGGCCCGGGAACACAAAGACTCAGAAGTGGTGCCGTCGCTTGGTGTGGGTATGATGTGTTCCGCTGCTGGGGGTGGGAGAACTGGGCTTTCGGCTGTACCGCAGCACTAATTTCGATGGTGGTTCCGCTATTTTGTCTGGCGCGCCAAAGCACGTCCGCGCGGACAGCCACGCTGCGCGAGTCTCTGAAGTCTTCACCTGCTAGCAGGAGGCGGGTGTCCTCTGAGAATTGCTCCAAGAAGATCTGTTCAAAACGCAAGCAAGGCTTATGGCCGTCTGCCAGTGCTAACCTGCTGCTCATCAGGGCTGATGGCACGCGGTGGCCCAGGCCGCCCATATGCAGTCACAGCGCGGCCCTTTCGCGGCGGGAGAGGCCAAACGTGCGGATTAGCAAGGACTTGAGTGCCTCGTACATGTCTGTTTCCGGGAGCTGATGCAGAAAGTCGATAACGCGGTCCGCTGTCTCCTGGACGAGGGCGCCCACCACGTAGTAATACTTGGTGGCGTCTGAGGCAATTTGCCTGACCTGGTATTGGGCCTCTGCTTGCTCGAACCAGACCAGGGGTTGAGTGGTCCAGAAGGTTGGCAGTTTAAGGGAAACTGCATTCTGCAGAGCGGAGTCGGTCATGCTGGGTCCAAATAGCGTTGGACTGTCGGGGTCACCAAGGTAGTCGCGCTGATCCGCAACGAGTGAAAGCAACAGACTGAGTCGAGCAGGGTCTGGTTGAAATGTTTACTGTTTCAATCAGCGCGCGCGTAAGTGCCCGCTCCCGGCAACCTCCGCGTTTTGCGGAACGGAAGTGACGTCGGCTTCCGGTGCGCGGTCTGCCCCGCATCAGAGCCCTCTCGGTTGCGGCAGGCTGCGAACGAGCCCACGACTGCCGGAGCAGGTTCGCTTGCCGCGTTGGCGAGCCGCCACAAAATATAACTAACATCATTTCAAGTGTGGCTGTAATATCACCGGAGAGATGACTTCTCTATTTAACACGCTTGCCGTTCAGTCTGTCAGCAAATGCCGAGGAGGCCTCAGCCAAAATCAGAGCATCGGAGCGGATTCAGCGGGGAACGATAACTTCAATAACAGATCGCAAAATAATAAAACAGAATAACACCAAAAGCCACAGCACTAGGGAGAAGGGACGCTGCTCGCAGCGACCACTCTGGTGGTGATGTCTGTTACTTGTCAGGTAGGGTGCCGTGCACAATCCTGATTTGATGGAAACGGACGTGAGAGAACGGAGGAACATCTGGAGAAACTTCTCAGATGCCTTTTTCGCTGCCGCTGTTACTGTGTGGTCCTGAATCACCGCAGGGGAAGACCCCGAGTCCTCGGCTTTGCTTGTTGCTTGGCGGCCGGGGCGAGTTCGAGCGCTCGGCACAGGATGGTGCTCGGAGAGGCTGTATCGGAGGGGATGGTCGGAGGCTCGATGTTTTCGAAGGGACTCAGAGTCTGCTGCGGTCGGGAGCTTCCAATGATGCTGCATCGACAGTGGCGCTTGGAGGTTCATGGCGGGGACAGGTCCTCCCTTCTGCCGTCTGTGTGGGATGATGAGTCTATCGGGAATTTGAGACTTTTTTTTTTTACCGTGCCCGTGGTCTGCTTTTTATCAGATTATGGTATTGCTTTGCACTGTTGTAACTATCTTTTATAATTATATGGTTTTGTCAGTTTTAGTCTTGGTTTGTCCTGTGTTTCTTGTGATACCATTCTGGAGGAACGTTGTATCGTTTTTCATTGCATGCATTTCTGAATGACAATAAACTTAAACTGTGAAATTAAACGCCATTTGCAACAAGGTAAACTTTATGCAGGTCGGGTGAAAGGCAGGAACTACTGGTTGAGGCCTACTGGTTCGATGAGTAAATAAGGATGGTGTATGAGATCTGGGGTTAAGTAGGCTGCAGAACGAGTGGCAGGTGAATCCTATCAACTGTGTGGAGACGAGGATATGTCAGCGTGAGCAGGCCTGATAGAAACCCCAGCTCCACCACGCTCCATGGCCGGTCCCCGACGGCCTTAGCCAATCCGCATGGGTCCGGTAGAACTCGTTGATAAACGATTCATCCAAAATGTTGCTATGAAAGAAGTCGCGGGTTCGGCAAGTGAGACAGAAGACACGGATTACTAAAAGCTAATGAATCATTTACTTACCAACAGTAAGAACTGTGACTAAACTCGCAGCAGCAAAACAGATCCCCATTTCCTTGAAGAATATTCGCTATCTGCTTCTATTTCAACCTCTGCCATTAATTGGGAATATTTAATGGGCTTTGAATTTGATCTGGTTGCTATGTGCTTAATAGTATTTGCCGCGTTCACGTGACTAAAAGTTATCTTTGGTCATTCTGTGCATTTGTTCTAATATTTCTGTATATTGGATGAAGTTTAGGCATTTATTTGTGCCCAGAAAATCGCAAAAGAGGATTCCAGAATTACCGAAATGTGAATTCCCGTGACCTGGACGTTGTAAGCAGAAGACTATCCATCATATTACTCGTCACTCGATCGGGCACCTTCATGTTACTCAGTCTGAAAGCAACTGGGAATCATTTTATCCCCTTTTTCGCCACGTATTCAAATCCCGACCATTATTCCCCCGCTGATATCGTTATTCAAATCGGAAACCTCTACACGAACATCACGTCCTTTGCAAATATCCGTATTTAAGCATTTACCCACACTAAATTCGGATAAGAGCCAAATACTTTGATAATGTCTCTTGCAGGATTATTCTGACATTGACAAAGAAAAATGCAAGTCTAACCAGGTCGTTGTGTCTTCGATTGTGTTCGGTTCCATTTCATGCCCGCTGTTACAGTTGCACCATTCTATCAGGAATCCCGATTGTTATTGAGAAAAAAAACACTGACGTCTAAACAAGGTGAATAATGTCCTCCTGGCGATTTGCATAATCTATGTATCTATGTATCGAATGATCATACTTAATGTAACGTAAGAAGACAAACGGTTCAATGAAGTGAAATGGATCCTAAGGAAAAACTGACATCGGCGCCACGGTGGATCATAGTCAGAAACTGGTGTCAGAGTTAAGAAGAGTCTAGGTAGACGTGTGTTTTACTTTAGTTTCCTGGGAAACAATAAAGTTTAACAGACAACCAGGGAAACAGAGGGGTACGCAGAAGGATGAGAAACAGTGAAATAATTTAGTACCAGAAAGCGTCCCCCTACTCGCCCTCCACCCCCCACACGCACAAGCAGTAGCAAAGCATTGACCGTCCCCCTCCACTATTTATTGGAGCAAAACGCACCGGCACCCTCCACCTACCAACCAAGCAAAAGCAAAGCCCCAGGAAAAATCTTGATCTGCAGTACAAGAAAAACTAATCGTTATAAAGGATAATTCAACATAGCACAGGCTCTCTCTCTTTCTCTCTCTCTCTCTCTCTATCTATCTATCTATCTATCTATCTACCTCTCTCTGTCTCTGTCTCTGTCTCCATCGCTCTCTCTCTCTCTCTCTCTCTCTCTCTCTCTCTCTCTCTCTCTCTCTCTCTCTCTCTTCCCCCCCCCCCACCGCTCTCCGCTTCGTAATAAAGGAGCAGAGAAGTGTCACAAGTTCAGAGAGGAGTAACTAACACTAGAACAAAAACATACTCACTGATGTACGACTTTAAAGTTTGCTGCATCGCTTTTTTCGATTTCTCCGATTCTAGAATCGTGAACGCACAACCTCCCACCAACACGAGAAAGAATGAAGAATATGCTCAATTATTTTACTGCAATTTGTGAAGAAAAATCATGAATAAGTTTATTTAACCTGTGCGTACTGCCATTTTCCTCTTTGTGTCGATTCGGAAATCCTGGGAATATATCAATCTCCCAGGTGGCCACATCTGCGCGAGGTGCACCGAGATGCAGCTCCTGAGAGACCTTGTTAGGCATGTGGAGCTGCGTCTCGATGGCCTACAGCTTATTTGGGAGAGTGAATAGGTGATAGAGAGGATCTACAGGGATTTAGTCAACCCGAGGCTGCAGGAGTTAGATAAGTGGGTGACGGACAGCGAAGCAAGGGAAACGAGCGAAAGAGCTCAGATAGTTGAAAGCAACCCAGCGGCCATCCCCCTTGGTAATGGTTATCTATTTTTGTATAAGATTGAGCGGGGGAGGTGACATGACAGAGGGCGACGACGGCGATCTGGTCATTTAATTGTGCAGTTTGGGGGGGGTTAAACTAATCTAGTGGGGGGGAGGGTGGTGATGGGAACAGGAGTGACTGGGCTGAGGAAGGTGAAAACAGAAATAAAGCAAAGATAGCGTGCAACAGAGATTTTTGAAAGAGCAGACAGGAGATGAGGCCTAATCACAGCCTGCGGCATGAGTTACAGGGCAATAGAGGCGTGGAGCAGTTAAAACTGAAAGCAACAAGTACTGGCCTGAAAGTGTCATAGTTAACAGAAGTTCTATATATATATAAACTATACCCAATATTTATGAAATTTCTTCGGCATGTGTTGAAGTGTTGGTGTATATAGTCACTGTAACTACCAACAACCAAAAAAAAAGCTATTAGAATGAACCGAGACTTTTTTTTTTCCAGGACAATTCTCTAAGGCCACTATGGTTCTGCTTAGCTTTAAGCTTGCTTCCAGCAATTGAGAAATGAGTGTGCTTGGGTATTTCCCTCTATCAGGGTTTATCAGCTTGAACTGAGAAAACAGTAAAAGAACATTAATAGCAATAAAATTCTGCCGCGATTTGCATGTCGGACAGAAATTGTGGAGGAAAATGTTTTTGCTTTCCATTTTGATGGGGCGCAAGGTAAACCCCTCCACTAAGGAAATTCGTGGAGGTGATACAAATAGAAGGACAATGGAGAGAAGCAGTGTGCGTGTGCGTGAAAGAGAGAGAGAGAGAGAGAGGATGAGAGGCAGGGAAATACATGCACAGAAAGAGTCAGAGGAGCGAGGTGGAATACAAGGGGACAGACCGTGTTACCATGATTTTCTGGAATACACCTCACAATAATATTGTATATCGGGCACCGAGAAAATAAAGCGCTATTACTCAGTCTCACATTTAATTCCTCTGGAGCCTTGCGGCCAATCGGAGCTCAGAGTGCGATGAGAATGGGGATTGCGCAACAGAGCCAAGTGGAAATTCGGAAAGTGGGAGTCAAGGCGATGATGCAGTATTCCTTTAATTTTTCCAGCAGGGGTCTCCACATTGTGAGCAACAAGCGCAATGAACTGTTTGGTCACTGCGGATAATTCCAACATTTCTAATAATTCTGATATTCTACAAAAGCTCTGACATGCATTTCACAGTTTGAGTGTCTCTTTCACTCTATCTCTATGGCTTGTAAATTGTCCAGACGCTGTTCGCAATCCCTTTGCCTTGACGTCTACCTTCGTATCCACGTTGTAAATGGAACTCGCATATTTCCTCATATTTATCAGACAGCAATCATGCTCTCTGTTTTGTTTGTATAAACCCTACCTGAAACTGTTCCTGATGTGGATCTGAAATTGCCCTTTAACCAGTCTCCATTGATGGCATATGTCCTTGTTGATGGATTAATTTTGAAGCAACAGCTGTCAACAACCTTACTCATACCGTTAATGATTCTCATCACTTCTATCGTGTCTCCTCTCATTCTGCGTCTAGGACGATTCAATTCTTCCTCTCTTTCTTCATAGCTCATTGCCTGCAGACATGGTGTAAGTCTAGTCGTCCTTGTCTGAACTGTCCCCAGTGCCTTCACATTACTCACACAATATGGAGATCATGATTGTACACAGATTTAAGGTGTGGCCTCACAAGCACATTATACAGCTTAAGGAGGACGTCTCTGGACCTGAACGTTACTGAGTGCATTATATAGCCCAACATTCCATTACCTAATCGCTTCTGGGCATTGTCTAAGTTTTGATAGGGATGTGTCCATCAGGTCACCCAAATCTCTTTCATACAATATACTTCTTAACGCCAGACGCCCATTGTATATTTATATCTAATATTCCGACTTCCGATATAAAATACTTGACATTTACTTACATTAGGTTTCCTAACATTTATCTGCCCATCTGGATTTTGTTCCGATCTAACTGTATCGAACTGACTGTCTAAATGTTTTCAGCCTATCCCTCTAATTTTGTATCACCGGCAAGCGTTACGAGATTACTTGCTATGTGCTTATCCAGGATACTAATGTAAATTAGAAACAGCAGCCGAACCTCAACCGATCCTTGCAGCACCCCACTTTCAACATCTTCCAGGTGTGAAAATGATCCACTCACCATAACTCATTGGCTTCTGTTTTTTTTTTTTTTTTTTTTTTTTGAGGCAGTTCTGCACCCATTTCACACGTCACCCTGAATTCCTACCTCCTACCTAATAATGTGATTATTAACCCCGTGTGGGCTATCTTTCAAAATACCTTCCGGATGTCCAGATAAAAGATCAACCGTTCCAGTGTTAGCATAAATTTTAGTTGCCTCTTTATTGGACACTAGCATATTAGTAAAACACGATGTCCCCTTTCTAAACGAATGCAGGCTGTCTGCTAACATGCCTGTTCCTCGTCTATCATTACGAGGGTCTATACAGACATCCCTCTCAATACCAGGACAATGTTAACCTATTTCTGGTCCTTGGGAATTTCACCACTCGTCTATCTATTTCGCAAAATACATGTTAGGGGTTTGTATATTTCATCACAGACCTCTTTAAGTAGCAATGGAAATATGCCATTTGACATACATTTACTAACTTTCAGCCTTTACAGCTGACACATGATCTCACTTTCTAAGATCCGTAGATCACATAAAATAGCCTCTACGCTTGCACGCATATTGCTAACATCTTCCCAGATGAATACTCTACTAAAATGCGAGTTAAGGGTATCGCTATGTCCTTCTCTGCATAATTGAACAGCTCACTATTATTCTAATACACTGAACATCCTCCTTGTATTTTCTTTTACCACTGAATCATTGAAAATATCTCTTGGATTCAATCTTATAATATCTGGAATATCCTTCTCAACCCGACCTTTGGCAATCCGACTGTCCCTCTTGCCTATAGCTCTCAAGTTTTTCATATGTCCGACGGTTAACACCATTAATAATATTTCCGTATTCCTTATATAGCTGTCTCTTCTTCAATATTCGGGGTCGAAGGGTTCGGCAGAGATGGTGCTTGGTGCTCGGTGTCGGAGGCTCGAATGTTTCGGACGGGCTCAAGAGTCGGCTGTGGTCGGGTGCTTCCAGGGTGCTGCATCGGCAAGTTTGCGGCGCTAGAGGTTCATGGCAGGAAGAGGCTTCTTCCTTCTACTGTCTGCGTGAGATGATGGGTGTTTCGAGACTTTGAGACTTTTTTTTTTACCGTGGCCATGGTCTTTCCTTTATCAATTTATGGTATTGCTTTGCACTGTTGAAACTATATGTTATAATTATGTGGTTTTCGTCAGTTTTTTAGTCTTGGTGTGTCTTGTGTTTATGTGATATCACACTGGAGGAACATTGTGTCATTTCTTAATGCATGCATTACTAAATGACAATAAACGAGGACTGCGTATCTTCATAATCTAATGATATAATTTATTATGTCCGTATTCATTCATGTATTATTCTATAGATTTGCTAAGAATATACACAGAAATAAAAATAATCTCAGGTTGTAGGTGGTGACACGTATGTAGTCTGATAATAATCTTTACTTTGTAATTTAAACTTCGATCTATTGCTTATAGTACTTCTCCCAACATTGGGTATGAAAGTCTCCGGCACTGCGTTATTGGCTATTTAAATCTGCCCCATTGTTGTTCAGCTGACGTGACTCAACGTCCAGTTTGCCTTCCAAAGCCTTAGTCGCATCTGCACATTTTTTTTCTCTCCGAAGTTCAATTTAATGTTTTTTTTTATTGATATACTCTCCCCACCCTCCCTCCCCCAGAAAAGAAAAAACGAAACTAACAATGTTATAATCACTTATCTCTGAAGGCTCCACAACTTCCGTACTCAAAGTTCTGTCCGATTGATACAGTATATCAAATCTTCACAGGACTCTACTCTTGTAGGTGCATTAACTGCTTGGTCAAAGAACAATAATTTAATGAATTCACATTAGTCACTGGGTTCTCCCTCTCAATACTTGGGAATTTAAAGTCACCCATATCCATTACATGACACTCAGAACTTGTGTTTTCAATATTCTGATGGAGAGGTGGGTGATGAGGAATTGTTCTCAGTGTGGAAATTATGCTGATCATGGAGGCATGAAGGAAAATAAAAACGCTCTGATAAAGATTTGGAGTATTACTTATGGGAAGCTGTGACGTGTGGAATTTGGAAGAACCAGTACACAAGGGTGCTTAATTGCGGATTGGGTAGAATGTCGGCAGGATGGTAATGTGGGCCGGACAGATCACAAGAAATAATCAAGCGTCCATGATGTACTGCTCCGTCTTGAAGAGACGATGTCCACCTGAAAGAGAAGGCAACACATTTACGAGAATGGTGGATACGAGGAGCGTAGAAATGGTGGAAGTAACTCAATTTTAGAAAACGTGTTAAAGAAAAGATTGAGTGATAATAAGCACGTTAGTTTGTATCGAAGTCGACGGATTGAAGAACATGTGCACTGCTTTAAACACATTCTGTATGTAATAACGAAATCAGTATCAGAAGAAAAAAAGTAACACTGGAGTATCTGATAGAGAAAGAAAAGCTGCAACTTGCCCATTCAGAGAGAAATAATATGTGATTTTGGATCTGAAATAGGAGGGAACTTTAATGATGAAAGTGGTAATGCGCCTCCGTACGGCTATGGTGTTTGAAGACAGCCTACTTCCAAATATCTCCTGCCAGAATAAGACAGAAAGAAAACAGTACTACCGTCGGCCGCACCTCTCCCACCCACTTCCACATTTGAGAACAGAGAGCAGACGCAATGCAAGGAAGCAGGGGCAGGAAACTGAAACGACGATGTTACATGCACAGCACCTTTTCAGCTTCAGAATATGAGGGATGTTGCTTAAGATGTTGGGATATCCGTGACCGCGGATGATCATCGGGAGCTGTTACAGGTAACTGATCGCCGGAAAGCTGTACTGTACACCGTCTAGGTACCACAGGGGAAAGGAAATTGATGAGACGGTATTGCCATCTGAACATATCATTAGGCCGTAACACATACATAGTCATAGTCAGAGTTATAGTCATACTTTATTGATCCCGAGGGAAATTGATTTTTGTTATTGTTGCCCCAAACAAGAATAGAGTATAAATATAGCAATATAAAACCATAAATGATTAAATAGTCATATGTAAATTATGCCAGGAAATAAATGGAGGACTAGCCTATTGGCTCAGGGTGTCTGACCCTCTAAGGGAGGAGTTGTAAAGTTGGATGGCCACAGGCAGGAATGACTTCCTATAACGCTCTGTGTTGCATCTCGGTGGAATGAGTCTCTGGCTGAATGTACTCCTGTGCCCACCCAGTACATTATGTAGTGGATGGGAGCCATTGTCCAAGATGGCATTCAACTTGGACAGCATCCTCTTTTCAGACACCACCGTCAGAGAGCCTTATAAAGCCGCGAAATTACATCCTTAACACTGGACTTTGCCAAAAACATTAATTAAAGAATCCAGTAAGATACTTTTGGGTATTAACGGAGGATTCCGCTTGACGTTGAAACCAAATGCAAGTAGATGAGCGGCAAGCACACAAACGCATTTACATCAGATCCAGGAATGATGGTCCAAGACTCTCAATGAATCGACATTATATCGAAATAATTTAGAGCCAGGAGTCTCGTATGTTTGGTGATAAATTTCAGTGTCGCGCAGCACTGACGAATCTAGAAAGACTTTGGTAGCGTTTGATCCCTCTGTCCTTACACAGAGTGAAGCATGGAGACTTCGTAAAATGAGCGGTTACAGCATGTGAATAAGAAAGTGCACTGTAGGTATCTCACTAAAGGAACACGCCTTCACTCTATCACCGAGGCGGTAAACACAATAGTTCCTGACTGGGCATGTGTTTGTCAAAGGTACCAGCAGTGTCCAAATCTACTAATTCAACGGTGGCAATGGGGATTATTAACCCTGATACTATACAACATAACGTTCATTTAATCCCAATCCTATCCTCAGAGATTAGAGGTGAGAAAGCTGGAAATCATTGGAGGTTTGCTGTAGTGGTGACGTCATGATTTGACTATATTGAATGTTAACGTGCGGACGATACATAACTTCCATGGTTTCTTTGGTTTAGATGCGATAGGATTTCTTAAATGTCGTTTCAAGTTTATACCTTCCTTACGAGACATCACTGGCCCTGTCCTCCAAGCAGAATTCGTACCATCTACTATCTGAACTGCCTTCTGTTAATAAGCCAATTCTGAGTCAACGCAATCAGATTTCCCTGGATGCAATGCCGTCTGACCTTCTGAATGTGCCTGCCATGCATAACTCGGTCAAACAGTTTACAAAATTAACACATCCCACATCAACTGCTCTGACTTCACCTGATTTTTTTTTTTCACTTTTCAAAGAACTCAGTCAGGCTTGTAAGGGACGACCTGCACTCACAAAACTATGCGGCCTATACCCAACCAGAATACGTTTCTCCAGATACTCATAATTTCCCTTCTTAATAATCCTCTATAACAGCTTGCCCATTGCTGACGGAAAACTCACTGGCCTGTAAATCTCAGTACTATCCCTATTGCATTTCTTGAACAAAAAAAAATATCATTTGCCATCCTTCAATTCTCCGGTATTACTTCTGTGGCCAAAGAAGAAGCAAGTAACAGGTCCAAAAGCGTAGCAATATCTTTGTCCGCTTGCTCAAAAGTATATATTATTCTAATGTTTCACAAGTTTCCAGGGTATAATTATTATCGGACAATTGTCTTTTTACACTTATCCACATGCATCAAGGTCTCGCTCACTAGAGAATACTGAAGCAAAGCATCATTAAGGTCCTTCACTGCCTCCTTGCACTTCAGACCCATGCTTAGTATTTCTTCTCTGATCTCTCCCACCCTTTCTCTCGTCACCTTCCGGTTATTCACTTACCTTAATGCGACTCTCTAAGGCCTTCTCATGTCCTCTTTCAAGTTCATTGTTAATTTCCTTCCTGGCTATCTGATGACTTTCCATAGCCCTGCCTATTCCTTTCTTCCTGAACCTTAAGTATCTAGCTTTCTTCTTCTTGACGAGGTTTTCCATATCTCTTGTCAACCAGCATTATTGTACACTATCTTCCGTTCCTCGCCTCAATGAATCAAGTCTGTACTGAACACTAATTCAAGTGCTCCATTAAGAATAATCTGTTGCGCATTTTATGAGGCAAACCATTTCCCAAATTGGGCTCCCAAGTTCCGACCTAATACCACGAATTAAATGCCATCCATAGTGCCTGCTTCTATCCTGGTGTAAGGTTATAGTAAATGTCCAATAGTTGACCAGCGAAGAGATCTGTCACCTGATACACTTCACTGTCTGGTACTAGATCCTGGATGGACTGCTGTCTAGTCCGCTTGCTTGCCTATTGTGCCAGAACTCCTTTCTGGACGCAACTACAAAATTCAGTCTTTTAATGCGAGGAAACCCCAATGAATTTTTGTGAAGTTTCAGTTGCCCGTGACAACACTAGGTTCATATAGCACTTGTCCAAAATCTATCTTCATCACAATTCTTCGCCGTATTTTTGGGTGGAGGTTGGTGATAGGGTTTGGAGTGTGTGGTCAGTAAAGATATCTCCCAAACTAGTGATTGTTCCCTAACACCTTCTGTGTTTTACTCACAGTCTATCAATAGAAAATCTCTCCACGGTTTCTTCCCTAGAAGCTGCTGTGATGATGCTCTCCCCGTGTTTCAATGACATCCCCTTTACTCTCTCTTTTCCGATTCTGTCCGTTTTGAAATATCGAAACCCGGGAATGTCCAGAAGCCATTCCTGCCCTTGTGATATTCAATCTCTGCGATAGTGCGGAATAATTCAACCAATGTAACATCACTGCAATTTTTCCTAACTTAACTGTTTGAAGTGTGCAATCTTCCATGGATTTTGCAATTTAAGGGTGGCCAGGGTCATGATTGTTTGAATTTTTGCCAAACCTGCTCATTTTTAAAATGTTTTATTCGAAAACTCCGCTCAATTGCAATTGGACGTGGGCGTTATCTGCACAGATGGCCATTTAATGTAAATACATACTTCATTCCATTCTTCAGTTCTTTTCTGAATTTCCTCTGTGTCAGTGTATAGATACAAGTATTGGTGCACACACTGAGCATCTGCAACATGAACCCAAATTGTTGTAGTATATATACCGGGGAATTCAAATATTTGTCCTGATAAAAATAGTTTTGTGGTTGCCATTTCAGGGAACGAGCTACATAGGGCAGCCAAAATAATATGAAATTAGCTGATATAGCAAACAACAGAATCATCGACTTTCTGCGGTTTTTAACCTCGGTATCGTTCAGATTAATACTGCCATTCCGAAGCCCCCTGCGGACTTTATTTGCGGCAATGATATGTCTTACTGTTAACCCATTGAACAGTAAAATTAAACCGATCGGTAGCAATGGTGTTAAAATGCTGTCCAGTAATTCGTATCCTCTCCACAGGGGTGAAGTAGCGTATTCATGCGTGAAGGTGCAACTCCACGGTATGTTGTCAGTAATAAAGTAAGGTTCAACGACAAAGTATAACGGGACACATTTCCCGCAGATCACTGTAACCACGGTCACAATCACCACCATTGCTGTTCTCTCAGTGCAGTATCTTTTCTGCAACTTTCGACAACATATTGCGATGAAACGATCGAAGGTAAAGCTGACCGTAAACCAAACAGAACAGTCTATCGTTGCAACAACAAAGATAAATGTCAAAGCGCATACAGGAGTGATGAGCAGGGATCTGGAATACATGTAGATATAGTTGGTCTGTTCCACTAAAGCAACAACAATAACCACCATCAGATCCGCTGTTGCCATTCCAACCAGGTAACGGGTGATGCATTTGGAGAGTCCGCATTTTCCCCGAGATAGGATCACAATCGCCGTTAAATTAACTACAAGAAATTTGGGGGGGGGGCGGGGGTGAAGAAGCAGAAATATCATTAGCTGTAACTGTCTGAATTCCCACCATTCTTCCGATGCTATGCAGGGTATATATGTTTTGGGAAGTCGAGAGCAGGAATTTAGTGTGTGCAGTCCAGCTGGTGGACTATAATAGACTGGAGGGGCAATGGGTTGGCGACCTTCCGACAGTTTAGGGTGAGGCATCTGATTTCCACGGCTCACGTGAACAATCGGTCGCTCCGGAAAAAGCAGCCTTCCCATTATGAGAGGTGGAATCTGAAGGGATTATATGTAGTCGGAACCAAGTTGAATTAATAAGATATAAAGCATAAGTTCTCTTTAACTGACATATAGAAGAACAAAGCTGCGTATGGAAAATAAACTGGACGGTCATTAGAAAAACCTGTCATGATGTTTTTGTAAAGTCCAAGTATCTGTATTGATAGAGACTCAGTCCTAGAAAACCATACACCGGTAGCTCTTCAGAAACCCGCGCCAGGTGATATTATGAAACTATGTCAATATCGGCACCAACGTAATTGACAAGAAAAAAAAACATCAAAAAAAAAAAGGAAAATGGGATCGAAGCTATGAACCATCGATTCTGGAAAAAAAAAAATAACTTTACAGACTAGGTTAGAACTTGTGCTGGGTAAAAGTCCGAGCAGTGCAGCGGAACAAAAGCAAGACGAGGGCACCATACATAGAGTGACCAGCTCCAGAACCTTACCAGGGACACCAATCGCTACAAGTGCAGGATAAAAAATGGCCGCGATGTAGTAAATTGCTGGATATCCCATATTCCGTCAGAAGCAGCGTTCAGTTGTACGCTAACTGCTTATATGGAGCGTTGATCGGTTTTACAGAGTTATATGCAATTGAGAGCAATTCCACTGAGGCAGTGACTGTGGTTGTCACGCCAGTCACCTCAGGGAAAACCAGCCACGCAAACACTGGCATTGAAGTGTTGTTGTTGTTGTTGTTGTTGTTGTTCTTGTTGTTGTTGTAGTTTTTTCCCTCCCACACTGTCACTGTGCCATGAATTTTCCTCCTCAAAGGATGTTTCAAGTTAGAACTGAATATAATATAAACGTTGCAAATTTCATTTCCAAGACGCCTGGCTTCAGCTGCTGAAATGGAACATTTCCAGATCAGTCTTATTACTAACATAAGCTACCAACATGAACAATCAACATCGACAATCAACTTCAAATCGATACATGTTATCACATTCAGCCGAGCACATCCGCCTGTGAAATTGGGGGCGGGACCTTAACTCGGCAGGTAAAATGGAGTACACCTTACTGAACGGGGAGATAGGGTCATTTATTCCCTTGGCTTGTTCTCGTCTTTTCCAGTCATCTGAATGACGAATGTCACAAATAACAGCTGATGTCATGCACGACAGTAAACACGCTGTACGTGTTTTCTTCGAAGCATATGGAAAAGATTGACAACGATATTCCACGGACCTTTGATAATAAAAGGTTACACATCCACACGACTTTAGCTACGGTTTGTGGACGGATTGATGACCGTTCCTTTCTGGATAAGCAGAGAATGGATGGTTGATTTTTTTTTGACTGTGACAAGTGCACTGCAGGATTGGTGTTCAGTCCGTTGTTGTTTATCATGTATTTTAATGATTCAGATGTCGATGTAGAAAACTGAATCTGAAGAATTGTGAGCGAATCCTAGGTTGGTGGCGTTGTTACAGCCAATAATTCTGTACAAGCTTGTAGCGTGATGTTCGCTGGCTGGGAAATGGGCGAAAAAATGGCAGATGGAATTTAATACAGACAAGTGCGAGGTGGTCCTCGTTGTGCGGAAAGATATAACAGGTTAAGAAGCAGATATTGAATATGTGGAACTTAGTGTGGAGCAGTTAAAAAGAGATCCGGGAACAGGAAAGCGGCATCACTGGCAAATCGGCTCCTATTGAGCTCTAATCACAGTGGCCTTCACTATCGGTTCGCTGAGTGCAGGAGTTGGGACTTTATAGAGAAGCTGTACAACACATTGATGAGGCTGTAGACAGAATATCGACGTTTGTTCTGATCCCCTACCTACAGCTTGAAATGTCGATAAGCTTCAAAGTGTGCAGCGATAACTTGAAAGGAACAGTTCGGGGACTGAGGACAAGATTTAGACGGGCAAGTTGAACAGGTTAAGAATTTCTTCCATTGAGAGCAAGAAAATGAATGGAGATCTTACAGAAGTATATAAAATTGTGAGACTTACAGACAGGGTGAATGCCCGGAGGTTTTCCCCATCCTCTCAGTGAATCTACAACTAGAGCTAATAGGTTTGGGGTGAAAGGTGAAATATGCAAGAGGGGTATGTGGTAAATCCTATTCACTGAGAGGGTCGAGCGAGTGTGGAAGGAACTGTGAGCGTAGGTGGTAGTTGCGGATTCAATCATATCGTTTCAGTGAAGGTTGTGTACGTACGAGGATGAAAGACGGACAGAGGGTGCAGATAAATGGGACGAGGCGGAAGATCACAGCGCGATGATCTGGATGGGCAGAAGAGCCTATTTCATAATAGGCTATCACTCCACGACTATCTCTATCCCATTTCCCCATTCAGTGTCCTCTCAATTTTGTAACCAATCTAAGTATGTGCAGACAGAGGATGAGTTTAAGCACACATTTCAATCACATTTCCTTCTGCTCTTGAATTCCAAACTGTTCTGTGCCTATTGTGGTACGTACACGCACCGATGAGAGATCGGATATCCCCTCCTGTCCAAGGACAAGGTATGGAGCAGCCGCACCTCTCTCACACATAAAGTGTGTTGCAGGGCACCGGTTGACCGGGAGCTCATCAGTTCCACAGTCTCAGACAGTAGAGACATTTAGTCCCACAATAAGCCAAAGATTCAGATGCATGTTTCCAGTACAACTGTTAAACTGACCAACAGACCGTCAATCTTTCCATTGTATTCTGTACACATGGTCCTATAGGCAGGGACACACAGACCCAGACTCCACATCCGCACCCACGGGGTTGGAAGAACAGCAACAATAGCGTTGGCAGAGTCAGCATGTGTTCAGAAAAGGACAAACAGATGGAGAATTGGGAACTGAACAATGTAGTGCGGTGGAATGTATTTTTTTTCTGATAAGCACATGTGATTCCTGTTAATGTACTTTTATGGACTGAAAACTAAACAGCAGGTTAAAAGCGGAGGCACGGAATAAATGTAGGCACGAGGAAATCTGCAGATGCTGGAATTTCAAGCAACATACATAAAAATTGCTGGTGAAAGCTGCAGGCCAGGCAGCATCTCTATGAAGAGGTATAGTCGACGTTTCGGATCGAGACCGTTCGTGGGCTCCTCCTTATACGCGATGGTTAGTCTCTACTTGCTGAAGTGTTATCGTCCCGATGTATTTGGAAATACTGATTCTTATAGTGTTTCTCATCATTTGGATTATTGGATCAACATCCCATTGGCTCCCCGTCACCTGAGCTATCTGGGTCACCTTCTCAGAAGTCATTGTACGGGGATACAACCAACACTATTTCATGGCCCTGCCTACCCCTGCCTTGCTTCCATGTGTTTGTTTTTACTCTGACAGGTCCAGACCAGTTAAAAGAGGACACCGAACGGAGTCTAACGAGATTACACATAAAAATTGCTGGTGAACGCAGCAGGCCAGGCAGCATCTCCAGGAAGAGATACAGTCAACTTTTCGGGCCGCGACCCTTCGTCAGGACTAACTGAAAGAAGAGCTAGTAAGGGATTTGAAAGGAGGGGGGTGGGGAGGGAAAAATGTGCTTGGTGCTGGAATCCCGTTGGAGGTGGTGGGAATTACGGAGAATTATATGTTAGACCCGGAGGCTGGTGGGGTGGTAGGTGAGGACAAGGGGAGCCCCATTCCTAGTGGGGTGGCGGGAGGATGGAGTAAGAGCAGATGTGCGTGAAATGGCGGAGATGCGTTTGAGAGCACAGTTGATGGTGGAGGAAGGGAATCCCCTTTCTTTTAAAAAAGAGGACATCTCCTTCGTCCTGGAATGAAAAGCCTCATCATGAGAGCAGATGCGGCGGAGAAGGAGGAATTGCGAGAAGGGGATAGCATTTTTCCAAGAGAGAGGGTGAGAAGAGGAAAAGTCCAGATAGCTGTGAGAGTCAGTAGGGTATAGTAGACATCAGTAGATAAGCTGTCTCCAGAGATAGAGACAAAAAGATCTAGAAAGAGGAGGGAGGTGTCGGAAATGGACTAGATAAACTTGAGGGCAGGGTGAAAGTTGGAGGCAAAGTTAATGAAGTCAACCAGCTCAGCATGCGTGCAGGAAGCCGATGTAGTGAAGGAAAAGTGGGGGACAGATACCAGAATAGGTTTGGAGCATAGATTGTTCCACAAAGCCAACAAAAAGGCAGGCATAGCTCGGACCCATAGGGGTGACCATGGCTACACCTTTAGTTTGGAGGAAGTGGGAGGAGCCAAAGGAGAAATTATTAAGAGTAAGGACTAATTCCGCTAGACGGAGCAAAGTGGTGGTAGAGGGGAACTGGTTAGGTCTGGAATCCAAAGAACGCCAGAGAAAGCAGGATATCCCAGTGGCCACACATTTTAATTTCACGTCCATTCTGATATATCTATCCACGGCCTCCTCTACTGTAAAGATGAAGACATACTCAGGTTGGAGGAACAACACCTTATATTCCATCTGGGTAGCCTCCAACCTGATGGCATGGGCATTTATTTCTCAAACTTCCGCTAATGCCCCACATCCCCCTCGTACCCTATCCGTTATTTATTTATATGCACTCATTATTTTGCTCTCTCTCCGATTTCCCCTTCTGTCCATCTGACTATACCCCTTGCCCATCCTCTGGGCTCCCCTCACCCGCCCTTTTTCTTCTCCCTAGGCCTCCTGTCCCATGATCCTTTCATATCCCTTTTGCCAATCACCTGTCCAGCTCTTGGCTCCATCCCTCCCCCTCCTGTCTTCTCCTATCATTTTGGATCTCCCCCTACCCCTTCCACTTTCAAATCTCTTACTATTTCTTCTTTCAGTTAGTCCTGATGAAGGGTCTCGGCCCGAAACGTCGACTGCACCTCTTCCTAGAGATGCTGCCTGACCTGCTGCGTTCACCAGCAGTTTTTATGCGTGTTGATTGAAATTACAGCATCTGCAGATTTCCTAGTGCTAACGAGATTACAGGTTGCTTTCTTTGTAGGTCTGGCAGTTTACATAGTGAAAAGCTATTTATCCGAGAACGTTATATTTACGTGATTCCAGAGCAAGAATCAGCACAGAGACCACCAAATCGGTGGAAAACAAAGATAACCTGTTGTCTTCCCCGTCCTTGATTAGACTGTAGTTTCTTCTGGCCAACTTCTGCCTCCTCTTCATCCAAAAATATTTATCTTGGAATCATTATTTTCGACTCACTTAGTTGGCTGCCCAGAGGACTCCTATGGAACCCCATTGAACTATTACATGCTATATAAAATATTAATGTTAACTAACTAAATTCGTCCAATTTATACTGACCGCATTCTCTGCTATTTCATGAACAAATTACCTTCGATTTTTTTTTCCCCATTAGTTCTGCCTTCCACCTTCGCGGTTGATATACATTGAGCAATCAATTATAAGGACACATTAAATTAGTATTACAGCAGCATGTGTTACTATTCTTATCCACGAATATATTTGAACATTTGTCCCCCAATTCCAAAACTTACTCCAAAAACCTGGGTAG
Source organism: Mobula birostris (assembly GCF_030028105.1). Taxonomy (NCBI): domain Eukaryota; kingdom Metazoa; phylum Chordata; class Chondrichthyes; order Myliobatiformes; family Myliobatidae; genus Mobula; species Mobula birostris. Next base: position 77,003,432 of record NC_092382.1, read on the forward strand.
CTGAATATTTCATTTGCCTCACCAGCGCATGTGTCTTAATTAGAGTAGTGTGTTCCGTCCAGTGATGGATTATCTCCCTTGCCTCCTACACATGTCTAGTCTGCAGTCAAGTGAGGGATTGGTGGCTACTAAGTAGCAGAATATTCCCACAGATATTCATCTGTATCAGTGCATTGGATCTGGAAGTTATCCTTCATTACTGTGTATAATATGAATTCCAGTCTTCTATTTCTCCTTTGTCAGATCGTATCACCCGTGTCCGTTGAGAGGATACCTTTTCTATGTTGTTCACTGAGTGTTTTCCAAGCAATGATATCACTGTTAGCACATTTGTCCGCCGTACTGGCTCTGGAGCAAGCTTACTCTGGCTCAGTCTCGGTTAATGTCATCGCAACAAAATACTATATTCTGTTTATGTTCAGTGAATCCTATAACACAAGGGGATACCTGCTCTTATTTCCAGTAATAATCTTAAATTATTTTAAGTCCATATTTTCTTTTTCTTTTTTTCGGCCGTCCAATCCGGACTCTCAGCTGTCTTTGGACTTAGGGCGTCCATTTTTCCTCACCCAATGTTGTTTCGGAAAAGGGGAGGCGGGCAAGCAGTCGGATATTTTCCTTTCTCTTTGTTTTTTGGACAAATCTGCCCTTTTTGGCAGGATGAAGGAACTGACAATCACCCCATTGATAGGACCTGTCCCAATCTTCTTGGAACAGTTGTTCCATTCTCTCGCCTCCCAAGTCAGGGCCGTCATGTACATCCGGTACCGATGGGGAGAACACTCCTGTTGCTCCTACACCAATTTCAGCTGGTTGATATCGTACCACCCAAATTTTATCTGCGCAAGTCAGTACTTTGTGTACTGATGGACTTGGTTGGCCTATAATTTCAAACGGCCCTGCAAGAGCTTCGATTTCATAATGAAGGTTAGTGTATTTTAATCATCACTCTTTGTCCTAAAAAAAATCAGGAACCAGACTGACCTCTTGAGTCCAAGTACGCTTCACTCTGTTGTTTCTTCTTCCCCTTTTGGTGCGATGCCACATAACTGCCACTTTCATGGACTGTACAATTGTTGTAACGCATTTCTGACACAATCCCATTAATTTCGCCTTCTAACAAATTTCATCCAAACAGCTCCTCTGAACCTTTCATGGCCCTTCCAGTGATGAATTTATAAGGGCAGTAACCTGTTGAAAATGCGAATGTATTCCATGTTATTATCAAAGCATAACGCTGTTCCATGTTGTTGCACCATTTTTGCAATCATAGTTTTTCTGCGTTCGATTCATCCTTTCCACACTTCCTCTGATTGTGGTCTACGGAGTTTATGAAATCTCTCTTTGATCGCTAAAAGGGCCCTGACATCTTTCATTATCTGGGTTTGCCTTAATCCGTTTCGATATCCGGGAAAGTCCCCAGCAAGTGAAGATCCTTTCCGAAAAGATTTTTGCAGTGGCCTTTGCAGTGTCTGTTTTACCTGAGAATGCTTGTGAGCTTTAATCCGTTTGGACACACCGGGCTAGACCCAACAAGTGAATGTCCATTCACCCACTTTATGAAGCTATCTATTCTTACCAGGGTATGTCTGTACCATACTGGGGCGAACGGTAAGGGAATAATTTAATCTATCTGTAACGGAGTGCAGGGCCCTTCTACCGGTCTCGTCTGTCGAAGGGAACTTTTCCTTACTATTCTTTGAGGATTATATTGTTCACAAGTCAAGCAATTTTTCACAAAATATCCACATCATCCTTCTTCTTAAGGCCACCAGTTCACTTCCTTGATCTTTTCTGGGGTGGGTTTGCATCCCTGGTGTCCCCATGTATTATGGTACCAATGGGTCACCAAACGGGACTCTGAGCAGTTGAAACAACCCTCTGGCTGCCCACAAAGGCAAGTGTTCTGTAAGGCTGTTGCAAACTACATACGATCAAATTGTATGTTTGACTCTGGCGAAAAAACTTTCTGGCTCTCTAACCAGGTACTCTGCAGCTGCCAATTCTGCTGCCTATTCACTCATGGGTTCCTGTAACTTTGAAGCTATGCTATCCATTTCCTGGCCATGTTCATCCTATACATATATGCCTCAGCCAGTTCTCCTCTCACCATCCTATACTGATGAGGAACCATATACAAAACATTTGTGCTTTTGTTCTCAGTCATTACTTTATCTGATCTTCCACCCTATTTTTGTTGTTTTTGATACAAACAGATCCTTGAGACAATTTGTTATCGTATCTTGAGATTCATTTTCACTTCCTTGTTGCAGCAGGTTATCGGCTAAGATTAGCGTTGTGTTTATATCCTTTGCACTAATATATCTTCCTTGCAAAAGCAATGCCCATCTAATAATTCTGCTTTGGCTTACTCAACCATTTTGCATCCTTCCATCTAACGGTAATTGTAAGGGCGTGTGTTCTGTCAGTACTGTAAGTGGAATAAATCCCATTATATAGGCTAAATGTTGCACCGCCAAGAGATCCGCTAACAAATGTTTGTCATTAACAATATCCCCCGTTCAACTGCCGAGAGCATGCGTGATGCAGACACTACTGGTCTTAACTTCCCATACGTCTCCTGTAACACATTGTTGTTGTATCTGTTGTTGCCTCTTCCAAGAGAATGGTTCATTCCATTATGTAAGCTGCCTTACTGGAAAATCCATCAATGTGTCCCTACAGCAGCCTGCCAGCCCCAGAAGGTACCACAGCCCTTTCAGTTCTCGGGGAACAGGCAGTTTCATAAACGATATCACTCTTCGCTTCTCAATATCTCTTTTTTCCTAATGTCAAGATCATTCCCAAATAACTAAGCACTTGTTTCATCACCTGTCTTTTTTTACGGTTTACCTTTAGTCCCAATGCAAGTAATAATTGCACCAGTTTTGTCAATAACTCAGAATGTTCCCGCTTGTTTTCAGAATCCAGGGGTAGATAATCTACATATTGTACCAAGCTCTCGAGTTTTGAAAACCGTTTTAAATCTTCCCCTAAGGGCTGGTGAAATATAGACGGGGCATTCTGGAACCCCTGTTGCAGAGTGCTGTTCCTGAAAGACAAATGCAAACTTGTATTGATACTCTCCATCCAATGAGATAGACCAAAATCCATGTTTATGTGTGAAACTGGCAAAGATTGTCTTCTTTCATTCTTTTTGACCACTGCATTCGGGTTAGTTGCACCATTTGGGGCTGTTAACGGAGTTGCTTTATTCAGCTATCGAGAGTCTATTGTGAACCTCCAGCTACGAGCTGGTTTCTTCACTGGCCATACGGGTGAATGTGGCGGCTACTGGCCTCAGTACTCCTTGTTGTAGCAAACTCTGCATTACCTTACCTACATCTTCCTCTGTTCTTTTTTTTTTTTTGGGAAGCCCATATTCCTTCTGTGATTTGGGGTCTGGACATTGAATGCACAAACTGCCAGCCATCTTTCCGCAGTCGTGTTTGTGCCTTAGAACTATGTCTGAGTCCTGTGCACTAATTCGCTGCACCTCCTGATCATTGGTCAGTTCCTCCGGTTTGATCCACATTTCACCCTTTGTGCATATTCTATCCTCATATTCTCCTACTGCGATCTATATGTTGTGTATATATTCATGTTAGTTGCATCTTCCAAATCATACAATTAACTGGTTCAAAGCAAATGAGGCTTTCGGCATATAATCACTCCCCACTGTATGCTCCTGCTACCTGGGTTACTTCACCAACACTGCTGAATGCTTCAACATTATGTCTCCTATTCTAACTTTCAATGGTACACTCACTCATATGTCCCACTTGTTCATGTGCTGTGAATCCACGTAGGATAATTTCACATTGTATCTTCCAATCCCTTTGTTTGTCTGTTTTTTTTTTTTACATTAATGTTGTTGACGGTGTTTTCCAGAACTTGCAGTGTCCATAACAAGGTAATAGGGTAGCCTGAATTCCTTCCACGAACTAGAGGTCTTCCGGTTTCATCCTACTTTTTGTCAGGCACTCATGTTGGTGAGGTCTGATACCGTCATTGAAGTTCAGCGTGCAATTCCCTGGATGGTAGTGTGTCCACCATATTATTTTGTAGTCTCGGCCTTGCTGGCCCTTTCAAGGGCAAACCGCTTTTCTCTGCTCTTTCACGTTCAGGTTTGGCCATTCTTTCTTAATGTGCCACGCCGTCCCAACCTCAGTTGCAGCACGTAATTACTCCATCTTCAGTTCTCCCTGTTCCATTTCCTCTGCCCTTACTTTCCCTTTGATAATGTGCCAGGGAGTTCCCCTTCCCTCATTTCTCCAGACAGGCATTAGCTTCCCATTAGAGAGTTCTATTGGTCTTTGTATCTCCTTTTCCCACGCTCTACTCATGTTCCTCAGTACCCATGCCTGAATATGTGTGGGTTTCAGTACCGTTTTAGATTCATCGGTACTGTGAGACGCAACTGTCCTCACAAGCTATTTGAGATTTCGGTTCTTAAATGTTCCAGCTCTAATGCTGCTTCATACTCACCTTGGAACACACTCCGTAAACTGGATGCAAATGCAGTGTGATGTTCTCCTCTCTGGTAACATTTGATTAGTGCTTCTACCGTGTCCCCTTTGTCAAGATCCATAACAATTATTATTGTGTTCTTCAAACCGTTAAGTATTCCCCAATCACATTGTTGTATATCTCATAAAGCTGAGTGTATATTTGGATGCAAACACATTGTAGTTAATTATCTTTCCTGGGAGTCATCTGGGCCATGTATTGCTCTTTGATGACTGGTTGATTGGAAAAGCCCTCAGGGATCGACACTGAGCACACATGTTCTGATACACTTAGCAAATCCTTAAACTGCTGTAATCCGAAGGGGTGTATGTATGCTCTGATTTGATTTTCTCCCCTTGCTGCCCCCTCTCTGGCCGTAGATCGATAGTAGCATCCTTAGTATTTTTTTTTTACTTCACCGACTATCTACTCACATTGCGGCCATTTTACCAGCACGTATTTCTGAAGGTATCAACTCCAATTACACAAATCCAAGTCCTTTGGACTTGCAGAGTTTCCCGAATTCATCATGCTGAGTAAGAAACAGCTAACCTCCCAGCCCTAGAATGTTCTGTACCTCACCCACGTGGTCCGACTCGAGGTCCCCACTGAACAAAGAGATTTATCCTCGAGCCCACCAAGGGACGCAAATTCTGAATCACAACTTGTAATAATGATCAGTGAGGTACAGATAATCTGTGTTTACCGACAAATAACTTTGATTGTCTCAATGTAGATTCATAGACTCTCTACATGTATGCGCCCTACTAGAATCCCTGACTCTCCATGAATAGTCAATAATGGGAAAAGCTATTACCCGATATCACCAAGTAATCGTCTCCAAGTACCTGTCTTTTCTCCATAATCCTTAATTACCCTACTATGCAAAAATCTATGCAACTTATTCTTTCCGATATTTACTGGGGTAGTCTGCATTGCTACATTGGGCAGAGAGTTCCGTAGATTCACCACACTCTGGGAAAAGCAGTTCCTCCTCATCTCCGTCCAAAATCTACATCGTGAGGCTATATCCCCAAGTTCTAGTCTGATCTATCACTGGAAACAACTTTCCTCTCCCTATCGTATCTATCCGTTTTATAGTTTTATGTGTTTCTATCGCGTATAACTCCAGGCAAGGGTCTTCGAAAGCATCTTGAAAAGAAAGTAAAACAGATAATATGGATAGAAATTGAGCTCCTTCTGAAGATGCAAGCAAAACAGATTCCGTTAGGCTCCATCATCCTCAGCTCCGCCCTCTGATTATAAGGGAGGTATCACACTAAATGACTATACCTTCACTCCATCATTAAGGCGTTAAAGAATAGAGTTACCGATTGAAGGTGCGTGTGACAAAGATCCAGTATAGTCCAAATCTGTTACTTCAACGGTGGTAATGGCCATTTTAAGCCTGATACTGTGCAACAAATCGATAACGTACTCTCAATCCTATGTTTGGTCAGTGATTGGGGATGAGAGCAGACTTAAATCGTTGGAGGTGTGGTCACGTGGTGACATCATGCTTTTATTATGTTGAATATTAACTTGCGCAAGACACATAACTACTAGCGCCCTTTGCCTTAGACTTGAAAGAATTTCTTAAATGGTGTATGATACTAATCATAGATTATTTGTTCGCTGTTCAACGCTAAAAAGTATGCTCTGCGATAGACTGAAGTTTGAACGGATTGAGAATGTTAAATATTTCACAAGGACTGGACATTTGCGAGTTCAGTTGAAAGAGAAACACTGATAGTCCGTACGCGAATGAACCGAAGTTAGTTGTGTGATTTTTAGGACTGTATTGCAAAGATGTTTGAATTAATCCTTTCTTTCACAATAGGATCTCACTCATTGCAAAGGTCTGCTTTAATTGGTTGAAATAAATTTGCAGGAACATGTGAATATCAGAGACTGCTTCCTTTACCGAAGTCTTGGTGTATGGAGGCTGCAATCACCCACATCTGGATTCCCTGTGTTCTTTAGAATACTCAATAAGGATTTTACTCTCCGAATTTCACACTGGCCATGTGAAAGCAAGGTTAAATTGATCGATATATGAATGTATTTATTCGGGTACGATAAACACGCTGTTCAAAGGTAAATTAACATTCAAACAAAATCGTGTGTATTTGAATTAGGAATTTGAAATTCGCATTCTGGGAGGCTTGTTCATTTAGGAAGCGCCAAAGGATGCTGCAGAAAACTTTGAAACGCTGGTTTTGAGTAGTAGTGTTCCATTGGAAAAGATTGTTCTGATGTAATCGTAGCATCTGCCCTGTAATAAGTACACGGAATTTCAGTTTAGATAGCGTGCAGTTTCACTTCGGATTCAGCATTTTGCTTTCATCATCAGCCTTAACTCAGTAAATTATACAAGTTCTGCAGGATGGTCAATTTACAGTCAGTCTAAGAACGCCGTAATAATACATTCTAGCTATAGTTGTAGAGTGTACTAAAGATATATACCTTCCTTGCGGAACATCTGCATCCACTGCCTCATCGGCCTTCCCTTGCTAGCCAGTTCTGATTCTGAGCAGACGGGTTTCATTAGATCCCAGGCCATCTGACGATCTGAATGCGTGCAGCATGGGGAACCCAGTCAAGCAACTTAACAATTAATATACCTCAGTTCGACTGTTCTGACGTCATCTGTCTATTTTGCACTTGCTCATGAAATTATTCTGGCTCATAAGGAACGACCTTACCTTACAAAACCGTGCTGAATAACCCTAACCAGGATACCTTTCTCCAGAGGCTCATAAACACTATCTCTAAGAAACGTTTTGTATAGCTTGCCCACCACTGACCGGCGACTCACTGGCCTGTAACTCTCAGGACTCCATAATATTTCTGGATAAGAGGAATAACATTTGCCATTCTCTGTGGCCAGTGATGACACAAATGTCACGTCCTAAAGTGCAGCATATCTTCGCTCGCTCCCTCTAATTACCTGGATTACATACCTTGTAGCACCTGGGAAAGATATACTTTCATGTTTTCACAGGTTCCAGCTCGTAATTCTAAGCGTCTGCATGTCCCAGCACATCTGTCCTTTCTCCCTGCATCCACATTAATGTGGCACTGACTGGTGAATATCGAAGCAAAGTATCAGTAAGGACCTGCACTCCCTCCTTGCACTCCAGAGACATGCTTCCTCTTTTATCGCTGATCTCTCCCACTCTCTATTTAGTCATCCTCCTATTTTATACCAGCCTTAATGCGGCTCTCCGAGGCCTTCTCATGCCCCCTTCTAACACTTCTCGGTCCATTGCTAAATTCCTCCTGGCTATATTGGGTCATCCATAGCCCTGCCTGATCCTTTCTTCCCAAACTTTAAGTTTATTTATTCCTTCTTCTTGAAAAGGTGTTCCTTATCTCTTCTCAACCATGGTTACTTTAGGGGCCATCCGTTTCCCGCCTCAATGAAACAAGGCTATATTGAACCCCAATCTAATGTTCCATTTACATCCTCAATACTTCAGCTGTGCATTTGAAGGTACACATCACGTTAATAAATTCGGCCTCCAAGTTCGTACGTAATAGCATCAATTCCTCACTGTCTCCTCCTTTCCCAGCGTAAGGTATTAGTAAATGTCGAATAGCTGTGCTCTATCGTTCTGAAATGACCTGCGGAGAGATCTGTTTCACTTTCCAGCACTAGATCTAGGATGGACATTAGTGAAGTTTCAGTTGCCTTTGACGACAGCCGTGTTAAATGGCACCGGTCCAAAATCTATCTCCCGATCTGTCACTGTCTCTGTGTGTTGTTTTCGTTTTGGTGATGGGAGCTCTGTACAGAATAATCTCAAACGAGTGTTTGTTCCCTTCCTGCTTCTGAGTTCTACTCACAGTCCATTAACATACAATCCCACCACATTGTCCCCGCTTTCCGCAGCTGTGATACCATCACACCGTCCCTGTGTTTAAAAGGCGTTTCCTTTACTCTCTTTTACCCGACTAAGAACATTTTGAACGATCCGAACCCAAGATGTCCGAAAGTCATTCCTCCCCTTGAGATTGAATTGACCTTATTTCCTCTGCAGACATGAGGAATAAAAATCTTTAGGTTCCTTGTCCGTCAAAATATACAATGTGCAATCCTAGTAATTTATAATAATTTAAACTGTCAATGTAGATAGCAAAACACTCAAATCAGCGTGAGTTAATCAGTTTTATGGCACGGTGGCTGAAGCTGTCCCGGTGCTTTTGGGTCTGCCTTTTATGCTGCGTTACGTTTTCCCGGATGATTTTCAAGTCTGGCGATAGTTTGGAATTTGTTCATTTCAGGATGACCAGATAAACGAATGTTTGAATTTATGACATACTTGCCAAACCTACTCATTTTGGAAGTGTCTTATTGGAAAACTCCGCTGAATTTCAATTAGACATGGATGTTATCTCCACAGATGGCCATTTAATGTAAACGCATACTTCATTCCATTCTTCAATTCTTTTCTAAATTTCCTCTGTGTCAGTGTATAGACACTGTGGTTCTCAACCTCGGTATCCTTCTGATTATCACTGCTGTTCCGAAGCCCTTTGCGCACTCTATTTGCCGCAATGATATGTCTTACTGTTAACCCATTGAACACTAAAATTAAACCGATTGGTAACAACGGTGTTAACATGCTGTCCAGCAATTCGTGTCCTTTCCATACGGGTGAAGTAGCGTATTCAAGTGTGAGGACGCAACGCCACGGTATGTTGTCAATGATGACGTAAGGTTCAAAGGCAAAGTAAAACGGGACACTTCTCCCGCAGCTCACTATAACCACCGTCACCATAACCACCGTTACTGTTCTCTCAGTGCAGTACCGTTCCCGGAGCTTTCGACAACTTATTGCAATGAAACGATCGAAGGTAAAACTGACCGTAAACCAAACAGAACAGTCCATTGTTACAATCCTAAATACAGCTATCAGAGAGCATACAGGAGTGATGAGCAGGAATCTGGAATAAATGTGGATATTGTTGGTCTGTTCCACTAAAGCAACAACGATAACCACCATCAGATCCGCTGTTGCCATTCCAACCAGGTAACGGGTGATGCATTTGGAGAGTCCGCATTTTCCCGGAGATAGGATCACAATCGCCGTTAAATTCACTACAAGTAGTTAGAAACAAAACAACAATATCGTTTTGGAAGTGAAAAGCTGAAATTCAATGTGTGCCGGCTCCATCGCTAGACTCCTGCTGGAGGACCACAATGGACTGGAGACGTTCCGACAATTTAGAGCGAGGCATCTGTTTTCACGACTCACCTCCCGTGAGCGGTCGATCGCTCCAGGAAACATCACCATGAGCAACCTTATTTCCATTATTAGAGGTAAAACAGCGGAAGGGATTATTTGAAGTGAAATTCAGGAAGTTTAAAGCATAATTTAGTGATTTGTGGGAGAACAGACCCGCGTGTCGATATTCGACTGGCCGGTCATTCGAAAAACCTGTCCATCTGGAAAAGCGATCACTGTCGCTTCTGAAAGCCGAGCAAGGTCCAACTATTAATCTATCGGCAACAACGTATTCGACAAAAGAGAAGAGAAAAAAATCACATGGAGGAAATATGGAAACGGAATTTAAAAAAAATTGTCAGATGCTTGAATCCTCAGTTCTGGAAACAGAATTCAGGCGATGGCAGTATCTGTGCTGAGTAAAAGTCCGAACAGAGCAGCGGAACAAAATGAAGACAACGGCGATATACATATAGTGACCAGCTCCAGTATCTTACCAGGGACATCGATCGCTACAATTGCAGGATAGAAAACGCCCGCGATGTAGTAAATCGCTGGATATCCCATATTCCGTCAGAGGCAGCGTTCAGTTGTACGGAACGTTCCAACTGCTCATATGGACGGGTGATTGGTTTTACAGAGTTATATGCAATTCAGAGTAATTCCACTGAGGCAATTAGTGTGGTTATCACATCTGTCGCATTAGGATCAAACAGCAACACAGACAATTACATTAAATTGTTTTTCTCACTCTGTCATCGAGTCATGAATTCGTATCCCCAAGGGATGTTACAAGTTATTAACTTTTAAACAAAAGATAATTCGAACGTTGCTAATTTAATTTCCAAGACACCTGGCTTCAGCTGTTCAAATGGGACATTTTATAATCAGTGTGGTTTCTAACGTAAACAATCATCCTGAACAATGAACACGCACAATCATCTGCCAACAGATTTATTTTGTCACACCGGCGGAGCACATTCGATTCCAACGTTGGGGTCGGGACATTAGCTCGGCATGTGAATGGACTACGCGTCATTGAAGGGAAAGATAGGGTCATATGTTTTACGCTTGTGCTGCTCATTTCCAGTCATTTGAATGACGAACGTCACAGTAATAGCTGATGACATGTTTCACAATAAAATACACTGTACGTATGTTCTTCTAAGCATATTAATGAGATCGAGAGCAATATTCCAGGGACATCTCATAATAAAAAATTAAGGCTCATAGGACTTTATCAGCGGATTGTGAAAAGAGTAATAAACGTTCTTTTCTGGATTAGCAGAGAGTGGATGGTTGAAGTTTTGACTGTGACAAGTATACTGCAGGGATTGATGTTAGGTCGGTTATTATTTATCATGTATTTTAATAACTTCGATGTCGATGTAGAAAACTGAATCTGAAAAAAAATCGGACGAATCCTAGGTTGGGGTCGTTGTTACGGCCAGGAACTCTATCCAAGCTGTGGTTTGATGTTGACTGGCTGGAAAATGAGTTGAAAATGGCAGATGAAATTCAATAGAGGCAAATATCAGTTCGTCTGCATTGTGAGGATGGATACAACAGGTTAAGATGCACATTGAATAGGTGGAATTTAGTGTGCAGAATGAGACCTGCGAATATAGATCGATAATTCCAGGAAAGCAACGTCACGGCAGATCGGCTTGTATTGAGCTCTAATCTCTTCGACCTTCACAGTCAGTTCACTCGGTACAGGAGTTGGGACGTTATTTTGAAGCTGTACAACACATTGGCGAGGCCATAGATAGAATATCGTGGGCTGTTCCAGCCACCTACCTACAGGTCTACAATGTCAATAAGCTTCAAAGTGTGCAGCGATAATTTGAAAGCAAGAGCTCGGGAACTGAGGACAAGAGGTAGAAGGAACTGTTGAATTGGAATTTATTCCATTGATAGCAGGAAAATTAATGGTCATCTTACAGAAGTATGCACGTTTGTGAGAGTTACGGAAAGGGTAATTTCTTCACAGATTTTCCCCACCCTTTCAGGCAAAGTTTCAAGGTAAGTGCAGGAGAGACGGGCCGAGGGTGCAGGTACATGGGCGAGGCGAAGGTTCACAGAGGGATGATCCAGATGGGCGGAAGAGCCTACTCCTCTGTAGTAATAATCTCTGTCTCCATGACTATCTCCGTCCCATTACTCCATTCAGTGTCTTCTTACTTTCCACTTCGTCACCAATTTATGTACTGCGTGTGCAGAACTGTGGATGTGTTCAAATTCACATTTCAACCACACTTCCTTCTGCTCTTGCAGTTCATCACTCTGTGCCTATTGAGAAACTCGTAACGATGAGCGGCTCTCGGCTTATTGGAAAAAACAAGTCTCACCGCTCTGTAGCCATTGTGGAACTAGGATCGCTGTGCGGCCCTCTGATCACTCTGGGATGACTCACTTCTCTGTATCCATCGGGTGCTGGTATCGATGAGCAGCCGTCAGCCACCCTGCATTCATTGTGGAACTCGTACTGATGCGTGGCCCTCGGCTCATCTGAGAATTTCTCAGCGCTGATGCACGCTTTCCGCTCTTACACTTTGAATACTATTTGTGAGGCTGACTGCACCAGTCTCATCGTTTTACTCACCTTTTCTTGTGACTTATTTTCACCCCTAACTCGTGAATAGCTGCTCTTTTTTTCCAACAGCTGTTTACTCAATTCCTACTACGCTATTTTATTGCCAACGGCGCCATTAATCAATACATCGGATTAATTGATTAATATATCCGCGCCAGCACTGGTTTTGTTTACTTCTCTGATATATGCGTTGTTACCCAGGCATCATTTATCATCTGTCTCCAACTACTCCTCAGATGGAACCGAATACCTTTTCTTCTGTACGATTGCAGCCCCTCCAGTAGCGGATGGAAAGATGCAGACCGAATAACAGTGACGGACGGAGATATTATTTCTGGCAAAACATGTGTCTGACTCGCACGGGATTCCTGAGGTGGCGAGGTTTCCCTGCAACTGTGGTCATTGCTCCAGACGCTTGAGATGCTGCCTGGACGATCACTACACTGGATGCACAGTGCCGAATGAAATATGATAAAGAGGAGTTCCTTTTCTGGATGGTATTAATCATCCTGCAACTTGCTGAAGACCCATTTACCCGTTTAGCAGGCAATATTCAACCATTACGCTTGCTGTGTGCCCTGTGTGGATAGAAAGTAGGATATTTTAAGACTGGAGTTACAGAACAAGTCCCCACCGTGAATATGTTTCTCCTGTTGCAGGACAGTCAGAAACTCAATTTCCAGCCAGCCTGAGAATCACTGGATTCCATGCTTATAGACCGGACGCATATCCATTTGGATAGGAGAGTTGTTTACACTTCCATTCGCTAATGCAAAGGCCGTGGATTGTACAGGGTGACTGCAGACGATGGGGTTCCACAATGCCGAACCCCATCTACATTGGGTCTCATCAATGTGGGGGCTGCCATAGCGGCAGAACCCGATATATAAGCCTGACCTGGAAGGCCAGATTTCCGTGAATGGTGGCTGGTGAGGGAGGAGGTGTAGATGCTGGTGTGACACTTGCAACGGTTGCAGGGATAAGTGTCAGGATGGAGATCAGTAGGAAGGGATGGTGGGACAGGGATTGTTGCGATACCTGCAGATAGCGTAGAAGGCGGTGGAAGTGGGATAGGAGATGCGAATCAACGTAAGATCCTTTTGGAGACTGAAGGAGTTGCGGAGGATGAAAGGCCGTGGTATGATAGGTGACGATATGAAGAACCTTTTCCCAGTTGTGACACGGGGAGATGGTACGAGGTCAAACTGCCTCTTTAATTGTACACAAATATGAGCGTATTCCATAATTCTGCAAGTGCTATTACGGGTTAACTGCATCCAAACTTGTGCAATAATTCTCCCTTGTTGTTATTACACAGCCCGATTGAAACAACGAAAATAAACACGCACATTTATTCGCAGCATTCAGCACATTTTTCTTCAATAGCTTTTTCTTTCAACATATATTTAACATATGATTACGTGTACACAGCGTATTTGGACAACTATATTTACTATTTCATTCCTGCTGTGAGACATCAGAGGAAATCATATCGGTTGTGTGAAGATGATGAAAGCTCGGCATTCGCATGTTCCCCGGTGGTTTCCATATCTGAACTGACTGAACACAAGTTGCATCGATTCTCGTCAATGCGGTTATTTATCCGCCAACACACTGTCTGGATTTATTTTCGTGCGGACTGACTAAATAAAAGACTGTAACAGGACCTGTAAATAAATTTGCACCGAATTTCATTTAGATATACGCAAATAAAAATGTGGATCAATCAATATATAATTATGCGCCCAGTGTGGTAATAAAAATAATAGAGTGAATATTTTTCCTTAACCGCCGGATCACTCCTGATTTCTGAATACGAAAGTAGGAACAAATGCTGAGGTTTAATACCTATAAGTTGCACTGCTATTTTGATCAGTGGCCGCTCATCTCTCTCCTCTGAATGTACAGGAAGAAGTGCAAGTCCATTACGAGAGGATGCACGGAAATTCTGTCCCGACACTTCAGCCAACCCCCGCTGTGCAGAGTGCTATAAATATTATTAATGATTGCACATTTTGAGGTATTGATTTTGCAGCTGGTAAGTCGTGCATTATTAGCATTTTAATTTGTTGCAAGGGAGCGGGCATTGACAAAAACATTCATGACCGATTTCTTCTGATATTCAGTGACAGTGTGGTCAGTGACTACTGGGCGTTATCACTAACAGTGTGATTGTGCTGACAAGTACTTTATGAAGCGGGATATTGTTATGTTTTCATTGTCTTATGGTCATATCTTGTTTTTGCGGTGTCCATCGTGAGGCTGGACAAACAATGATATTACCGATATACTGACAGATAGTTCCGAATAAGCAGTGATATTCGCTTTGTCTGTTCAATCGTGGGGCAGAAAGAGCTGTGATTGTAACGTTGCAGTATTGACTGAACTGGCAATCAGTAAACGTATCTATCGAACGGTGGCATGTCAGAATAAGCGCTGATAACGCCATTGTGGTCAGGATTGTGCCTGTACGGTATAGACAGTTGTGTTCATTGCAGTAATGGATCGTTCCTCGTTTGCCCGTTGTAATTTCATGCAGTCTGTCACTACGCATGGGGTTCAGTGACACTACTATGGCTGACAAGTGAATTCAGAGCCAAAGTAAAAGCAAAATAGAGGACATACAAGAAAGCCAGAGCTAGTGGAAAGATAGAGGATTGGAAAGATCTTAAAAACTTGCAGAAGGAAACTAAGAAGGTGAATGGGAAGAGAAAGATGAATTCTGAAAGGAAGCTGGCAACTAATATCAACAAAGATACTAAAAGCTTTATTTTAAGTATATAAGGATAAAAGACAATAGAGGGTAGATATACGTATGACCAATACAAAATGATGCTGGAGATATTGTAATGAGAGATGCAGAGATGGTACAGGACCTGAATGCGTATTTTGCATCAGTCTTCACAGTGGAAGAAGTCTGCAGTATACCGGACATTCAAGAGTGTTAAGGAAGTTGTTCGTGCAGTGAAAATTACGACTGAGAAGGTGCTCAGGAAGCTTAATGGTCTGAGGGTGGATAAAGCTCCTGGACCTGATGGAATGCACCCTCGGGTTCTGAAGAAAATAGCTGGAGAGATTGCGGAGGCATTAACGATAAGCTTTCAAGAATTGATAGATTCCGGCATTGTACCGGATGACTGGAAAATTGAAAATGTTACTCCACTAATTAAGAAGAGTGGGAGGCAGCAGAACGGAAACTATAGACCTGTTAGCCTGACATCAGTGGTTGGGAAGTTGTTGGACTCGGTTGTTAAGGATGAGATTACGGAGCACTTGAATGTACATGACAAGATAGGCCAAAGCCAGCATGGTTTCCTGAAAGGGAAATCCTGCCTGAGAAACCCACTGCAATACTTTGAGAAGACTACAAGCAGGGTAGACAAAAGAGATGCAGTAGACGTGGTGTACTTGGATTTTCAGAAGGCCTTTGACAAGGTTCCCTACATGAGACTGCTTAGCAAGTTAAGAGCCCATGGAATTCCGGGGAAGTTGATAGCATGTGTGGAGCATTGGCTGGTAGGCACAAAGCAGAGAGTGGGAATGAAGGATCTTATTCTGGCTGGCTGCCGTTTACCAGTGGACTTCCACAGGGGTCGGTGTTGGGACCGCTGCTTTTTATGATGTATGTCAATGAATTGGACTACGGCATTAATGGATTTGTGGCTAAATTTGCCAATGATACAAAGCTAGGTGAAGGAGTAGGTAGTACTGAACAAACGGAGAGGCTGCAGAGAGACGTAGATAGTTTAGGGGAATGGGCAAAGAAGTGGCAAATGAAATACAATATTGGAAACTGTATGGTCATGCATTTGGTGGAAGAAATAAACGAGCAGACTATTATTTAGACAGGGAGATAATATAACTATCATTTCTAGATGTATAGAACATAAGAGCAGGGATGTGATTTTGAGGCTCACCAAGGCACACGTGAGACCACACTTGGAATATTGCGTGCAGTTTTGGGCTCCTTATTTTAGAAAGGATATACTGACATTGGAGAGAGTTCAGAAAGATTCACAAGAATTATTCCAGGAATGAAAGGGTTGCCGTATGAGGTACGTCTGGCAGCTCTTGTGTTGTATGCCCTGGAGCTCAGGAGAATGATGGGGAATCTCATATAAACATTCCAAATGTTAAAAGGCTTGTACAGGTAAGATATGGCAGAGTTATTTCCCATGGTAGGGGATTCTATGACAAGAGGGCACAACTTCAGGATTGAATTTCCATTTAGAACAGAGATGCGGAGAAATTGCTTTTAGTATGAGTGTGGTAACTCTGTGGAATTTTTTGGCCACGGCTGACTGTGGAGGCCAAGTCATTGCGTGCGTTTAGATCCATAGAGCCATAGAACCATAGAACATTACAGCACATAAACAGTCCTTTTGGCCCTTCTTGACTGTGTCGAACCATTTTTCTGCCTAGTCCCGCTGACACGCATCTGGACCATATCCCTCTAAACACCTCTCCGCCATGTACCTGTCCAAGTTTTTCTTAAATATTAAAAGTGAGCCCGCATTTACCACTTCAACTGGTAGCTCATTCCACACTCCCACCACTCTCTGTGTGAAGAAGGCCCCCTCCCTAATGTTCCCTTTAAACCTTTCCCCCTTCACCCTTAATCCATGTCCTCTGTTCCCGCCGCACCCCACCCCCTGCCCCCCAGCCTCAGTGGAAAAAGCCTGCTTGCATTCAGTCTATCTATACCTATCATAATTTTATATACCTCTATCAAATCTCCCCTCATTCTTCTATGCTCCAGGGAATAAAGTCCTCACCTATTCAAGCTTTCTCTGTAACTCAGTTTCTCAAGTCCCAGCAACATCCTTGTAAACCTTCTCTGCACTCTTTCAACCTTATTTATATCCTTCCTGTAATTTGGTGACAAAAATGTCACACAATGCTCCAGATTCGACCTCACCAATAGCTTGCACAACCTCACCATAACATTTCAACCCTTATGCTTAATACTTCGATTTATAAAGGCCAATGTACAAAAAGCTCTCTTTACGACCCTATCTACCCGTGACGCCACTTTTCGGGGATTTTGTATCTGAATTCCCAGATCCCTCTGTTCTACTGCACTCCTCAGTGCCTTACCATTAACCCTGTATGTTCTACCTTGGTTTGTCCTTCCAAAGTGCAATACCCCACACTTGTCTGTATTAAACTCCATCTGCCATTTTTCAGCCCATTTTTCCAGCTGGTCCAAATCCCTCTGCAAGCTTTGACAACCTTCCTCACTGTCCACTACACCTCAAATCTTTGTATCATCAGCAAATTTACTAGTCCAATTTACCACATTATCATCTAGATCATTGATACAGATGACAAATAACAATGGAGCCAGCACTGATCCCTCTGGCACACCACTAGTCACAGGCTTCCACTCAGAGAAGCAATCTTCCATTACCACTATCAGGCTTCTTCCATTGACCAATGTCTAATCCAATTTACTACCTCTCCGTGTATACCAAGCGACTGAATCTTTCTATCTAACCTTCCATGCAGAACCTTGCCATAGGCCTTATGAAGTCCATGTTGACAACATCCACTGCCTTCCCTTCATCTACTTCCCTGGTAATCTCATCGAAAAACTCTGATAGACTTGCTAAACATGATCTACCACGCACAGACAGAGATAGATAGGTTCTTGATGAATCAGGGCATCAAAGGGTATAATGTGAAGGCAGGGGAGTGGGGATGACTGAAATAATTGGATCAACCCATGATTGAAAGACGGAGCAGGCTCGAGGCCGAATTGTCTACTTCTGCTCCTATATCTTATGGTCTATAGAAGTTCCAAAGACCTCATCCCTCTCTATGTTAAAAAATCATGACCTATTCATCCCCTTTGAACTTATTGGAGAGAAGTATAGGGAGATGTCAGAGGTAAGCTTTTTTACACAGAGTGGTGGGTGTGTGAAATGAGTTGCCGGGGTGGAGGTAGAGACAGGTACTTTAGAGACATTTAAGAGATTTAGATTGGTACGTAGAAGAACAGTGGAAAGCTATGTGGGACGGAATGGTTGGATTGACCTTGGACTAGGTTGAACGTTCAGAATCTATAGCTGAGACACCGGATGATTAGAAGCTGCGGATGTGCAAGTGACTTGTTATTATGTTATTGATTTGGATCTAATTGTTTCTCTGCATTTAAGTTACTTTGCAGTGGCTTTATGAAAAAGACCAGTTTGATGAAGAGTCTTGGTCTAAAATGTTGACTGTTTAATCATTTGCATAGATGATCCCTGACCTGCTGAGTTCCTCCACCATTTTGGGTGTGTTGTTCAGTTTCGTTAATTACTTAAGGTATCTCAAGCTGATCCACTGAAATATAACCCTCAAATATATAAAATTGAGAGATATCTTGGAGGATTAAAAGGAGAGAGAAGGTTATGGAAATAATATGTTCATTCATGCTGCTTCCCTCGCAAGTCCAGTCCATTGCAAAGAATGCAATGATCAACAATATGGAACTTTTTATTGCTGGAAATCCCAATTGTCAATTTATGAACAGCAAGGTCTCACATGATGCATAACATGAAATCTGTTTTTGTGGTAGTAAAGGATACAGATGGCCTAGAAATTAAGGAAAATATTTGCCATGGGATCCTGAACATTCACTTTGGCAGTTAAATCAGTTTAGTATCCCTTATGTCTTGTATACAGTGAAAGAAAACTACTAGAGTGTCCCATGATCCTCTCGTATCCCATTTGCCTATCACCTGTCCAGCTCTTGGCTCCATCCCTCCCCCTCCTGTCTTCTCCTATCATTTTGGATCTCCCCCTCCCCCTCAACTTTCAAATCCCTTACTCTCTCTTCCTTCAGTTAGTCCTGACGAAGGGTCTCGGCCTGAAACGTCGACTGCACCTCTTCCAAGAGATGCTGCCTGGCCTGCTGCGTTCTCCAGCAACTTTTATGTGTGTTGCTTGAATTTCTGTTGTTTGCGTTTTTAAATTCACTACTGCGAAGCCTCTTCCGGTGATGCCTACACCGAAGAAGTTTAGATCCTCTCTTCGAGGGGAGTTTAGTGAAACCATCTCTCACTGCTCCCCATCTGTAATTTCTTCAGCTCTTCAACTTTTCGACCACACTTTGACTCAGACTCGCTATCACAGCCATATATCCTTTCTTGGGACGTGCCTCCGTCGCCAAATTACTCCAGTTGGCTTTAGGATTCGTTTCCAAGCCTCTCAATTTGGACCCTCTGAGGATCCCAGGTACTCACATTTTATTGACTCTGCCTCTCGTCGCTTCTCCCGTCAAGCTCTGAAGGTGACTCGCTCCGCCATGAGGAAGTACTTGGTGTCCCTATCCCAGACCCTTCCACACCTTCGGGACACTTTCTTCGCCGTCTGTAATGGTCCTACCCGTTATTTCATCCTCCGTCGGATCCACCCCTGCAATTGCCGTATTTTTGACTTTGTCATGTTAGGCAAAGATCGCAAGATCCTACATCTACGGACTCCAGAGCCTGCTGGCCATGAAACTAGCAGGCATGAACTTCAGATTGCGGCTCCTGCCATTGATCTCGCCAGCTCCAACATCTCAGGGCATATTCAAAACCCGGACTCCAGCAACGACCATGGACACCTTCACAGCGATCGCGCAACCACCAACTGCGACGCCAGCCTTGAACTCCAGGCCAGGTCTTTACGTGCTGCTGTTGTGACTCCCGTCTCCCCTTCCCCCACCACCACTCCGCAGCCCCGTCTTCCTCAGATCTCACCGTCAACTCCTGGGCCCTCGGAGGCTCCATCTTCCTCTCACCCCAACCCTCCCCTCTCTATTGACACCCCCAGCCTCCCACCTCCCCCCTCTGATCCCAGCTCTCATCCGTGCCGGGTCTTTACCATCCCCTCCGACCTTCAACTGTCGGAGGCAGAACGCTCTGTTCTCAGTAAGGGCCTCACCTTTGTCCCCCTTCGCCCACACCTCAGCGAGTTCCGTGTTCGCCATGATGCGGAACTTTTCTTCCGCCGTCTCCGTTTCCGAGCCTACTTCTACGGCAAGGACTCTTCCCCCCCACCGATGACCCCTTCTCCCGTCTTCAACCCTCTTCCTCTTCATGGACACCCCGCTCTGGTCTTCTGCCTGCTCTGGATCTCGTTATTGCTAACTGCCGACGGGACATCAACCGTCTCGACTTCACCGCACCTTGTTCCCATTCCAACTTCACTCCTTCCGAATGCTCTGCTCTCCACTCCCTCCGCACTAATCCTAACCTTACTATTAAACCCGCCGATAAGGGGGGTGCTATTGTAGTCTTGCGTTCTGACCTCTACCTTGCCGAGGCACAGCGACAACTCGCGGATACCTCCTCTTATTTACCCCTCGATCGTGTCCCCACTAAGGAGCACCAGGCCACAGTCCCCCACACCATCACCAACTTTAGCCGCACAGGGGATCTCCCATCCACTGCTACTAACCTTATAGTTCCCACACCTCTCACTTCCCGTTTCTACCTCCTACCCAAGATCACAAACCTGCCTGTCCTGGCCGACCTATTGTCTCAGCTTGTTCCTGCCCCACCGAACTCATTTCTGCATACCTCGACACGGTTTTATCCCCCCTTGTTCAATCTCTTCCGACCTATGTTCGTGACACTTCTCACACTCTTAAACTTTTCGATGATTTTAAGTTCCCTGGCCCCCACCGCTTTATTTTCACCATGGATGTCCAGTCTCTATATACTTCCATCCCCCATCAGGAAGGTCTCAAAGCTCTACGCTTCTTTTTGGATTCCAGACCTAATCAGTTCCCCTCTACCACCACTCTACTCCGTCTAGCGGAATTAGTCCTTACTCTTAATAATTTCTCCTTTGGCTCCTCCCACTTCCTCCAAACTAAAGGTGTAGCTATAGGCACCCGTATGGGTCCTAGCTATGCCTGCCTTTTTGTTGGCGTTGTGGACAATCTATGTTCCGTGCCTATTCTGGTATCTGTCCCCCACTTTTCCTTCGCTACATCGACGACTGCATTGGTGCTGCTTCCTGCACGCATGCAGAGCTCGTTGACTTTATTAACTTTGCCTCCAACTTTCACCCTGCTCTCAAGTTTACCTGGTCCATTTCCGACTCCTCCCTCCCCTTTCTAGATCTTTCTGTCTCTGTCTCTGGAGAGAACTTATCCACTGATGTCTACTATAAGCCTACTGACTCTCACAGCTATCTGGACTATTCCTCTTCTCACCCTGTCTCTTGCAAAAACGCCATCCCCTACTCGTAATTCCTCCGTCTCCGCCGCATCTGCTCTCAGGATGAGGCTTTTCATTCTAGAACGAGGGAGATGTCTTCCTTTTTTAAAGAAAGGGGCTTCCCTCCCTCCACTATCAACTCTACTCTTAAACGCATCTCCCCCATTTCACGTACATCTGCTCTCACTCCATCCTCCCGCCACCCCACTAGGAATAGGGTTCCCCTGGTCCTCACCTACCACCCCACCAGCCTCCGTGTCCAACATATTATTCTCCGTAACTTCCGCCACCTCCAACGGGATCCCACCACTAAGCACATCTTTTCCTCCACTCCCCCCGCATTCCGCAGGGATCGCACCCTACGCAACTCCCTTGTCCATTCGTCCCCCCCATCCCTCCCCACTGATCTCCCTCCTGGCACTTATCCGTGTAAGCGGAACAAGTGCTACACATGCCCTTACACTTCCTCCCTTACCACCATTCAGGGCCCCAAACAGTCCTTCCAGGTGAGGCAACACTTCACCTGTGAGTCGACTGGGGTGATATACTGCGTCTGGTGCTCCCGATATAGCCTTTTATATATTGGCGAGACCCGACGCAGACTGGGAGACCGCTTTGCTGAACACCTACGCTCTGTCCGCCAGAGAAAGCAGGATCTCCCAGAGGCCACACATTTTAATTCCAGATCCCATTCCTATTCTGATATGTCTATCCACGGCCTCCTCTACTGTAAAGATGAAGCCACACTCAGGTTGGAGGAACAACACCTTATATTGCGTTTGGGTAGCTTCCAACCTGATGGCATGAACATCGACTTCTCCAACTTCCGCTAATGCCCCACCTCCCCCACGTACCCTATCTGCTACTTATTTTTTATGCACACATTCTTTCTCTCACTCTCCTTTTTCTCCCTCTGTCCCTGTGAATATACCTCTTGCCCATCCTCTGGGTTCCCCCCACCCCCTGTCTTTCTTCCCGGACCTCCTGTCCCATGATCCTCTCGTATCCCTTTTCCCTATCACCTGTCCAGCTCTTGGCTCCATCCCTCCCCCTCCTGTCTTCTCCTATCATTTTGGATCTCCCCCTCCCCCTCCAACTTTCAAATCCCTAAATCACTTTCCTTCATTTAGTCCTGACGAAGTGTCTCGGCCTGAAACGTCGACTGCACCTCTTCCTAGAGATGCTGCCTGGCCTGCTGCGTTCACCAGCAACTTTGATGTGTGTTGCTTGAATTTCCAGCATCTGCAGAATTCCTGTTGTTTGCGAGAGTGGCTGTAGCATCTCACAAAAATAATAATTGGGCAGGTAATTAACGAATCTGTTTTCAGGTGAAGTTACAGAAAAATGTGATGTCATGTTCCCTTGCTGTTACCAAGAGGAAGGAGGTCCCATACAATCTTGTTCAGAAAGTTATTACAACTCTTTGCTACCTGGCCTGCTTCGTTCCCCTGTGTTGTTTGGATTTCCAGCATCCGCAGATTGTCTCTTGTTTGCGTATGTATTTATTCGTTCGTTTATTTATTATTTGTTTCTTTTGCCTTTGCACAATTTGTCAGTGTTTGTGTGCAGTTTTATTGATTCTATTGTACTTGGCCAGTCAGCGGACAGTGGTCGCTCCGTGCTCTCCTGAAGTCAACATCCATCTCTTTTGTTCACATTCAGAGACAGGGTGTTGGCTCTGCAGCGGTCCGTTAGCCGCTGCACCTCCTCTCTGTATGCTGACTCATCGTTCTTGCTGATGAGACTCACCACGCTCGTGTCATCGGCGAACTTGATGATGTGATTCGAGCTGTGTATTGCTGCACAGTCGTGGGTCAGCAGAGTGGACAGCAGTGGACTGAGCACACAGCCCTGGGGGCCCCCGTGCTCAGTGTAATGTGTTGGAAATGCTGCTCCCGATCGGGACTGACTGAAGTCTCCCAGCCAGGAAGTCTGGGATCCATTTGCAGAGGGAGGTGTTCAGACCCAGCAGGTTCCGCTTTCCAATCAAGTGCTGAGGAATGATTGTGTTGAATGGTGAACTAAAATCTATGAACAGCATTCTAACATACGTGTCCTTTTTGTCCAGGTGGGCGAGGGCCAGGTGGATGGTGTTGGCGATGGCGTCGTCTGTTAAGCGGTTGGGACGATACGCGAAATAAATGGGTCCTGTGATACACGTCATCAGTCGTTACTGTGAATTTCGTCATTCAAGTTAACTGAGTGGTTGTTGCGCCAGTTGTAGATTCACTCGGAGGATGGGAAGAATCTCCGGGCATTCACCCTGTCTGTAACTCTCACAATTGTGTATACTTCTGTAAAATCTCCATTCATTTTCCTGCTCTCAAGCAAATAATTTCCTGACCCTTTCACCCTGTCCCTCTAACTCTTGCCTCAGTTCCCGAACTCTGCCTTTCAAATTATCGCTGAACACTTTGAAGCTTATTGAGATTTCAAACTGTAGGAGAGTGGCCAGAGCAGCCCACGATATTCTATCAACAGCCTCACCAACGTGCTGTACAGCTTCAGCATAACGTCCCAATCCCTGTACTCCGTGAACTGACTGTGAAGGCCAATGTGATTAGAGCAAAATGTGAGCCGATCTGCCCGTGACTCCGCTTTCCTGGAATTATCGATCTGTATTCCCAGGTCTCGTTGTAAATACTGCAAACTGAAGTCCAGTTATTCAATATCTGCTTCATAACCTGTATATATTTCCTCTCAACACACACCACCTCATACTAGTCCGTATTAAATTCCATCTGTCATTTTTCAACCCGTTTCCCAACCAGTCAACATCAAGCCACAAGCTTGGATAGAGTCCCTGGCTGTAACAATGCCCCCAACCTAGGAGTCGTCCGCAATTCATCTGATTCCGTTATCAACACCGACATCAAATTCATTAACATGCATGATAAATAACAGCGGACCTAACACCAATCTCTTCAGTAGATGATCAGAGTCGAAAAATCAACCATCCACTCTCTGCTAATCCAGAACAGAACGTTCATCAATCCGTCCACAAGCCGCCGCTAATGTCGTGTGGGTGAATACCTTTTTCTTATGAAATGTCCTTGGAATATTGCTCTCGATCTCTCTTATATGCTGAGAGAAACATATGTACAGCGTGTTTTATCGTGAAACATGTCATCGGCTGTTACTGTGACTTTCATCATTCAATTAACTCGAAATGACTAGAACTAACGAACGAAAAAAATAGTCGTATCATCCATAAAACCATAAGACAAAGGAGCAGAAGCCGGCCATTCGGCCCATCGAGTCTGCTCCGCCATTTTATCATGAGCTGATCCATTCTCAGATTCAGTCCCACTCCCCCGCCTTCTCACTATAACCTTTGATGCCCTGGCTACTCAGATACCTATCAATCTCTGTCTTAAATATACCCAATGACTTGGCCTCCAGTGTTGCCCGTGGCAACAAATCCATAGATTCACCACCCTCTGGCTAAAAAAAAAAAATCTTCGCATTTCTGTTCTAAATGGGCGCCCTTCAATCCTTAAGTCATGCACCTTAAGTCATGCAGTCATGCCCTCTCGTACTAGACTCCCCCATCGTGGGAAACAACTTTGCCACGTCCCCTTCAATGAAGTGAACTCCATTTCACCTGCTGAGCTAATGTCCCGCTCTCAGTTCCAGAAGCGAATGTGCTCCGCCGATGTGACAAAATAAATCTGTTTGAAGGTGATTGCCCGTGTTGATTGTTCAGGATGATTGCCTATGTTAGATAAAACACTGATCAGAAAATGTCCCATTTCAGCAGCAGAAGCCAGGCGTCTTAGAAAATAAGATGGCAGCGTTTATATTTTGTTTAAAAGTCAACGACTTGTAACATTCCTTGGAGATACGTCTTTATGACACTGTGACAGAGTGAGAAAAACACTTTGATGTCAGTGTTTGCGGAGTTGAATGAGCCTAATGTGATGATGTGACAACTACACTAATTGCCTCAGTGGGAATTACCATGAATTGCATATAACTCTGTAAAACCGATCACCAGTCCATAGGAGCGGTTGGAACGTCCCGTAGAACTGAACGTTGCCTCAGACGGAATATGGGATACCCAGCGATTTACTACATCGCGGCCATTTTCTATCCTGCAATTGTAGCGATTGGTGTCCCTGGTAAGATACTGGAGCTGGTCACTATATGTATGGTGACGACCTCTTGCATTTGTTCCGCTGCACTGCTCGGAATTTTACTCAACACAAATGTTGCCCTCGTCTGAAATGTGTTCACAGAATTGAGGATTCAAGCATCTGATAGTCTTTATATTCAGTTTCCATATTTTTTTTTCGGTGTGATCTTTTTATTTTCTTTTGTCAATTAGGTCGGTGCCGATATTGCGGTAGTCTGTTTGACCTTGCTCAACTTTCTTAAGAGACAGTGGTTGCTTTTCCAGATCGGCAGCTTTTTCAAATGACCGGCCAGTCGTATATCGCAGGTCTATTGTTCCATAATTCACTAAATTATAACTTATGCTTTAAACCTCATTAATTTCACAGAAAATGATCTCTTCAGCAGTTTCACCACTAATAATGGAAATAGCGTTGCTCATGGTGATGTTTACTGGAGCTATCGACCGCTGACCGGTAGCTGAGTCGTGGAAATCAGATACCTCGCTCTATACTCATGGCAAGTCGCCAGTCCATTATGGTCCTCCAGCCGGAGTGCACCCAATTCCTGCTTTTCGCTTCCATATAACATACCCTACATAGCATTGAAAGAATTCTGGACATTCAGACAGTTGTAGGTAATGATGATTCTATTTTTTTTTCGGATTTCGTTTAGTTAATTTGACGGCGATTGTGATCCTACGTCGGGGAAAATGCGGACTCTCCAAATGCATCACCCGTTACCTGGTTGGAATGGCAACAGCGGATCTGATGGTGATTATAGTTTTCGTTTTAGTGCATCAGATCAACAATATCTACATTTATTCCAGATCCCTGCTCATCACTCCTGTATGCGCAGTGACACTTGTATTACTTCTTGTAACGAGGGACTGTTCTGTTTGGTTTACGGTCAGCTTTACCTTTGATCGTTTCATCGCAATATGTTGTCGAAAGCTCGGGGAACGATACTGCACTGAGAGAACAGCAACGGTGATTATGGTGACCGTGGTTATAGTGAGCTGCGGGAGATGTGTCCCGTTTTACTTTACCATTGAACCTTACGTCATTATTGACAACATGCCGTGGCGTTGCGCCAGCACGTATGAATACACTACTTTACCCGTGTGGAAAGGATACGAATTGCTGGACAGCATTTTAACACCGTTGCTACCAACTGGCATAATTCTAGTGTTCAATGGGTTAACACTAAGACACATCATTGCGGCAAATAGGGTCCGCAGGGGACTTCGGAACAACAGTGATAATCAGAAGGATACCGAGGTGGAAAAGCGCAGAAAATCGATGATTTTGTTGTTTGCTATATCAGCTAATTTCATATTACTTTGGATGCCCTATGTAGCTCATTCGCTCAAGTGGCAAGTGATAAATTACTTTTACCTGGACAGGTATTTGAGTTCCCCTGTATATATACTACAACAATTTGGTTCCATTTTGCAAATTCTGAGTATGTGCACCAATACTTGCATCTATACACTAACACAGAGGAAATTCAGAGAAGAGCTGAAGAATGGACTGAAGTGTGTGCTTACATTAAGTGGCCATCTGTGGAGATAACACCCAGGTCCGATTGCAAAAATGACTAGGATGGCAAATATGTCCTAAGTGTAAACAACCATGTGTCTGGTCATCCTGAAATGAATAAATTCAAAACTATCGTAGAGACTTAACAATCATCCGGGAAACGATACCGCAGCATAAAAGGCATGAGCGACAGGTTCCGGCACAGCTTCTTCCACCAGGCCATCAGACTGATCATCTCACGCTGATTTGTGTGTGCTATTCAATGTTACATTGATTATTCTACTTATTGTAAATTACTGTGATTACACCTTGAACATTTAGACGCAGACGTAATGTGAAGATTATTACTCCTCATGTCTGTGAAGGATGTAAGAAATATAGCCAATTCAATCACAAGGGGAGAAAGGACGTCCGGACATCTCGGGGTTCAGATGTTTCAAAATGCTCATAGTCGGGTAAAAGAGAGTAAAGGGAAAGCCTTTTAAACACAGGGAGAGTGTGATAGTATCGCAGCTGCAGAAAGGGAGGACACTGTTGTGGGATTGTATGTCAATAGACTGCGCCTTCACTGGACACAGGATTGAATGCAAATGTTCTTTCTTGTTCAAGAAATGTGATAGGGATAGTCCTGAGACTTACAGGCCAGTGAGTGTTCTGTCAGTAATGGGCAATCTATTCAGAGGATTTTGAGAGACAGAATTTATGAGTATATGTAGAAACGCATCTTGGTTGGGGATAGGCAGCATAGTTCTGTTAGGAACCTCATTGAATTATTTGTAAAAGTGAAAAATAACAAGATAGAGTTAGAACATTCGAAACTCAAAATCAGCATTACAACGTCTTCAGCGTATCTTTTGGTGCACCCCATATGAAACAGCCTCCCAAAATGGGAATTTCAAGTACACAAGGATTTGCCCTAATGTCAACTTACCTTTGAACAGTGGCTTTATCATAACCGGAATAGATACACTCACATCCCGACCTCTTTAACCCTATTGCCACGTGGCCGGTGTGGGTTACGCGTCTCCATCTGAAATCAGTAGCAAAACAAACACATCAGTAGCAAAGCAATCTAACTGTACAGGTAAGGCAAAACAAAAATCTAAGCTTGCACTGTTTTACTTTCAAAACCGTTGCAGGTAACTGGTGTATAGAGAACAAAACAATTAACTGCCAGAGTGAAATTCCTTATCAAGTATTCTAAAGAGCACAGGGAAGGAAGACGAGTGTGGCCCACATACACTAACACTTCATGCAATTTCGGAAAGAGACGCACCCTCTGAAGTTCACAGCAGTTCCTGCTAATTTATTTCACGCAGGGAAACAGACATTTTCAGACGGTTGGCTCCTATTGTGAAACAGAGGATTAATTCAAGCATCTTGTCAATTCAAAACTAACAAACATATCGCCTGCCTTCTGTTCATTCACGCACGCATTACTTCTCTTTCTCTTTGAAGTGAACTCAGAAATGTCCAGTCTTCGTGCAATATTTTATACTCTCAATGCATTCACACTTTAAACTATTGCAGAGCATGATATACATTTAAGCATTCAAACGTTAACTGATAATCTATAATTGGAATCATACAGCATTTAGGAAAGCCTTTGAAGTCTAAAGCAAGAGGTCTGTGGAAGTTATGGATCGTCCGCAAATTAATGTTCGCACATTTAAAACCTGACGTCTCCACGTCACCAAAATCTCCAACGACATCCACGTTTCCTCGTCTCCAATCTTTGAACAAGGATACGATTCAGATGTTTTGTATAGTATCAGACTTAATGATCCTCATTACCAGCATTGAATTAATAGATTTGGCCATTGTACTCGAACCCTTTCCATACACACCTCCAGTCCGGAACTCTCACTGCCTTCATCACCTGACTGATGAAGTGAAGATATATTCCTTCAACGTGATACCGCTCTTATAATCTCACACGTGCACATTCATATTTATACGCTACAATCATTCATTGTACATAGTCTCCATGCTTCACTATGCGTAAGGACAGAAGGATCACACAGTCCCAAAGTCTTTCTACATTCGTCGGTGCTGCGAGACACTAAAACACTTCACCAAATATATGTGATTTCTGGCTCGAAATTGTCCCGATATAATGTTGCTTGGAACACCATTCATGGATCTTACGTAAATGTAGTTGGGCGCTTGCCGCTCGTCTGGTTACATTTGGTTAGCACGTCCAGCAGTATCTTCTGTTCACACGCAGGAGTAACTTAACGGAGTTTTAAATTGTTCGCTTGCTCCACTATACTTCCATTTTCAGCAAAGGCGAGCGTTAATGATGTAATTCCGAGGCTTTATAATGCTGCTATGTGTCATGGCCGTAGGATATGTTCGCCTGGAAACACAGTCTAATCGATTTCCTTTCTTGTGCTGTATCTGGACCGTGCACGGCTCTCCGATGATCAGTTGCCTGTAACAGCACACTATAAGCTTCCGCGGGTACTAATTGCCCAATATCCTGAGAAATATCTCTCAGATGCTGAAGCACAGAGCATTTAGTGCACGTTATATTCCGGTTTCAGTTTCCTGGTCCTGATTTCTTACATTGCGACTTCTCTTGGAGGTGGAAGTAGTGGCGCCGACAGCAGTACTGGGTTATTTCGTTTGTATGCTGGCAGGAGATGTTCGGAACGAGGCTGACTGTCACCGTTATAAACGTGCGGAGCTGCGTCTCTACGTCCATCAGTAACATCTCCTCCTATTGCAGATGTAAAAACCCATATTCTTTCTCTCTTAATGGAAAAGTTGGCACTGGACCTTTCCATCTGCTTTTGACACTTCATGTGATCGTGATCATGTGACACTTCATGTATTACGTTTCTTTTCTGTTCAAAAAATATCCTTATTGCATTCATAATGTAAACAACAGGAATTCTGCAGATGCTGGAAATTCAAGCAACACACATCAAAGTTGCTGGTGAACGCAGCAGGCCAGGCAGCATCTCTAGGAAGAGGTACAGTCGACGTTTCAGGCCGAGACCCTTCGTCAGGACTAACTGAAGGAAGAGCTAGTAAGAAATTTGAAAGTGGGAGGGGAAGTGGGAGATCCAAAATGGTAGGAGAAGACAGGAGGGGAGGGATGGAGCCAAGTGCTGGACAGGTAATTGGCAAAGGCGATAAGAGAGGATCATGGGACAGGAGGCCCAGGGAAAAGGCAAGGAGGGGACCTAGAGGATGGGCAAGGGGTATAGTCAGAGGGACAGAGGGAGAAAAAGGAGAGAGAGAGAGAAGAATGTGTGTATATAAATAAATAACGGATTGGGTACGAGGGGGAGGTGGGGTATTAGCGGAAGTTTGAGAAGTCAATGTTCATGCCATCAGGTTGGAGGCTACCCAGACGGAATATAAGGTGTTGTTCCTCCAACCTGAGTGTGGCTTCATCGTGACAGTAGAGGAGGCCGTGGATAGACATATCAGAATGGGAATGGGATGTGGAATTAAAATGTGTGGCCACTGGAAGATTCTGCTTTCTCTGACGGACAGAGCGTAGTTGTTTAGCAAAGCAGTCTTCCAGTCTGCGTCGGGTCTCGCCAATATATAAAAGGCCACATCGGGAGCACCGAACGCAGTATATCACCCCAGTCGACTCACAGGTGAAGTGTCGCCTCACCTGGAAGGACTGTCTGGGGCACTGAATGGTAGTAAGGGAGGAAGTGTAAAGGCATGTGTAGCACTTGTTCCGCTTACAAGGATAAGTGCCAGGAGGGAGATCAATGGGGAAGGATGGGGGGGGGGGGAACGAATGGACAAGGGAGTCGCGTAGGGAGCGATCCCTGTGGAGAGCGGAGGGGGGCGGGGGTGCTGTGGAGGGAAAGATGTGCTTAGTGGTGGGATCCCATTGGAGGTGGCGGAACTTACGAGAGTAATATGTTGGACCCGGAGGCTGGTGGGGTGGTAAGTGAGGACTAGGGGAACCCTATTCCTAGTGGGGTGACGGGAGAATGGAGTGAAAGCAGATGAGCGTGAAATGGGGGAGATGCGTTTGAGAGCAGAGTTGATGGTGGAAGAAAGGAAGCTCTTTTTAAAAAAAAAAAGAGCCTGCTGCGTTCACCAGCAACTTTGATGTGTGTTGCTTGAATTTCCAGAATCTGCAGAATTCCTCGTGTTTAAGTGTCACTACATTCTGCAGCGCTTCGTTGTTTCTTCTAATCAGTCCCGCTGTACTGTAGCTCGCTGTCGATATTCTACCCGATCCTCAGTGAAGCATCATTCCGCTGTGGATTCGTTTAAATTCTGTGCCTAACATCTTTCCGTGGGTAATCATGCAAACCTTAATCATAGCGTTTGTAAATTTTCCTTCATATCTCCATGACCAGCGTAGTCTCCGCATTGAGGACAATTCCTCTTTATGCACTTTTCTATCATAGATTTAGAAAAAAATATATTAAAATAAAACAAGTTCTGATGGTGATGTTACAGTTCGACTTCAATTTCCCAAATATTGAGTGGGAGAACCCAATGACTAATGGATTACAGGAAAGGTAATTCGTTTAGATTCTAAATGATTCACTTTTGAACCAGTATGTTAAGCACCAGCTAAAGGAGAGTCCTGTCTATATTTGATATTCCGTAATCGTCAGGGCAGATTTAGTGTAGGGAAGCTTTTAAGCCTTTTGGAACAATTGATCATAGCATTGTTAGTCTCGAAGTTTTTGTCATAGTATATTAGTAAAAGCCAAAACAACAAAAAAAAACATTTCGGAAAGACAAAGTCCGTGCAGATGCGGCTTAGACTTTAGAAGTTGAACTAGAAGGAACTGCTTGGCATTAAGCCAGTTGAGGAACAGTGCAGTTGAGTTTTCCGCATGGAGTCCAGGAAATATTCATAACCAAAGTCGGGAGAAACAACAAAAGGAATAGATCAATGTTCAAAGTTCAAAGTAAAATTTATTATCAGAGTAAATATATGACACCACATACAACCCTGAGATTATTTTTGTGTGGGTGTAGTTAGTAAATCTATAGAAGAGTGCATAGATGAATAACAATATGCATAAAAAAGATTGACGAAAAGGCAACTATATAATGAATGCAGAACAATATATATATATAGCAAGCATGTTAACTACAGGGCGCATGAAGATATGAGAGCTAGAGTGAAGAAGGGAATTCTAATTGCCAAAAGGCATGTTGAGAAGGATATTGCCGATAATGCCAAAGTTGACCCCAAGAGATTTTTTCCCTCAATAATTTAGTAGCAAAGGAAGAGTAATGAAGGAACTTAAGTTGATTAGGAATAATAGTGAGATATTAAATTATGCTGAGAATGACATAGCGGGTGCTGTTGAAACATATTTTGCTGAAGCATTCACCTGCGAGGATGTTAGCGATATGCCAGTAAGTGTAGAGGGGGAAAAATAAGGATATCTTAAGTTAATTAGCAAGCTTAGAAAGTGAGATAATATTCATCTGAAAAAAATGGAAGTTAATAAATCTCCAGGGCCAGACAACAGATATCCAACGGTACTTAAAGAGGTCTCTGTTTCTATATACAAACCCTGAATATGTATTTTTGAAAAGTGTTTGACGACTGTGGAAGTCCATACGGAGTGGAAATTGGCTAGATTTGTCCCTATATACAAGAATGAGAAACGCAAGCAGCTGGTAAGATCCAGCATGTTAGCAGAAAGTCAGCATGAGAAACGCAAGCAGCTGGTAAGATCCAGCATGTTAGCAGAAAGTCAGCATTGGCTCAGAAAGCGGAAAACATGTTTTGCTAACATGCTGAAGTTCTATGATAAATTAAATTTATGAAAACATTAGAACGGTTGATATCATGTACCTCGACTTTCAGATTATGTTAATCATCAAATTACAGGAGGTGGGAGTCAAAGGAAAGTATCCGAATGGGCGGAGAATTGGCTCAAATGCAGAAAGCAACAAATTATGGTGAGATAATCATTTTCACACATAGAAGATGTCAAAAGCGGAGTTCCGCAGATATTGGTTTTGGGACGGCTTCTGTTTTAAATTTACATTAATGATTTGAATAACCACAGAGAAAATAGACTGGTAACGTTTGCCGATGACACAGAATTAGGGGGACAGGCTGATAACATGCAGACAGCAGAATCAATACAGTCAGATCTAAACAAAATCCAGATGTGAGCAGATAAACATCAGAACATTTATTGTAAGTAAATATAAAATATTACATTTAGGAAGTAGATATATGAGATATAAATAAACAATAGCGGGTCTTGAGTTATATAGTGTGAGAAGGATTTGGGAGTTGTGTTAGACTCATCACTATCAACAGCTAGAGAACGCACAGAAGCGATTAAGAAGGATAATAAAACGCTGGGCTATACAATACGCTCAGTGGGGTTCATATCTAGAGACTTTCAGCTTGATCTGTATAATGGGCTTCTGAGGACACACTTGAGTACTGTGTACAATCTTGATCTCCAATAATTGTGGTGCACACAATAATTGTGTATTTCAGAAAACCATGTTTTTCTTATCTAATCGCCCGTCTCTATTCCTTCTCCCTCTCTGGCTTTCTGAGGGTTAACAGAGGGAAGGCCAAAGAGTGCCCAGACTAATAGTAGAACGGAAAGAGGGGCAACAAGCGACCATCTAGTAATGGATTGGAGCAAGGGGCAAAGATAGATCATACAGCTAACTGAGCGGAGGGAAGGCGAAAGAGTAACCAGACTAATAGTGGAACATACAGTCATAAAGCATCAACTTTTGTTATTATTGTGGTAATGGCGTCAAGAATGACCAGTTGATTATGAGGAATTTATCTCACTGTATCTTTGTTATCACCACCTTCGGACATATTTACACTTCTACGGTTCTAGGAAAAGCTACAATTATCCTACACATTTTTATTACCAATGATACAAAATAAATTTGGTAAGAAATTTCTCCTGGACCTTTGCATTCATAGTCATAGTCGTAGTCATAGGCATACTTTATTGATCCCGAGGGAAATTGGGTTTCGTTACAGTTGCACCATAAATAATTAAATAGTGATAAAACCAAAAATATTTAAATAGTAATATGTACATTATGCCAGGAAACAAGTCCAGGACCAGCCTATTGGCTCAGGGTGTCTGACCCTCCAAGGGAGGAGTTGTAAAGTTTGATGGCCACAGGCAGGAATGACTTCCTATGACGCTCTGTGTTGCATCTCGGTGGAATGAGTCTCTGGTTGAATGCACGCCTGTGCCCAACCAGTACATTATGTAGTGGATGGGAGACATTGTCCAAGATGGCATGCAACTTCGACAGCATCCTCTTTACAGACACCACCGTCAGAGAGTCCAGTTCCATCCCCACAACATCACTGGCTTTACGAATGATTTTGTTGATTCTGTTGGTGTCTGCTACCCTCAGCCTGCTGCCCCAGCACACAACAGCAAACATGATCGCACTGGCCACCACAGACTCATAGATCATCCTCAGCATCGTCCGACAGATGTTAAAGGACCTCAGTCTCCTCAGGAAATAGAGAGGCGCTACATTGTTCAACATTAAATCTGCTGTGCCAAATGAAACCAATAAGTGCAAGTAAAAAAAAAAAAAATAACTCTTGAGAATATTTGCTGTAAATTGTTCGTGGAAGTTTGTACTTTCCAAGGAACCAAATAAAGGAAGATTTGACGAAAGAGAAGGAGGTGAACCATTGCCTGCTGGATCTGCTCAAGCTCTCCAGTCGGTGCATTGACTGTCTACTGTGTGACGTGATAGAGTGCTGTAACCGGATTCAGAAGGGGAGCAGATGAATACACAGCAAGAAATACAACCCTCGGGACTGAGAGACTCGCAGGCATATTTTCTACGGTCATTGAATACTTCATATCGATACAAAGAATAATCTCTGTCTCTACAAAGACATTAGTGACCACGGTGATGTTAACGCTGTATTTCCAGAACAGTCTCTGAACAGAGATGAAAATAAAGGTATCGACCATGCTGAGCAAGTCATTGCTAATCCAGGCCGAACACTGAACAACTGATAATGTTGCTGCTTCTGCAGATTCATCA
Organism: Mobula birostris; assembly: GCF_030028105.1. Taxonomy (NCBI): domain Eukaryota; kingdom Metazoa; phylum Chordata; class Chondrichthyes; order Myliobatiformes; family Myliobatidae; genus Mobula; species Mobula birostris. The sequence continues at coordinate 77,038,638 of NC_092382.1, forward strand.
CTGACCTACGCGATGATGTCACTGTGTACCATGGACATCCATTCAAATGCATTCCGAGACATTCATATTTTAATTCCTTTACTTTTTCAATAATTCGGCTGTATTTTACGTAGTTATTCATGTGTTCACTGAAACCACATGACCGTCCACGAGTAACGGTACATCGAGGGTCGGAACCAAGTGCATCCATCCACCGTGTACATTTCCGTTTTAACCTGTTCACTGCTTGGCACACGATAGAGATGCTGTCGCACATTGTAGTAGAACTATCAATGCAGATACATCATTGATGCCGTTTCTGCAGCTGTAGAGAGGCGCCCTCAATCACAAATGCCCACTCAATGTCCTCTCCTTACATGATAAACAGCCGACACTGACCGCAATTATGAATCGTTAAGCAATAGCAAAAGGCACTTTTAACATATGGAATAACTGCTCACTCCCTAGCAAAGAAAATGCTATAGAGACATTGACTGCATTTGTGACTCGTTAAGCAAGACCAATCAAGAGCACACTCGTAACATATTGAATTGCCAATACCTGCTCACAATATACACCACCAACGCTTCACTTATCACATCGATTGATTGCATTTATAGCATTCTACACACCAGCTTGATTACCGAATGCATGGGCCGAAATTTCGTGCAATTTATCGGCACGTTCCTGATCATTACAATTCGGAGGAGACAGATATTGAAACAAGGAATCAATGTGTGACCAACAATTAACCAACGTAACTGAGTAAGCTGCAGGATTTAGGCATCGAACATTGTTATAATCGTGAAACGTCATCGGTAAAGATGGACGCAGTTAGAAAAACCAATAGTGTTTGCTATAATCGTTATCATTCTATTGGGCTATGTTACACTCTGAGTAAACGGGAGAAGTCGAGAGCTTTCTTGACTTTTTTTTTTATTTCCACCAGGTTGTGTCTGAACAATGCATTGGATAAGCGTATGAAGAAGCTAATCTGGGAAAGAGTCTCCTGTTAGATCCTGCAGTCCAATGGAAATCAAGGTAGTAAATGCACAATATTGATACTTTGATAATTTACCTACAATGAACATTTGTACTTTGGAAACGAATCTCTTATTCGAAACATATCGAAAATCATATGTTACCGTTTTATTTTGATTTTGAACAAACCGATGCCAAAGTGTATTCTGCAAGTGATGAAACGCAACGGGTTAAAGACATCTCCACTTGACTGTAAGTAATCTCCTGTGGAATTTCCACCTTTTTTTCTCTTGTGGTTGTTTGCAGAATGTTCAAAGAAAAAAAAATAAATGAATCAATGCAATTGTATTGGTAGCATGCATCACAACGAGCTCAGTATTTTAAACGTGTGTGTACTGGTATGTAACATACTTTTTTTAATTGTGTAAAATGTAAACCTTGCTATGAGAATAGCTTTATATTTGATGATATTTCTTCATTGTAAGGTTTCCCGACCTCCACCACGTCCAAAACACTGGAACAAAGCTACCATTACAGCACATTTGAGGTTGGGTATCAACTGTTTCAGGAAATAGTATCCAGGTTTAATGCTGAACAACAGAGCGCTCAAGTGAATGCGAGAGTTCATGAAAACCATTTTTTTCTATTGTTCGCAAAAAAGTAAAAATATGTAGGCAATCTGTAGCTTTCCCTAGAACCGTCGACGTGCAAAGATGGTAGAAAGCGATGATAAAAAAGATACAGGGAGATATTTTCCCGCAATCGGCAGGTCATTCGTAACGTTGTTACCATAATAATAACAAAAGTTGATGCTGAATGACTCTCTGTTCTACTATTAGTCTAGTCACTCTTTGGCCCTCTCTTATTTCCACTAATACTCTTATCAGTCTTTGGCCCTATCTCCGTATCTCCGTTCCACTATAAGTCTGGTCATTCTTTGTTCCTCTCTCCGTTAACCTTCAGAAGGAAATAATACTACCACCACCAGAATAGCCCAGAAGTTTCTAGTAAATGAGAATTCAAGGTACTTGGAAATGTTCGTACCTCATAGTTCACCAGCTTGAGGTGAGAGGAAAAAAAAGAACAAATAATACATAGATTTCAGCAACGTTAGACATGTCCGGCAGAATTGGTGCAATGAAAATATTTTAGCTGTCTATTTCGAAACAACACCTTAGACATACGCTGCAATAAATCTTCAAAGCTTTAGACCAGGTTTAGACCAGCTTTAGACCAGTCTTTCTGACTGTGTGAAAGCTGCTAGTTTGCGCGGGCTCCGGGGGAGAAGGCGCGAGGAGGATGGAGAGAGAAGACGTGGCTTTGGGAGACGGTTGCCGGACCCACTGGGCCTGGGCTCGGGGCGGGAGCCCAGGGGTCGACGATGAGTGAAGGAGGATCAGCGAAAGGGAATCCGTGAGCTCCAACCTTTGTGCACTGGACATGTTTATGAGATTATTGGCGCCTTTTATTTGTTCTCCTTTTCTTTGGTTCTCTACTAACCCCATACTTAAGTATAAAATTTTAATCGTTTAACCGCACATTGTGGACTGAATGCTATTTCGGGGTACCGATGTTACATATGGTATAGTATAGGTGAAACAGGTTATGTTCTCAGGGCATGTTATTACATGAGCTGAAGGGCCTGTTCGTGTACTGTTCTGCTCTATTGTTTATAGTTTTGGCGGCTGCTCAGCGCATCATGGCAACCTACAACCACTCCATGGTCTCAGTCTAGACTTCCCGCCGCCTTGTTGGAGAAGCAATATAATCGACAAACTTACCCCAGACCTGTAGTCTTCTTCCGATTCCCCTGGGCAGAGGGAACATGCGCCTGATAACAGAAACCACCAGGTTCAAGGAACAGCTTCAGATTCTCTGTTTTCAGCCCGCTGACGGTAGTAAGCAACAGTAAAATTATAGTCGTGGAAATTGACTTGTACCATAGCAGAGAAATATGGGGCATATAACTGTAAGAATACCAGGCAGAGAAAGTCTATAACAACTGATCTACGCCACAGAATATAGCCGAATGTTCACTCTGATCACCTCACTAACGTGCCAAGAGCTTCATGGAACTCCAGAACAGAAACTCGCCATTGTACATGAAATGTAAATGCGGAACTACGCACGGTTCGCATGAAACATAGTTACTGAATATTGAAACTGCAAAGGGCTTACTGCAGTCTGTCTATACACAATACATGCTGGGCAGGGTGTGAAAATCGTAAGAAATAATAGAAGAATAATGTAAAATTATGATCAAGGTACATTCGCTAGAGAACACAGGACCCCGCTCTTGACATCAGGTTGCATATTGTTTTAAGTTAAATCCCGGAGTCTGTATAGACCTTTTCATTCTGCACTCCTGACCGCGCAGTCTATCTCCTTGTACCCTTGCTCTTTATTATCCACCTGCTTTGCGTTCCTTCAGGGCTAAGGTACAAATCAGCGTGCCAACAGACAGACGCAGCAGAAGACATTTACAGCACCTGTAAAATAGCTGTGACAATACAGTCATAGATTAAAAAAAAATAAACATAATGTAGCCCAAGTCCCTTCATCCCTGCAAATTTATGTCTGCAAGAACAGTGCTCAACAGTCCCAACATCATCCGCTCGTACAATAGCAGACGAACCGAATCACATTTGTTTCCAACCGAATGAGCACTGGGGGAGTGGGGAAGAAATACCGAGGTGATGGTCTGGATTCCAAACCAGCAACACTGTTTCGCGTTCTCAGCCTCTCTGCTTTCTCCCACACCGCCTTCGTTGCTATTAACTAATCCAAAAGAGATGATACGGACTATTGATTGGAATAAAAAATTCTCAAGAACAGGTGTGATTGATGGTTGTTTTATTTTCATTTTTTATCCGTGAGGAAGTCGGCTTTACACTTCACTAACAGACTCTTGAACTGGAAGTCCACGCAGAATGGGTTGTCTGGAGTACTGGCGGGGGAAAAAAGTGGAAATTGGAATGTATGTCACGCAGAATCCGATGGCCTTCCAGTACGTGCTCACACAGGTAAGTGTCACGTGTGCTGTTATCGGTCAGGAATGCTGCACCGACCTACATTGCCGACGAGTCGAGGAGCAAAATTCACCTGGAGGATTATATTCGACAATCGGTAGATAAGATTTAGGCAGTGCCGGAAGGGGAGATCAAATGCAAAGCTGTTACACTTCGCGTCAAGATGTTGCCTTTCCGGGGCACTGGGATGCTGGTGCGGTACTGAATATTTAGTATTGGAACTTTAATAACTTAAGGGGCTGTACATGAATACCTGTTCGACTTAGCGGAGATGTTTAGTCGCGTATTTTAGAGATTTCTGCAAAAATAACGTTTAACGTGCATGTTCCAAATCAATTTCGTCTCTCCCACTTACGGAATCTTCGAATCTGCTTTCCCGAAGCAATGGTCTCACGCCAGTTTGCCACGTCGATCCAAATACCCACCATTCGTTGCGAAATCCACTCTCACAGATCTCCTTTGAAATTATGTACTTTGATATTTAATGCATGTATGTAGTATCGTGTTCTGGCATAGTGAACAACACGGATTATTTTTCGTGATAAGGAACTCGGGGTGCTCTGTCGGTGTATAGAATGTCATCTTCCACGCGTACAGTCAACCCCGCGGAGGACATGGACCTGACAGTGATCTACTGCCCAGGCGTAGGTTCTATGTGGTGGAAGAGTCTAGAACTTTCTCTTACTGAAACCTCTTCGAAATACTGGTAAACGGATTTGATTTCTAACAAATTGGGTGCTGCTATTGCCCCGGATTCTTGTTCCGAGGATGACCTCTGAAACTCCATTGGTAGCGAGAGTGTTTCGAGTTTCTTTGTTTCAGAAGTGACAGAGCAGGATGGACCCAAAACTCTCCCTCAGGTGCCTACGTGTCTTTAGTAGAAAGAGAAGCCAAATCACAGTCGGTTTCCTCGTCCGTCTCCGACGCATCGGGAGTGAGGTGCAAGAAATCAATATCTCTTGTAAACTAAGGTTATTTCCTCTTGTTATCTTTACCTTTTATGCTGACAGCCCATATGAGCTTTGTACGCTCCGAAATTCATTTCTGAACGCGTCCCACTGACCAGAAAACATCCCGGCTCCAATAGACACTTGCTAAACGGTTTTTGATACCGTCAAAATTGAACTTTCCGCAATGAAAGATCTCAATGCATGGACTAGAACGATCTTTTTTTTTCCATATTTACTTTGAAATCAATGGCATTGTGATCACGAGTTACAAGGTGTTCGATAAATCAAATTTATTTCTCTTGCACAGTCTCTTTTATTTCATAATGGCAGATCAAGTATTGCACGCGTTCTCCTTGGGACGTCTGCACACTGATGAAGGGGAAGAGAATTTTTGAACACATTGGACTAACTCTAACCTATTTAGTCCTTTAAAAGTGTGGAAATAACAGTCAACGTGCGGAATGTCAGAAGCACCAACTCTAACAACCGTAATGCCCTAGCGACAGACAGCGATATATCCTCAAATTAGACCGTCTAAATACCACTGACTATTGGGCGGTCAGTAATCTATCCCTATTAATGTGATCATACCTTTCCTCTTTTTCAGTTTCATCAATAGAGCCTCAATAGTCGAATTCTGCATCTGTCGTGACGGAAGACAGCCGTGACATTTCCCCTGTCTATTAACGCTACTCCTTCTCTTTTAGTCCATCCCGCTCTATCGCTTCTGAAACAAAGGAACTCCGAAATACTGAACTGTCACACTAAACTCCACTGCAACCAAGTCTCTTTAACGGCAAAGTACCATGATTCCGGGTTTTGATCCAAGCCCTGAGTTCATCGGCCTTTTCTCCGATACTTCTACCACTGAAGTATGCGCAGCTCAGAACATTAGTCCTACCTTGCTCAACGATTGCATTCCTGACGTTGTCTGAGACCTTATCAACGTGTCTGCACAATCTCCTCACCAGCTGTTCTGGCACCCTGGTTCCCATCCCCCGTGCAAATGTAGTTTAAATCTAATCATGCAGCACTCGCTAACCTTCCGGCAGGATATTAATACACTTTCAGTTCACGCACGAAAAGTCTTTATCCATAGGTCTTGACTTTCATGGAAGAGAGATCAGTGATCGAAAACTCGTATGGCCTCCCTCCTACACCAAACCCTTAGCCACGTGCTAATATGTATCATGTTTCCATTTATCGCCTGATTAGGACGCGTCACGTGTCGCTGTCACAACACCGAAGATCCTGCCCTCCACCTCAGCACCTAACCCTCTGAATTTCCATTGCAGAAATTCGTCACTCTTCTTACCGATGTCATTGGTCCTCAATAGACCACAGCTGTTGGCTGCTCACGGTCCTACTGAAGAATATTCAGGACTTGATCCAAGTTGTTTCGGACCTTGGTACCCGGGAGGCAATATAACATCCAGGAATCTGTTCTTCCCCTTCCCTTCTGAGGCATAGAACCAGACACAGTGCCAGAGATCCGACCTCTGTGGCTTTCCCCTGCTAGATCATGCAACCACAAACGGCAACCAGATGTTGGTGAGGGTGATGGCCATAGGGATAGTCTGCACTGGCTCTCTAAACCCTTTCCCCTTCCTGACTGTCACCCAGTTTCCTGTGTCCTGCACCCTGACTGTATCTACCACTTTATATGTCCTAGTCCATCACGCCTGCGGCCCCCAGTGAACCGGGGTTCATCCAGATTCAACTCAAACACCTCATAGAATCTGCACCTTGCAGATTGTTACCAGCTGCAGCTCTGTGTACTTCTCGCAACTGTTGTCATCAGGAACCATGGAAGTCTCCCCGCCTTTCCACATCCGCGAGGAGCATTCCACTCCGGCGAGGGCCGCCCCCTTGTCCCTGCCTTACTTTAATGTCTTCTGTGCATTTATCTCAGGATTAGCAAACCCGAGCGAAATACGTTCTCTTAAGCGTCTCATCTGTCAGAAAGGCCGCTGCTCTACAGTGCAAAACGCCCTGCTTCTGTCTCCTCTCCATCAGAGTAAACATTGACCTACAAGCCTGAACAACATTCTGACTGTAATAACTCATCCATGATAGAATGATGAACAGACACAGCGGACCGAATGGCCTTTCTGCACGATATCTTATGTCCTTGTGAACTTAATCGCAGCTTCGCTTTCTTCCACAGTCATCAGACTATTGAGCCTTATAGTTCAGTTGCTAACATCCATCTGTAAAGCAGCGTTGCGAGATATAATTGAACTGTGTTCAGTTTCTGTTGACGTTGTCATGATCAACTCGCACTCAATGTTTTCAGACTCAATACGGTCTATTAACGTTTCTTCCCCGCTTCACTACATGTAAAAATAATGAGTCTTCCAAGCGTTCTCATTCATCCCAGCAAACCTCCTTCCCAAATTCTTGCTGAGACGCGTCTCACGAGTCTTCGATCTGTAATTATTTTGCTTCACTTCCCAAAGAAGCTGCCTAATCTGCGAAACTGTAACAAGCTCGCGTTCATTTCCGATTAGCGGGATGATATGTGTGTTTGTGCGTAAATAACTTTGCCTTCAAATCAGGCATTCATTCCGTTCCCAAACACAACAGTAGTCAGGGTGGCCGAGTGGTCTAAGGCGCCAGACTCAAGGTATGAAAATCCTTCCGACAAACGCGAGTGTTCTGGTCTCCAGCTGGGGTCGTGGGTTCGAATCCCACTCCTGACATCTTTTGTTGTTAAACATTCAATCCAAATGATGTTATTTCTGCAACAAAACGTCGGTTCTTAGTGTGGATTAGGAAAACGGTAGAATAGATTGTGTTTTTTGACACTGCTTATCACAGTACAACAGATCATCGTACACCGATTTTTGGGTGAGCGATTTATTCAGAAACAATCCCATGGAGAAGTATCTTGGCCCGTAACGTCGACTGTGTATTCTTTTTGACAGATGCTGCCTGGTCTGCTGAGGTCCTAGGATACTCATCTAATCAATATAGAATAGTGTTTAAAGTGAAATCATTGGCTGTCGGAATAGTCAATGGATGGGGACGTGAGTGTAAACTGTTCTTGCACCTGTCGGTGCGAGTCCTGATGCTCTTTTTACCTTCTACCTAATGGCAGCAGCGTAAAAAGAAAATGTCCTGGTTGGTGAGGACCTCTGGCGGTGGATGCAGTTTTCCGATGACAGCGTTATGCAGATGTGCTGAATGTTTTGTAGTGCTTTACCCGTGACGGACTGGGCCGAATCCACTAACCTTTTGAAGATTTTCCTTCAAAGGTAATGTTATTTCCGTGCTAAGTCCTGATGCAGGCAGACAATCCACTCTCTACTACACATCTGTAGACGTTCATCTAGGTTTTTGAGGCCATGGTGAATCCCTGAAGTCTCCTGATAAAGTAGAGGATATACTAATACCTACCAATTTAAAATTACTTCCTCCAATGAGAAATGGCTCATGGACCTGTGGTTTTCCCTCTCCTCAAGACCACAATCTGTCCTTGGTCTTGCCAACATTGAGTGATAGGGTGTTGTCACGTCTTCTTTAAAACTTCCCCTCTTAGTTGAAATGTATGCCCTATGATATAAGACATATCAGCTCTGGGATGGAGACAGCTTCTGTGTGCTCTACCTTTATCTATGCCTCCCAAAATCTAAGAGACGTCTATCAGATTCACACTCAGCCTTGCTGCTCCAGAGGGAAAAACAACACAAGATGGTTGAAGCTCTCGTTATTGCAAAACCAAACTGTCTAATTCAGGAATCATCTTGTTAAATCTCTTCTGCACACTCTCCAAAGCCTCGTCATCCTTTCTATGACAGATGACCTAAACTGTGTGCATTACCAGTTCCAGCGCGCTGTGCTGCTGTGAGCTTTAAATTCTCACATGCTGGAAAACCTGAGACAAGGCATCACTCCATTTTCATTTCAAATCCCACCATATAGTGAGTGTTTGTATGTATGCTCTCTCACCAATGTAGTCGTTCACTCTATTATGAAACACAGCTGCTCATGTGGGTTTGAAGTGAGTTGTCAGGTGGCCGAGTGGTCTAAGGCGCCAGACTTAAGCCGAGAAAGTCGTTTAATAATAGACGCGAGTGTTCTGGTCTCCACCTGGAGACGTGGGTTCGAATCCCACTCCTGACAACTGTTGTCTTTTACAATTGGTGTTTTGATAATGCAATCACTAATTTTATTGCAGCGATCAAAGTATGGGTTGGGAGGATGAGAAAGACGCAAGAAAGATAAAGGTTTTGTTTTAGTCACAGCAGACAGCAGTACAATGGGTCACATTACATCGGATTTAGGCTGCCGAGTTTGAAGAGAAAGAGGATTCGGTGAAGAGTGTCTGTGTCACCGTCTCAGCCATGGCTATTTGTTGGACAGAATGACATCGGTTCCATTCAGACATGTTGTTGGTCGCTATAATGAAAAGGCATTTCACATCGTCGTTCTTAAGCATACCTGTACATCTGCCGCGGAGCTCAGTGTCGTGCGTTTAACGCCACTCTGCACTTGGGAATATCGGATTGATCATTCTGGGCTGTATTATATTCCCTTTCTGTGGTTTAATAGGACACACTTTTTTTTTTTTTTTTTTTACAAAGCATATGTTTTAATACATACAGCGTGGAAAAGAACCTTCGGCCCAACTGGTTCAAAGTTAAAAGCGGAAAGCAAATTCTGCATCACAGCAAATCTATATACATATATCACCATGTACAAAAATGAAATTCACTTTCCCGCGGATATCCAAGGAACACAATAAAATCGTTGAAGGACCGCAGTAACAGGACGGTCAAAACACCTGATGTGTATAACACAACAAACTGTGAGAAGTCAAACGAAATAATAATGATAATAACAACATTAATTGTTATTTTACGCAATAATCCTGGGCGACTACGAAGCCCACCAGAATTTCTTCAGATTTAAACACCCTCTCAGAGACAAACAAATGAATTACACCTTGATGGAGGATCGAACATGAACGATTTGAAATTATTCGCGTAAAGCTGAAACGTTTAATACAAGTAGTAAAAATGATTTCGAAAGTTATAAAAAATAAAATCTGGACAAGATAAGCGTATTAGATTAAACAAAAAGGAAATTACAATTGAGGTAGCACAATATAAAATAGAACAGCAGGATGCCATACAATTGATGGATGGACACCTTTACTTTACATCTTTATGATTTGGATGTTGGAATTGATGATTTTACGGGCAGGTTTGAGGACTAGATGAAGATAGGTGAAGATGAAGAAACTCTGCAGGACGTAGAGAAGCTGCAAAAGGATTTGGACAGATTAGGAGAATGGGCAAAAAAGTAGCACATAGAACACACTGTCAGGGATTAACAGTGCTTCCGCACTTCGGCAAAATAAATAAAGTTCAGGCTATTTTCTGAACCTACAGAACAGTGGAAAATCTGAAGTGCAAAGGTACTTAAGAGTGTTCATGCTGAATTCCCTGAGGGGAATTTCTTAGTTAGCGAAAGTGGTCAGGAAGACAAATAAGATGTTAGCAAACATTGATGGAAGAATGTAATATAATCTTGAGGCTTTAAAACGTACATGGTGTGGCCTTACTGTGAGTATTGTGAGCAGTTTGGAGGCCCTTGTCTTAGAAAGGATGTGCTATCATTGGAGACATTTCAAAGGTGGTTTAGAAATTAATTCAGGATGGAAAGACTGATAGCTGGAGCATTTGATGGCTCTCGGCCTCTACGCACGACAATTCAGAAGATTGAGTGTTTCTCTACTCACGGTCATCGGGAAGATTGAGTGTTTACCCTATTAATGTCCCTATTTGACCCTTCCTGACTACTAGAGGTTGTGTCCCCATATCTATCACTCGTGTGTTCCGGTGGCTTCAGCGGGTACTGAAAAGCATCTTGGAACTTTGCTGGAAGCAACCGGCAAGACTTCTTTCAGAAAGGCGTGTTCTCCGTTGCTCTAATAGTGCGGCAGGTACTATCGGAGAAATCAAAATCAGAACTGTCAGTAGAAAATACTTCTTCGCATTCCAACATTTTCTCAGTTTAATCCCCTTTTGTATTCCTCGAGCACGCCGGTAAATGCAGGGATTTCCGTTACCCTAGCTAAGCCCAGTACAGAAGTTGATAGGTTTAGACTGGGTGTAGCTCACAGTTCCTCCTTTCCGTTCATCATACTACTTGGCAGGAACTGGCACCTTCTCAAAAGCAGCTCTGTACACAGGATGAATGGACAAGGGGTTCAAAATGATCTTCCATTTCTCTCCCGCATGCTCCCAGGAGCCTTCTCACATTGGCAGTATTTGTTCCCACAAGAATAGAAGCTCCATCCTTCTCAATCGGATCCGGGTAGAGCAAGACCAGTGTGTCAATAATCTCAGTTACTCCAACATCTGCTCCGTAAACACCAGCTTCAACAACACGTAACCATTGTATAGATACTCACCGGTACTAAGCCCCGGAATCTGAGGGGCACTGAGTGACGACAATGGTAAGTGCGCCCGATGCCGGTCGGAACAGGATCTACAAAGCAAAGTAATTTCAGAACCTGTGTCCACTGTGGCTCTAGCATAAGCACCTTCAGTCCGTAGAGATACACCAGAGTATAGTCTCACTAGCCCTTCAGGAAGAGTGTTTTGTACTTTAGTACTGTTTCCTTTGATACACTAATCCTCTCCGTGACGTCAGCCTGTTCCTTTACTGGGTCCCTCCGTAGCTTGATCTCTTTTCGTCGCTGTTTGATTAACCGCTGAATTGTTTTCTGAAGGTTTTCCTGTCCTTCACACCCCCGCTTCTCCACATTTGTAACAGAAAAGTTTGGAGGGCTGTCAGATGTTAAATCGGAGCATTGGTAGGATGCAAAACTGGGCTGAGAAATAGCAGATGGGATTTAACCCAGATAGGTGTGACGTAGTTCATTTTGGTCGGTGAAATATAATGGCAGAGTATAGTATTAATGGTAAGACTCATGGCAGTGTGGAGGACAAGAGGGATTTGTGGGTCCGAGTCAATGGGGCACTCAACACTGCTGTGAAGGCTGATTGCCATTCAGAAAACACACGGCACATTAGCCTTCATCAATCGTGGGGTTGAGCTGAGGAGCTGAGAGGTCATGTTGCACCTACTGGTCACACCTCACTTGGAGTACTGTGCTTAGTCCTGGTTGCCTCACTATAGGAAGAATCTGGAAACCATAGAAAGTGTGCAGAGGAGATTTACAAGGATGTTGCCTGGATTGGGGAGCCTGCCGTATGAGAATAGGTTGAGTGAACTCCGCCTTTTCTCCTTGGAGCGACGGAGGAGGAGAGGTGACCTGATGGACGTAAGAACATAATGAGAAGCATTGATTGTGTGGATAGTCAGAGGCTTTTTTTCCCAGGGCTGGAATGGCAAGCACGAGAGGGCATAGGTTTAAGATGCTTGGAAGTAGGTACAGAGGAAATGTCAGGGGTAAGATCTTTACGCAGGGAGTGTCGAGTGCGTGTAATGGGCTGCCGACGACGGTGGTGATGCAGATACGATAGGGTCTTTTAAGAGACTACTGGACAGGTACATGAAGTTCAGAGAAACAGAGGGCTATGGGTAACCCGAGGTAATTTCTAAGATAAGAACATATTCGGCACAGCTTTGTGGGCCGAAGCACCTATACTGTGCAATAGATATTTGTTTCTATCTATGTTTCTAAGCTACATAGCGGAGGAAGTAAGTAAGATCGCCATGTCAGTCTTCAAAAGTGAAGAAACGTGGATTTTGCCCCACATTCAGGAGATTCAGTGGACACAGGTGAGGGCCGATGTCAGTAAATAAGAAGACGTTGTTGGGGATACCGAAACTCCCCAACGGGAGTAAATCACCTGGACCAACTTGCTACTCTCCAGAGTTCTGAGGGAGGACATGAATAGTAGTGAGCTTTTCAGAAACACTGGAGTCATGGAGACTCCTAAGGGAATGGAAATTGGTAAATGTGATCCATGCCTAAGAAGCTGGGGAACTAATGAGCATTTAACCTGACCGACGTGATTGATAACATTTTTGAGTCATTATTCAGGGTAAAATTCTGTTGTCAGGAAAGAGCAGAGAACGGAACCCAATGCACTGTTACCTTACAGGGGTTGGACATTGTCTACGGCAGCCGTTCACAACGGTCCTTCCTATTGTAGGAGCAGCCTGAAGAGATTGGCTTCTGTCTGTCACCTCGTCGTCAGTAAGAACCGCCAACATTCACTGTAGCCCCTCTGGTTCTTTTGTCGCCCGGCTCACAGTCAGAGTGATCTACGACTGTTTACCCTTCCGCCGTCTCACCAAGGTGATCTGACACCCCGTTCGGGATAGTGGAGAAAATAATGAACTCGGCACTCCGTATGCTCCAGTTACCTGTCACTGCTGCTCCTCATCTCACTCAGACCTAATTCCTGAACCTTTCTAGAAGTTTTCAGAGTCACCAGCGGGACGCCAGCCCGCCGTCCGTCTGCGCACGTTGCAGCTTGTAGGACTCAGCGTCAATTTCAACACGTCCAACAAACCGCTTTCTTCTATTTCAGCCAGCATCGGGCAGAGTCCGGTAGAGTTCCCTTGAACACAACTTCTTTCTCCCTACATGCCCTGCTGGACGAGCTGGATATTCACAACACCGCTCATCTACTGTCAAGTCTTTGCCACAGTCTGAACTGCCTTTCTCATCTTTCCTGCAACTCCGGTATTTCTTTAACAGTCTCCCCGTATACCTGCTCTCGTTAAGCCAACACGCGGATCCTCCTTCTGCAGGACTGCCCTTTTATCCTATCACCCCGTCCAGTCCCACTGTCACTTACTGGCTGCAGGAACGTTTAATCAGGACAGTTAGGAATTGGGTTCGACTGAAGTACGTGAAGAAAATAAAATATCGGAGGGCCTGTGTGAAAAGAGCGATGCTTAGCGGCACGGGAAGTGTCACCAATAGGGGACAGAGAGTGGGAGATGAGACATGGATTAGATCTCCGGTGAGTTATTAAACAGGGCGAAAGGATGAGCATATGAACTGGGCTGAAGATTTGGCTTTGGATGGTCACGTGAGATCTCTACAGTGCACTTGCGCGATTCAGGCTGACAACAGAAGACAGGGACGAACAGGATTTAAGACATAAAGGATAAGCGAGAGTTTAGAATGTATCAATTGGAAATTATGCTGGAGAGATTGGAATGAGGACAACCGAATTGGCGAATGAGTGCATGCATCTTCACTGTGAAGGACAAATTGACAAAAATTCAAGCCGAGTGTGCCGGTCAGACTACCAAGTAACCTCCATTTTGGAAAACGGCTGGGAGAAAAGGCCCTCCGTCCCATTTTATACTGATCGCACCAGAGAACCAACTTTACCCCTAGGTGTGTCACCTACTGCATGCAGAGAGTCACAAAGAAGATGTAATTTGTTGAAGGGAACATTCTGCTTCATGAGCGTTTGAAGTCATTTGCCTGGCTTAGGATATCCCTACGAAGCTTCCCGGCGAACATATCCACACTCGGGAAACGAGCTATAAATGCCTGAAAGATGCAACTACCGTCTAAATGGGAACAGGGCATTTCCGATACACCACTCCTCCTCTCCTGACCCTGCTCTGTCATTCCATCACGTGTCAGCTCATATCTGAGATCTTCTTCCGGTTCCGATCACTCGAACCCCACCCTCGAGATCAAGGACACATTCCCTTGCAGTCCCTACACCTCCTCCCTCATCAGCATCCCTGGACATAGACAACACTGCCATCAGAAACGGGCGTTCAACAGTAACACACATCAAAGTTGCTGGCGAACGCAGCATGCCAGGCAGCATCTCTAGGAAGAGGTGCAGTCAACGTTTCAGGCCGAGACCCTTCGTCAGGACTCAACAGTATATGCTCATAAACCACCAAACCACTCATTCACCCAGATTCCCTGCATTCACTCCTCCTGCTCTGGCATCAGATTCAGATTCAGATCAATCGACTTATCATCCGCTGACTCCCTTTTGCCAATCCTGACTCATGTTTCCGCAAAGAATTCCAATCTACTTGTCAGGAATGATTTCCCCTGAAAGGACGCAATCTGAGTTCACCTTATTTCATTCTGTGCCACTCAGTACCCCCAAAACTGGTCCTTGATATCTGATACCAAAAGCGTACTGATGTGCAGAATTTCCCGACCTCATGGAAACCATTACTCCGTGCTGAGAGATCTCCGGATCTTAACATCCCACAGCTGGGCCGCTGCCAGTTCTTCCTCCCGCACTCGAACTCGTAACCGGCTTCGGTAGCTGAGACGCTGATAAAGAAGTAATCATCAACACGTACAGCAGGCCTGGATATTCTCACTCCTCACCCACCTGTCGGGTCGAAGATAACAAAAAAAAAACAACAAACAGAAAACATGCAGCCAGTCTGAAGGACTATTTCCATTGAGCTTTTACAGGCAACTTGAATGGTCCCCGGTATAACAAGATGGACACTTGCCCTCACAATGTAACTCGATGTGACGTTGTACCATATGACTACCTGCAGCCCACTTTCTCTGTGACCATACTGCTTTGTTGCACTGTGTTAATGTTCTGCCTCGACTAATAAATACAAGCATTCCATTTGTCTTCTTAGCCGCCCTATCAGTCGTTGCAGCCACATTCAGGGAGCGATGAACTTGGACTCCAAGATGCCTCTGTCCATCAACACTCTTAAGGGTCTTTCATTTAACAGTGTACCCGCTCTTTACATTTGACCTACCAGGATGCCAAGATGACCGTCACAACTCAAATCTCACTGAGTTTTTTTTTTCTAGTCCTGTTGAATTTATTGCCAGGTGCACAGGTACAGGTGCTGAGAAACACCAAGTTGAATTTATTGCCAAGTGCACAAGTACAGGTGCTGAGAAACACCAAGTAGCATCAGCATCGCGGGCAAGTACACTCAGATCAGACAAAGAACATAAATTATACAATTCTCTGTCATTACCAATATAGAATTACATATTATATATATAACAATAGACTTGGAAATGTTGATTTCGGCCCCTCGGGCAAATTGTTGACACAATTTGGGAACAACAGGGCTCCAAGCCCCGGTTCCTACAACAATACTGGGACATCCTGCAGACCCAGAAAGGGTCTGACTATTCCTTCTCTTTAAACACACAGACAACAGGTACAGGAGCAGTCCATTCGGCCACTTCAGCGCGTTCTGTCATTCAATAAGACCCCGGGCCGTTCCATCGACCCGCAAAGCCACTCCTTTACACACTTTCCACAGACCATTAGCCCTACTTGCGATCAAAATTCTGCTGGTGTTTGCCTATCAGTGTGGTGAATCCCTCTGCTCGCCATTACCGTGGGATCGGTCATTTCTACAGATGAGGTCCCCGCTGTCCACCTCACCGAACCGCACCACTTTATTCTTTTAATAAAATCCCCCTCCCCCCCCTCTGTCAGGAACCCTCCCGGGAAGGCGGCACCCAGCCAATGGGCCGAGCGGCCTCCTTCTACTTCCCAATGATGCATCAGATTCGGCCGCAGGAGACCGCTTCACGAACGTCTCTCACCCCTTCTCCTCCCTCAACATCCCTCGGAAGGAAATAGAAATAAATCGAAAATCAGTGCATTTACTTTGAAATTTGTTCCGCTTTGACCGGGAGTATGGGGGAGGAACTGCTGATGGGATCACCGGGCGTAACGCCCTCCCGGCTGGCGCGGCTGCTATTGGGAGTAACCAGTAATTGACATATCTTCGCATCAATGAGAATAACCCAGCCCGTAAACACTCTGTTGACAGTCGGGAGTGGCGGTGGGTGGGGGGGGTGGGGGAAGGGGCTGTCACGTGATAGTTGCTCAGCCGTTAAGAAGAACCAAGCTCGAGCTGAGTAGCGTTCTGTGACGTAATGCGCCGCGCACGTGTCGGCTGATGTTGGTGAAGGGAACCCATGTGTGATGACAGACGCGTGGGGGCGCTAGTGTGATGTTACTTGTGGGACAGCGCTCATATTTAAAAACACCTTGATGCATGTTTCTTATGATTTCCGTGGGACAACGAAATCAATCACAGGTTTCATCACTGAATCCAATGTTTTCTGATGCAAAGTTCCCTGCAATATGCCAAACTGTACCTTGTTGTTGGTGGAGAAAAATGCTTGGTGTTTGTCTCGACCAGAATTGCCAGCGGGTTCCACACATCGTGTATTCAATAGATCTAATTGATTCAATGGGCGTATATAGTGTTAGATAAATGTATAAAATATACGTCCTGAAATTATTTTTCTTCGCAGACATCCACGTAAACAGAGCAGTGTCCAAAAGAATGGATGTCATTCAAAACGTTGGTACACCAAAGACCCCCAGATAATAACCACCCGCAACGCACATGCAGCAGCAAAGCAACGACACACCCTCACCCTCACGGGCAAAAAAATGCATCAGCACCATCCAGCGAGCATGCAAGCGTGCAATAAAGATACGGACTTGCAGTACCCCAAAGACTACTGATTCATCTGACAATTCTGCACATCACAGGCTCTCGCTCTCTCTAATAAGAGAGAAGGGTGTTTCACAGCGAAAGCTGAGACATATTAGTCATCAGAAAGGTTGTTGTCCATGTAGTCTTTGTTTCCTGGTAAACTAACACTGAAATTATGTACCATAGCTGGCCCTTCCCCTTAAAGTCAGTGAATCATTCAAATAGCTGATGGCTGACAGGGCATTAACCTTTGCCCAGAGTGCAGTTGATATTGAGTTCGGTGCTTTCACAGCGAAGGGAACCGTTGGCCGAACCCTCCCCATTGTCGAAAAGGTCCTTGCAGATGAGGCAACAATTGACCGCCAAATCCTTTGGGGTGGTCTGTTATATCCAGTGCTCTCGATGAGCCCTCCTCTACATTGGTAAATCCAGTTCCTTCGCATTTGTGTCGACAGGGTTTTTGGGGGGTTGGGGAGATGCGTTACAGCAGTTGATGATCGGGATGTCATTCATTTTCGTAGAGGGAGGGGAGTGTGATGTTTTTTTTTCTGAACGGTTTTCAACTGCATCCTTTGTTTCGTGGTTATCTGGAGAAGAAAAAAAATCAGAGTTGCATATGATACATATTTTATAATAAATGAACTTTTGAATCATCCACGATAAGCTGAATTTCCCTGTGTCCAAACATTTTAATTTCGATTCTCATTACCATTCCGACTCTCAACCCATTACCTTCTCTTGGGCCAACATGAGGCCACTCTCAGGGTCCAGGATCAGCACCTTATATTCCGTCTGAGTACCTTCAACTTGAGTGCATGAATATCGATTTCTCCTTCATGTGAATAAATTTACCTCTCACCCCAACTTCCTCCCTTCCACTATGACCTTTCAATTCCACTGACCTCTTTATCACCTCTCGCTGGGTCCACTCCTCCGCACCTTACTCCTATTATCCACTTTCCTGAAGGGGATTTCCCACAGACATATCCTTACACTTACTTCCGAGTAACCACTTCTCTGCCACAAGCCAATGGTATGTCTCTTGTCTGCACATGGGGTATGTTCCCTTCGGCAAACATAACGCTGGGTAAAACAGAGAAGCCTGGATAGAGCTGAGCAGCCGATATTACACACACACACATACACAGCTCCAACACCAGCCCCCGACACACAAACACACACACACACACACACAGACTCTGTCTCTCATACAATCTCAGTCATACAGTGGTACACACAGATTCTGAGACACTTTGATATACACAGATACACACACTTGCACACTTATTCACACACACTGACATACAAACACATACAGACACTCTCGCACACTCACAGATACTGAAACTGACAGATGCCCACCCACACCGACAAACACTTACCTACAGACTCTCTCACACTCTGTAACACGCACTGATACTCACAGAAACAGAAGATTTCCGTCCAGTATTCAATCTGGCCATTAGTTCCATACTTTCCCCCATACGCCATTAACACTGGAAGGATATGGCAGTCCGATTGTGAAATCATCATCGAACCAACTGGAAGAATACAGTCTGCCAGACGAACTCAATAGGTCGAGCTGCATTTCTAGGACAAGTGGGGGACATTGAGGTACTGTGGACAATTCCTTTCCCCCAGCATATGCTGCTCGGCTCCACCCATCTGAGTACCTTCTGTAGACTATCTGTTGTCCTGGCGTCTAGCATCTACAGTGTCAGAACTCTTGACTGGGTTCATTTCGATATCAACTGCTGCCTGTGCCTGTCTGCAGAGTATCTGTAACCTCACATCTTGAAACATCATCAGGCTGAACGGCTTTTTGTAAAAGCTTCAGATGGGTCTAGGCCTGTATCAGTAGAATTAAGAATAATGACGGGTGATTTCATTTAAATCTGTCGAATGGTGAAATGTTTTGATCAATTGGATGTAGACAGAATGTTTCCTATGCTAGGCGAGCCGAGGGCCAGAGGACACAACCTCAGAATAGGGTGGCGTCCATTTAGAATGGAGATAAGGAGGAAATTATTTAGCCAGAGAGTGGTGAATCTGTTGAATTTGTTGCAACAGGGGTCTGTGGTGGCCTAGTCTTGACACATATTTACGACAGATGTTGATAGATTCTTGATTGGTCATGGCAGGAGGGATAGAAGAAGGCAGGAGATTGGGGCATGGAGCAAAACGGAATCAGCCATGCTGAAATGGCGGAGCAGACTCCATGGGCCAAGTGGCCTAATTCTACTCCTGTATCTTATCTTCATGCACTTGGAAAGATAACTTTGCTATAAAACTTTCGGCTCAGTGGTGAATGGGGAAGGAACACAGTGAAGTCACTGAAACCAAGAGTGGGCGACCTCAGAGGGCATTGTAACGGTTTCCAACAAGAGAGTTCTCGTTGTACTAAGGTAACCTCAAGGACAGGATGCTGAGATGTCTGGACTCTGGTTGCCATGGGTGTCAAGAGTACAGTTGTGGCAAAACTCTCCGGAGTTCCAACTAATCGCGCCATGTATTTACTGTTTATGATGTGTCGGTGGTTACTGGTTAGCAGCCTCATTAGTAAATGCTGGGGATGGCAGCAATAAATTTTTATATTTAGAATTCTGCTACCACCGCACTGCCAGCGAATGCCCCACTGTTTCATGAGCTCCTTCAGATGACTCGTTACAGTGGCTGAGATGGCTGCAAGCGGCGGGGCCCATGCCTTGCCCACAGTAGCGGATCTCTGGAGAGCAGTAAATGAGTTCTCGGGATGTGGTCCTCCGTGTGTGTGCGTGGGGGGAAGGGGTAGGAAGCTTATTCGTGATCGGTAGCCGGGCCACCAAAGGTGAATGGAATAACCCTTGGTGAAGGTTCATGGAGCGGGCAAAAATAGACCATTCGACCCCACGACTGTGCCCATCACTAAGCACCCATTTGTCCAAATCCTTGTCATTGGCAGATGGTTGGAGTTTAGGAATAAGTAGGTATGGATACACAGCCGATATGTTGGCAAGGCCACACCGGGACTGACGGGCATGGATTGGGTTCATTTGTTTAAGGAGAGACTGGAACTGGAGGCAGTCGAAGGGAGATTCGTTGTTCTGATACGTGGAGTGACTCATCATGAGAGGCTTAGCTAGGGGTATAGTATTATTTTCCTTGCATTGCAATGTCTAAAACCGGAAGGAATGCACTTAAAGTGGGAGGGATACATTCAAATTAAATGTGGGAACGTTTTGGACACAAAAAGTAGTGGCTGTCTTGGGTGGTGATGGAGTGATATGCGATGGTGTTGTTCAAAAGGCTCTTAGATAGGGATATGAATGAACAGAAAATTGGAAGTCTACATTTCGTAGGCAGAATGGAATCATTTGGTTGGGTTTGGTTACTAATATAATTAGTTTGGCACAGTGCTGTGGGACAGAAGGTCTGTTCTTGTGCTGCAATGTTCTGTGTTCTAATTTGTGTGCATGTTGCTCGGGCTGATAGAGGATTGGGGGTATCCTTACTGAAACATAGCGGTTCCCGAGGGTAGAGGACAGGACGGATGTGGTTATGTTTTACACCTCGGGAGAGTCTTGATCTTGGGGTCAGTAGCACAGGATTGGTGGGTGGGGGGTTGGCAGGAACCGCGGTTGTTTATTACTCTGAGAGGTGGGTGCTTCTGGCAGAGGTTGGAGGATCTCTGGATTTCGCAGTCCTGCTGTGAGGTGGAGGACAGGTCATTGTTGGGGTAGGTTGCATGGAAGGTTAAAGGCAAAGAGGAATTTGGGCAGAATGGGAGATGTGGACAGATGGCATTGGATTGTGGAACACGTTAGAGGGGCCGATTAAACGAGTCCTGCCTCTAATTTTTGGTATTCTCATTAATCCCCAATGACTCCACCTCATGACTAATTAGAAGTGAATGAACCAATCTGCATCTTGTTGGGATGTAAGGGTAACCTCACGTGGTAAAATCTAGAGCAAATTCAACAGGCAGATAACACTTGAGGTCTGGTTGAAACCCACGCCACTGGAACTACCGGCCGGCGGCTCTAGACACTGTGTCACGTGGTGATTTATAGTCACTCAGGGTTTTCTAGGGGGAAAATGACCACACAGACTGCAGTAGTCCACCGAGGTGATGACTTGCCATTGCATACATGGCATCTATATTAAAACTATATATTTTCGAGTAATGAGTTCTCCTTAATATAGATGGCATGTGTCCAGTGGCACGAATTTAACACTGAATATCCCGAAGGGATCTGAAGAACATGCACGCGTAGCAGAAAGCGGGAAATTAAGTTATTCGTAACAAAGCAGTGAAAGTCACTATCAGCCCACCCTGACCCCTTCACAGAATTAATTAGATCCCTGTACAATAAAAAGGAGCAGATTTCAATGAACGTTGAATAACTGACAGACAAAATGCGAGTGAGGTTATAGCTGGAATGATACACAGAACGACGTGTTAAATTTCGTAATCTCTGGTTACACTTGGCATCATGCATCGGAGAGTATTACCAAAATGCAGGGCAGGTTTGAATGAAATTTATGTACCTGCTTGTCATTGTCTTGATGATCCAGAAAACTAAACCACTCGCCAGCGCCACTCCAGCAACGACTCCAATCACAATCCCGGCTATTGCTCTACGTGATAACCCGCTTGGAGGTGGTACAACTTGTTCTGGAAATGAAAACGAAGAGATAATGAGATACCATTGAAAACCTTTGAAGAATTGAAAGGCCGAGATAGAGTGGATGTGGACAGGATGCTTCCTATAGTGGGCGAGTCTAGATTTAGTGGACAAAGCCTAAGATTAGAGTGATGTCCATTGGAACAGGGATGAGGCGGAATTTCAGCCAGAGGGTGGTAAATCTGTGGAATTTGTTGCCGCAGCTGCATGTGGAGGCCAAGTCACTGAGTATAGTTAAAGCAGAAGTTGGCAGGTTTTAGATTAGTCAGAAAATTATAGGTTGTGGGGAGAAGGCAGATGGATGGAGTTGAAGGGAGAACAGATCAGCCATGGTGGAATTGCGGAGCAGAATCTGGGACGAATCGCTTAATTCAGCTCCTATGTCTTAGGGTCTTATGCGATTATGGTAATACAGTGGAGAAAAACACAGTCAAAGTCCATTCTCCTTTGATTAACTTTGCAAACCGGGGTTTTGTTTTATTACAGTTTAAAATGCATACTCAAAATCGTACTGGACTCAGAGGAATAAAGATTTCCAGCGTGGACACATGGCCTTACTGTGACTGGTCTACACTGACTCAGATTCCAAATTAAGGTAGTCCCAGTTGCCACCTTTGGCTCATATCTCTCTAAATCTTTACCTTTCTATCATCATACCTTTAATTATCGTTACTGCCCCTATCTCAGACTCTTCCCCTGTCATTTGCGCCATATATCGATCACCCTCTTGGTGGTAATGTTGCCCTTGAGGTTCCTGTTAGATCTCTTCTCTCTCACCTTTATCAAATGCCCTGCAATTAATTATGCCCCAACTCGCGTGAAAAAAAAAACTGTGACCAATTTATCTGTGTGCTCACATGATTTTACACATATACCCGGTCTGTTTAGTGTTTGAATTAACCAATAAAGTTTATGGAAGGGATTAGACAATAAACTCACTCGATTACCTTGTTTTAAGCAACTTACGTGTTCATTGCAGAACACACGAGTGATGCAGAGACAACTTTCTACAGTAGGTTATTGGAAGACATTGCTCAATGGAGCGAATAGTTTTGGTGGATTGGAGATTGTTCACAATGGAAAAAGGCTTAAAACATTTACAAAAAAGAACAGTTGTCAATGAAATTGTGAGTCTGAACTGTTCTCTACTGGTAATGGATCACAGAATATGAACCAGTATATATATATACAAACAAGGCATTTGGCCCTTGATATGGCTGCCGGCCACGGTGCCACTTTAAAATGCACCTCGGCCTGCACAGCTTCCATATCATCCATTCCACGTCTGCTCCTGTGTGTGTTTGAGTCCCTCCTAAACGTCCGTACCCTGAATCCCTCTCACCTCCATGGGAGCCTTTCCAGACCTGCAGCTGTCAGTGCAAAAATAAAACTTGTTATGATCATCTTGTTTAAATTTCCTGCTTCGGTTCATAAAACCCTCGTCTCCAGAGTGACATTTCCGCAGTAGTAAAACGTCTCTATCCACTTTGTTCATAACTTTATAAAACTTCTGTCAGGTCTCCTCTCAGTCACCAATGCTCCATAGAAAACAGTCCAGCTTTGTCCAACCTCTCCGCCAGGCAGCATTCAGCTGAACATTTTCTGCATTCAATCAAAAACC
This sequence comes from Mobula birostris, assembly GCF_030028105.1. Classification (NCBI taxonomy): domain Eukaryota; kingdom Metazoa; phylum Chordata; class Chondrichthyes; order Myliobatiformes; family Myliobatidae; genus Mobula; species Mobula birostris. The sequence goes on from NC_092382.1 coordinate 77,062,285, forward strand.
TCTATTTACTTCAGGTAATGGGGTGACCAGACTGCACAGAGTACTCCTGATGCGACCCGTCCAAAGTTCTGAACACTGCATCATTACATCCCAACCTTTAAACTGAAAACCCTGACCGATGAAGGCAAGGATAATGTGTGCCTTTCTACTTGTGTTGCGAATTAATTGGCCTCTCATTCACACTTGCGGACCGAATAAAGTCAATATCTTCCACACAATGTCCACCCCCCACTCTTAACTAGTGTGGATTTCTGCACAGTGGATTGCATAGAAACACAGGTAACAGGAGGAAAGACGTTTCATATGGTCACCCTCTGCTAGTACGACGTAGTTAATCTGGAAGGAGTACTCCAGAAATAAATACAAGGATGTTGGCAGGACACGAAGACCCGGGTTGGAGGTAATGGTGTTGAAGGTTCCGAACGTCACAGAAAATGTGCGTGGTAAAGGTCTTTTTACCGAGGTTCAGGTAGTCCACAACAAGGGACAGGTGTCTAGGGTAAGAGGAGAATGATGTGAAAAACACTCGACACAGGGTAGTGAGTACATAGAACCAGGTGCCAGAAGAAATGACTAAGGAAGGTACAATCGTATCATTTAAGAAACACCTGGATTAAGGATGTGTTTGGAGGTGCACGGGCTGAACACATGAAACAGGAACGAGCTGGATGGGCACTGTGGTCAGCTTGGAGTGAAGGGATTGTGTTTGTGCTGTTTTGCTCTCTGACACTGTAACTCTAATTGATCAATTCCACCGTCAATCTATCACATACATTTACGAGCCGAGCTCCGCTTTGAATGACTACATTCCTGCCTTTGTTATGACAAGTTGCTGCATAATTTGACGGTCAAAAGGCTACTTGAGAAGTTGATATTGCTGGTGGTTTGAGTCAATTGATAAACAGTAGCGGAAAAGCGCATGGCTTATTTGATTTGCAATGTCAAAAGACACCCATTTCAAGAAAGGTTATTTCAAATAGAATTCGGCTGAAATTGCTGGAAATATTGGAATATACTGTTATCGTTTTTGAGCGCTATCAACTTCAACCTTAAGTCTGATATGCAAGATGTAAGCTGACGTCTGTCACATAATCTAGCTGCGAATTAGTGTCTGGAGCAATAACAAGCACCCTGCTTGGCAATTGAGGAGGAGCGGCCACTGCACAGGATCGGAAAAAGCTGTTGACGGTTGTAAACTCAGCCTGTTCCATCATGGGCACTAGCCTCCCCGTCATCGAGGACACCACAGAAATTTGATACTTTAAGGCAGCACCCATCTTTAGGATCCCCCATCATCAAGACCAAGTCATCTTCTCGTTATGGAGGAGGTACGGAAGGTTGAAGACACACAGTCAGCGTTTCAGGACCAGCTGCTTGATCCGATTGCTGATTGTACAATAGTACCTACTCACTATTTCCCACTCGTTTTATACTAATTATTTATTTTTCAATATACATATTGTAATTTTAACTTATTGTTCGAATGTTGCATTGCAATGTACTGCCACAAAACCGCATATTGCATGACATATACCAATTATATTAAACCTAGTTCTGTTACCGATTCTGTTATTCCTGGTTTCATGTAGAGAGAATGATTTAGTCACAGTACAATGCAATATTAAAATCACTCTTCTAATTCTTGCTTGAAGCAAAGTAATGCCAAAAGAAAAAAAAATAATAATGAAACACGACTGGACACAATCATTCGGAGGTCCTTGAAATTCCAGACCACGTTTTACCAATACAAGTGGGCCACTCAACCCTTTGTGTCCATGCTTTCTACCGGTCGTGTGAACATCTCAATCCCCTTCCCATTGACTAGGCCTGCTTGTAATGAGTCCTGTCCTGCAGAATGGTACACTTTACTATTGTCACATTGTATCATGGTGCATGCCTTTTCTTGCATACTGTTTCCACAGATCAAATCATTAGACAGTACATTGGGCTAGAATAAGGTAAAAGAGGAACAATGAAGAATAAAGCGTAAGAGCTACCACAAGAGGTCATCACCGTCAAACGCTAAGGGAGATTGCAAAGGCAAGATTCCATCTTATGACCTTATGCCTGTTGGTACGTGCTCTCACGCTTTGTATTGTTTGTCCGAGGGGAGGGGTAGGGGAAGAGAGAAGAGAGAAGAGAAAATGTCCATTGTGGGTGGGGTTTCGATTATGCTGGCTGCTATATCGCTGGGAGTGCACATCACTGGTCCTCCGTCTATCAGGGTGGGTTAACTGAATATTTAGTTTCATTCTCCCGTTGATTTGGATTTAACAGAATTTTAAGCAAAAGAGAATGGAAACTTTGGAGACGCAGGAAATATTAAATAATAATAATAATAAAAAAAAAAAACAGTAATCCCAGTAAACACTCCAGCAGTCAGGTAGCCTCAGTGTAGCAAGAAACGATTCAAGTCTAAAATTCTCTGTGGAATTGTTTGAGGAATACTGTCCCTACCCAGTGATAGTTCATTTCACATTTGAGTGTGCCGTTATTGTTCTCCCGCCTCTCCGTCCTACATTAGGTTGCCAGCCGCTGTTTTTCCTTTCACAGACGCTGCATGACCTTCGGAGGGTTTCCAGCGCTTTCTGACTATACACCTGAACGTTGTGTTCTTTGAAGCTCTGCAAAAACTACAAGGTTAGGTCGTTTAGTTTATCCAGTGGCTGTATTTTATTACCGAAGGGTTTGCTTCCTCAACTTCGTGAAGTTACATTCGTACTGCTCAGGGCTCTGTGTTGTGAGAAACATTTCTACTTCTCAGAACTTCGGGAGCGTCACTCCACAATACGTCATGATGTCAAATGATGTTGCATTGTGAAGACTGGATCTGAACCATCCTGCTTACAAGCATGGGCTCAGTATGCCCCTCGGTTACTGCCGCAGATGAGCAGACATAGCTCTCCATTATTTTAACTGAGCAGTTCTACCTGCTCCTCAGTTACCAGAGCTCTGGCAAACACGACCTGGAAAATTATTCCCTGTAGACTTAAATGAACAATTACGGCAAATTGGCTGCTAATTAACCATAGAACCATAGAACATTACAGCACAGAAACAGATTTCTTGGCCCTTCTTGGCTGTGCCGAACAAGTTTTCTGACTAGCCCCACTGATCTGAACCTGGACCATATCCCCCAAACACATCTTATCCATGTACCTGTGTAAGTTTTTCTTAAATGTTAAAAGTGACCCCTCATTTACCACTTCATCTGGCAGCTCATTCCACACTCCCACCACTCTCTGTGTGAAGAAGCCCCCACCCCCAATGTTCCCTATAAACTTTTCCCCCTTCACCCTTAACCCATCCCCTCAGATTTTTTCACACCTCGCCTCAGTGGAAAAAGCCTTTCTCAATTCACTCTATCTCTACCCATCATCATTTTATATACCTCGATGAAATCTCCACTCATTCTTCTACGCTCCAGGGAATAAAGTCGTAACCTATTCAACCTTTCTCTGTAACTGAGTTTCTCAAGTCCTGGCAGCATCCTTGTAAACCTTCTCTGCACTCTTTCAACCTTATTAAAATCCTTCCTGTAAGTTGGTGACCAAAACTGTACACAAATCTCCAAATCAGCTCTCACCAATACCTTATACAACCTCACCAGAACATTCCAATTCTTATACTCAATACTTTGATTTATAAATGCCAATGTGCCAAAGGCTCTCTTTACGACCCTATCTACCTGTGACGCAACTTTTAAGGAATGTTTTAATTGGATTCCCAGATCCCTCTGTTCCCCTGCACTCCTCAGTGCCCTACCATTTATGCTGTTCCTTGGTTTGTCCTTCAAAAGTGCAATACCTCACACTTGTCTGCATTAAACGCCATCTGCCATTTTTCCGCCCATTTTTCCAGCTGGTCCAAATGCCTCTGCAAGGTAAATTCCTCACTGTCCACTACACCTCCAACCTTTGTATCATCAACAAATTTGCTGATCCAATTTACCATATTGTCATCCAGATCATTGATATAGATGACAAATAACAATGGACCCAGCACTGATCCCTGTGGCACACCATTAGTCACAGGCCTCCACTCAGAGAAGGAATTCTCTACCACCACTCTCTGGCTTCTTCTATTGAGCCAATGTCGAATCCAATTTACTGCCTTAGCGACTGAATCTTCCTAACTAAACTCCCTTGCTGGACCTGGTCAAAGGCCTTACTGAAGTCCATGTAGACAATATCCACTGCCTTCGCTTCATCCACTTTCCTGGTAACTTCCTCGAATAAATCTAATAGATTGGTTAAGCATGACCTACCACACACAAAGCCATGTGGCTTTCCCTAATAAGTCCCTGTCTATCCAAATACTTTTAGATCCTATCTCTCAGTACTCCTTCCAATAATTTACCTACTACTGACGACAAACTTACCGGCCTATAATTTCCCGGATTACTTTTAGAGCCTTTTTTAAATAACGGAACCACATGAGCCACTCTCCAATCCTCCAGCACCTCACCCGTAGATACCGGCATTTTAAATATATCTGCCAGGGTCCCTGCAATTTCAACACTAGTCTCCTTCAAGGTCCGAGGGTATACCCTGTCAGGTCCTGGGGATTTATCCACTCTGATTTGCCTCAAGCAACCTCATGTCTTCTTTTAGCCCTCCTGATTTCTTCCTTAAGTATCTTTCTGCATTGTTATACTCCTCAAGCACCTTATTTGCTCCCTGCTTCCGATACATGTCATATATCGCTCTCTTCCTCTTTATCAGAGTTCCAATATCCCTTGAGAACCAATGTTCTTTATTCCTATTCACTTTGCCTTTAATCCTGACAGGAACATACACACTCTGCACTCTCAAAATTTCACCTTTGAAGGCCTCCCACTTACGAATTACATTCTTGCCAGAAAACAACCTGTGCCAATCCACGGTTTTTAGATCCTTTCTCATTTCTTCAAATTTGGCCTTTTTCCAGTTTAGAACCCCAACCCGAGGACCAGATCTATCCTTTCCATTATCAAGTTGAAACTAATGGTGTTATGATCACTGGAACCAAAGTGCTCCCCATACACCCACTTCCGTCACCTGTCCTAACTCGTTTCCGAATAGGAGATCTAATATTGCATCCACTCTAGTTGGCACCACTATATATTAATTTAGAAAACTTTACTGAACACATTTTAGAAACTCTAACCCGTCTAGACCTTTAACAGTATGGGAATCCCAATCGACATGTGGGAAATTAAAATCCCCTGCGGTCACAACTTTATGTTACCATCCATTATTTCTCTGTCCTTAATTACCATAGTAGACTGAAAGGCCCAGTGCGTAAATTCCAAATTAAAATTGCTTAGGAGTCTACGAGGTCGATTGAAGTAGAATATATGTTAGAAATTTGATTTGATATAACGCAGAGGTTTTGGTATTGGTCAGACAGCACTTAGAGTACTGTGAGCAGTTTTGTGTTCCACTTGTGAGAAATTGTATCTCTCGTTTGGAGAGGATCCCGAGGAGGTTAACAACTAGGGTTCCCTCTGAGCTGTGCAGATGCGCGTCCAGACAGTAGCTGAAATATTCCCGCGCACATAGCCTTTGTTACCGCGCATCTCAAATTGTCCTTTATACTGTATAATGTCAATTTAAAGTGATGCAAATTTTCAGCCTTTTTTCAGCTCAGAGTAATAGTTGGACTGCACACTGGAAAAGAAAAAAAAACATAAGGATGACTCTTCACAGGAAAAATTCCAGGACTGAGGAGGGTGGGGAATGTATGATGCCTTTGGGCGTGTAGTCACAATAGCTTAAAATACTGAGAGGACATCGCAATGAAACACACACAAATTAAAAGTCCAAATGTCCCAGGTGGAGTACATATGGCGAGTTTCCATGTTGTATGACTCTTTGAATCTATAGTATATTTCTTTGCTGTTAGAAAGTGAAACTGGCTTAAAAGTCTTACTTTGTTACGACAAGCATTGCTCACAATATTGAACAGTGTGAAGCTCCTCACTCAATAACCAAATTCTAGCTCGAAAGCAACAATGAAATGTGTGGACAGCATTTGAAGGTGAGTGTGTATTGGTAACCAACACTGGTATCGTTGTGTTTCCACACGTGTTGAAACAGTGACCCTGAACGTATACTGAAAGCATGCAAATATTTACTTTAACAACCCAAAAGCTATCCTGCAGATCTGTCAAAGTATAGTGTTGTCTGCATTCAATTCTTAACATAAACTAAAGAATTAATAGTTTCTAGGTCACACAGCAGACTTTGGATGAAATCTACCTCGATCAGTTGATGATGCAGTGATGTGGTCAAGTTGCAACAGTCATAGTCATAGACATAGTCATAGTCATATTGATCCCAGGGGGAAATTGTGTAAACAGGGCGTACATTTTCCCGTTCGTGAGAATCTGGTAGCACACATGCAAAGCAGAACGGAGCCCATGGTTTGCTGAGAACATCACTGATCTCTCAGAACGGGATCCAAGGAAATGTCATCCATCTGAGCGCCTGTTGTATTAAATTTATCTCTCCATAACGTCTGCCTAGCTTGCTGACGTTTCTGGTAATTTCTCTTTTTAAATTCAGAGTTATGTCATAACGCATTATTTGTCCTTTTCGTCACCAGAGTAAAATGCAACAATTTCCTCTGTGGTTATTTGAGATGGTTGAGCAGAATCTGAAAGGTCAGATTACACAGCACTGGCGGCATCATGAGAATATTTTAGGGCAATTAGCGTGGTTGAATAGATTTTCTGGAAGTTGCTTCGCACTGAAAGCAAATGGGCATCCTTCACCTGAACTCCATCCTTGCCAGCAGCAACGGGAGCAACTTTCCAGTTAAACACATGAGCCAATACAAACGAGACATTTGATCAGATTGATAATTTCATCAGGTGCCAAAACACATTCTTCTCACCCCCGATAAACACATTTTTTCACACCCTCTGTTTTTCTATTAATCGTTTTATATTTCAACGCGGGATTCTCTTCTGATTCTGAACTTCTGCATTATAAGTCTACTTTGAAAGAGTTTATCAGTGTTCCAGAGCGGTGACATTATTGTCAGTGTGTTCCGGGGCGTCACGGGGTTCTTCAGCTGATATTCCGGGGTTAAACTGCCCTCAAGATCACACAAAGCGATATTAGCTCAATGCCATACACACAAACACACACACACACACACACACACACACACACAAACACACACACACAAACACACACACACACACACACACACACACACAACCAGTCATACACACACAGTTCGAATACTAAACGGAAATGAGTGAAAAATTGAAATGAGTCCTGTGTCAAAGAGCAGTTCATTTTTAAAGTAAACTGGCATAATCATGCTAGATGTGAAAGCCAGGCTGGGCTGGGGTCACACGGCCTCGGTTTCCACACCCACAAACCCCCAAGATCTTATTTTTTTTGATCCAGCCGATGCCTAACTGGCAAGATTCCATACTAAATGCAGGGCAAAGTTATCCTATGTATTGGCTAACATTTTCCGTTCAACAAAAGATAAACCATCTCAGTGACTTATTGTGTAACAAAGTAAGTTGGAAGGTAAAGATGCAACAAAGAAAAAAAATTAAAAAAAAACAGCCCTCCAATAAATGAGCGACCAAAACCAACGTCTCACTTACCAGTGACTTCGAGAGTGACGGTCGCTGAGGTTTGTGGGCCGCTGGTTGGAACCATGTTCACCTGGTACTCTCCACTGTCTGCCTTGTTCACCGTCTTTAGCAGCAGCGACCCGGTGGAGGTGGATAGCTCAGCTCGCGATGTATAAGAATTATCAATAGACACGAGTTGATCGATCCACTGACAGACCGTTTTCTCGTTAAAGGTCCAGCTTCCACTTGACATCTCCCCCGACGGCTGCACTGAAAATGATGCATTTCCCCCGACGGTTGCGGATATTTTACTGTGCTCTACGTCGATGGTAAAACGCTGAGACTCACCTGAGGATGAGAATATCGTATGAGGTTAAAGCAACAAATGCCCAGAGACCAGAGAAATGCATGCAGCTCAATAATTACAGATATTTAAAATACCATACCCAGCTCAATACGTAGATCGTCTCTTGTAAACTAATCTTCTATCCCGCATCCACGCACCGCCCTGTTGATTCTCTGAACACCAACCGTCCGGGAGGCCCTCACAAACAGTTATGAAGAAACACAGAACAAGCGCTGGGAACGGCAGCAGCGCCATATCGAGAGCACAACATCTGCCCTCCATTACACTCGGAGATAGAACCGCACTTATCTGGGCTACATCATTTGATTCAGTCGTCAGATGCGGCAGAGCTCGTTGGATAGAGCCCCGTCCAGCGACTCCGATTTGTTTTCGCGCGCACACACACACACACACACACACACACACACACACACACACACTCACACACACACACACACACACACAAGCGAGAGTGCCCGTACGCACACAGTACCGCTGTTATGTAAGACCCTGATTTTCCTGGTTATGTTGTTATCCGAGTCCGCTTACAATTCGTTCTACCCTATTATACCACCCATCTGCACCTCTGGTGTTTGAGCACCTTCTCATCTCAGGATCAGAATCAGGATTATTATTGACGGCATGTGTCGTGAAATCTGCTACACTTTTGTCTTTGCTTAGGATCTATTAGTTTCATGTAAGATCCTGAATCGGTGTGATTTGGTGGGCGAGGATATCCAGAACTGGAGGAAAGGTTCTGAGTGAGTCGTCATGTAATTAAAATGCAATCATGGACGTGTTTCTACTCAAAGCGGGTGGTGAACATTTGACATTCTCTATCTTAGAGAACTCTGAATATGGTGCTGGTTGGGGTCGGGGAGGGGGAACGCCTAGGGGCTCTCATTTACTGTTTCCAGCCGAGACTAAAGAGTGTTTGGACTTCTTGGATGCTATACGTATCGGAGCAAGGATGCGAGACTTGGGTCAGATTAGCCTTCATCGTCTCGTGGGAGGAACGAAACGGGGGAGCCACATGTTCTCATGCTTACAAGTCTTATTGATGGCCGGTTCCCAAGTCCAGATTTCGATCTTAGAATAAGGAATTGTAAGTCAGAATTGTCACTCTCTACCTTATCAATCTCTCCCAACATTCTTATACATGATCAATGACTATCCATTAGCGTGAGCTCTCAATGAATGTTTGGCCGAACCTCGCTAGATTTCATGTGTAATTTTCCCCAAGCCCTGTGCACTTTAAACTATATTTCCGACTTCGATTTTCCAACATTATTATTAGAACAGCAGCATCATATATGTCTATAGAGCATGCTATAGGTTCATGTCAAAATAACGGTGTTCCCCACCTAAAGTTTTTTTTAAAGACTTCTTCGAGTGCAAGAAGGGCGAAACTGCGCAGGCGCGTGAAGTCAGGACTGCGCGGAGTGTTTATAAAGGCAGGTTGCTACCAACGGCTCTCTTTTGGATCGGGACTACAGAGCGTCGTGGGAGCTGAAATCTGATGGAAGCCAGGTTTGAAAAAAAACTTCTTCGAGTGGAAGAAGGGTGAGACTGCGCAGGCGTGTGATGTCAACAGGACCGGGCGGAGAGTTTAAAAAGGAGACCACCCTGTACAGCGGCAGCTGTCGGAGCGGGCAGCTGAGTGAGTGGGAGCAGAGTGTAGGGCTTTGGCTTCAACGGGCTTCGGAGGTAAATGGGAAGAGGCGAGAGCCAAGCGCCAACTCTTTTTTTTCTCCCCCCACCCCCCGGCCTGTTTGGCGAGGTAAGTGGGTGAGTAGACGTAATTTTCCTGTTTCATTCCTGTAGAATTAGATAGCATGCCTGCAGGGTTAGTGCTTTGTTCGTGGTGTCTGATGTGGGAATCCTGGGAGACCTCCAGCCTTCCTGATGGCCACATCTGCGCCAGGTGCACCGAGATGCAGCTCCTCAGAGACCGTGTTAGGGATCTGGAGCCGCAGCTTGATGACCTACTGCTTATCAGGCAAAGTGAAGAGGTGCTAGACAGGAGCTACAGGGAGGTAGTCATCCCTAGGCTACAGGAGTCAGAAAACTGGGTCAATGTCAAGAGAGGGAAGGGAAATGCCCGAACAGTGGAGAGCACGCCTGTGGCTGTCCCCCTTAGCAACAGATATCTTGTTCTGGATGCTGTTGAGGGGGATGACCTGACAGGGGACGCCTACGGTGACCGGGTCCCTGGCACTGAGTCCAGCGCTGTTGTGCAGGAGAGAAGGAGGGAGAAGAGAAATGCGATGGTCGTGGGTGATTTCATACTCAGAGGAACGCACAGGATATTCTGTGAGCCTGATAGAGATACCCGCGTGGTGTGTTGCCTCCCAGGTGCCAGGGTACGGGATGTCTCGGATCGGGTCCTGAATATTCTAAAGGGGGAGGGTGAGCAGCCAGTTGTCTTGGTACATGTTGGTACCAATGACATAGATAGGACAAAGGAGGAGGTCCTGAAGAGAGATTTCCATGAGTTTGGAAGGAAACTGAAAAGCAGGACCTCCAGGGTAGTAATCTCGGGATTGCTACCTGTGCCACGTGCTAGCGATGGCAAGAATAGTCGGATCAGGCAGATGAATGCGTGGCTGAGAGACTGGTGTAGGGGGCAGGGCTTCAGATTCTTGGATACTTGGGATGTCTTCTGGGGGAAGTATGACCTGTTCAAAATGGACAGGTTACACCTGAACCCGAAGGGGACCAATATCCTGGTGGGAAAGTTTAATAGAGCTGTTAGGGAGGGTTTAAACTAATTTGGCAGGGGAATGGGAACCGGAATGACAGAGCGGAGGAAGGAGAAAACAGAAATAAATCTAAGATAGTGAGCAGTAAAGATGTCAGGATAGACAGGCAGGTGATGAGGCAAATTTGTAGCCATTGGGATGAGTTGCAATGCAATAAAGTTGCAGTGAAATCAAAGCGAAAAGTATCAAATACTGGTCTTAAGGTGCTGTACTTAAATGCACACAGCATAAGGAACAAGGTGGATGATCTTGTTGTACAGCTACAGATTGGCAGGTATGATATTGTGGCTATCACTGAGACGTGGCTAAAGGATGCATGTCTCTGGGAGCTGAACGTCCAAGGATAAACGGTGTATCGGAAGGATAGGAAGATAAGCAGAGGGGGAGGCGTGGCTTTATTGGTAAGAAATGATATTAAATCATTAGAAAGAGGTGACATAGGATCGGAAGATGCAGAATCTTTATGGGTTGAGCTAAGAAATAGCAGGGGTAAAAGGACCCCGATGGCAGTTATTTATAGGCCTCCAAACAGCTGCAGGGATGTGGACTACAAATTGCAACTGGAAGTAGAAAAGGCTTGTCAGAAGGGCAGTGTTATGATAATTCTGGGGGATTTTAACATGCGAGTGGATTGGGAACATCAGGTCGGGACTGGCTCTCAAGAGAGAGAATTTGTAAAATGTCTGTGAGATGGCTTTTTAAAACAGCTTGTTGTTGATCCCACTAGGGGATCGGCTGTACTGGATTAGGTATTGTGTAATGAACCGGGGGTGATAAGAGAGATTGAGGTGAAGGAACCGTTAGGGGGAACTGATCATAACATCATTGAGTTCACTGTGAAATTTGAAAAAGAGAAGCCGAAATCTGATGTGTCGGTATTTCAGTGGAGTAAAGGAACTTATAGAGGCATGAGAGAGGGACAGGCTAAAGTTGACTGGAAAGGGACACTGGCGGGAAAGACAGCAGAGCAGCAGTGGCTGGAGTTTATGCGAGAAATGAGGAAGGTGCAAGACAGGTATATTCCAAAAAAGAAGACATTTTCGAGTGGAAAAAGGATGCAACCGTGGTTGACAAGGGAAGTCAAAGCCAAAGTTAAAGCAAAGGAGAGGGCATACAAGGAAGCAAAAATTAGTGGGAAGACAGAGGATTTGGAAGTTTTTAAAACCTTACAAAAGGAAACCAAGAAGGTCATTAAGAGGGAAAAAGATTAACTATGAAAGGAAGCTAGCAAATAATATCAAAGAGGATACTAAAAGCTTTTTCAAGTATATAAAGAGTAAAAGACAGTTGAGAGTAGATATAGGGCAGATAGAAAATGATGCTGGAGAAATTGTAATGGGAGAAATGAGATGGCAGAGGAACAGAACGAATATTTTGCATCAGTCTTCACTGAGGAAGACATCAGCAGTATACCGGACAGTCAAGGGTGGCAGGGAAGAGAAGTGTGCGCAGTCACAATTACGACAGAGAAAGTACTCAGGAAGCTGAATTGTCTAAAAGTAGATAAATCTCCTGGACCAGATGGAATTCACCCGCGTGTTCTGAAGGAAGTAGCTGTGGAGATTGCGGAAGCATTAGCGATGATCTTTCAAAAGTCGATAGATTCTGGCATGGTTCCGGAGGACTGGAAGATTGCAAATGTCACTCCGCTATTTAAGAAGGGGGCAAGGAAGCAAAAAGGAAATTATAGACCTGTTAGCTTGATGTCGGTGGTTGGGAAGTTGTTGGAGTCGATTGTCAAACATGAGGTTACAGAGTAGCTGGAGGCATATGACAAGATAGGCAGAACTCAGCATGGATTAATTAAAGGAAAATCCTGCCGGACAAACCTATTGCAATTTTTTGAGGAAATTACCAGTAGGCTAGACAAGGGAGGTACAGTGGATGTTGTATATTTGGATTTTCAGAAGGCGTTTGACACCGTGCCACACATGAGGCTACTTAACAAGAAAAGAGCCCATGGAATTACGAGAATGTTGCATACGTGGATAGAGCGTTGGCTGATTGGCGGGAAACGGAGAGTGAGAATAAAGGGATCCTATGCTGTTTGGCTGCCGGTTACCAGTGGTGTTCCACAGGGGTCCGTGTTGGGGCCGCTTCTTTTTACATTGTACATCAACGATTTGGATTATGGAATAGATGGCTTTGTGGCTAAGTTTGCTGCCGATAAGAAGATAGGTGGAGGGGACGGTAGTGCTGAGGAAATGGGGAGTCTGCAGAAAGACTTATATAGATTGGGAGAATAGGCAGAGAAGTGGCAAATGAAGTATGATGTTGGAAAGTGTATGGTTATGCACTACGGCAAGAAAAGTAAACGGGCAGACTATTATTTAAATTGGAAATGAATTCAAAGTTCTGAGATGCAACGGGACTTGGGAGTCCTCGTACAGGATACCCTTAAAGTTAACCTCCAGCTTGAGTCAGTAGTGAAGAAGGCGAATGCAATGTTGGCATTCATTTCTAGAGGAATAGAGTATAGTAGCAGGGATGTGATGTTGAGGCTCTATAAGGTGCTGGTGAGACCTCACTTGGAGTACTGTGGGCAGTTTTGGTCTCCTTGTTTAAGAAAGAATGTACTGACGTTGGAGATGGTACAGAGAAGATTCACTGGAAAGATTCCGGGAAAGAGAGGATTAACATATTGAGGAACGTTGGTCCGCTCTTGGACTGTATTCCTTGGAGTTTAGAAGAATGAGGGGAGACTTCATAGAAACATTTTGAATGTTGAAAGGCATGGACAGAGTGGATGTGGCAAAGTTGTTTCCCATGATGTGGGAGTCTAGTACGAGAGGGCATGATTTAAGGATTGAAGGGCGCCCATTCAGAACAGAAATGCGAAGAATTTTTTTTAGTCAGAGGGTGGTGAATCTATGGAATTTGTTGCCACGGGCAGCAGTGGAGGCCAAGTCATTGGGTGTATTTAAGGCAGAGATTGATTGGTATCTGAGTAGCCAGGGCATCAAAGGTTATGGTGAGAAGGCGGGGGAGTGGGACTAAATGGGAGAATGGATCAGCTCATGATAAAATGGCGGAGAAAACTGGATGGGCCGAATGGCCGACTTCTACTCCTTTGTCTTATGGTCTTATGGTCTAAATCGTCCTATCAGCATTAACAACAACACACACCCCTTCACCATCATTTCTGCAAAGTAGATTTTTCTTCGTGCATTCGAGGAAACTGCGACTGTTTCTGCATAATATCATTTTGAAAAACAGTATGAATAAAGAACGACTACAGTTTTGCATTCTCTGGAGCATATAATCATTAATTTAGCTGTTGTGATATTGGCATTTTTTGGTCCAACATAAAAGTGTTTTTTTTTTGTTTGTTTTCCCCTGTACCTCTCTGTTCTGGAAATGAAGACGAAAGCGTTGTGAAAGTTCAGATATTTCTGATGCTATCTCCCTTTGTAATCATATATATATGTGTAGATCTGTATGTGTGTATGAGTTATGAAATGCAAACTTCCTGCATAATCACTCAAAGGGTTGAAATGTGCGTGCATGTAAGGAGAGCTGTATAACTCATCTCCTTCTGCCTTAGGTCACGAACTTATCAAACACCTATAGAACCATAGAACACTACAGCACAGAAAACAGGCCATTTGGCCCTTATAGTCCGTGCCAAAACATTATTCCGCTAGTCCCATTGACCTGCATCCAGTCCATAACCCTCCGACCTCACCCATCCATGTACCTGTCCAATTTATTCTTAAACTTAAGAGTGAGCCCATATTTGCCACGTCAGATGGCAGCTCGTTCCACACTCCCACCACTCTCTGAGTGAAGAAGTTCCCTCTAATGTTCTCCCTTCCCCTTCCTAGTTGTCCACAGGCCTCCAATCCTAGTGTCATCAGCAAACTTGCTGATCCAATTTACCACATTATTATCTATATCATTGACATATTTTTATTTCATTGATAATATAAGCATCCGTTAGACTCGTGAGGCCATGGATTTGCGCCTTGGAAGGTTTCCAGGGCCCAGGCCTGGGCAAGGTTGTATGGAAGACCGGCAGTATGCTGCAAGTATCCCCTATCAGTCGCACCGATGTTGTCCAAGGGAAGGGCATTGAGGCCCATGCAGCTTGGCACCGGTGTTGTCGCAAAGCAATGTGTGGTTAAGATCCTTGCCCAAGGACACAACACGCTGCCTCAGCCAAGGCTCTTACTAGCGACCTTCAGATCACAAGACGAACGCCTTAACCATTTGGCCACGCGCCAACACAACCATATAGACAACAAACAACAATGGTCCCAGCACAGATTCTTGAGGCACTAGTCACAGGCCTCCAGTCTGAGAAGCAATTATCCAATACCACTCTCTGTCTTCTCCCACACAGCCAATTCCGAATCCAGTTTACAACCTTTCCATGGGTACCTGATGTCTGAACCTTCAGAACTAACCTCCCATGTGGGACCTTGTCAAAGGCCTTATTAGAGTCAATGTAGACAACATCCACAGCCTCCTCTTCGTCTACTTTTTTGGTATGCACAGCCCTACCTTTGTCTGCTTCCTTGGTACTACCCCTGGTACTTCTATAGAATATGTCCCCGAGTAGACAATGGATATTGCAGAGATTGAGAGAGTTTAAAAGTAACAAGTTTCTTTTACCTGCTCTACTTATGATTTTGTAGCTAAGCAGATTTCCAATGACACCATCTGACACCTCAAGCATAGGCCACATCAAAGGGAGTGACGAATCGGGGGGGGGGGGGTCGGTATAAGTTCTCTCAACGTTACTTGCTGCATCACATTGAAGGATTCTTCAACTTCCAAACTAAGTTTATTATCACTGCACATTTACATCACTATAAACAGCCTGGAGGTTCATTTTCTTCTGATAGAATAAATCTATATAATAACTGTAATAGAACCAGTGAGTGTGCAAACGACAACAAACTGTGCAAAGCAACCAAAAAAAAAAAATTATATGAAATGAATATGCAATAAATCCGTGGTTGGGAAGGATACGGAGGGCTCTCCGAGTTACAGGTGCTGGTGGATGGGAGTAGGCAGATTCATGGTTTGCCGTGGACTATATGGATCAAAGGGCCTGTTTTTGTGCTATGACTATGATAGTGAGATATGTGGTAGAAGTGATTGTGTCTACAACCCTCTGCAATCTCTGTCGATCCTGTGCTTTGGAGCCTGTATACTAGACGGTGTTGAAACCAGTCGGAATGCTTTCCACATTGTATCTGTCGACATTTTCCAGTCTTCAGTGGCATACCAGATCTCTTTAATCTCCTAACCAAAGTGTGGTGAATCCGTGGAATTCCTTGTCACAGGCAGCTATGGAAGACCATGTTATTAGGTGTGTCTAAGGCTGAGGTTCGTATATTCTTGCCAGAGCATCAACGCTTACGTGGAGAAAGCGTTCGAAACCCCTACGCCTGTACATACTATGAAGGAGTTTAGAAGAACGAGGGGAGATCGCACTGAAACCTATCGAATATTGAAAGGCCGAAATAGACTGGAGATGGAGAGGATATTTCCTTTAATGAGGAAGTTTAGGACCAGAGGGCACAATTTGGAATATAGGGGCGTCTTTTTTTAACAGAGATGAGGAGCAATTTCCTGAGCTGGAGGGTAATGTTTCTGTGAAATAATTTGCTCCTCGTCTACGTTTTTTTTTTTTTGTGGCGTTCACGAATCGGGTCAGGACTATTATTTTTTTTCTCTCTCTCTCGTGGCTGTATCATACTGACATCTTTATATGGTTGATATCTTGTTCTCTGCGATGTGTGCTTTCTGCTGTGTGACTGTTGGCACTACGTTTTTCACCTTGACCCCAGAGTACCGATGTCGCATTTGTCTGTATTCATTGCTATTCATGAATGACTGACAATTAAATCTGACTTTATTCAGACGAACACCTTGACAGCCCTGTCTCGGCTTTGTGAGGCCAAGCCAGCATAGAATCAGTCTACTGAGACTCTTGGCCTAAATCATTGATTATTCCTCACCCTCCATGCATACGGTTAACTTTCTGAATTCCTTCAGCACTTTGTTAGATTGCCCTGTTTAAATATATACCATGCACTGGGATTCCATTTAACCCTACTTTATTGCCCTGATAGCCCTCCGGTTCCTTGTGCAAGCCACCTTTTATTTATATCCTTCAGAGTCCTGTCACATTTCACAGAAGAACATGAAACACCTTTGGCCCTCAGGCCGACCATTCATTAATGAAGCAACACATCAGCAAATGCAAGTTATCTACAATGATCCCTTTCCTCATGGGGAGAACAGTAATTCGACCATTTCTTGTGCTATATTCCTGTGCTGTTGCTATTTGTTTTTCCAGTACTCAAGGCCGGTTTATAGGATTGATGAACCCATTAGATGGTATTTCTGTCTCTTCCACTTAGCGCCCGTGTAAGTCTCTTTCAATGGGCTTTTTGGCGACATTTGCACCATCAGGACAAAAGTTTAATTATACAGATCGCAGTGAACATACCTGTGTCCATTCTGACTCTGACTGACGATTCTTGATCCTCCTCTTCTTGTTTACAATTTTGTCCCGGTGCAGGAACCTCCCCCTGCTGGTGATTCTCTGAATTACACACAACAAGCAGACAGTCAGTCAGACAGAGTATGATTACTTTGCAAAGTATGATGGTATGTCCATCCCCTGTATCAGAACAGCAGTTGGCTTAGGGACCAAGCTTTCCCCGTTGCCATTAATTCCCACATCATGTCTGTGTGTCTGTCCAGTGATATCTAGCGCATCCCAATGATAGTCACAGAGCAATACCGGATGGAATCTGACACTTTGGCCCAACGAGACCATGCTGACGTTGATGCCCACCACGATGGTCCCAATTTCCTGTGATGGGCCAATATCCCGCCACACCCTACCCCTCCATGCACTCGTGCAAACTGCTTCTGCCTCTTCCTGCGGCATCTCACTGCACATAATCAGCCACCCCTATGTGACGAATGTTGCTGTTTATGTTTCTTTTAAATCTTTCCATCTCATCCTAAATCTATTTCCCCAGTTTTGGTCTCCATCTACGAAAAGGAAACCTGCGAAGAGTTCTGTCACCAAACGAGGTTCGTTATTTTGTACTAGATACAGTATGGAACATCGTCTAGATGGGCCATCTACACAGTATGTCAGAAATCCTTACCCGACACCCAGCATATATTGCCAGTTTTCACATTTATGAATCAGGAGATGAGAACGAATATCAGAAACAATGACGACGACTATGTGATATTTGTAGCTTTCCAAAACCTGCCGACTGATCTGCTCCTCATTATTCCAGTGGGTTTTTTTTTTGGTTGAGTGTGGGGGGGGGGATATAGATTACATCGAGAGTGATTACTCTTTCACGTTTCTGACTTTTATCCACACTAGACGACCTCCCCCCCCCCCCGATATCATTCATTTCTGCAGCTGCGGATTACCAATTCCACTTGTCCTCCTCAGAGGTAATTCGGTTGGTACAGTCAATGCTCACAACATCCTCCCCACCCCGTTATCAATCTGTTGCATATAGCCCTGAAGCCACTATCTCGCAATGAGGGGCAGTGACCAGCGATAAATATGTGCAACACTCCCTGCAGTTCTGGCAACACACATTAAAGTTGCTGGTGAACGCAGCAGGCCAGGCAGCATCTCTAGGAAGAGGTGCAGTCGACGTTTCAGGCCAAGACCCTTCGTCAGGACTGACTGAAGGAAGAGTGAGTAAGAGATTTGAAAGTGGGAGGGGGAGGGGGAGATCCAAAATGATAAGAGAAGACAGTAGGGGGAGGGATGGAGCCAAGAACTGGATAGGTGATTGGCAAAGGGGATATGAGAGGATCATGGTACAGGAGGTCCGGGAAGAAAGACAAGGCGGGGGGAACCCAAAGGATGGGCAAGGGGTACAGTCAGAGTGACAGAGGGAGAAAAAGGAGAGTGAGAGAAAGAATGTGTGTATAAAAATAAATAACAGATGGGGTACGAGGGGGAGGTGGAGCATTAGCGGAAGTTAGAGAAGTCGATGTTCATGCCATCAGGTTGGAGGCTACCCAGACGGAATATAAGGTGTTGTTCCTCCAACCTGAGTGTGGCTTCATCTTTACAGTAGAGGAGGCCGTGGATAGACATGTCAGAATGGGAATGCAGTTCTGGCAGGCTGTTGCACTGGCAAAGGAGGAAGTGACTCACACAAAAATAACCGAAACAGGAAATAACAGACTTAACTGTAAAAGCCTCCAGTTTCATAACAATGATTAACACTGTAACTAGTTTGCAATGTTGAAGTTAAAATTGTAATTTTTTTTTTTTTTTTACCATCTCTCGTGCTGTGTTCAATAAAGCCGAGTAAGCAAAACACAATTCAAGAATTAAATCAGTTGGGCAAAATACGTCACAAGTAAGATAAAGTTTAGAAGAAAGGTGGCTGATATATATCATGGACGTAGTGGGTACAGACTGGACAGAGGTTGAACAACATGGTTGATACATATCATTGAGGGGTGGGTACAGTCTGGACAGAGGATGAACAAGACGTGCAGGGAACGAGACGATGAAACGAGGTTGGTGAAGAGAATGAAGGACATTCACTGAAAACCCTCCGGAAGAAGGGATACTGATACTGAATTAATAGTACATACAATCGTATAAAATATCCTAAATAACAAGGCTAGAGCAAACGATATGTCATTTGTCCCTCACCAAATTTTATGAAGGGACCGTAGAGAGTATCCCACTAGGATACATCAGCCTTGGTAAGGCAACTGTTCTGCCACGACTGCAGAGAACTGTGGTCACAGCTGAACATATCACAGAAACAAGCCTCCTCTTTGGATCCGCTACCGGTGCCGGATGATGGACGGAAAGTTCCCCAAGTACAACGAATGTGCGTCGTCCCGGCATCACCGCCTCATCCCGTTCTTAGGGCCAGAGCACCAGAAGCTGAGTGGCGGCTCGTCTCAGGCGCTTCAGTTGAAGATCCCACAACGCCAGATCGCCTCAGGCAGTTTCTGTCCAGGAAGTGGGACGAGGACACCAGTTCGAACACGTTAAAAGGTCTCCCTGCCCAGCACCAAATCACAGCCGTCGGGACCGGCCTCTATACTCACCTACGGGAATAGATGTCTTTTCCCCACAGACACTAATCCGTTCCCAGAGTCCCGACGCTGTCCGCTTCAATACACAACGGAAAGAAAACCACCGGCCATTTCGGAACTAGGCATGCGCAATGTGACTGTCACCTCACACATCGGGGTGGGACCTCGGAAACAGATGCTGCAGATTGGCGCTTATCGGGATCATGTGACCGGTGTTGGGTCTCTGAAGGCAATATCCGAAACAAGTTTAATATCACGGGCATATGTAATGGAATGTGTTGTCTTTACAGCAGTAGTACAATGCAAGATATTATAATAGAGCAAAAAAAAAACACAACTGAATATTCCGTAAGTATATATATATATTAAGTATTTAAATTAAATACGTCGGCTAAAAAAAACAAATAAAATTCTTTAAACTAATGCAATAATCTAATTATTTGGGAATAATAGACAACCTGCGTTGCTGCCTTAGAAGTTCTGGAGAGACGCTTAACTGGTGTACTCAATTTTGAGAAGACCAGATAAATCAAAAGATTAATTCTCGCATAAATAGCGTAATTTCGACAGAAACATTGGCTGCACCTCAGCAGACCGCAACAGTGGAATGGAGTCCAGAAACAATTGTCTATCAACAATGAGATCTGGTTCTCAGTGCCTTGTCTGAACGGATGAAAGATGAAACTTCACATACACATTAAACAACCACGCAGATGCTACAGATCTGCAGGAAAATTGGAGCGGGTGACGGAATTACGTGATCGGTGGAGGGTATCACTATCGCCCTGGTCCTCACAACTCATAACCGGCCTGGCGCACCTGTTGCATTTTTTCCAATCATGTCATATTTTCATTATCTAGATTTTTAAAACTTTCGCCCGTCCCTTCCCATTTTCTCTCCCCTGGGTCACAGAATCACGGATTCGATCTCCATCCTGGCCGAACGCACAATTCACACACAAACTGCAAATGTGCCGGCATATTTCAAACCACTTATATGAATGTACTGTGAAAACCCACGGGGATATGGCTGGGATTAGACGACATGAGGTGTAAGGAAAGAATGAATCACTTAGGATTTCTTCCCCTTGGAATTTAGAGGATTTGGAGGAGATTTGATTGAGGTACAAAATTCTGAGGCGCATAGATGGGGTAACTGAAGCAGCCTTTTTTTCCACTGCGGCTCCCTGGGACAACAGGCGGAGGTCATGGGTTAACAGTGAAATGTGAAACGTTTTTGAGGTAATATGAGGGGAAGCCTTTTCTCTCAAGAGGTAGTGAGAGTGTGGAACCGGTTCCCAGTGCAACATGAAGAGAAGTTTGCATAGGCACATAAACGTTAAGGACATTGAGGGTTAGTATCCTGGTGCGGATCAATGGGAGTAGGCAGTTTAAATAATCTGGCACGGACTACATGATCCAAATAGCCTGTTACTGTGCTATACTTGGCTATGACTCCACTAAAGCCCAAGTTATTGCTAACGTCCTTTTCACTCTGATACACAATAATTCTTCCAATAAAAACGCCATACCTTTGAGCTATCTCACTGCCCACTGCACCTCAGTCCGGCACCATATAAGCACACTCGGCGTTTCTGTTTCTGCTGCAGAAATGGGTGTTCTCACATTTCTCTCGCTGGACTTCAGCTAACCTGTTGTTTTCATTCTCTCGTTTAGCCTCCGTGACCCCGAAACCACTCGACATGGGATACAGAACACAGAATAGCACAGGAACATCTCCTTCGGCCTATAATTTTGTGCCGAACCGAACAAATGGCAACTAAACTAAACAGTCCTGACGAACGGTCTCGGCCCAAAACCTCGACTGTGCTTCTTCCTATCGATGCTGCCTGGCCTGCTGGGTTCCACCAGCATTTTGTGTGTGTTGCGAACTAAACGCACCCGTTTTGCCGACACAATGTCCATATCCTTACATTTTCCAAATATTCATGTCCCGATCTAAACGTCTCTTAGAAGTCCCTATTGTATCTGCCTCTGCCACCACCGCAGCCAGCACAGTCCACCACTCTCCATGTGAAAAAAAAACACTTGCCCCACATCTACATTAAAATTTGTCCCTCTGACCTTAAATACATCACCTCCTATTAGGCGTTTCAACCTTGGAAAAAGATGTCTGTCTCCTCTACCCATATCTCTCATAATGTTACAAACCTGTCAAGTCTTACTCTAAGTGCGCAGCTCCAGAAAAATCAGCCTAAGTTTGTACACCTGCCATCTAAACCACGTCAAATGCTGGTAAACCTCTCCGAAGCCTCAACACCATTCCAAAAATAAGGCGACTGGATGAATACTCCAGGTGTGGTCTAAGTGGTGTTTTATAAAGCTGCAACATAACTTCCTGAGTTTTGAACGCAATGTCTCGTCTAATATGGCAAGCATGCCGTTTTCCTTCCTAACCACCCTATCAATCTGTGTAGTCACTTCTAGTGAACATTGAACTTGGATACCAAGATCCCTCTGCTCATCAACACTGTTAAGGGTCTTGGATTTACCAATGTACTGTCTCTTCATATTTGACCTACCAAGGTGCCAAGATGATCATTACCTAATGTTTGCATTTTCTGTGTTTTTTTTTCGCAGAATCGGGAATTATTGCCTGAAAGAAGTTATCAATGCCAGTTATTTCTCGAATGTTTCAGGATTCACAATAAGGATGAAAACGTCGACAGATTATAGAATAATGTTCCGTTTGGCAAACAGGACACAGAAGGGACTGGTGGAATGCTGCATATGGACGTGTGGAATATGCACTTTAAAGGTAGCATTAATGTGCAGAAAAAATTCTAATTCCGGAGAAAATTCAGAAGTAAAAGTTTCAACTGAACTTATGACTCTTAGCTCCGGATTTCTTCCAGTTCTAGCATCCTAATTGGATGGCCCACGATCCTCATTATCGCTTATCTTCAACACGAAACCAACAGGCTGACAACAATACAGGTTGCCCTTACAGAACTGCTAAATGAAACACATAGAGCATAACAGTGAAGATGTGAACTAGCATTAGACGCTACCCTCCCCCCACATATATTCATGGAATTCTCTTACTAAAAGACTCACACATAATGCTGGAGGAACTCGGCATCTGTGGAAAGGTGAATAGTCGACTTATCAGGCGGAGACTCTTCATCAGGACTGGAGACCAAAGATGAGACAGATTTGGAAGTTGGCGGAAGGAGAAGAAGAACCACTGAAAGGGGAATGGGGGCAGGGTTGCGGTAAAGAGCTAGATATGTGAGTGGTGAAAGTAATAAAGGGTGGAAAAGGGGAATCCAGAAGGAGAGGTCAGAAACCCATAGAAGAAAGAAAATGAGCAGGAGGACCACAGGTTGGTGAGGGGCAGGTGTGGAGATAAGGTTCGGGAGGGAAATGGTTAATGAGGGATGGTGAAGTGGGGGAGCATTCGAGAATTCGATGTTCATGCCATCAGGTTGGAGGCGACCCAAGCAGAATGTAAGGTGTTGCACCACCAAAATGAGTCAGTCTCAACCCGACAGTAGAGTAAGCCATGGACAGACATGTCTGCATGGGAATGGGATGTAGAATTTAAGGGGTGGCGGCTGGGAGGTCCCGCCTTTCCTGATGGACAGAGCGTTGGTGCTCGGTGAAGCAGTCTCGCAATTAAGGTCGGGTCTCACCGTTACACAGGAGTCCACACCGGGAGCTGCAGATACAAAAGATGACCACAGCAAACTCACGGTTGAAGTGCCCCCTCACCTGGAAGGACAGTTTTGAGGACATGCATGTCAGTGAGAGAGGATGTGTAGGGGTGGGTGTAGCACTTGTTCAGCTCGCAAGGATAAGAGCCAGGAATGAGATCAGTGGTGAGGGAAGAATGGAAAAGGGAGCCACGTAGGGAGCGGTCCCCGTGGAAAACGCAAACTGAGGGGAGGGGGGAGGGAAGGTGTGCTTGTTGGTGGGTTGCCATTTGTGGTGGCCGAATTTACGGAGAATTATGTTGTGCACGGGGAGTCTGTTGGGATGGCAGGTGAGGACAAGAGCTCGCTATCCTAGATGGCGGTAGGGTGGTGTGAGGGCCGACCTGCGCGAAATGGAAGAGTTACAGTTGAGGACAGCGTTCATGATGGAGGAAGAGAAGCCCATTTCATGAAAGAAGAAAGACATCGTCTTCGTTCTGAAATGAAAGTCTCATCCTGAGAGCATGAGCGGCGGAGATGACAGGAATTGAGAGAAGCGGATGGCATTTTTGCAAGCAACAGGATGGGAGAAAGTATAGTCCAGGTAGCTGTGAGCGTTGATGGTTTTCTAATAGACAACAGTAGATAAACTATATCTTGGGATAGAAATAGAGAGATCCAGGCGGGTGGTGTCGGAAATAGTCCAGGTAAATTTGAGGGCAGGGTGGAAGTGGATGAAGTAAACGAGCTGCGCAGGCGTGCAGGAAGCAGCACCAATGCAGTCGTCGATATAGCGACGGAGAAGCTGGGAAATGACGTCAGTGTAGGATGGAACATGAACTCTTCCACAAGCCGACAAAAGGCGGGCATATCTGGCAACCATGCGAGTGCCCATGGCTACAAGGGGTTTCCAACGGCGGAGGGGCTGGGGTGAATACTTTTTTACAGGTACTCTACTTGCGATCAGTTCAGCGAGAATTGCCAGTTCAATACATTTAGACGAAAATAATCTGAATTGGGTCTGGATAACCAATATCATTACTGCACAGTCATATTTCGGATTATCTGTGGTAGTCTGGTTCTGCTGACTGACGTGTTTAAATTCGGATATTGTCGTTATCTTAGTGATGCGACAAGGTAAGGAGCGACGTTATTGTGAAAAATAAAATGATGGAACTACATAAACATCTTAACTCTCAAGGACTGGACAAAGTAGATGTGGAAAGGTTGTTTTCCTTAGTGGGTGAGTCCAGGACAAGAGGCCATAGTCTTAGAATTAGAGGGTATCCAGTTAAAACAGAGATGAAGAGATTTTTTTTTTTTTTTAGCCAGAGGGTGGTGGATTTGTGGAATTCGTTGCCACATACAGCTGTGGAGGCTCGATCTTTGAGGGTGCTTAAGGAGGAGATCGACAGGTATCTCATTAGTCAGGGTATCAAGGGATATGGGGAAAAAGCCGGAAATTGGAACTAGATGGGTGAATGGTTTAGCTCATGGGGGAGCTGCGGAGCAGACTTGATGGGCCGAATGACCTACTTCTGCTCCTTTGTCTTGTGATCTTGTGATTCCAGCGATGGGACACCATATGCAGTGAATTTATCAGAATGTTTTTGGAAGACACATGCAATGTATCTGCTGATATAATACTTGAGGAAAGGTCAGCTGTGTAACGCCGTTGACCCATCGATCTGCACTGAAAGAAGTTACAATGTTATTGTTAGTTTCCCGGCGGTGCATATTGACTTCAGCTATTGCACACAAGGTGCAGATGTGCTGTCCACTAACTACAATGTGTTCATGATAACTTCCAACAGAAATGAATCTGAGATTCACGTGAGAAAATGTCACCACTTATGCAGCTATTCACGTGTTGGGAAAGCATTCGGTCACATCGGATCCCTCCAAATATAAACAGGGTACAATGTGATTTTTAATAAATAATACAGAGAGATTTTCTGACAACAGTTTAGGCTATTCCCGATGTTACTGCAAACAGAATAACAACCATCAAAGTTAATTGAAATCTATCCGCCTCTGTCCGTGTGGTCACTCGCTAGGGCCCTTGTTCATAAATGTCTCTCCTCCAAACTGTAAAATATCAAACTCAGAACAACCTTCAGGACAATTCTCTCCGCGGCATCGGTAATACCTTGCTCTGGCAGGGATTATAAAGGACATAACTGCTGACAATGGGTTTTGTCGATTCTAGCTGGATGGATTATCAGCATTTTATTTCTTGCAAGGGAGCGAACACTGGAAATGAAGTGTGTTACCACTCTGGCCTCCGTTGTGTTTGAATAGCCAGTGCCCGTGTGGAAATAATGTCTAGAGTGTGGTGACAGGAATAAGGGAGACTTGTGAGCAACGACGAGTAAACGACGTAGTCGCCAGAGAACGATTTTTGGAAAGCGGAGATCCGGAAGGGAAAGCCGTTCCTGATGGTAGAGTCGCTATGGAGATGGTGAAATTTATGGAAAATATGTTGAATACGGAGGCTTGTGACGTGCTACCTGAGGACGGAAAGACCCTGTTTCTTTCATTATTTTGAGTGCGATGGAGTGATGTTACCTGTCGGTGACGGCAACATCGATCATGATGGAAGGGAATCTCCATTTACTGTAAAACGTCTTGGCAGGAAATTCTGATCCACGGAAATTATAGAACGGAATATCACTTTTGCTAGTGTCCGTGTGGCAGGAGGTATCGTCAGGATACCTATGAGAGTCAGTAGCATGGCTTTGCAAAATATGTCAGTCAATAATCTGTCTCTGGAATTGGAGACAGAGTGATCGAGAGACAAGTGAGGTGTCAGAATGGGACCAACCTGTTCTGAGGGCGGCGAGGGAAAGTGTAGGCAGCGTAGCTGAAATTGACGAGCTCAGCCTGGGTTCGGGAAGCAGCACCATTTGAGTCGTCAATGGACTGTCAGCACGAATTCAGTCGTCACTGTTGGGGATGAAATGGTTGTTTCGGGAACACAGACGCCCTCGCAAGAGTATGGCCTTGCAGCTGGACCAAAGTATCCAGGCGGCCAGAAGTACTACACGGTGGAACTATGGACAAAGTGCACTATGATTTGAAGGACTGAGATGGGAAGATAGGCCGGCGAATGAGCGAAGTGCATTGCGGCTGTATCAAGTACCCTTCCATGTTATTGAACCTTGGGGGACGTGAGTAGAAGAAGAATAGCCCCGGCCCAGAGGAACAGAAAATCGCTGCAATGTATGAAACTTTGGTTAGGTGCGGGGGGTCGGGGGGGGGGAGGACGTTGGGTGGAGGTGATGCTACGTCACGACTTCCTCACTACAATGAGAGGAAGCGGAGATTTTAACACATTTTTTAGCTGCTCTCTGAACTTGGTCTGCGTAACGGCGTAAAGTGCCGTGTTTGTACAACAGCTCAGAAGCTGTATAATGATGTCCAGCTCTCGCAGCGATTCGGGCGGAAGCACAGACACGGTAAGATTAAGGGATTTTCTGCGTTTCTACATCTCCGTGTCTCTGGTACCCTGTCGGTTGCCGGGAACCCTTAGTCTCCTACGAGCTCTGCTTGAGAGTAAGACGTGCCTGGCGGTGAAGACATTCGTCACCAGAACCAGAACAAATGGGAGTACAGGCCTGATGAAGTAATAAAATAGGTCAATTTGAGTTGTGAAATTGAAATCAAGTGAAATACAAATGAATGGATTGATTACTCATGTGTATACCTCTGAGAGCCGAAAATAACAGTACCTATTCTTTAAGCAGCTGATCGCACTCACTGTCCCCAAAACTACGGCCGCGGTTTTCCCGGTGCAATATTTTGTTTTCAGCTTCTGGCAACAAACGGCGATAAATCGATCAAAGGTGAAAGCGACGGTAAACCAGACCGAACAGTCGGTGACGGTGTAAAGCAGAGCAGCGTGGATATTACATCCCTTGGGCATTGATCGGATGAAAACGCTGATTGGGATGTACATAAGTGGAATCTTGCTCAGTATCAGGTCCGGGATAAGAACCAGAAGATCCGCCACGGCCATGGCAACCAGGTAGCAAGTGACAACTCTGGAGAGGCTGCACTTTTCCCGAGACAGGATGAATACTGTCACCATGTTCACTGCGAACAAAATAAACAATCGGCGTAAACACACCAGGAAGCGTTCTCGTAAAGCGACCATGTAATGGGTACCAATGATAGAAATTATTCTACTTGACAGAATACTATAATCAATACAACTAAACCGTTTTGCAAAGTAGTGGAAACTCAGTGCAATCTGTTCTATCGAATATCAGCAACAAAGCAGAAAACGACGGACACAGATAAAGATGGCTGATGATTGGGAAATTCCGTACGTGTTGAAGGGAAAAGAGCTGAATGATGCACCTGCGGAATCTGTGGAATCTCAACTGTCGCGAAAGAAGTGTCCTTCACACCAACCAGGTTTAGCTGAAGCGCAGATTCCCGTCCCTAATCGTTTCCCAGGGCGGCTGGACTAACAAATGGAGCAGCAGCCCAGAACCTTATCATTGTAGCTGTTCGTCGACATCACCTTCAAGTCATACCACGAGTCTCACCGCCTCCTTCTTGTACTTTCGTCGTTACAATCGAATGCCATTCGTTGAAGTGTCGATGATGCTTTGTTTTTTCAGCAACAATGCAGGTGATTTGTTACCGACAAAATACATCATGATCACCGACAGGCTGCTGTGTGCTACGATTGTATACAATGTTATGAACCCCTGAGGTTCATATTTTCTGGTGGACTGTCACTAGTACTTATATACGCTTCTGTAATGTGCTACATGATAATCACACATGTATTTCTTTATATTCTGTAACGTATAGTTAAGGAAGAATTTTGCTCTCTGATCAAAAATTTTCACGAAAGGAGGGAGGTGTTATGAAGCCATAAGGTTCGTATTTTCTGTGGACTGTCACTTGAAAACGTCGCTAGAATGAGAATGACTTTTGGACACTGTTTGAGCTGTTACAGAGAGAGAGAGAGGAAGAAGCCTGCCTTGAGATGGTGTTTATACTAGCTCTAAAGCATGTTTACACTTATACAAGGAGACTGCCTGCTTGTGAGTTCGGAGAGGGAGAGCACCGAGCAGCTCGTGGGTCGTCATGGGAACCGGGGGCGGCGTTATTTGATGGACCATCGATGTTATGGTTTCTCTGCAGCGTGCTTACTTTTTTATCAAGGACAGTTACAGACACAGCGAAACACATGCTCAGAGTTAAGCTGGATTCGATCAATGAAAGACACCAGTGAATGAGGTCCTGGTTTAAGCTTCCAGTAGCCCGAAAAGGGGTAAGTTGAAATCGATCCTGAGTATTGATAAATGACTCTCGCAAGTTTTCTGCAACTGGAACGAGTTTTCAGGAAGAGAAGAGAGGAGAGGAAGGTTTGAAACAGATGAAACCTAGCGACAAAGAGGTCACTGCTTGAACTCTCTCCAAGTAGCTCGTAAGGGTGAGTCTGAGTTCATTAGAACACGAATATGTGGTTGTCACGTAGTTAACCCACAGGAGTGGGTTCTATGGTCAGGGGAGTACCGTTGTGAATACTGTACCACTTGTGTGTTCCCCTTGTTTGGGTGTGGTAGTTCACTGGAAGAAAGACACCCCCGTGGCAAACCACAGTTATTCCGTATATCGTGGAACTGGATAAGTGGCTATCACGTTGTGTGTTTCGGGTAACCTTGTGGAATCTACCGGTGTCTTGAACTTTGCCTGGGTGGTGGTTCCCTTGAAGAGGGTCCCCTCAGTGATAGACTACTGTAGGTGATAATCCATATGTAGATTCTGTTGGAGTATACTGTGGCCACAAATTTAGGATGACCCGTAGCTGAATTCGAGTGCGGCACCACTTGTTTTGAAAGGATATTCGTTGAAGATCACTGTTGGTGATATTTCGTGTGTGAAGTGGAACTAATTCGGAGATAAAACGTACAATTATCTTGTATTGCTGCCGTGGAATCCGTGGAATATCGACATAATTGCCATCTCTCTACATTTACCCTGGATTACAAATATCTCTCTCCAGCACTACTCAACACAATACCACGAGCTGAACTGAACCCTACTCTTCACCGTAAGAATGTATCCATTTACCCCCAGGCTTGAAGAAGAAGCTTGTTGTTTTTGTTGTTTTTCCCCCTTTTTCCACACACACACACACACACTCACACACACATATATAAAATCACTGCTGACCTATTTAATATATATGAATTTATATTATTGTATTGCGTAGTTACTAATAAATAACATTAGTTAATAGCAATATCAGACTCCAAAGTGTTTTCTGTTTCTGCTGGTTCTTTAACCCGTCACAGGGTACGTGACAGTAAGTTTACTCATCAGAAATTCGACCATTGCATGCGGAGCATTAACTAAGGCAGCCTGACCAAGCACGCGATTATAAGCCATTCAATCATTTCACTCCCAACACTGTCCTCTTGCCTTCTCTCCATAAACTCTGATGCCCCTCTTAATTACGTACCTATTAACCTCCGCTTAAAATACTCCCAATTATCTGGCCACATCAACCGTCTATGGCAATGCGTTCCACGGACATACTGCACCTGGCAATAGAAATTCCTCCACAGCATTGTTCTGAGGAGGAATTCATCTATTCGGAGTTTGCATTCTCTGACCCTAGACTCTCCTATTGTTGGACGCATCCTCTGCACGACGGCTCCATCTGAGACTTTCAATTACAGGTAAGTTTCCCTGGTCTCACAGCCTTATTCCACTTAACTCCTGCCAATACAGGCTCTGGGCTATCAAACACGCATCAAGCATTATATCTTTTATTTCCTGAATCAGTCTCCTGAACCTATTCTGGATCATCATAACCTCCAGCACAAATTTTCTTAGACACGGGTCCTCAGAACAGTAAATTACCGAAGTTCATAGAGTAAAGATTTGCTGAATCAACAGCCGGTGTGTGCGAGAGCAGCCTTAATTATAATTATGAGAGGTGCACGTGACAAGGAAACTATACAGTTCAATACGGTTTCATAAGTTATCTTCGGAAAGAGACTCACCGGGAAGAGCAATGATAGCGAGGACGGGGAAGAAAATCTCTTGAATGGTGATAAACACACTCATCATTCGAAAATCTACCGTTAGCGAATCATCACCTGCAAAGATATATGGAACCATGCAGAAGATACTTTTCGCATTTCCTGTTATATTCCAAGCTGTCCTTCCCAGATTCTGATCCATGACGGAACGAGCCGGTCTGTCCTTACTCTCCTCTCGGTGCCCCTCCGGATCTCTGTCCGTGACAGGAGAGGCTGCTCTCACTGAAACTGGGGGAACTGAGTGAAAGCGACTCTTATTAATAAGAGAGAGAACCCCCCCCCGGTGACGTCAGCAGCATACCTTGAATTGACGTAATTTATTTTCCACGAAATGACAGGAAGAGTTAAACTTAGTTTAACCAGTAGCTGAGGGAAGAGTGTGTAGAGAAGTGCTGCTGTTTGGAATTAACTATTTAAAGCAGAACAACATGTTCCTTAAATAAGAAAATAGAATGCATTTTCTTTAGAAATTCCGTGTAAAGAAAGAGGTAAATTAGTCAAAAATCACATATAGATTTCTCTTTGGCTGGCGTAAAATGGGGAACACAGAGCTGCATCAGCTTGGAATGTGGAACTTCTATGAAAGAGAAAAGGACTATCAGCATTCTCTGCAAGCGTGTTTCCGTGTTAGACAAGAGTCACAAGTAGACAACAAAGGCAGAGATGGGGAGGAAGGGAAGAATGAGTGAGAGAGAGATGGGGGTGGGATACAGAAACAGGAATAATGAAATTAACTGTCAGTAACTGGGTTCCCTCCAGCACAATGTGCATCATATCACTCACTGGTCGATAAGTATTCTTTGTAAACGGTCCTTCTGTGGTCTTACAAGTGGTTCATTAGTATTTCTCGTGTCATCCTGATATAGTAAACAGTCATAGCCATAGTCATAGTCATAGTCGTACTTTATTGATCCCCGGGGAAATTGGTTTTCGTTACAGTTGCAGCATAAATAATTAAATAGTAATAAAACCATAAGTAGTTAAATAGCAATGTGTAAATTATGCCAGTAAATTATGAAATAAGTGCAGGACCAGCCTATTGGCTCAGAGTGTCTGACCCTCCAAGGGAGGAGTTGTAAAGTTTGATGGCCACAGGCTGGAATGACTTCCTATGACGCTCTGTGCTGCATCTCGGTGGAATGAGTTTCTGGCAGAATGTACTCCTGTACCCACCCAGTACATTATGTAGTGGATGGGAGACATTGTCCAAGATGGCATGCAACTTGGAGAGCATCCTCTTTTCAGATACTGTCAAATATAGGTGGCAATAATATTCATATGTGTTCACTGCCTCACTTCCTGGCGAATTTCTGATGCTGTTGAAACAGAAGGGAAAAAGGAGAAACATAATGTCCTTACAGCCCATACCCCGTACCCGTATACTATACAAGAGTCCACGCCGCAGTCATACAGACATTGTCACTGCATTGCAGCTGGTGCTGTTCCGCTGGGTTTAAAAAGTCGGTTATACTCAAAACTGGCCTTCCCGGATTCTGATCCATGACAGAACAGGCTTTAATCCAGGGGCATCAGCATCTTTCTATGAAATGACTTTGTATTTATTAGCAAGCAACGGTGCCGTTCTAACATTGTACAATTTAGCCTCCAGTTTTCATCACACAAAAACAGAGAAACACCAGTGCTCTAAATCCGTTATTAGGATAAGTTCAGTATTCTGCTACTTGAGCAGTACCCCATTCATATATTATTTGAAAATCCTTGGAAACTGGTCTTGTATTCATTTTCCCGAAACTAGTAGCATAGCATATCCGTGAGCCTGCAAATGTCGAACGGAAACTCGTGAAACTTATCTCTTCTTGACTGTTATTAATCTTTGTTGTGGTTTGCAGTGAGCTTCTATTAAAGCTTAGAAATGTAGAAACAGCGGAGGGGCACTTTTATTGGCATTGCTGATCGCAATACATTTGAAAGAAAGGTGTTTAAAGCTGTTAACCGTTTGTTTAAAAGTATATAGGTTAAATTAAAACATATTTCTTGTCACACAAAATATCAGAGAAGGACAATTGTTCTATAGACCATTGCACACTAAGCGTCGAACTAAATACATTATTAGATTCTCCTGTCGCCACCATTACGTCCAGCCACTGAATACAAGAGGCCGATGAATACGTAACTTCAGTTGCTGTACCAACTGAGCAGTGATCAGATTTAAATTTGAACCTGTAAGTCACAAATTTCTTCAGTGTAAGTACAACAGATTCCTTTAGCCTTATGGGTGTGTAACTCTGTGCGTTAAACAGTCACTTTCTCCTCTCTGCTCGTAGTGTAACCCCGGACTGATGTTATGATAAGAATAAAACACAGCGAGTGTTCTTCCGCAACAGCTTGTTTGTTTACTCATATTCTTCTGAAATTTAAAAAAAAAATCATATGATCTTGAAGTTTATATCCTGCAAGTAAAATCAGTGATGCCAATGCTGAGGTATTGACTGTGCACTTTTGCGTCTTGCTGAACAAACAGCCGTTATATTTTCTGGCATGTGAGCGGGCATTAGCAATTCAATATATAACAAATATTGTCACACTTTCCTTTCGTAACCTGTGACAATGGGATCGATGATATTTGGACATCAACTTTGGTGGTATTGTTCTGCTGAGCGACGTGTTTAAAGACAAACTTTCGCATTGCCAGTGACAATAATCGTGTGGAGCATATTGGGACAGGGCAAGCAGCTTAGTTCTCCGCGTGGACAATGATGTGACTGGACATGCAGCGAAATTATCACTGTGACCAGGGATGTGGGGTTTGATCATAAGGGGCCCGGTCTGTCTCGTCGGTGAAGTGTCTGGATCTGCAATGATAATATCGGAATTGCTTCTTTCCCTTAGCCATCGGGTTTCTGAAAGTCTATTGAACCCATAAACCCTCCCTCACGATATTTTGTTCCCTGTTTGCACGGATATAATTTAGCTTTGTTTTTATTGTTATGAATTGCAATGTACTGCTGCCGCATAACGACACATTTCATGACGCATGCCGTTGATATTAAACCTCATTCTGGTTCTGATTGTGTAGAGTCGCTGATTCTCTTCTAAGATCGGCAGCTGCTTTATTTATTGCTGCGTCAGGTCCGTTTAGGAAATTAACTGCGCCTACGATAGTTGTCATGTTCCAGGAGAGCAAACACTTTGCCTTCTCTTATCTGGTAACCCTCTCAACTTACTGTGCAATATTACACTTCTAAATGTTTTGAGTTTACCTTCTACCACTAATGTGTCTGTTCGTGTCCGCTGTTCGGCAGTTCCAATCCAGCGAGTGGCTCTCCTGGAGGCCAGAGAAAGGAGTCTGAGTGTGATTAGTGGACATTTACAGCAGATTGATCAAGGTTGTGTCTCACATCCGTCCCCATCTGCAGAGAACTCTTCCTTGAAATGTTTACTCCTATTGGAGCAAATATTTTAAATTATCGCAAATCCTCAATAATCACCTGTCTTACTGTCATCTTATAGCAACATGTGGCGTATTCCATATTTCTGCCTGTGCTGAACTACAATGGGCTAACTGCTTCTATTTCTGACTGCAATTAACCGGATTTGTGATGTGCAATATTTCTCTTTGTTGTTGTACACAGCCTGGTTGAAGCAACACAGCCATAGAAACCATAGAAACTACAGCACAGAAACAGCCCTGAACATTTATTTCCTGCAACCTTCAAAATATGTTATAGTGTTTATGTATGTTTCCGGGTATACAGGTATTTTCACAGTTATATCTGCTATGATACAACCATTTTTCCAGATCAGAAAAGTAAAAAGAAACAAGCTGCACCTCTTTTCGTACTTTCGGTTCTTTATCCACTTCACCCTTGAGCAATGTCCGGAATTATGTTGTGCAGATAGACCAAATAAAAGAGATGTAAGGGGCTGCTTAACTCTGCTAGCGTTCGGGTCATACTACAGCATGCTGTAGGGTCTGATTATGGCAAACCCCCCACCCACCGCGCCCCACCCACACCCACAAGTCACGTTCACGTGCAGCCACGGGAGCTGCTGGAGGATGGACGTATGAGCAGTTGTTGTATATCAGAAGCTCTTGTTAAACGACCACTGATGACAGACAGACAATCGTTGAAGGGTGTTGATTATCGCTGGGCTCATTGAATTCAGGGATAATTTCTTGCCGTTCTGATGATCGGCATAAACGATTTTGAATGAGATTGTTGAGGAGATTCTGGGGAAGGTACGACCTGGACAAAAGGGACGGGTTATTCCTGAACCCGCGAAGTGCAATATCCTTGGGTTAGAGCATTGTCTGATCGGTAGGAGGCAGGGAGTGGGAATAAAACGATCCTTTTCTGTTTGGCTGCCAGTGACTAGTCGTGTTCCGCAGGAAGTGGTGTTGGGACCGCTTTCTTATGCTGTATATAAGTGATTTAGATGATGGAATATATGGCTTTGCAGCCACGTTTGCAGATGATACAGAGATTGATGGAGGGGCAAGTCGTGCTGAGGAAACAGGATGCAGAAGAACTTCGCCAGATAAGGAAAATGGGCAAGAAAGTGGGAAATGGACTGCAATGTTGCAACATGTATGCTCATGCACTTTGGTAGTAGAAACAAATGTGTAGACCATTTTCTTAACAGGAAATGTAAGATGCAGAGGGACTTCAGAGTCCTGGAGCAGAACACCCTGAATGTTAACTTGCAAGTTGAGTCTGTGGTGAGGGAGGCCAATGCCATGTTAGCATTTATTTCAAGAGGTCTCGAATACAAGAGCAAGGATGTGATGCTGAGGCTTTATAAGGCATGGCTGAGCCCTCACCTTGAGTATTGTGGACAGTTTTTTTTTAACCAAATCTTAGATAAGATGTGCTGGCATTGGAGAGGGTCCAGCGAAGTTTCACATTCCAGGAATGAAAGGGTTATCGTACGAGGCAAGTTTGATCGCTCTGGGTCCATACTCACTGGAATTCAGAAGGATGGTGGTGGTTGGGTGGGGGGAGGGGAAATCGGAACTCATTGAAACCTTCAGAAGGTTGAAAGGCCTAGGCAGAGTGGATGTGGAAAGGAATGCTTCCAATGGTGGAAGATTCTAGAACAAGAGGGCACAGCCTCAGAATAGAGGGACGCCCTTTCAAAACAGAGAGCAGATACATTTATTGAGACAAAGGGTAGTGAATTTGTGGAATTTGTTGCCATATTCTGCTGTGGAGGCAAGGTCTTTGCGTGTATTAAAGGAAGAAATTGATAGGTTCGTGACTAGTCACAGCATCAAATGTTACGGGCAGAATGACAGGGAATGGGGTTGAGGACGAGATAAAAAAAAGATCAGCCATGATTGAATGGCGGAGCGGACTCGATGGGCCAGATGCCCTAATTTGTCTTTATGGTCTAATGCGGGCAGGTTGGCTGAAGTGTTTTGGAGTGGGTTAAAATTAATTTATCACTGAGATGTGAACCGCCGTTATAGTGCTGAAGAAGTTGTAGTTGTTTGACAAAACAGATGGATTTTGTAGTGAGACTCTGATCAAGCAAAGGCTGATGATAAGGCAACATTGCAGGCAAGAGGTTGAGTTGAAACGTAATAGGTGGACAACATCAAAATGGGTGAATAATGGACTGAAGGCATGATATATGAATATGGTAGAAGATCTTGTACCATAGCCATCAGGATCTCATGTTCTGTCGGTTGTTTTGTATTTCGAGCATCTGCAGATTTTCTCGTGTTTGTGTTGTAACTTTGTTTATCACATTGTTTCCATTTACCCACAAGTGGGGGAACAGAATAAGCGGAATGACTGTGGCAGAATTTTAATGCACACTGCATTTATTTCTAACGCTTAATGAGTGTTAAAATCCGATTCACTGGGTCTTTCACCGCATTCTTGAGTTCCTCTCGAAATTTGCTCTGGGTCAGGGCGTAAATACAGGTGTTGGTGCAGGAACTGAGAACCTGCAGCATTCCCGCTGTCACTAATACGACGTAACGGGGATCCGTGTCAGAATAATACATTGTTCTCATTGAAATCCGTTCATAGATATAAAATACCACTTGTGTTACCCACAACAATATGAAACTACCGGTTATGCTGAAGAGCAAAACGATCGATTTGTGTCGTTTCTCCATCTCCCGGTCTCTCCGCTTTTTCGTCCCCGGAGCCCCCTGCGGGCTCGACTAGCCGCTAGAATCCGCCTGACAGTCTGAATATTTAGCAGCAAAATCAGAATGAATGGGACACAAGGGGTTAAAATCCAGTGAAACAACTCAAATGTCGCCCATAGCGGAGAGTTTTGGAAGCTCTGTGTAGGAACACAACCCCAGGGTCACCATCAATTATTACAAAATGCTCCTATACAAAGCCCCAGGGGACACACTCCAAACAGGCCAGCACACTCACTGTCCCGATAACCACAGACGCCGTTCTCTCGGTGCAATATTTTGTTTTCAGCTTCTCACAGCAAATAGCCACAAATCGATCGACGGTGAAAGCGGCAGTCAGCCAGACGGAGGCCGCGGTGCTCGCAAAAACCAGCCATCCACAGAATCTGCAAACGGGGTGCTGAGCAGGAATGATCGGGGAAAAGAATGCCAAGCAGTCCACTCCAGCAACGGATCCGAGATAACGACCAGGAGATCGGCCGCTGCCATTCCCACTATGTAGCGAGTGACACATTTGGAGAGACCGCACTTCCCCGGGGAAAGAATAACAATCGCCACCAGATTCGCTGGAAGACAGACGGAGAACAAGTTCAGGATATACTGAGCAGAAGCCAATCCATCTGTTTGAGGGGATCCTGAAATATTTCCACATTATCCTTGCATTTAGCGGTGGAAAGTACGACAGAGGGTACACAAAGTGCGTAGAAAAAGAAATTTACACCGAAAACTAAAGTAAACTTAATACGGATAATTTCCCTATGACCGAAATGTGAAATGTGAGCGGAACGCATAACTTGGGTAACTACCTCCTTGAGTTAATAGTGGGTGGAATATTTACTAACAAGGCCTCCCGGATTTGTGTAGGTAAAAATGAGTAAATCCGGAATTCTTCCATTAACCAGTCAAAACTTCCATGGTGCTGTCTGTTAGCGACACAACATCAAAGGACAAAACAGGATCCGAAAATGCTGGAAACACACATGCAGGCAAAACAGAATATGTGGAATAACAGTTAATGTGTCTGTTCTGAGCTCTGTTCTCAGAGACGCTCCTGGCAAGAGTGTTAGTTGGTTTCGCATTCTATACAAGCTGCTTGGGCTTTAGCGCTTCTACCATTCCCCATGTTTGTTTCCTGGTCCAGTATTTGCCACTTCATTGACTTTACAACAGAATATTGACTGATTCCAACAGATACAGCGCGATCAGAAACAACCTCACAGACAGACATGACACCTCGGTACGGTAGTCAGATGTCTGTAACGGCGTATTGATAACTACGAAGCCACACTCTGGTTGTCATCACTGGCTCAACAATGACCTCATGTGTTGTCCATTAACTGCTTCACACTCAATCACAGTGCACACATTTAATAATAGTTTGATTCCTACGCTTATTTCAGCTAAGCGCTCACATACCATTTCAGACAATCAATTGGTATAAACTCTGCGGATGAGTAAATACAATATTTGCAAATGCAGAGCAGCTGCTGCAAAACCAAAAGTACACAGACCCAGACATCATATCATTGAACACAAACGGATGGAAGAGCGCTGCTGAATCCATTGATTTCCATAGATGTTGGCCAAATCGCTGCATTTCTGCAGCGTTCCGTCTTTAGATACACAATCCTCAGCCCTGAGTTTCCATTACGTTCTTGAAAATCGGAATACTAAGACTGGACATGTGGCAGGGGATTCCAGCGATTGAAGCCACCATAAGATTGGAATTAAGCTTCATTTCCCACCGACTGTAGCTGACACTGCGGCTTACCGGGAATTCCAAAGTCTGAAACAGAAGGATACAAAACTTTTTCTATCCGCGAGATGGGAGGATTCTCCATTTCTGAGGATCTGTGACTGTTGTTGCTCCTGCATTCACAGTTCTGGCAGACACTGAGTTAATGCATTCCAAACAGTTATGCTTTATACAGAGGATCAGTCTCCGGAGATACGGTTATACCGCAGACTAACTTTCTTACTCACAGTAGATTGAACAAACACTCCAATTCTACACCATAGATTCCTATGTAAATATTGGACTGATTAAAGATAAACACATCACATTTTTTGAGTCAATACCTCAGTAGTGATTCGTCTGGTGAAAATAATGTCAGAGCACTAATGACAAAGACTGAGCTTTGTCACGAAGTAGCCACATTAACAGATTTCACGTTATTGTTGGCTAATTGCTCATCTGTAAACAGAGTTCACCAACAGCGTCCGAACCCTAACATTTGTCCCTGTGGTTCCCATTCTGAACTGTCTTTCAGTCCTTCAGCTCCTTCACACACATGCACACACACACAGAAATGCACAAACTGAAAAAAATAATTCTATCTGCAAAGGAATGAGAAGACCAATTAAAATACAGAAAACAATATTCTAAAGTGGGAGATGATTAGGTACAGGATGGCTGGAAGTGAATAATAAGTGTCAGCTAGGATGTTAGAAATGTGAGAAGGAGAGAGAAGGAGCGAGTCAGACAGACAGATTCACACTGGCACCGGCTGTACCGACCACTTCACATGACAATCTGACTTTTATCCCCTCCCGCCACCATCACTGACACAGTTTCCTTCTACCCACAGGGAGACACTTCAGTCAGCTCCTGTCAAGGCAGGAGGTACAGAGTAGCCACTCGACACTGTTGTAGAGCTCGGTTCACAAAACCAGTAGCTGGAAGTTTGCAGAGAGGGTTTGGGGATGCGGACTGAAGTGAAAGATTGAGGATGTGGAAGATGGGCGAAGTATGGGGAAATGTGGCGTAATCCATTCCGGGAGAGACACCCTGGGAAAAGACATTTTTACATGGCGACAGACATGACGTTTCAGAGCAACCTGACGATCCTGCTAAACAAATCACTGAGCATTAACGTAAAGATACATTATGAAATAAGGGAGACAAACAGAATGTTGTGCCGTGATGCAGGAGGATTGGAAAAGAGATGTAGTGTTGTCTTACTGAGATGTGTTATAGGACTCTGGTGAGAATACACATTGAATCTTATTTACAGGCCTCTTCACACTTCCTCAGGCATGTTATTCCACCGGCAGTGGGAGTGCAGGAACGATTCCTCACACTGACTGGACTGGTTCCAGCGATGCCAGGCTTCCTGTGCATGGGGAGAATGAGTGCACTGGGTGGAATTGTGAAGATAATTGATGGATTATTTCATATTATTCAGAACAATTGCAGGGCTGTCTCCCCTGAATAAGAATTATATTATTATGGATCACAGTCAAGGACAGAAGGAACAGCTATTAAAGATGAGAGTAAAATAAATTCCCTTAATCAGTGATTGTTTCTCGAGTTAGAACATATACCAGTGCAGAACAGGAAGCGGCCCTCTGCTCTGTGAGGTTTTGCTGACATAAATGACCATAAGACGATAAGATATAGGAGCAGAAATAGGCCATTTGCCAATTAAACATGGGCTAATCCAATTTTTTGGAATGTTTCTATGAGATCCGCCCCCCGCCCCCTTCCTTTCTCCTGAAATCCAGGGAATACAAACCAAACGCTGCCAGACGTTCCTCGTATGGTAACATTTTCATTCCTGGAATCATTCTCGTGAATCTTCTTTGAACCTTCTCCAATGTCAGTATATCCTTTCTAAAATAAGGAGCCAAAACTGCACAAAATATTCCAAGTGTGATCTGACGAGTGCCTTATAGCGCCTCGACATCACATCCCCGCTCTTGTATTTTATACCCCTAGAAATTAATGTCAACATTGCATTTGCCTTCTTCACCACTGACCTAAGCTGGAGGTTAACCTTTAGTGTATCCTGCACTAGGGCTCCCAAGTCCCTTTGTATCTTTGCATTTTGAATTCTGTCCCCATCTAAATAATAGTCTGCCCGATTATTTCTTTCACCACAGTGCAAGGCCATACACTTTCCAATATTTTATTTCATTTGTCACTTCTTTACCCATTCTCCTAAACTATCTAAGTCTCTCTACAGGCTCTCTGTTTCTTTAACACTACCTGCTCCTTCACCTATTTTGTATCATCGGCAAATGTAGCTATAAATCCATTAATCCCAGAGTCCAAATCATTGACATACATCGTAAAAAGTAACCGTCCCAACACTGACCACTGTGGAACTCCACTGGTAACCGGCAGCCAGCCAGAATAGTATTCCTTTATTCCCACACTTCATTGTCTGAGAATCAGCCAATGCTCGACCCATGCTTGTAACTCTCCTTTAATTCCATGGGCTATTATCTTGCTAAGCTGCGTCATGTGTGGCACCTTGTCAAATGCCTTCTAAACATCTAAGTACACCACATCTGCTGCATCTTCCTTATCTACACTGCTTGAAATTTCCTCAAAACTTTGCAGTAGGTTAATCTGGCAAGATATTTCCGATGCTGGCTTTGGCTTATATTCTCATGTGCCTCATTGAGCCAGTGATGGCTAATTAAACTAATCCATTTGTCAACATGTTTTCTACATCACTTCATTTTCTGTGTGTTTGGTTGCCTGTGTAAGAGCCTCAAAAATGCCACCAACACCACCCCAGATATGCATTCCAAACACCACCATTCTTTGTTATGTTTTTTTTTTCTTTTAGTTACTTCAAAACACATGTCCTTTGAATGATTTCTCCTTTCACCCTACCTTCATGCCCTCTGGTTTTCGGTATTTTGATGCTCTGAGAAAGATACCGGCTGTCTACTCTATTTACGACTCTTGTAAACCTTTGGCTTCTGGCACTCTGGGAAGAACGACAAGTTTATGCAACTCCCCCTTTTATATCTCCTCCTCAAACTCCTCTTTTAAACCTTTTCTAAACCCTGTTCAGCACCCTTCCTAAAATAGGGCGACTAAAACTAAATGCAACACTCCAGATGCACCTTAAATTGAGGCTTATAAATCTTTCTGACTCCTGAAGTTAAACCATTCAGTCATAAGTGCAAGAATGTAATAGACTTTCATGAACTTCTCTAATCCGCTAGAGCGCAAATGAAATATGAGAAGAAATGCTTCACTATCCAAATGAATGGGCAGAGAAGTTAAATAATAAAATTTGTACGTAAATTGGGAGATGAATAGATTCTGTATGGCTCTTTGTGAATGAAAGAATGCGAAGACTCAGATACAAGCAACGAAGCAGCCGCTCATCTCTCACACACAAGGTGTGTTACAGAGCACAGAGACACTGCCAGCTGATCAGTTCCACAGTCGCAGACCACAGAGACATTCGGTTCACACTGAGACCAAGTCTTAGTTACAGATTTCCTACAGAGCGTTTACGCAGAGTTTCAGATAGATGATCAATATTTCCATTGTATGCTGCACCAGTTTCCTACAGGTAGAGATGCAGACTCAGACTCCAAGTCCCAACGCACGGGACTGGGAGGACAGTAACGACAGGGAAACGGTACACAGATTGGAAATTTGGCAACTGGTGAATGTGGGGATAGTGGAATTTAAGAAATGTAATGATAAGGAACTGGGATTGCTAAAATGTGCTTGTGTGGACTAAGAATTAGGCAGCAGTTCGAAGGCAGAGAGTGAATTAATGGATCGTTCTCAAACTGGGAAGCTGTGACCAGTAGCATAACACAGGATTTGCTCCGAGACCACATCTGATCACGGTCTACATCAGTGATTTGTATGTGGGAGTATATCCATCTCTGCTACTGTTACAGAGCTGGGTGGGAGGGTCAGTAGTGAGAAGGCTGTAGCGAGGGTTTGGGGATGCAAAAGTGAAGGACTGAGGATGTGAAAGCTGGACAGAAAGTGGGGAAATGTGACGCCATGCACTCCGAGAGGAACAAACTCGGTGGCATAGTGAAACATACATGGGGATCCCTGTAAAGAAAGTGCTGCAAGTTGACATTCAGGTATTGCAGATAATTAGGAAGCCAAACTGTATTTTCTCCTGTGATAGAGCACAGATCATAGATCACAGAATAGATAGATTAGATCATAGAATACTACAGCGCAGTACAGGCCCTTCGGATCACAATGTTGTGCCGACCATTAAACCCTGCCTCCCATATAACACCCACCTTAAATTCCTCCATATACCTCTCTAGTAATCTCTTAAACTTCACTAGTGTATCTGCTTCACCACTGACTCAGGCAGAGTCTTCCATGCACCAACCACTCTCTGAGTGAAAAACCTTCCTATAATATCCGCCTTGAAATTCCCACCCCTTACCTTAAACCAACATCCTCTTGTATTGACCAGTGGTGCCCGGGAGAAGAGGGGCCGGCTGTCCACTCCATCCATTCCTCTTAATATCTTGCATATCTCTGTTATGTGTCCTCTCATCCTCCTTCTCTCCGGAGAGTAAAACCCTAGTCCCCTTAATCTATGATCATAATGCCTACTCTCCAAACCAGGCAGCATCCTGGTAAATCTCCTCTGTATCCTTTCCAATGCTTGCACATCCATCCTATAGTGAGGCGACCAGAACTGGACACGGTACTTCAAGTGTGGCCGCACCAGAGTTTTACAGAGCTGCATCATTGCTCCTCGACTCTTAAAAACTATGACTCGACTTATGAAAGCTAACACTCCATTAGTTTTCTTAACTACCCAACTACCTGTGAGGCAACTTTCAGGGATCTGTGGACATGTACCCCCAGATCCCTCTGCTCATCCACATCAACCTCACTCATATTCTCCTCACCGTCATCAAGTTCCCTCTCATTGATGAATACCGAAGAGAAGTATTCATTGAGGACCTCGCTCACTTCCACAGCCTCTAGGCACATCTTCCCACCTTTATCTTTAATCGGTCCTACCTTCACTCCTGTCATCCTTTTTTTCTTCACATAATTGAAGAATGCCTTGGGGCTTTCCATTACCCTAGTCGTCAAGGCCTTCTCATGAGCCCTTCTTGCTCTTCTCTGCCCCTTCTTAAGCTCGTTTCTTGCTACCCTATATTCCTCAATAGACCCATCCGATCCTTGATTCCTAACCCTCATGTATGCTGCCTTCTTCCACCTGACTAGATTTTCCACTTCACTTGTCACCCATGGTTTCTTCACCCTACAATTCTTTACCTTCCTCACCGGGACAAATTTATCCCTAACATCCTGCCAGAGATACCTAAACATCGACCACATGCTCATAGTATATTTCCCTGCAAAAACATCATCCCAATTCACACCCGCAAATTCTAGTCTTATAGCCTCATAATTTGCCCTTCCCCAATCAAACATTTCCTGTCCTCTCTGATTCTATCCTTTTCTATGATAAAGTTAAAGGCCAGGGAGCCCGTGGTCACTATCTCCCAGATGCTCATCCACTGAGAGATCTGTGACCTGACCCGG
Organism: Mobula birostris; assembly: GCF_030028105.1. Lineage (NCBI taxonomy): Eukaryota > Metazoa > Chordata > Chondrichthyes > Myliobatiformes > Myliobatidae > Mobula > Mobula birostris. Next base: position 77,106,182 of record NC_092382.1, read on the forward strand.
TTATTTACCTAATACTAGATCTAGAATGGCTTTCCCCCGAGTCGGCCTGTCAACATACTGTGACAGGAATCTGTCCTGGACACACTTAACAAACTGTGCCCCATCTAAACCATTGGAACTAATCCGGTGCCAATCAATATTAGCAAAGTTAAAGTCACCTATGATAACAACCCTGTTATTTATGCACCTTTCCAAAACCTGCCTCCCAATCTGCTCCTCGGTATCTCTGCTGCTACCAGGGGGCCTATAGAGTACTCCAAATAGAGAAACTGTTCCCTTCCTGTTCCTGCCTCCGACCTTTACTGACTCACAAGAGGATCCTGCTACATTACGCACCCTTTCTGTAGCTGTAATAGTATCCCTGACCAGTAATGCCACCCCTCCTCCCCTTTTTCCCCACTCTCTATCCCTTTCAAAGCACTGAAATCTAGGAATATTGAGAGTCCATTCCTGCTCCGGTGCCAGCCAAGTCTCTGTAATGACCACTGCATCATATTTCCATGTATGTATCCAAGCTCTCAGTTCATCACCTTTGTTCCTGATGCTTCTTGCATTGAAGTACATGCACTTTCTCTTTCCTCAAATCCTCTTTATATGTTAGATCTGGCTTTACTCCATGATCTATACTTGCAGTTCTCGCATGACTTTTATCCTCCCCCAGCTCATTATCTGCTCTATCACTCTGGTACCCCTCCCCCTGCAAACCTAGTTTAAACCCCCCGGAACAGCATTATCAAACCTTCCTGCAAGGATGTTAGTCCCCCTCCAGTTCAGGTACAACCCGTTCCGTCGGAACAGGTCCCATCTTCCCTAGAACAAGGCCCAATTGTCCAGAAACATGAAGCCTTCCCTCCTGCACCAACTCCTTAGCCACGTATTTGCATTATCTTCCTATTTCTAGCCTAACTAGCACGTGGCACAGGTAACAATCCTGAGATTGCAACCCTCGAGGTCCTGTCCTTCAACTTTGAACCTAACTCCCTAAATTTACTTCGCAGGACCTCCTCCTTCTTCCTACCCACATCATTGGTCCCTACATGGATCAGGACATCTGGCTGCTCACCCTCCCTCTTGAGAATACTGACAACCCGATCCAACATATCGCGGGCCCTGGCACCAGGGAGTCAACAGACCACTCGGGATTCTCGATCTCTCCCACAGAATCTCTTGTCTCTCCCTCTAACTATCGAATCCCCTATTACTACTGCTCTCCTCTTTTCCCTCCTTCCCTTCTGAGCCTCGGTGTCAGAGACGAAACCACTGCAACTTGTCCCTGGTAGGTCGTCCCCACCAACAGCATCCAAAACGGTATACTTATTATTGATGGGATCGGTCATAGGGGTGCTCTGCTCATTCTGTCTATTTCCCCCCCCCCCTCCCTCCTGACAGTCACCCAGCTACCAGCCTCCTGACTTTTAGAGGTGACTATCTGCCTGTAACTCCTGTCTATTTCTGCCTCTGCCTCACGAATGATCCGAAGTTCATCCAGCTCCAGCTCCAGTTCCCTAACTCGGTTTGTCAGGAGCTGCAGCTGGATGCACCTATTACCGGTGTAGTCATCAGCGATAATTGTTCCCGCCCTGACTTCCCACATACTGCAAACGGAGTACTCGACTGCCCTAACTGCTGCTTCCATTATCTTCTAGGCAGCACGGCACGGGCAGCAGCGGCCTTTCGGATCTGGTGTTACTATAATTTAGTTTTTAAATTTAATTTTAAGGCACAATTTTTCTATTAGGGTACATGGATAACAGAGCGAATATCTACCATCGCAGATACTGCTACAATACAGAGATCGCCCAAAAACAAACCTTCATGAAGACCTGCTGGTTAAATTGCGCGACCTCGGCTTGCTGAGGGGTTGGGGCCTGCAGTCCTCGGAGTCGCCTGATGACGGTGGCCGAAGGTGTGGACGCCGTAAGCGGTGTGCAAGGAAGCGGAAGCGAGGCGAGCGGGAAGGAGTACGTGCTGGGCGAAATTAAAGCCCTAACCGGTCAGTTCTCCCGTCCATTCTGCTCTCCAGTGTCCGCAAACCTGGACAATAAATTGGACTACATCCGACTCTAACGAAATACTCGGCGGGAGCACAGTAAGCAACGGAATCCCGGACGCCGCCTTTCGGCTGTTTATTTATGTAGCAGTTTCTCTGCCGAGCTATCGGACTCAATGCCCAGAGCCTGGACTGACACCACCCTGCTGCCCTCTGCTGTGCCCATTGTCTTGTTTATTATTTATTTCAATGCTTGCAGTGTTTTTTTTTGTACTTTATGCAGTCCTGGGTAGGTCTGTAGTCTAGTGTAGTTTTTGTGTTGTTTTACGTAGTTCAGTGTAGTTTTTGTATTGCTTCATGTAGCACCATGGTCCTGAAAATCGTTGTCTTGTTTTTACTGTGTACTGTACCAGCATTTATGTCGAAATGACAATAAAAAATAACTTGACTTGACTACTCCTAAGTTAATTAGAGTTATTGGAGGAACCTACCCGGCCTTACCTCACTGGGAGCAAGCTCGTCCTCAGCCTCTGCCTGCCGAAGTCCCGTTAAGCCCAAGGCTTCCTACTCTGTCTCCCACTACTGCTCCACCCGCTCCTACGACGCCCGCTTCGTTAATCTGCTCGCTTTTTAAATTCTTCCGCTGTCTCACGGGCCGACTTTCAAGCACTTGCGCAGTCGTGCCCCCTTCAAACTGCCGAACTTTAAAAGTCCCCACTCACTGATGCTTCATTATATGGTCTTTCGTTGACGTTTATGCAGTCGTTAACTGCCCTTTTAAGCCACAGGTGCCTACTCCTGCCATTTGAGATCTACTTCTGAGGGACAGTCCTGCGCCTTGTGACCTATTCCCAGAAGCTTCAGCTAGCACTGCTGTCCTGTCAACCTCACCAGTATCTCCCTCCAATCCATCTTCTCTCATGCTTCTGTAGTTCCCTTCATTCCATTGCCATTCTGATACATCTGACTTGCGCTTCTCAGATTGCAGTCTGCATTCAATCATATTATCATCACTGTATCCTACGGGTTCCTTTATGTTAAACACCCTAATAAGATCTAGTTTATTACACAGCCCTCTTTCAACAGGAGAAGATGGCGGCGCGCCTGCGTGTGCGCAGCCCTCCGGTGAAAAATGATATCATATCTGTTAAATAGGGGCCGTGGACATTTCTGATTTGATGGCGAATGGACATGAAAGCACAGAGGAACATCTGGAGAATTTTCTGAAACTCCCGTTCGCTGCTGTCGTTACTGTGTGGTCGGGATCTTTCGGAGGGTAGGCCTCAAAATCCCCGGCCTTGCCTGCTTTTGGAGAACAAGAAGGAGGTCGAATCGTTCGGGCAGAGATGGCTCTCAGTACTCGGTGTCGGAGAGCTGATCAGAGCTCAACGTTTTCGGATCACTCAGAGTCGGATAGTGGTCAGCATGGCAGGGAGAGTTTTTCTTCCTTCTCCCGTCTGCGTGAGAAGTGGGGCATTTGAGAAACTTTGAACTTTACTGTGCTCATGGACTTCTTCATCAAGTTATGGTATTTTTGCACTGTTTGTAACTATATGTTATCATTATGTGGTTTTGTCAGTTTTTTCAGTCTTGGTCTGTCCTGTGTTTTGCGATATCACACCGGAGGAAATAATGTATCATTTCTTAATGCATGCATTACTAAATGACAATAAAAGAGGACTACATATCTTCATAATCTAATCTAAGATGGCCCATCCCGACTAGGCTCAAGCACAAATTGCTCTACAAAGCTATCTCGCAGGCATTCAACAAATTCCCTCTCAGGCAATACGTCGCCAACCTGATTTTCTCAATTCTCCTACAGGAGGAAATCTGCAGATGCTGCAATTTCAAGCAACACACATCAAACTTGCTGGTGAACGCAGCAGGCCAAGCAGCATCTCTAGGAAGAGGTACAGTCGACGTTTCGGGCCGAGACCCTTCGTCCTGACTCGTCCAACAGGTTAGATTGCACGGAATCCAGAGGACGAGAGCTGATTGGATTCACATTTACCTGAATGGTAAGAGGCCGAGGGTGATACTTGAAGTTTGTTACCAGCAACGTTGATGTGTGTTGTTCTCAATTCTCTTGTTGATTAAAGTCCCCATTGCAATTGTGACATTACCCACAATATGTGCATTTTCTAGTTCCCTTTGCAATCAGCACTCTACATCCCGGCTAGAACTTGGAGAGCTATATTCATTCAAATGTGTGTTTTTTTCCCCCCTTGCGGTTTCTTAACTTCCACCAGAAAGATTCGACATTCTCCAACCTTATGCCCCCCTTTCTAAAGATATAATTCCATCTCTTACCAACACTTTCCATGTCTTGCCAATCCAAATCTCTCATTCCAAGATGATCCTCTTGATGTTTTTCTTGGCCATCTACACTATCTGCAACACCACCTGTTTCAGTATCATTTGCAAACTGGGTACATTCACATCCAGATCATTCATATAAAGTTTAAGAAACAAATGCCCCGGACTGACCCTTGTGAGACATCAGTAAATATGTGACTCCTGTCCGAGAAACAAACTTCAAGTATCACCCTCTGCCTCTTACCATTCAGGTAAATGTGAATCCAATCAGCTCTCGTTCTCTGGATTCCGTGCAATCTAACCTGTTGGACGAGTCTGCCATGACAGACTTCGGCAAAGGCCTTGCTAAAATCCACGCAGAGAACATGTACTATGTTCTCTTCATTTACAATCCTAGCTGCTTCCTTGTAATAATCTGAAACATTTGTCAGGCATGACTTTCCATGGTGTCATAATGACGGTTCCGTATCAGACTCTGTCTCCTGAAATGCTGCTGCATGCTGTCCCTCAGTATCCTCTCCGGCGACTTACCCACTATCGACGTCTGGTTGTTTATATTCCGACTGGTTTTTGCGATCCATTTTAAGAAATGGTAACAGTTTGTCTACCCTCTTGTTGTCCAAAATCTCACCAGAGGACAAATATGAAGCAACAAACAAATCTAAGGGTTTCTGTAAGGTGTTTCCTCATTTTCCACTAAGGCCCTGGGGTTGTATCTATCTTCCTGGACTGTAAGGATCTAACACCCCTGCTTGCTGATTAACTTACGGAAAAAGAAACATCATTGATGAATTCACGTTTTTGCTTCACTTCTGCTAGTTCCTACACCGTCAAAACGTAGAGACATGTTTATTAAAATATTTATATGTCTTTTGTAACACACACAGATGGTGATATTGATTTTTAGCAGAACATATTTTCTCCCTAATGTCCGTTTGACTCGTCATATATGTACAATCTTGGGAATTCGTCTCATCTTGACTTCCAGGTCCTTCCCATACCCACCTTTACCCCGCTAACCTTAATAACACGTGTAATTATCAAGAAATTAACTAGTTCAAAATTGCTTATGTGCAGAATATACTTCCCCCTTTCCACAGACTCAGTTTCTCTCATTAGCCAGCTGCCCAGAGACCTGCCAGTCTTATCTTTCACCCGAACAGGAAGATGCAGGCCCTGAACTCCTGACCTCACGCTCTTCTTATCACTATAACATTCCCACTTGTGAGATGCTACTTTCCTGTAAGCATTAACCACTGCAAGATCCAACGTTATTGCTCAAACCTCATTCAGTTTCTGTTCAGGAAATTCACTGTTCTGTGTCAAGTTACGGTATTGCTTTGCACAGTTATAACTATATGTTATAATTATGTGTTTTTGTCAGTTTTTTAGTCTTGTTCTGTCTTGTGTTTCTGTAATATCATACTGGAGGAACATTGTATCATTTCTTAATGCATGCATGGCTAAATGACAATAAATGAGGACTGTCTGTCCTCATAATTTAACTTGTGAGCAGATCACGTGCTTTTCCAGAATCACTTAAAATTTATTAGTATTCTGTTCATTGGAGGCAATGTGCTCACCGGCAAGCACATCCGCCATTTACCCTACCTAATTTCTCAGGAGCAGATCCAGTACTGTACCCTGTCAAGCACTCCGCCGTTATATTGAGGAAAGAAGCTTTCTTGGACACATTTCACAAATTCAACACCATGTTTTTACACTATGATAGGCCAAATCAATTTAAGAGAAACGAAACTATCTTACTATTACTACTACCTTAGTAGTAAACTGCACACATTTTCTGTGTTTAAAAAATGAACCTAAGACTCCCTCTATTCTTTCGGACAATCACCTTAAAATTATGTTCTCTTGTTTTCGCCACTTCCAAAATCCTCTTGCTGTCTATTCGAATTATGCCTCTTATAATCTTGCATAGCTCTTTGAAGTCACCTCCCATCCTTCGTCACTCCAAAGAAAAACATCCTAATCTTACTCAACTGTTCCCCACAAGACATGCTTTGTAAAGTTCAATGTTTAAAATAAATGTATTGTTCTTTTACTACCCTGAGTGTCACTTTTGCGCAATACACCGCATTTACAAGAAAGCACAATGAAATCAATGAAAAACTGCAGACAACAACGGCGGCCAAAAAGCCAATACACAAAGACAACAAAGACGATAAATTGCGCAAATAATGAAAAAAAAAGAATGACAATAAATATGAAACAAATATGGAGAACATGTGTTTTAGAGTACTCGAATGTCATCTCCTCGTTGGGGTGTGTGAAATTATCTTCTGTGCTTCAAGAGCCTGAACCTTGTGTTCCGTGAACTGACTTTCCTGTAACTCGTTCATGATGAGAATATCGTGAAGCAAGAATCACCTGGACGATGGGGGGCGGGGTGCGGGTGGTGGTTGGTCCTTAATGATGAAAGCTACTTTCCTGTAAATTCCCTCCTTGTAGATGGCCTCAGTGGAGGGGAGTGGTTTACTGTGAAGGGCTGGCGGTATCCGCAACTTCCCATTGGCTGTTCCATTCAAGGACATTGGCGTTTCCATAGAAGACCAGATGCAGCCAGTCAAAATATCCTTACTGTACATCTATATAAGCTTGTCAAAGTATAGATGGCATGCTAAATTTGCACAAACTTATATATTATAAGCTGTGAATACCGGAGACGCTTTCTAGGATGCTGCCAACGAATTCTGCTCCTCTGAGCCTCCACACTATGCATCCCAGTCAGAAATGGAGAAACTAGTCACACAACACTCTGTTGCTTTAACAACTTTCCATTACCTGCCTACATTTCTGCTCCGCTTTCTGCTGACGGCATTTCAGGAACCTTTGGAAACTGAAGCGCACAGCATTTCAAGCTTATCATTTATCAACAGCCTGAAAAATGCCCAATGGGAGGGAAGTAATTAATATTGCCCATGAATTACATTCCAGTGTCAGGGTTGTACATGTCTCTGTCTTTGTAGAGCTGGGGATACACTAGTGTTTAACGGTGGAGTACAATGCTGGGTGCGTACAGTTCTGTGTGCTCACGGCAGGTTGCTGAGAGTTTTATAGGTCTGCGTCCAAGTAATGAATGTCTGTATATTGTAATTTAAATGGTCCCTCTAGTCCACTGCTGACTGTTCCTCTAGGATCTCATATGCAGAGCACCCTGCACTTTCTCTCCATGTTAATCTATAGCAAATGGTGTCTCTGCAGTACACTGCTTGGTTAATACGTGTCTACCTCCCTGCTGTGCAGTGCTGGAGCTATGCTGGGCAGTATGGTTTTAGAGGTCTGCATACCTCCAGTTTTGCTGAAGTCTGGTACACAGCGGGCTGAGTATTGTTTGCTTTGGCATGTGTCTTCATACTGCAAAGTGTTTCCCCCCCCCCCAAGTCTTTCTATTTACGGCAAATGTCTGTACTGGAAATCTGCGTCATCACAGAGCAGTGTTGGTTCTGTTGGGGTTTGTATTTCTCGAGTTTGGTTCTGTGTAAGTCAGCTCTATGGGTTTGTCATGGAGTGCAGAATATAATGATGCTTGTATGACTGTTAAATTTCTGTTCGTTGCAGCTATTATACAGATCTCTGTTCACACCATGCAAAGTGTCCGTGTATAATAATAAGTTTTGCCCCTCCACTGCTGTTCCAGTATGACCAGATGTTGTAAAGGCCTGTGTGCTTACACCATGCCGCTAACAGTTGTAAAGATTGGTGGCCTTGACGTATGGGGCGATTTGTTGTGTCGATATGTATCAACACAGTACCATAACAGCTGTGTTTAAGGTCTATGTCCTTACAGCATGATGCTAACTACTGCAAACGTCATTGTCCTTTGTCTGGAGCCAGCTGTTGTAATGGTCCGCATCCTTACAGTGCGGTATTGTAAGGGCCAGCGTCCCTTTTTATGCAGTGTTGGTGTTTATATGTCTGCGTAACAGTGCAAAACTGGGATTGTCCAGCTCTGGGTCATCAGTGTCATGTTTCGAGAAATCTCTGTCCATGTGTTAGAATCTTGTACTAGTCACTGCCTTTATTGGCCTTTGCTGTGCTTTGGCAGATCAGAGTTCTCGGAATACAGTACCAGCATTTTTACAGAAGTGAGTCCTTATTACACAAGCTGGCCGTGTACTCCGAGGTAAGTTTCAAATCTCGGGGAGACCAGACTGAGTTTTTGATATCATTAGTGGGCACGAGATCATTGCGGGATGGAGTAAACCAATCAAAAAGTCAAATCCAATCGAACTGCTGGTGTAACATTCTCACTGTTCCGTTTTCCACTCTCTTGCTGCAACTCGGACGGTTAATGATCCTGAATTGCCTGTCCAGTTTCTCTTTGAACACTCTGTCTGTTTGTTCACATCACCTCTGTAGGCAGTCTGTCTCAGATGAGAACCACAGTCAGTGTGGAAATAAGAAATTTGTCACATGGCCGTGTGATTCTTTCCTCATTGGGCGTCAAATTATTGACCAACCATCAGTGAAGAGTACGGAACAGAAAAGTCCCCTAACTGTATGTGTGCTGGCCATGACAACAAAATTAAACTGCATGTTTCCCGATATGTTGTCTGACTCCCTCAGTCGGGAAAATCGATCAAAGGATTTACTCACCTTTGTACCCTTTGACCCAACACCACCTCCTTCTTAGTATCAACACGTCTGTCAATATCAACATACATCCTTCCTGACCCGCTTCATCGATGTCCTTCTCCTTAGTGAACAGCAATTGATTCAAAATATTCACTTTGTTCCTCACATATTAACTTTGCCTCCAGGGATAAACTTCTTTCTTTGCCCGTCAGTGGCGCTGTGCTCTCCCCAGTATAGTGTTGTTTTCAGTGTATGCAGTGTATGATTCTTGTTAATCCTCTCACTGAGGATATGTGTTGGTCATTTTTTACTCTCCTGATTCACAATATGACTTGTTTCTTCGTGTCTAAATGTTCTTCCAGGATCTTATTATATTTCCGCTTCCTAAATCTCACATATCATTCCTCTTAATTTGTTAAAATAACTGCAATATCTCTGATCATCCCAAGTTCCTTAATGTCCCCATCTTCTGTACTCTCCTCCCAAAGAATTTTGACCAACAGGACGGTAAGTGACATTCATATACTTTACTTAACTAATAGTATCGGCACAATGACAACTCTCTAAAATTCCAGCACATTTCTACTGCCATTAGCCTTCTCCGAATCTGCATTTATCCTCCTGCAGGTCCACTCTTACTCTTATCAATAACCGTTTGAAAAACCTCCAGAATTATACTCCGTAAATATTTCCCAATGGAAATCCAATTATGTTATTTCCCTATGCTAAGTCAAGAATATCTCTTTCCCTGGTCTTCCAACTACATGTTGATTATGGAAACCTTCTTGAACACACCGAAACCATAAACCCCATCCAAACCTAATGCTATAAGAGAATCACAGTCACGCTGGGGAGATTATTCACCCACTTTCGCTGCCCTATTGTTTTTTACATTAGCCCATAAGCTCCCGGCACATCTCTCTTACAGGCTACAGATACAATCCCATTACGGTGATTCCACATGTCTAGTTCTTGAGCTCGCTCCGCATTGTCTGATTAGTTGAGCATCTGGGATGACTTTACCTCTGTGACATTTTGCATCATCAGCAGCGCAGCTCCTCATCCTCTTCGTCCTTCGTCTGGTCTGCGTGAGTCATCTGGAATGTTTAGCTACTAATCCTGCCCTTCTCTCAAGCAAACATGTGTAATGGCTGAGTCACTGCGTCGCCCAGTAATCTGTGTTCTAGTCCGCTGAATGATAATCTTCCAGTTTGTGCTTGTTCAGAGTGACTGTCCAACTTTCCGCTTCCGTGATTTCAAAAATAACGGAACCTTGGTTCAATCAATTATCATGTGTCTATTTCTGCTTTCTCCAATCTATTAGACGGTCGTTTTCATTCATTATTCGCTTCATGTTTGTCTTGGGTCGGTTTCGTGTTGGCACCGTCCAATATCACTCTGATATTGACCAGGATTAGACGAATCACAAACAAGTAAAAGTCTGGAGATGTCAGAAATCCAGGTAACACGCACAAAGTGCTGCAGAAATTCCGCAGGCCAGGAAGCATCTATGGAAGAGAGTAAGCAGTCATTGTAATGAGCTGAGAACCTTAAGCAGAGCTGGATCTTTTTTTTTTATTCCCAAACCTGTTGAAGAGCCTTAGACCTAAACGGCGAGTGCACAATTTCCAATAGTTGCTGCCTGACATCGATTCCTCCTACACTTTGCATATGAGTAGACCATATCTGGTCCTATTTCGCGTCAGTCGCTCCCGTTCTTCTTCTGCTATTCTCTCTCTCTCTACCTCTCCTCTCTCTCCCACACTCGTTCTCTTTCTCTCTCTCTCATCCTATCTCTCTCTCTACCTCTGCCACATTCTCTCTCCCCCACTCGTTCTATCTCTGTTTCTCTTGCCCTCCCTCTCCCGCTATCTGTCCCACTTTCTCTACCACGCTCTCCCACTCTTACGCTCTCTATCTCTCTCACTCACCCTCTCCCTCTAGCTCACGCTCTTCCTCAGTCTTTCTCTCCCTTTCGCTTTCCCTGTCTCCGAAAATCCCTCCCTCTCTGTCTCCCTCTCGCTCTCTCTCCATCACATCTATCATTCTCTCCCTGTCTCTCTCTGTCTTTCACGCTCTGCACACTCACTATCGCTCTCGCGCTCCCTCGATCTCCCTCTCCCCACTTGTTCCCTCTCTCTATCTCTCTACCTCTTCCACACTCTCTCTATCCCCCACTCGTTCTATCTCTGTTTCTCTTGCCCCTCCGTCTCCCGCTATCAGTCCCACTTTCTCCCTTACGCTCTCCCACTCTTGCGCTCACCATCTCTCTCTCTCTCTCCATCTCTCTCAATCCATCTCTCTCTCTCACTCTCTCTCTCTAGCTCATGCTCTTCCGCAGTCTTTCTCTCCCTTTTACTCCCCCTTTCTCCGAATCTCCCTCCCTCTCCGCCTCCCTCTCGCTTTTATTCTCTCCCTGTCTCTCTCTGACTTTCGCGCTCTCCACACTCACTATCGCTCTCGCTCTCCCTCGCTCTACCACTCTGTCTTGCTTCCTTGTCGTAAGTTTTAAAATCGCAAAATCTGCTACCGGAAGATAGTTCATGGTGGCAGAGAGAGGCTGCAGGTACAGAAAGAGGAAAATAAAAGAGGTTTAACGAAGAGATGGGTTATATCGGAAGCAAGAGCTGTTGATAAAAAGGAAAACATGCTGCAACATCAGGAAGCATTGTCAGAACAGAGAAACCAGAGTAACAGATTCACTGCAAGCTTTACTCGGGGCCGGAGGTGATGTGCAAGGGGGAGTTTTCCGGCGCGCTGAGGCCGGAAACGCCGTGGTGTAAAGCTGCAAACAGCGCTTTTGTAACTCTGCTGCAATGCACACAACATGCTGAAGGGTCTCAGCAGACCAGGCAGCAATTCTGGAAAAGAGTAAACAGTCAACGTTTCTGGCCGACACTATTCGTCAGGACGCTGATTTTGTGTGTGTTGTTTTGAATTTCAAGCATCAGCTGATTTTCCCGTGTTTGTGTTGTAACTCTGTTCATCACGTTGCTTACATTTACCCACAAGTGTGAGTACAGAATGTGAGGATGAAGGCAGCTGAAATACGAAACTTTACAGCATATATTTCTAACGCTTAATGAGTTTCACAATCTGGTTCAGTGGGTATTTAACCGCATTCCTGAGTTCCTCTCGGAATTTGCTCTGAGTCAGGGCATAAATACACGTGTTGGTGCAGGAACTGAGAATCTGAAGCATTCCTGATGTCTCCTCTGTGATGAAACGCGGATCAGAAACAGAATAAAAAACAAAACTCATCGAAATCCGTCTGTAGACATAAAATACCACCTGTGTTCCCCACAACAATATGAAACTACCAGTTATGCTGAACAGCAAAATGATGGATTTCCGTCGGTTCTCCATCTCGCGGTCCTTGTCATTCTGTACACTCTTTTGTCCCCGGAGACTCCTGCGGGTTCGACTGGCCACTAAAATCCGTCTGACAGTCAGAATATTGAACAGCAAGATCAGAAAGAATGGAACACAAGGGGCTAAAATGCGGTGCAATATGTCAAATGCCGCCCATGAGGGAGAGTTTTTGTAGCTCGGTGTATGAACACAATACCAGGGAACACCATCAACTATTACCAAAGGCTGGTATATGAAGCCCGAAGGGACACTCTCCAAACAGGCCAGCGCACTCACTGTCCATACAACCACCGCCGCCGTTCTCTCGGTGCAATATTTTGTTTTCAGCTTCTCACAGCAAATAGCCACAAATCGATCTACGGTGAAAGCGACAGTCAGCCAGACAGAGGTTACAGTGCTCGCAAAAATTAACCATGCACCGAGTCTGCACACAGGAGTGATGAACAGGAAAGACTGTGGAAAATAAATCCAAGCAGTCCACGTCAGCAGCGGTTGCGAGATAACGACCAGGAGATCGGCCGCTGCCATTCCCACCAGGTAGCGAGTGACACATTTGGAGAGACCGCACTTTCCACGGGAGAGGATCGCAATCGCCACCAGGTTCGCTGGAAGAGAGACACAGAAACTCAAGTTCGGAAAATACTAAGCAGAAACCAATGCAGCAATTTGAGGGAATTTCGTAGCATTCCACTTCATTATTACACGTGAGCGTGGAAGGGCGACGAAATGGTGCAGACCTGGACGAGGCAGAGAATTATACAGTAAAATAAAATCAATGTGATCTAAACACGGATTCCTTACTGATGACCGAAATATCAGGTAGGAGCGGAAGCTAACACTGGGTAAATACTCCATCACAGTGAGTACTGGATGGAACATTTTCCAGCGGCGCCTCCACGTCTTGTGTGAAGCAAATGAGTAAATCCAGACGCTGATAGCAGGGCTCTTCCATTAGACAATCTTTAAATTGCATGGTGATCCCTGTCAGCGACAGAACAGCCGAAGGGCAAAACAAAATTAGAAAATGCTGGAAACACTCATCGAGACAAAACAGAACCTGTGTGGAAAAGCATTAAAAGTGTATCTTCTCAAACCTGTTCTCACAGAGGGCCCTGACACGCGTGTTAACTGGATTCTCTTTCCATACACACTGTCTCGGTCTCAATGCCTGCAGAATTGTCCGTGTTTGTTTCCTATTCCTCACTGACTTTACAACAGAACATTGACTGATTCCAACAGATGCAACACAGTTTAACACAACCTGATAGACAGAGGTGTCGCCTCCCACTGAATCCAACACCGGGAAATCGGGGAGAGGAATTGAACGTCCAGCAGCAAGCTAGGTACCGCAGTCTGATGTCTGTAACGGTGTCAGATGTAAGTAGAATAGAGTGCATTTCAGAGTATTTGTAACTGTAAAGCAACACATCAGTTAATTTGCTCAGTAACAGCTTCATTTTGCTGCTCATCAGCTGCTTCACATTCAGTCAGAGTACACGCATTTTTTTTTAAGTCCCCAATCTCCGTGCTACCACATGGAATTCCTCTCATTAGCTGAAGAGTTACCACAAGTCGATGGTTTGATTATTACAGGTCACACAACCGCTCACATACAAATACAAACAATCAGTCGGTATAATCTCCCTGAGTGTTTAATCACAATATTTGCAATTGCTGTGCCGCTGCTACCAGACTAACAGCACAGAGACACGAGCATCACAGTATTGAACAGAAACAGCTGAAAGAACGCTGCTTAACATGTCGAATTCCACAGCTGTTGGCCGATTCGTTAAATTTCTGCAGCGGTGTGTTTTTATATCCAAATCCAAGACCCACAGTCCGAGTGTTTCCATCCAATTCCTGAAATGCGGAATACTGGGACTGGATATGTGGCAGTGGAAACCAGCGACAGAAACAATCACATCATTGGAATTAAACTTAAGTTCGCAACAACGGCAGCTGACTCTGCGACTTACCGGGAATTCCAAAGGCTGAAATAAATGGATAGTAAACTTTCCCTATCCGCACGATGACTGGATACTCCATTTCAGTGAGAATCTGACATTCGTTGCTCCTGAATTCACAGCTGCGGCAGAAGCTCTGAGCGTATTAATGCAAAATGGCCATGATTTATACAGAGGATCGGTCTCCAGAGATTCAGTTAAACCCTTGACTAACATTCCTAGTTGCAATTACTTCAACGGAAACTATGATTTAACATCATTGACTCTGATCAGAATCAGAATCCTTTATTATCGCCAAGTATGTGGACAAATACAGGGAATTTGATGCCGGTTTCCCTGAGATCTCGCTCTACAGAATCAGAAAGCAAACAGAACAATAGTGCAAGTAATCGTGAGCTATATACAATGAGGTTTATCTGTGTATGTCCAGGTGGACTTGGTTTATAATAGACGAAAATTCAAGTGTTCATAAGACTGATGGCATACGGAAAGAAATTGTTCTTGTACCTATTTGTCCTGGCATGCAGTGATCTAACGCGCCTACCAGAAGGAAGGAGTTGGAGCAGGTGATGTCCAGGGTGTGGTGGGTCTACAATGATGCTGCTTGCTCGCTTCCTGACTCTAGATGCATATAAGTCCTGGATCGAGAGCAGCTTCACACAAATAATCCTTTCCGCAGCCCTGACGGTTCTTTGGAGTATATTCTAATCTTGTTTGGTAGCTGATCCAAACCAGACAGTGACGGACGAACAGAGAACAGACTGAATTGTTCCTGAATATAATTGAATCGGCAGCTCCTGAGGCAGGTTGTACTTCCTGAGTTGACGTAGGAAATATAACCTCTGCTGAGCCTTTTTGATAAGAGTGTCCGCGTTGGGTGTCCACTTCAGGGCCTGGGAGATCGTGACACCCAGAAAGCTGAAGATCTCCACAGCAGACACAATACTGTTAAGTATAGTGAGTGGGGGGAGTATTGGGGCGGGGGGCTCCTCCTGAAGTCCACTGTCATCTCCACAGTCTTGAGGGCATTTAGCTCCAGATTGTTCTGACCACACCAGAGGGCCAGCGGTTCCACCACACGTCTGTATACAGACTCATCACCGTCTCGGATAAGGCCAAAGACATTTGTGTCGTCTGCAAACTTCAGGAGTTTAACAGATGGTTCCTGTGAGGTGCAGTCATTAGTGTAAAGAGAGAAGAGCAGTGGGGAAAGCACACGTCCCTGAGGGCCACCGGTACTGATTGTCCGGGTGCTAGAAATGACGCTCCCCAGCCTCACTTGTTCACCCTGTCAGTCAGGAAGTTTGTGATCCACTGACAGATGGCGGGGGAGACAGTGAGCTGGGTGAGTTTGGAGTGGAGGTTTTCTGGGTGATGATGTTGAACGCCGAGATGTAAATATTGTTCCGATTGCGGAAAAAAAATATATCAACATTCTTCGGAATTACCTGAGCACTGATTCATCTGGTGGAATCAACGCCGCAGCTCTAATGACAAAACTGAACTTTGTCACTAAGCAGCCACACTTACAGATTGAATGTTTTTGTTGTCTAATTGTTCATCTATAAACAGAGTTCACCATCGCCGTTCGGCCCCAAACTACAGAGGGAAGTGATGTCGAGCCCAAAGCTGGAGTTAGTGAAGAAAAAAAAGTTATAGTAGAGTGCACAAAAGCAAAAAACAAAAAAATCGCATAGGTCACTAGATTGTAAAAGGACAATGGGTGGAACGGCTCTTTATCTAAATGCCCCTAGTATTAGAAAAAAAAAGGTTACTGAACTTGTGGCACAGATCAGTACAAAGGCATATGATTTAGTGGCCATCACAGAAACGGGGTTTCAAGGTGTGATGACTGGGAATCATATATCCAAGGCTATCAGGTAATACGGATAGACAGGAAGGCAGAGGAGGTGGGGTGGAACTCTTGATTAGGGATGAGATCAGGGCAATTGTGAGAGACGATGTAAGATCTACGGAGCAGAATGTTCAGTCCATATGGGTAGAGATTAAGAATAGTAAAGGGGAAAAAAATCAGTGGTGGGTGTTTTCTATAAGCCACCTAATAAAAATATTGCAGCGGCACAGGCGATTAACCAAAAACGGAACGACAGTTGTCATGGGGGATTTTAACATCCACATAGATTAGGTGAATCAGGTTGGTCAAGGAAGTCTCGAGGAGGACTCCATATAATGCATAAAGAGAAAATACTGTCTTAGGTCTAGTCCTGTGCGATGAGGCAGATAAGATTAACGATCTTGTACTCGGGGATCCTCTTGGGAAGAGTTGCCGTAGTATGACTGAACTTCTTATTCAGATGGATGATGGAATAGTTAGATCTGAAACTAGTGTATTGTGCTTGAACAAGGGAGACTACAACAGGATGAGGGAGTAATTGGCTAATGTGGATTGGGAGTACAGGCTATTTGGTAGGACAGTTGAGGAACAGTGGAATACTTTCAAAGAGCTCAGTGCTCAACAAAAAATCTATTTCAGTCAAAAGTAAGGACAGTAAGTGTGGGGAGAGCCAGCCTTGTATAAATAAGGAAATAAAAAAAAATAGTATCAAATCAAAAGCTCGTTTGTGCAAAGTCGTAAAGAGTAATGAGAGACTGGAGGATTAGGAAAACTTTAAAAGGCAACAAAGACGAACTAAACAAGAAATAAGGGAAGGGAAGATAGAGTATGACAGTAAATTAGCACAAAATATAAAAACAGATCGCAAACGATTTTATAAATATATAAAACGGAAGTGGATAGCTAAGGTCAAAGTAGTCCCTTCAAAGACGAGAAGAGAAATTGATATTGATCGATAAGGAAATGGCTGAGGCATTGAACGACTATACTGTGTCGGTATTCAAGGTGGAGGACACGTCTAATATGCTAAAGAAGGATGTTATGCACGAAATGGGTGTGGGAGGACCTCGATAAAATCACTGTCACTAAAGAGATAGTGATGAGTAAACTAGAGGATCTGAAGGTAGATAAGTCCCCTGGTCCTGATGGGATTCATCCCAGGGTGCTGAAGGAATTGACGGAGATTATAGTAGACGCGTTGCTAAGCATTTATCAAAACTCTTTAGAGTCCCGGCGGATTGGAGGACAGCAAATATCATACCACATTTTGAAAAAAAAAAGGATGTAGGAAAAAGACAGCAACTATAGGCCAGTTAGCTTAACATCTGTAGTTGGGAAAATGCTTGAAGCTGTCATTAAGGAAGAAATAGCAAAATATTTAGAACAGAGTGGTTCCATTAGACAGACGCAGCATGGATTCAGAAAGGGCAAGTACCATGCATCCGTATCTTATTCATAAGTCCCTTATGCGGCACCTTATCGAACGCCTTCTGGAAATACAAGTATACAACATTCACCTGTTCCCTCTATCCATTGCACTCATTATGTCCTCAATTGGCATGGATAGTGGATTGGTTCACCAACAGAAGGCAGAGAGTTGGTGTAAATGTGTCTTTCTTCGGTTGGCAGTCTGTGGTGAGTGGGGTGCCGCAGGGGTCGATGCTGGGCCCGCAGCTGTTCACTATTTACGGTGATGATTTGGAAGAGAGGACTGAGTGCAACGTAGCAAAATTTGCTGATGACACTGAACTGAGTGGAAAAGCAATTGTACAGAGTATCTGGAGAGTCTACAGGGGGATATAGATAGGCTAGTTGACTGGGCGATCAGGTACAGCAGCTTATCAAGAAGGCAAACGGAATGTTGGCCTTCACTGCTACAGGGATTGAATTTAAGAGCAGGGAGGTCATGCTGCAGCTATATAGGGTACTGGTGAGGCCGCGCCTGGAGTACTGTGTGCAATTCAGGTCTCTATGCTTGAGGAAGGATATACTGCCTTTGGAGGCAGTGCAGAGGAGGTTCACCAGTTTGATTCCAGGAATGAAGAGGTTAACTTATGAGACCAGGTTGAGGCACCTGGGACTATACACTCTGGAGTTCAGAAGAATGAGAGGGGATCAGATAGAATCATAAAAAAAAAAGAAAGGGATAGATAAGATAAAAATAGGAACGTTGCTTCCATTGGTAGATGAGACCAGAACTAGAAGACATTGCCTGGAGATTCAGGAGAGAAGATTTAGGGCGGAGATGAGGATAAACTATTTTTCCCAAGAGTAGTGAATCTGTGGAATTATCTGCCCAGGGAAGCAGTTGAGGCTTCTTCAGTAAATATATTTAAGAAACAATTTAATAGGTTTTCACATAGTAAGGGAATTAAGAGTTATGGGAAAAAGGCAGGGAGATGGAGCTGAGATTACGGACAGATGAAACATGATCTTATTGAATGGCCGCGCAGGTTCAATGGGCCGGATGGCCTACTCCTGCTCTGATGTTCTTATGTTCTGATGTTCTTATGTACTGCCCCTGCGGTTACCCATTCTGACCTCTCCTTCTGTCCATCAACTAACACACACACACACACACACACACACACACACACACACACACACACACACACACACAACAGACAGAACAATGTCGGGATGGCAACGGTCAGTTGACTACGTTGCTGATGTAGAAAATATGAGAAATGCTGCCGATTTTAGAAATAATCTGCAACTTCCGTATTCAAAATTCTATCCTGATTGTTACAGAATGTTAAATCTTGACAGACCTCCCCTTTTCTGCGGTGCTTTCGCATATTGGGTCAAAAAAAAACAATAACTCAATGAATTCACTTCCCTGCAATCCATTAGTCGCTGGGTGCTCCCATTCAATGTTTTTGAAAGCAAGTTCTCGATAGCTATAGATCACACTCAAATCTGCCTTTTTTAAACACTCTGATGGTTAAGTAGGTAACGTGGAATTGTCCTCAATGTGGAGACATCTCTGGTCATGGTGGTATGAAGGAAAATTTAAAAAATCTGTGATAAATATTTGGAGGATTGCTCACGAGACTTCGTAAGCCAATAAATTTAAACGTAGCCAATTCAAAAGAATGCTTAATTGGGGAATTGGGTGGAATGGAGGCAGCAAGCCAAATGACAGAAGGACTAATTAGAAGTAGCAATTTTGATTTATGACCCGTCTTGAAGATAAGCTGACCACCTTAATAAGAAGGCAACATATTTGCGAGGAGGGCAGCTGCGAGGGGCATTTCCGTGATATACTTCTATCAGTTTTAGAAGGCTTTTGAAAGAAAAGGGTGATAAGAAGTACATTAGCTAGTAGCAAAGTGGAAGGATTGCGTAAAATGTACACTGATTTAAACGCATTTTGAATGTAATGCCGAAATCATTATCAGAGAAGAAACGTAACAGTGGAGATCAAACGCAGTGTCTAAAGCAGATAGAAAAACTGCTGGGCCAACAACTCCATTCAGAGAGAAATAATAAACAGGGTCTGGATTTCAAATAGGACGTTGGTGCTGGACGTAGTGACGCAGCCTGGTATAGTTATCCTGCCAGCATACAACCAAACAACCCAATACTATTGTCACCACTCCTTCCCCTTCTCCATTTCCGACCAGCGAGAAAGTCACTATGGAAAGAAACAGGGGCCGGAATCTTAAAGAAGAATATAACATGCATTACCCATCCTTCGTGCCTCAGCATCTGAGAGGTATTGATCATGATATTCGGACATTACTGCCCGCGGATAACCATAGTGAGCTGATACGGGCAACCAATCAGCGGAAAACAGTGGGCACTCTCGGCAATGCAGATGAAAGAGAATTGATTGGACTGTGTTTCTATGCGAACATATGATGCGACCATAACACCGAGCAGCCTTTAAAACCTCAGAATTATATTCTTAACACTTGACTTTGCCGAATACACAAGGACAGCCAGTGAAGAAGTAAAGAATCCGTTAAGTTTCCTTTGGGTGTTAACAAAGGTTACCGCTAGACATACCAGCCAAATGTACCCAGACGAGCGACAAGGACAGAAGTCCATTTACATCAGATGTAAGAATGGTGTTCCAAGCGCTGTAATTAATCAACATTATATCGAGAAAATTTAGGGAAAGGACTTACACATATTACGTTCAGAATTTTAATGTCTCAGCACCGACGAATCATAATCATAGTCATAGTTATAATTTATTGATCCCGAGAGAAATTGATTTTCGTTACAGTTGCACCAACCAAGAATAGAGTATAAATATGCAATATAAAGCTAAAAATAGTTAAATAATAATACATAAATAATGCCAGGAAATAAGTCCAGGACCAGCCTATTGGCTCAGGGTGTCTGACCCTCCAAGGGAGGAGTTGTAAAGTTTGATGGCCACAGGCAGGAATAACTTCCTATGACGCTCTGTGTTGCATCTCGGTGGTATGAGTCTCTGGCTGAATGTACTTCCTTGTCGTAAGTTTTAAAATCGTAAAATCTGCTACCGGGAGATAGTTCATGGTGGCAGAGAGAGGCTGCAGGTACAGAAAGAGGAAAATAAAAGAGGTTTAACGAAGGGATGGGTTATATCGGAAGCAAGAGCTGTTGATAAAAATCGAAAATGTGCTCCAACATCAGGAAGTATTGTCAGAACAGAGAAACCAGAGTAACAGATTCACCGCAAGCTTTACTCGGGGGCGGAGGTGATGTGCAAGGGGGAGTTTTCCGGCGCGCTGTGGCCGGCAACGCCGTCGTGTAAAGCTGCAAACAGCGCTTTTGTAACGCAGCAGACCAGGCAGCAATTAGGGAAAAGATGTGAGCCACGACCCATCCTTGCTTGCAAAGACTGAGCCTTTGATGGACGCTACTTTTATACCCAGTCATGATACCTCACCTGCTACCAATTAGCCCGCTTAATGTGGACTCTTCCAAACCGGTGTTACTTGAACATTCTGTGCACTTTTCAATCTCATTTCAACTCTGTCCCAACTTTTGTTGAGTGTGTTGCAGCCATCAAATTCTAAATTTGTGTGTGTTTACAAAATACAATTAAGTTGGTCAGTAAATCTTTTGAAAATCTTTTCTTTGTACTTTTGTCAGTTAAATAAAGTTTCATATCCATTAACTTATCACAGATTTTTGTTTTTATTGCATTTTGCAAAATATCCCAACTTTTCTGGAAATGGGGTTTGTAACTCTGTTCATTACAATGCTGACATTTACCCACAAGTGTGGGTGCAGAATATGAGGATGAAGGCATCTGAAATGTAAAACTTTACAGCATATATTTCTAACGCTTAATGAGTTTCACAATCTGGTTCAGTGGGTATTTCACCGCATTCCTGAGTTCCTCTCGGAATTTGCTCTGAGTCAGGGCATAAATACACGTGTTAGTGCAGGAACTGAGAATCTGCAGCATTCCTGATGTCTCCTCTGTGATGAAACGCGCATCAGAAACAGAATAAAAAACAAAACTCATTGAAATCCGTCTGTAGACATAAAATACCACCTGTGTTCCCCACAACAATATGAAACTACCAGTTATGCTGAACAACAAAACGATGGATTTCCGTCGGTTCTCCATCTCGCTGTCCTTGTCATTCTGTACACTCTTTTGTCCCCGGAGACTCCTGCGGGTTCGACTGGCAACTAAAATCCGTCTGACAGTCAGAATATTGAACAGCAAGATCAGAAAGAATGGAACACAAGGGGTTAAAATGCGGTGCAATATCTCAAATACCGCCCATGAGTGAGAGTTTTTGTAGCTCGGTGTATGAACACAATACCAGGGAACACCATCAACTATTACCAAAGGCTGGTATATGAAGCCCCAGGGGACACTCTCCAAACAGGCCAGCACACTCACTGTCCCGATAACCACCGCCGCCGTTCTCTCGGTGCAATATTTTGTTTTCAGCTTCTCACAGCAAATAGCCACAAATCGATCTACGGTGAAAGCGACAGTCTGCCAGATAGAGTTTGTGGTGCTCGCAAAAATTAACCATGCACCGAGTCTGCACACAGGAGTAATGAACAGGAATGATTGTGGAAAATAAATCCAAGCAGTCCACGTCAGCAGCGGTTGCGAGATAACGACCAGGAGATCGGCCGCTGCCATTCCCACCAGGTAGCGAGTAACACATTTGGAGAGACCGCACTTTCCACGGGAGAGGATCGCAATCGCCACCAGGTTCGCTGGAAGAGAGACACAGAACCTCAAGTTTGGAAAATACTAAACAGAAACCAATGCAGCAATTTGAGGGAACTTCGTAGCATTCCACTTCATTATTACACGTGAGCGTGGAAGGGCGACGAAATGGTGCAGATCTGGACGAGGCAGAGAACTACACAGTAAAATAAAATCAATGTGATCTAAACACGGATTCCTTACTGATTACCGAAATATCAGGTAGGAGCGGAAGCTAACACTGGGTAAATACGCCACCAGGGTGAGTACTGGATGGAACATTTTCTAGCGGCGCCTCCACGTCTTCTGTGAAGCAAATGAGTAAATCCAGACGCTGATAGCAGGACTCTTCCATTAGACAATCTTTAAATTGCATGGTGATCCCTGTCAGCGACAGAACAGCCGAAGGGCAAAACAAAATCAGGAAATGCTGGAAACACTCATCCAGACAAAACAGAACCTGTGCGGAAAAGCATTAAAAGTGTATGTTCTCAAACCTGTTCTCAGAGAGGCCCCTGACACGCGTGTTAACTGGATTCTCTTTCCATGCACACTGTCTCGGTCTCAATGCCTGCAGAATTGTCCGTGTTTGTTTCCTATTCCTCACTGACTTTACAACAGAACATTGACTGATTCCAACAGAAACAGCGCAGTTTGACACAACCTGGTAGACAGGCGTGTCGCCTCCCACTGAATCCAACACCAGGAAATCGGGGAGAGGAATTGAAGGTCCAGCAGCAAACTAGGTACCGCAGTCTGATGTCTGTAACGGTGTCAGATGTAAGTAGAATAGAGTGCATTTCAGAGTATTTGTAACTGTAAAACAACACATCAGTTAATTTGCTCAGTAACAGCTTCATTTTTTTGCTCATCAGCTGCTTCACATTCAGTCAGAGTACACGCATTTTTTTTTAAAGTCCCCAATCTCCGTGCTGCCACATGGAACTCCTCTCATTAGCTGAAGAGTTACCACAAGTCGATGGTTTGATTATTACACGTCACACAACCGCTCACATACAAATACAAACAATCAGTCGGTATAATCTCCCTGAGTGTTTAATCACAATATTTGCAATTGCTGTGCCGCTGCTACCAGACCAATAGCACAGAGACACGAGCATCACAGTATTGAACAGAAACAGCAGAAAGAACGCTGCTTAACATGTTGACTTCCACAGCTGTTGGCCGATTCGCTAAATTTCTGCAGCGGTGTGTTTTTTATACCCGAATCCAAGAACCCACAGTCCGGGTGTTTCCATCCAATTCCTGAAATGTGGAATACTGGGACTGGATATGTGACAGTGGAAACCAGCGACAGAAACAATCACATCATTGGAATTAAACTTAAGTTCGCATCAACGGCAGCTGACTCTGCGACTTACCGGGAATTCCAAAGGCTGAAATAAATGGATAGTAAACTTTCCCTATCCACACGATGACTGGATACTCCATTTCAGTGAGAATCTGACATTCGTTGCTCCTGAATTCACAGCTGCGGCAGAAGCTCTGAGCGTATTAATGCAAAATGGCCATGATTTATACAGAGGATCGGTCTCCAGAGATTCAGTTAAACCCTTGACCAACTTTCCTAGTTGCAATTACTTCAACGGAAAACTATGATTTAACATCATTGACTCTGATCAGAATCAGAATCCTTTATTATCGCCAAGTATGTGGACAAATACAGGGAATTTGATGCCGGTTTCCCTGAGATCTCGCTCTACAGAATCAGAAAGCAAACAGAACAATAGTGCAAATAATCGTGAGCTATATACAATGAGGTATTCCTGTGTATGTCCAGGTGGACTTGGTTTATAATAGACGAAAATTCAAGTGTTCATAAGACTGATGGCATACGGAAATAAATTGTTCTTGTACCTATTTGTCCTGGCATACAGTGATCTAACGCGCCTACCAGAAGGAAGGAGTTGGAACAGGTGATGTCCAGGGTGTGGTGGGTCTACAATGATGCTGCTTGCTCGCTTCCTGACTCTAGATGCATCCAAGTCCTGGATCGAGGGCAGCTTCACACAAATAATCTTTTCCGCAGCCCTGACGGTTGGTTCTTTGGAGTATATTCTAATCTTGTTTGGTAGCTGATCCAAACCAGACAGTGACGGACGAACAGAGAACAGACTGAATTGTTCCTGAATATAATTGAATCGGCAGCTCCTGAGGCAGGTTGTACTTCCTGAGTTGACGTAGGAAATACAACCTCTGCTGAGTCTTTTTGATAAGAGTATCCGCGTTGGGTGTCCACTTCAGGGCCTGGGAGATCGTGACACCCAGAAACCTGAAGATCTCCACAGCAGACACAATACTGTTAAGTATAGTGAGTAGTGAGTGGGGGGCGTATTGGGGCGGGGGTTCCTCTTGAAGTCCACTGTCATCTCCACAGTCTTGAGCGTATTTAGCTCCAGATTGTTCTGACCACACCAGAGGGCCAGCGGTTCCACCACACGTCTGTATACAGACTCATCACCGTCTCGGATAAGGCCAAAGACATTTGTGTCGTCTGCAAACTTCAGGAGTTTAACAGATGGATCCTGTAAAGACAGAAGAGCAGTGGGGAAAGCACACGTCCCTGGGGGGCACCTGTACTGATTGTCCGGGTGCTAGAAATGACGCTCCCCAGCCTCACTTGTTCACCCTGTCAGTCAGGAAGTTTGTGATCCACTGACAGATGGCGGGGGAGACAGTAAGCTGGGTGAGTTTGGAGTGGAGGTTTTCTGGGTGATGATGTTGAACGCCGAGATGTAAATATTGTTCCGATTGCGGAAAAAAATATATCAACATTCTTCGGAATTACCTGAGCACTGATTCATCTGGTGGAATCAACGCCGCAGCTCTAATGACAAAACTGAACTTTGTCAGTAAGCAGCCACACTTACAGATTGAATGTTTTTGTTGTCTAATTGTTCATCTATAAACAGAGTTCACCATCGCCGTTCGGCCCCAAACTACAGAGGGAAGTGATGTCGAGCCCAAAGCTGGAGTTAGTGAAGAAAAAAAAGTTATAGTAGAGTGCACAAAAGCAAAAAACAAAAAAATCGCATAGGTCACTAGATTGTAAAAGGACAATGGGTGGAACGGCTCTTTATCTAAATGCCCCTAGTATTAGAAAAAAAAAGGTTACTGAACTTGTGGCACAGATCAGTACAAAGGCATATGATTTAGTGGCCATCACAGAAACGGGGTTTCAAGGTGTGATGACTGGGAATCATATATCCAAGGCTATCAGGTAATACGGATAGGCAGGAAGGCAGAGGAGGTGGGGTTGAACTCTTGATTAGGGATGAGATCAGGGCAATTGTGAGAGACGATATAAGATCTACGGAGCAGAATGTTCAGTCCATATGGGTAGAGATTAAGAATAGTTAAGGGGGAAAAAAATCAGTGGTGGGTGTTTTCTATAAGCCACCTAATAAAAATATTGCAGCGGCACAGGCGATTAACCAAAAACGGAACAACAGTTGTCATGGGGGATTTTAACATCCACATAGATTGGGTGAATCAGGTTGGTCAAGGAAGTCTCGAGGAGGACTCCATATAATGCATAAAGAGAAAATACTGTCTTGGATCTAGTCCTGTGAAATGAGACAGATAAGATTAACGATCTTGTACTCGGGGATCCTCTTGGGAAGAGTTGCCGTAGTATGATTGAACTTCTTATTCAGATGGATGATGAAATAGTTAGATCTGAAACTAGTGTGTTGTGCTTGAACAAGGAAGACTACAACAGGATGAGGGAGTAATTGGCTAATGTGGATTGGGAGTACAGGCTATTTGGTAGGACAGTTGAGGAACAGTGGAATACTTTCAAAGAGCTCAGTGCTCAACAAAAAATCTATTTCAGTCAAAAGTAAGGACAGTAAGTGTGGGGAGAGCCAGCCTTGTATAAATAAGGAAATAAAAAAAAAATAAAATAGTATCAAATCAAAAGCTCGTTTGTGCAAAGTCGTAAAGAGTAATGAGAGACTGGAGGATTAGGAAAACTTTAAAGGCAACAAAGACGAACTAAACAAGAAATAAGGGAAGGGAAGATAGAGTATGACAGTAAATTAGCACAAAATATAAAAACAGATCGCAAACGATTTTATAAATATATAAAAACGGAAGTGGATAGCTAAGGTCAAAGTAGTCCCTTCAAAGACGAGAAGAGAAATTGATATTGATCGATAAGGAAATGGCTGAGGCATTGAACGACTATATTGTGTCAGTATTCAAGGTGGAGGACACGTCTAATATGCCAAAGAAGGATGCTATGCACGAAATGGGTGTGGGAGGACCTCGATAAAATCACTGTCACTAAAGAGATAGTGATGAGTAAACTAGAGGATCTGAAGGTAGATAAGTCCCCTGGTCCTGATGGGATTCATCCCAGGGTGCTGAAGGAAATGACGGAGATTATAGTAGACGCGTTGCTAAGCATTTATCAAAACTCTTTAGAGTCCCGGCGGATTGGAGGACAGCAAATATCATACCACATTTTGAAAAAAAAAGGATGTAGGAAAAAGACAGCAACTATAGGCCAGTTAGCTTAACATCTGTAGTTGGGAAAATGCTTGAAGCTGTCATTAAGGAAGAAATAGCAAAATATTTAGAACAGAGTGGTTCCATTAGACAGACGCAGCATGGATTCAGAAAGGGCAAGTACCATGCATCCGTATCTTATTCATAAGTCCCTTATGCGGCACCTTATCAAACGCCTTCTGGAAATACAAGTATACAACATTCACCTGTTCCCTCTATCCATTGCACTCATTATGTCCTCAATTGGCATGGATAGTGGATTGGTTAACCAATAGAAGGCAGAGAGTTGGTGTAAATGTGTCTTTCTTCGGTTGGCAGTCTATGGTGAGTGGGGTGCCGCAGGGGGCGACGTTGGGCCCGCAGCTGTTCACTATTTACGGTGATGATTTGGAAGAGAGGACTGAGTAAAACGTAGCAAAATTTGCTGATGATACCGAACTGAGTGGAAAAACAAATTGTACAGAGTATCTGGAGAGTCTGCAGAGGGATATAGATTGGTTAGGTGGCAGGGCCAATGTCTGGCAGATTGAATACAACGTTGGTAAATGCGAGATCATCCACTTCTGAAGGAATAATAGAAGAGAAGATTATTATTTAAATGGTGAAAGACTGCTGCATGCTGCTTTGCAGCGGGACTTGGGAGTGCTAGTGCATGAATCACAAAAAGTTGGCTTTCAGGTTACGCAGGTAATTAAGAGGGCAAACGGAATGTTGGCCTTCATTGCAAGAGGGATTGAATTTAAGAGCAGAGAGGTCATGCTGCAGCTATATAGGGTACTGGTGAGGCCGCGCCTGGAGTACTGTGTGCAATTCAGGTCTCTATGCTTGAGGAAGGATATACTGCCTTTGGAGGCAGTGCAGAGGAGGTTCACCAGTTTGATTCCAGGAATGAAGAGGTTAACTTACGAGGCCAGGTTGAGGCACTTGGGACTATACACTCTGGAGTTCAGAAGAATGAGAGGGGATCAAATAGAATCATTAAAAAAAAAATGAAAGGGATAGATAAGATAAAAATAGGAACGCTGCTTCCATTGGTAGATGAGACCAGAACTAGAGGTCATTGCCTGGAGATTCAGGAGAGAAGATTTAGGGCGGAGATGAGGATAAACTATTTTTTCCGAAGAGTAGTGAATCTGTGGAATTATCTGCCCAGGGAAGCAGTTGAGGCTTCTTCAGTAAATATATTTAAGAAACAATTTAATAGGCTTTCACATAGAAAGGGAATTAAGAGTTATGGGAAAAAGGACGGGAGATGGAGCTGAGTTTATGGACAGATGAAACATGATCTTATTGAATGGCCGCGCAGGTTCAATGGGCCGGATGGCCTACTCCTGCTCTGATGTTCTTATGTTCTGATGTTCTTATGTACTGCCCCTGCGGTTACCCATTCTGACCTCTCCTTCTGTCCATCACCTAACACACACACACACACACACACACACACACACACACACACACACACACACACACACACACATACACACACACATACACACACACACAATAGACAGAACAATGTCAGAATGGCAACGGTCAGCTGACCACGTTGCTGATGTAGAAAATATGAGAAATTCTGCCGGTGCTAGAAATAATCTGCAACTTCCGTATTCAAAATTCTATCCTGATTGTTACAGAATGCTAATTCTTGACAGACCTCCCCTTTTCTGCGGTGCTTTCGCATATTGGGAAAAAAAAACAATAACTCAATGAATTCACTTCCCTGCAATCCATTAGTCGCTGGGTGCTCCCATTCAATGTTTGTGAAAACAAGTTCTCGATAACTATAGATCACACTCAAATCTGCCTTTTTTAAACACTCTGATGGTTAAGTAGGTAACGTGGAATTGTTGTCAATGTGGAGACATCTCTGGTCATGGTGGTATGAAGGAAAATTTAAAAATCTGTGATAAATATTTGGAGGATTGCTCACGAGATTTCGTAAGCCAATAAATTTAAGCAACGCCAATTCAAAAGAATGCTTAATTGGGGAATTGGGTGGAATGGAGGCAGCAAACCAAATGACAGAAGGACTAATTAGAAGTACCAATTTTGATTTTCATGATGTTATGACCCGTCTTGAAGATAAGCTGACCACCTTAATAAGAAGGCAACTTATTTGCGAGGAGGGCAGCTGCGAGGGGCATTTCCGTGGTATACTTCTATCAGTTTTAGAAGGCTTTTGAAAGAAAAGGGTGATAAGAAGTACATTAGCTAGTAGCAAAGTGGAAGGATTGCGTAAAATGTACACTGATTTAAACGCATTTTGAATGTAATGCCGAAATCATTATCAGAGAAGAAACGTAACAGTGGAGATCAAACGCAGTGTCTAAAGCAGATAGAAAAACTGCTGGGCCAACAACTCCATTCAGAGAGAAATAATAAACAGGGTCTGGATTTCAAATAGGACGTTGGTGCTGGACGTAGTGACGCAGCCTGGTATAGTTATCCTGCCAGAATACAACCAAACAACCCAATACTATTGTCACTACTCCTTCCCCTTCTCCATTTCCGACCAGCGAGAAAGTCACTATGGAAAGAAACAGGGGCCGGAATCTTAAAGAAGAATATAACATGCATTACCCATCCTTCGTGCCTCAGCATCTGAGAGGTATTGATCATGATATTCGGACATTACTGCCCGCGGATAACCATAGTGAGCTGATACGGGCAACCAATCAGCGGAAAACAGTGGGCACTCTCGGTAATGCAGATGAAAGAGAATTGATTGGACTGTGTTTCTATGCGAACATATCATGCGACCATAACACCGAGCAGCCTTTAAAACCTCAGAATTATATTCTTAACACTTGACTTTGCCGAATACACAAGGACAGCCAGTGAAGAAGTAAAGAATCCGTTAAGTTTCCTTTGGGTGTTAACAAAGGTTACCGCTAGACATACCAGCCAAATGTACCCAGACGAGCGACAAGGACAGAAGACCATTTACATCAGATGTAAGAATGGTGTTCCAAGCGCTGTAATTAATCAACATTATATCGAGAAAATTTAGGGAAAGGACTAACACATATTACGTTCAAAATTTTAATGTCTCAGCACCGACGAATCATAGTCATAGTCATAGTTATAATTTATTGATCCTGAGGGAAATTGATTTTCGTTACAGTTGCACCAACCAAGAATAGAGTATAAATATGCAATATAAAGCTATAAATAGTTAAATAATAATACATAAATAATGCCAGGAAATAAGTCCAGGACCAGCCTATTGGCTCAGGGTGTCTGACCCTCTAAGGGAGGAGTTGTAAAGTTTGATGGCCACAGGCAGGAATAACTTCCTATGACGCCCTGTGTTGCATCTCGGTGGAATGAGTCTCTGGCTGAATGTACTCCTGTGCCCAACCAGTACATTATGTAGTGAATGGGAGACATTGTCCATTATGGCATTCAACTTGGACAGCATTCCCTTTTCAGACACCACCGTCAGAGAGTCCAGTTCCATTCCCACAGCATCAGGCGCCTTTCTATCTAGAATCGAGAATGTCTTTAGTAATGTTTGATTCCTTTGTCTTTGCACACAGTGAAAAATTGAGACTTAGTTAAAAGTTGTCGTGTGTGAATAAGAAAGGGCAAATGTGAGATTATAAGGGAGGTAACGACTAAAGGAATATACCTTCCGTAAGGCGATAAAGGCGATAGATCCGGACTGGATTTGGTAGGGAAATGTTCCCAATACAGTGTCTAAATATATTCATTCAGCGATGGTGATGGGGATTACATCACCTGATACTACACAGCAAAACGTTCATTTAATCTAAATCCTATCCTTGGTCAGAGATTGGAGGCGAAAAAACGTGCGCGCCGATGGATATTTGGTGACGCGGTGACGTCATGTTTTAAATTGTTGAATATTAACTTGCGGATGGTAAATATCTTCCAGTGTTCCTTTGTTTTAGACTCGAAATAATTTGTTAAATGCAGTCTGATTCTAATTATAGTTTATTTGTTAACTCTTCAACACTTAAAATTATGCCATTTTCTGCGACTGAATGCATTGACAATGTGAAATATTGAAGGAGAAGTGGACTGCGGTATTTTCGACTCTCGGGGTATTATGCAATGCTGATCGCTCCATTTATTTGTGTAGATACCGCAGATTATGTGTCTTTATTTGTCGCAATGTCAATTGACTTATTTCATAATCTTCTC
Organism: Mobula birostris; assembly: GCF_030028105.1. Classification (NCBI taxonomy): domain Eukaryota; kingdom Metazoa; phylum Chordata; class Chondrichthyes; order Myliobatiformes; family Myliobatidae; genus Mobula; species Mobula birostris. The sequence goes on from NC_092382.1 coordinate 77,137,156, forward strand.
ACTCCTGTAATCCCATTCCTGCTGGTCCTCCTGACGAATGCATTAACCATCCGGCATGTTCTATTCACCAGCAGAGGGCGCAGGGGACTCCGGCGTGCTGACAAGGGACAGAGTGCCAGAGACCCGGAGATGGAGAACCGCAGAAAATCACTCGTTTTACTGCTGATCATCTCTGGCAATTTCGTCCTGCTGTGGGCACCGTTCACTGTTTATACTGCTTGGAACCGACTGTCTGCTTTGTCTGCCGTGACGCTTCCAGATGATTCTCTGCGAGAACCGGGCTCGATGCTGCAGCTTCTGAGCTGCTGCACAAACACGGCTCTTTACGCCGTCACCCAGACCAGGTTCAGGGAGCAACTGAAGGACGCGATAAAACATCCCCTGGCTCTCATTGCTGCAAGGATGTCATGAGTTAGTGATGTTTCCCTGCCTGGCCCAAATAATTCACCACCCATTGCAGGCAATCTCTGCACCAATGGAGACAGGCGTTCTCCTTGTTTGTCTCATTCATCGCCGGCATGATTCCTCGCACTGGCTCACTGAAGATCATTTTAATCGTTTTTTTCCTGCATTCACCAGTTTCTATCCCCCCTCTCTTCCCCAGTGGAACGACCTATATTTGTTAGTGTAGACCAGCGCCATCGTTGTGACCCACAGTTCGCCCGTTCCAGCCGCCCTGCTCCGCTCCAGCGTGAAACCTCTCCTGTGTTCCTGAAACCTCTCCCGTTTAACGGTGACTGCGAACGGTCCGGTTCACCCAGCTCGCAGGTCATACAGGTAATTAGCTCTTGTCCCGGGTACCGCTCTGATAAATTCTAGCATTCCAGAAACATCATGCAATCACAATGTTAAGAGAAGTTTGAAAAATCGATGTTAGTGTTGAGGAAATGCGAATGCCAATCCGCAATGAGGGGTGCAGTTGCTCTCGATTTTTTTTTAGTATTACCTTGGCCGCAGCGGCATCCGAGGACAGACATGTCGAGGGATTTGCATTTCAATTGCAGTCTCTCCCGACAGGGCTATTGCAAGGCCTGGGCAAAAGAACAGGTGTTGGTACAGATTTCCAGCTTTGTCCGTCTTTCCCAGCTAAATTGTTCGATCTTACGGTACTGTGTGGTGACAAAATTAACAATTTCTTTAGAGCACGGCCGCTATCTGGTTTTATCGAACGCGGCTGGTTGAAGAGAGCCGAAACTCTACGGGTTGCCGCCATCACAGAGGCCGGATTAGACCGAAACTGTATCACTGCATGTGTCTCACTGAGCAGAGAGGAAGGAGAGCTGACCGAGGAGCTGTTTTCTGGAAAGATCAGGAAAGCACGAGTAAAACTACAGAGTACAGCAAACACATAACTACAGGCTCGGGCAGGTCTTCTACTCCGCTGATAAAATATTGTTGAAATGATCCCGAGTACGATAATATTGTTTCTTCACCCCCCAGTTTATTCCGTTGTGATTTTCCTCCTTTTTTGTCTCCTTGTTGTTCAGTGTATCTGTAGTTGTTACATTTTATTCAGCATTGTTATTGTTTGACCTTTCTCCGTTTATTCTACTTCACGGCTCTATATAATGATTTGAACTGTACACAGGACTGGATTTTCACAGCATCTCAGTACATGTGACAATATTAAACCGATTCCAATTCCATCTATCTAGAGAACAATTCTGTATCAGTCTCCCCAACATGAGGAAGTCACAGTTCGTGGAAAAATTAGTCTGCTCACATGGAGTTCCCTTTTCCGGACCACAGTGAGAAGTGAGCGGCTACTTGGATATCACAGGTTCGCAAGTTCACAGAGTACGAAACGGCGTCACGTCATTTCCGGGAAAGGTGTTCTCCCTGACTGCAACTGGATGGCGAAACTTTCATGCCCCTTCTATCCAAATGCTCACCCAGATCCTTCTGATCTGTCAGACTGTCTGCCGCCGCCGGGCGCTCACGCAATCGGTTTCAGATCTTCAGCAACTCACCCGGTGAGGAACAAAGCGATCCGATATTCTCTGTGTTCGCTGTACTTCAGAACCAGCTATGGTGCCTGGCTGCTGACGCCTCCTTGCGTGGGATACATTACAAACTGGTTATCGTCTGCCGATAATCGCGATCCTCTCAGCCTCAGGGTGTTTCGCTACAGCAGTCACAAACCTATCCGGCTCATTGGTTTCCTGCTGGTTTCGGATTAGTCCTCTCACGTGTACCGAGATATAGTGGAACTGTGTCTGGCGTTTTGTTCCATGAAACTCCAATGATTACACAGTGTATTGAGTAGAACAATGTACAGCAATATCATGTCTCTGTTCTTGTGCACCGTGTCTCGTGTAATTAAAGGAAGCATGCATTCCAGTTTAGATGGAAATGTTGGGCTGGGGATTCATCGTTCACTGGCTCCGGGAATCTGTTGCATCCAGCAAGCCGTTCTGTTCTTACCCCGGTCTGGGTAAAGAAACGCGGGGGAAATACAGCGCATATTCTTTGGTGTTTTGCCTATGGGGATCTGTAGACTTAAAACTCTGGAACAGCTCGTTCCTTCAGACTTATCACAGATTTAATGTCATTGGCGTGAGTTCTAAATTTATCAGACTTCCCGAAAATCTGTTAGAGTCACTTAGCGTCTTTGGATCAGCCGGAAAATTGAGTTGAAAAGTGGTAGATGGAATTTCATGCAGAGAACTGCGAGCCGTTGAACTTTGGGAGGCTTACACGTTGAATGTTGGGGCACCGATGAGTGCGGTGGAACAGAGGGATCCGGGAATAGAGATCCATAATCTCTCGAAGGTGTCATCACAGGTCGACAGGGTGGTAAAGAGAACTTTTGGTACATTGACCTTAATAGGTCAAGGTATTGAGTATCGGAGATGAGATGTTATGTTGGAGTTGAATAAGACGTTAGTGAGGCCGATTAGGCATATTGTGTGCAGTCCTGGTCACCTTTCAGAAGGAAAGATAGCAATGAAATTGAATGAGTTCATAGAGATTTTTAGGGATTGGATCGGGTAATTGTAAGCAGGCTCTTTCCCACTGAGGCTGGGTGGGACTAATGGTCAGAGGTTAAGGGTGCAGGGTGAAATTCTTAAGGGGAACATGCGGGTGGTGAGAGTGGAACAGGCTGGCTTCGGGAGTAACGAGCGGAGAATTGATTACAACATGTGTGGGGTTCTCAGTAATGTTAGCTGCTAAGACTGCTGTAGTGGCTTCCTTGTAATGCGAACTGCTGATGTACTGGTTTCTCTGTAGCTGCGATGTTTGGGTTATACTTACAGATAACGGGAAACTAACCAATGGGAGACATGTTATTCTATCTTGTATGTCTGGGAACCGAGTTTGCTCGCGGGTTTTCGGTCGAGGCGAGGAAACAGGAAGAACGAGTGCGGGGAGCGCTCAGTGTTCAGCGGACGGAGAATATGGGAATTCGAGCGTCCGGAGAATGGCGGCGTTTCGGCGGAGGTCGTTAAAGGAGGGACCCCAGAGGCGTGAGCTTCAACAAATTGTGTGCACGAAATGTTAACTTTAATAAGAGTGGCGCTTTTGTCTTTTATATTTCTACTAACCACACAACAAAATAAGAGTTATAACGTGTCATCATTGACTCGGTTATTGCGTACTGTCTGAAATTGCGTTGTGAGTTTGAACTGGGGTACTTACACAACATCCACCCAAGTTTGAATGCTCTGTTTTGGTGGGGCCGAAAGCTGATTTCCCTAGACGAACGTGCGGGCAAGCCTAGTCGGCTACACATGCAACAGAAGTTTGGATAAGTACAGATGCAACAGAAGTTTGGGAATGGAGTGCAGGGCTATGGTCATGGTGCAGGTCAATGGGACTCGGCAGAATAGTTCAGCATGACTACACGAGCCGAGTGGCCTGTTTCTGTGCTGTGTTTCTCCATGTCTTTAGAAATTTCCACCCAGACTACCACACACGCCATGGGATAAGATCTCTCTCAGCCCTGGGAATTTGTTCTTTTTTTACGGACATGAGAATATCGATAATTATTTATGGAGAACAGCAGTAGAATTTCCTCTTTCTTTTAGTGAACACTACAACTGCAAAGACCGATTTTCTGACGAATATCGACAGGAAGTATTATTTTTGTGTCCTGTCTCTATGTTTAGAACTTCTGCTCTCCGTTTAGATTGAATATATTGTACCCCTACGGTACCAGCACTTTCCACCAGCGTTTGCATGTCCATGTTATGCTGAAAAAAAACCTTTGCATTAATCCTAATGTCGTCAGCTGGGGAATTCCCTTCATCTCCAATTGGTCATATTGACAGTTTCCTGAACTGGACAAGTTACTGTGAATTCGCGCAAACAATATGCTATAGATTCAGGTATTTCATGAATGAAAGCAAAGTTTCACCATCGAGCGTGAAGATTAGCAATTAATTTCTTTACACTTCTCGAACGTGAGTGAGATCACTGGCAGGACTTCCTCCTTCAAAGTGACCCATCACTTCAACATACAGTAAACGGAACGATCAGACTGCTGGTGACGCAGCACTGACATCCAGTTTACTTTTATTTTCTTCAAGTAATTTCTCACACTTCAACTGAAACTGTTTCATATGCATCAAACCCGTACCTCTCTGACCCTGTAACTCAGTAATCCTTTCTCTGAAGGTTTCCACCTCCTTTCTTTCTGTTTCAATCTGTTATACTGAGTTTCAAATTGATAAACATAACAATGATAATAATACAAATAGATCGGGATTACATTGATAACGGTTAACGGAAACAGACGCAGAATCCAAGTAATATATTTCATTTAAACCTCCCAATCTCTTAATAACTGAACATGAAAAGAAAATCAAGCAAGTTTTTACCCCCTACACTAAAAAAAAACAAAATAAAACAAAACAAAGACTGGGCTGCCATATTTCATCGGTTAAAATCATTATTTGTCATTAACTCCGCTCCTCTATACACAAACAAAAAGTTATTGAAAAAGATTTGGAAAAGGTCAGCTGTTGAAAATGTTGAATAAATGGCCTCCAGGTTTTTTTTTTCAAATTTAACGGAAGGATCGATAGTACCTCTCCTAATTGTTTTACAACTTTAAACATGTTATGGTTTGGGGAAAAAACATTGAAATGTAGTAGGGGGATTAGAATCTTTCCATTGCAAAAACGGATCTTCTGGATATTAATGTAACAAATGCAATCAAACGACAAACTGAAGGGGATAAATGACTGGAGTCCATCACTGGCAGTACAAAAAAAATTGGAGTAATAGGATGAGGTTGTTAATGAATCCGCAAAACTACTGAAATAATATCAAAAATGTCTTTCCAATATTTTTCCAAAAGCATGAAAAACAATAAGATATGTGTCAAGGGAGCTAGCTCAGAATTACATCTGTCACAGACAGGATTTATATGACCATAAAAAACAGCTAACTTATCCTTAGACATACGGGCCCTATGAACCACATTATATTGTATCAAAGCGTGTCTGGCACACATTGAAGAAGTGTTAACTAGTTGGATAATTTTCTTCCATTTCTCTATAGGTAAAGATGCCTGAGGTTCTCTTTCCCATTCATTCTTATTTTATCAGCCATACCTAAAGGTATTTTCGTAATTAAATCATAAACAATTGCTATTAAACTCTTCTGATAGGAGTTTAAACCTGAAATATTTTCTGAAATTTCAGCTTGATGTGATATTGGAAAAGTAGATAAAATAACCTTCAAAAAGTTTCTAATCTGTAAATATCTCAAAAAATGTGATCTAGGCAAATTGTATTTATTGGACAACTGTTCAAAGGACATGAGATAATTATCCATGAATAAATCACGAAAACATGTTATTCCTTTCGTTTTCCATAAAAGAAAAGCTCGATCAGTTCTGGATGGTTGGAAGAAAACAAAATTGGATATAATAGGACTTGATAGGACAAATTTATTCAATCTAAAAAAAATTACGAAATCGAAGTCATACTCGTATTGTATGTTTAATTATTGGATTAATCTTTTGTGTATTTAGTTTATTAAGTACAAAGGGAAGACAAACCCGTAAAATAGAAGCCAATGAGAACCCCTGTACAGACTCACACTCGAGGTTCACCCATCGTGGACATTGAAATTCATCCAAATCTTGTATCCAGAACATCAGACATTGAATATTAATTGCCCAGTAATAGAATCTAAAGTTCGGCAATGTCAAACCGCCATCGTTTTTTGATTTCTGTAAATATTTCTTACTTAATCTAGGATTTTTTATTCTGCCATATATATGAAGAAATTTTAGAATCAATAATATCAAAAAAGGATTTAGAGATGAGGATTGGTACCACCTGAAATAGATACAGAAATTTAGGTAAAATAGTCACCTTGACCAATCAATGATAAGGACAATGGGGATCAGTTGGTAAGCAATTGTTTAACATGACAAATGAGGGGTAAAAAGTTAACTTTAAATAGATCCTTATGCTTCTTAATAATTTTAACAGCCAAATAAGTAAAAAAATCTGTAACCAGTCCAAATGGTGATTGTTAATAGATTGGAACTTGAATATTTAATGGAAAAAGCTCACTCTTATTAAGATTCAATTTATAACCAGAAAAAAAAAACTACTAAACTGAGCAAGTAGTAATATTACTGCAGGGATGGATTTCTCTGAATTAGAGATATATATTAACAGGTCATCTGCATATAATGATACCTTATGCGTCCCATTCCCACGAATAATGCCAAAAATATTGGGTGAATCACGAAGAGCGATTGCCAAGGGCTCCAAGGCAATCTCAAATAGTAGGTTTCTATGTCCTTTTGGAACCTTTTGTGTTCTCCCTCTAACCTCTCTCGCTTGGCGTCAGCTCTTTGCAGATATTCCAGAACTTACTGTTGTAAGCTATCTCGCTCGGCTTCTGCTTTATGTTGACATTCGTCTTCCCCTTCTAATCTGTGCCATTCTGCCTTAGCACTTTCTCGTAATTTAATCAAATCATCCATTAAACTAGCAACTACGACTGATTTTTGTAATTGTTTAAATTTTCTGCCAGTCATCCTCCATTCAAAACAATCCAAGTCTTTTGGACTTTCTGAATTTCCTGAATTCTTCTTCCTGGGGGGTTGGAGGTGGAAGCAACCGCTAACTACCCAGTCCCAGATCTCTCTGTACCTCACACACGGGGTCCGACTCGAGTCTCCAGCTGAACAAAGAGATTTCTCCTCGAACCCCAACAGGGACGCCAGTTCTGTTACAAGAATTACCCTTTGTAATAATGATCAGTGAGGCACAGAGAATCAGTGTTTGCCGAAAAGTATCTGCTATTTTCTGAACTAAAAAGCGCGGGTTCACAAACTATCTCCCAGGCGTGCACCCTATTTGAATGAAGAGAAAAGTTATTACCCTGGAAAAGGTGACTTGGCTGTCCAGGCATTGCCTGTGGTCCCGATCACCACGCGTCCCTGGGATCCACCTTATCCGCGGCGGTAGGTCTCTGGTTGCTGGAGAGTTATCGCCCCCGCGTATTTGGAGCTCCTGAGTCTTATAACGTCCCTCATCAACTGGACTGTTGGATCTCCATCCATTTGGCTCAAGCTCAGCTGAACTACCTGGGTGACCTTCTCACTGGTCATTGTACAGGGCTACAACCAACATTGTTTCGTGATTCTGCCTACTCTAGCCCTGTATCTTTCTGCCTTTACACTCTGACTGGTCCAGTACAGTTAAAAAAGGCAACCCATGCAGAGATTCACGAGATTACAGATTGCTTCTTTGGTAAATCTGGCATTGTACATAACAAGTAGCTACTCCCGTGAGAACGCCTCAGATTTAGCAGGTCAATACTTTATTGCTTATATCCATATTCAAATACTCCTATTAGATTATCCAACAGCAAGAATCAATTCAGCGTCCACAAAATAGGGGGAAACAATGACAACTAGTCTACCTGCGTCTCCTGTCCTTGATTAGAATGTAGTCTCTTCTGGCCAACACCAGGGAGGAAGTTATGTGTTGGAGCTAGGGACGGAGTTAAAAAGCCAGACTTTAAAATTGTCACCAGGGAGAGAGTGAAGCGCCGAGTTAGTATCGTCACTAGGAAGCGGGATGACAATGGTCACCAGGGAGGGAAAATACACAGAAAGAAAATGGAAAATACACAGACAGAAAATGGATATCAGGAAAGTGGCGACTTACTGAAATCCAAAGGGCGTGGCGGGCCGACATGAAATGATCACTGACGCCTTTGTTATTTTGGCCGAAAGGAGGGAGTGACGGGCAAACAGGGAAGGAGAGGCCCACCGGATAAAATGGCCAAAGGAGAAGGACTGACACATTGAGAAGAAAGAGAGGGTAATGGGTTGCTGTAAAATGGTCGATTGGGAAGGAATGACGCACTGACCGAAAGTGTCTGATGGGCTGGTTGGGTTAGTGATAACTTGGTTAAAAAGAGAGCCTGGAAGGAAAGGAGTAAGATGTCAATTGAAAACGACCGTCACTACGGTTAATTTTGTCGAGGCAAAGGGAGAAGTTTGCTGGCTGAAAGAGAACCCGTCGGCTGTGTTGAGATGGGAACCAAGGAGTTAGTGACGCCTTGGTTAAAGTGAGCGGCAGGGAAGGAGTGAATGTGTGAATGACACATCAAAAGGTCAGGGGAGACGTAGAGCGGTGTGGAAGAGGGAGAGTCACTGAGACAGGCAGGGGCGCAGGAGAAGGAGGGACGCGGAAGGGGCAGAGCGTAACCAGGTTCGGATATGACTCAAGTGCGGAGTGAGAGACACTGGAGCGGGTCGATATTTCACAGACCTTAATGCGAACAGTGTTAAAGGGAAAAAGAAAGCAATAACCGCTCGGCCAAACAGGGCCGTTGACCAAAATCCTCAAATGGAAAACGAAGCCAATACTGCGGCTGAAAAGAACAACCGAGAATAAAACGAACACCGCTCGTCTTCAGAGTCAGCTGAATCCACAGTCCAATTTTTCAGCCAAGGTGGAATACAGATTCAAAGCGTAGCTATGTCCAAGTCTCGAACAAGCACTACGAAGACGAGTATGGAGTTAAATATTACCACAATGAGTTAATAATTAGTTGACACGTGTATGCCCACAAGCGCATTGCCGTATCTACTGCGCTGCCGAATCCGTGGCTGTGACACAGAGAGGCTACGGGTGGATCTCAGAACCACTGCGGTTGACAATCACATGTGACTCCTAGGGACGAGAAGAAGCCCAGATTGACTCCAAATGCCCGCCGCGTCACTTGAAGTGGCTGCTGGAAAGGGAGTGATGGCAGAAATGAGCACAAAGTTTAGAGTGACGTACTGACTTAAAATGGGCGAATCCCTGGTTAATGTGAGCATCAGGGATGCAGTGAGACATTCACTTACAATGGCTGCTGCCGGACACAGAATGGCTGCGAAAGAACATCCAATGACCACGGACACAATCCAGGGGTCGACTGTGTTCTAGATGGCAATCGCGGTATTTAACCTTGAAACAGTAAATGGACTGTTTTGTATCGTCTTGCGTATATATGATTTAATTCTAAAAAATGACTCATTGAATGAACTATATATATAGAATCCACATGTGTAAATATGTTCCTGGGGGAGGGGGGGGCGGAGGCACCGATGGGCCGGAGTGAAGAGGAGCGATAGGACAAAGAGGACACTGGTGAGACTCTGGGCGTTGTGAAGTACCTTCTGCAACAATAGACGAAAGGAAGGGCAAGGAACTCTCATGTGAGTTCATTGTTGGGGTAAGTTAAATTATCCTCTCTACTGGAGGAGCCTGATCATTTACGAGTAGAAGTATTGCTGAACCTGTTGCTATGGGACCTGACGCTCCAGTCACTCCTTCCGGACAGCAGCATGGAGAAGTGAGCATCACCTGGGTGACGGGCGTCCCTGGTGATGAATGCTGCTTTCCTGTGATTTCACTCCTTGTCGATGTTTTCAGCGGTGGGGAGGGATGTTCATCCGATGGACTGGCTGCATCCACAACTTCTCGTTGTTCATTCTATTCAAGGAACTCTGTGCTTCCATACCAGACAATAAAGCAACAAATCAGGGTCCTCTCCACTATACTACTCTAGAAGTTGGCTAAGTTTCAGATGACATGCTAAATCTGCACAGCCTGACGTAGTATAGACGGTAAATATCACTCAGTCTTTCCAGGATAACGACGAACAAATTCTTCTCCTCTGAGCCTCTACACTAAGGATCCCATTCAATATGGGGGATATTATAGTTACAAATGGAAATATACTCCAAGATCAGGCCTTCTTGTCAGAACCGGGAAGCAGGGGAAACAGATTCACCACAAGCTTCAATTTAATCGTGGTGTGTTTACAGTGTTTACAATGTTTACAGTGTTTACAGTGTTTACGGTGTTTACAATGTTTACAGTGTTTACAATGTTAACGGTGTTTACAGTGTTCACAATGTTTACAATGTTTACGGTGTTTACAGTGTTTACAATGTTTACAATGTTTACAGTGTTTACAGTGTTTTACATGTTTACGGTGTTTACAATGTTTACAGTGCTTTTAGTGTTTACAGTGTTTACAATGCTTACAGTGTTTACAATGTATAAAATGCCTTGGGATTCCCGTTAATACTCTTCACTCTAGTCATTTCCTCGTCACTATTCACTCCAACGATTCACAATTTGACTTGCTTGTTGATTCCTCATGTTCCCCGAGACCCAGTACACTATCAGCATCCCAAACTTTACATTGTCTTCACTTATTTCTGACATTCAGAATATCTCCCTCCTATCCCTGCCACCACATCTCTCTCTCTCTCTCTTTCTCCCTCTCACTCTCTGCACTAAAGACAAAAGCGAGGGGGAAAGAAAGGATGGGTTATGACGCAATCAGCAGTGGTTTTACTGACGAAAGTATACCCCATGATCAGGCAGTTGTGTTAGAGCCGAGAAACAGAGGTAACGGACTCGCCACAACGTTCAATGTAATCCGGGAGTGAGGTAAGGTGCAAAGTGGATTTCTTTGGGACGCTGAAGCCAGTGATGCCTTCGGAAACAGCTGTAAACAGCTGGTTTGTTACTTTAAGGCAACAAACACAAAATCTTAAAATAACTTAGCACACCAGATAGCAGTTACAGAAAAGAGTAAATTAGGATTGTGTGTGTTGTTTTCTGTTTCAAGCATCAGCAGATTTTCTCCCGTTTTAGTTCTATAACTCTGTTCATCATATTGTTTCCATTTATACACAGGTGGTTTACAGAATAGGGATCATGAAGGCAGCTTGATTGTAATAATTTACAGTATTCATTTATAACGTTTAATTGAGCTTCAAAATCCGATTCATTGGGTATTTCAGCATATTCTTCATTTCTTCTCGGAATTTGCTCTGGGTCAGGGCGTAAATAAAAGTGTTGGTGCAGGACCCGAGAATCTGCAGCATTCCCGATATTTCTTCAGTGAGGTAGCGGGGATCTGTTACAGAATAATAAACAAAACTCATTGAAATCCGTTGATAGATATAAAATACCTGCCGTGTTACCCAGCACAGTATGAAACTACCGGTTATGCTGAAGAGCAAAACGATGGATTTGCGTCGGTTCTCCATCTCCCGGTCCTTGTCATTCTCTCCATTCCTTCGTCCCCGGAGCCCCCGGCGGGCTCGGCTGGCTGCTAGAATCTTCTTAACGGTTCGAATATTGAGCAGCAAAATCAGAAAGAATGGGACACAAGGTGTTAAAATGCGGTGAAACATTGCAAATGCCGCCCATGAGGGAGAACTTTTGTAGCTCGATGTATAAACACAATACCAGGGAACACCATCAATTATTACCAAAGGATCGTGTACAAATCCCCAGGGGACACACTCCAAACAGGCCAGCACACTCACTGTCCCGATAACCACAGCCGCCGTTCTGTCGGTGCAATATTTTGTTTTCAGCTTCTCACAGCAAATAGCCACAAATCGATCGAAGGTGAAAGCGACAGGCAGTGCTCGCAAAAAATTAACCATGCACAGATTCTGCACACAGGAGTGATGAACCGGAATGATCGGGGAAAATAAATCCAAGCAGTCCAGGTCAGCAGCGGATAGGAGATAACCAGCAAGAGATCGGTGGCGGCCATTCCCACCATGTAACGATTGACGCATTTGGACAGACCGCACTTTCCCCGGGACACAATCACAACCGCCAGCAGGTTCGCTGAAAGAGAGACAGGGAACAGCAAGTTGAAGAAAAATAACACTGACCGGGGCCAATGCAGCAGTATGAGGGGATGCTCTAATAATTACATGATATTGTTGCAGTTAGTCGTGGAAGGGTCCAAAGAGGGCGCAGATCTGGACGGGAGAGAGAAGGATTTTACACTGTAAAATAAAATCAATATAATTTGTATCCGGATTCATTACTGATGACCGAAATGTGAAGTGGCAGCGGAAAGTTGAAACTGGGTTATTACCTCCTCAGAGTCCGTACTGGATGGAACGTTTTCTAACGGCGCCTCCGCGTTTCGTGTCATAAACTCAATAAATCCGCACCCTGACTGCGGGATACTTCCGTGAGACAATCATCAACTTCCATGGCGTTCCCTGTCAGGACAACCGAAGGACGGTACAAAAAAAAAAGCGGGAAATGCGGAAACGCGCAACCAGACAAAACAGAATACGTGGGATAAACTGTTAAATTGTATCTTCTCATAAACGTTCTCATAGGGGACCCTGAAAAACCTCTTAAAATTTCTCTTTCCATTCAAGCTGATTGGGGTTTCGAGTTTAAAGTATTTCCCAGTCTCTTTCTTAATCCAGCATTTGCCAGCTCAGTGACTTTACAACAGAGCATTGACTGTTACCACAATCACAACGCAATCTGACACAACGTGAGAGAGAGATATGGATACGACACCTCCCATTGAAACCATCACAGAGAAGCAGGGGAGAGGCATTCATCGTCCAGGAGCCAACTCCATGTCGCTTTTAGATAACTGTATTGGTGTCAGAAGTAGATAATATATAATACATTTTATAGTGTTGTTAACTATAAAGCCACACGTCTGAAGTGATAATTGGCTCAACAACGACTTCATTGACTTGCACATCAACTGCTTCACAGTCAGTCACAGCGCATACGTTTCTTAAATCCACAAGTTTCAAGCTACAACATTGAACTCCTCACATTCGTAAGGCCAGTGAAGTTGTAGGGATGGAACGGACTCTCTCACGGTGGTGTCTGAAAAGAAAATGCTGTCCAAGTTGCATGCCATCTTGGACAATGTCTCTCATCCACTACATAATGTACTGGGTGGGCACAGGAGTACATTCAGCCAGAGACTCATTCCACCGAGATGCAGCACAGAGCGTCATAGGAAGTCATTCCTGCCTATGGCCATCAAACTTCACAGCTCCTCCCTTGGAGGGTCAGACACCCTGAGCCAATAGGCCGGTCCTGGACTTATTTCATAATTTGCTGGCATAATTTACACATTACTATTTAACTATTTATGGTTCTATTACTATTTATTATTTATGGTGCAAGTGTAACGAAAACCAATTTCCCCTGTGATCAATAAAGTATGACTATGACTATAACTATGACTATGATTTACGAAAGTGTTACAAACAGTCGAAGCTTTGATTATTCCACCTCACACAACCTCTCACATACAAATGCAGACAATCAATCCGTATAAACACCGGGAGCAGTGTAAACACAATATTTGCGATTTCAGTGCAGCCACTACCGGACCAAAAGCAGATAATCCCTATCATCACATTATTCAACAGAAGCAGCTGACAGAACTCTGCCTGACCCGTTGAATTCCAGTATCGTTGAATTCCAGCACCGGTTTGTTTTTAGATCCAGATCCCCAAATCCACATTCCCAGTGTTCATTGCATTCCTGAAATGCGGAAGACTGGGACTAGACATGCGGTAGTGGAATCCAGCGACAGAAACAAGCGCAATCTTGGAATCCAACTTCAGTTCCCACCTACAGAAGCTGAAACGGCGGTTTACCGGGAATTCCTAAGGTTGAAATAAAAGGATAGTAAACTTCCCCTATTCTCCAGATGACTGGATACCCCATTTCAGTGAGAACCTGACCTGTCGCTCCTGAATTCACAGTTCCGGCAGAAACCTGCGCTGATGCATTCAAGACGTCCCTGATGTATACAAAGGAGCAGTCTCCAGAGATACGGATATACCTCTGACTAACTTCATTAGTTACAATTTATTGAACAAACATTTTAATTCAACACCATTGACTCTGATGTAAATATCGGGCAGTTTGAAGGGAAATATGGTGGTACGTCAGTTGTGACTCATTTGGTGGAGATAAACACAAAATACTCTGCAGATACTGGGGTCAAAACAACACTCTCAACACGCTGGAGGAAGTCGGCAGGTCAGGCAGCATCCTTGGAAACGATCAATCAACGTTTCAGGCTGGAATCCTTGGTCAGGACTGAAATAATATCGACGTCTGAGCTTTCTTTCGGAGCAGCGACATTTACAGGGTTCATGTTTTGTTGGTTAATTGTTCATCCGTAAACAGATTTCACCGATACCGTACTTCTGTCCCTTCGATTTCCCATTTTCTACTGTCCTATAGTGCTTGAATTTCCTCCACAGGGATACTGAAGCTTATCAGTTCCACTGTCTCGGACAGAAGGCATTCAGTTTCACACTGAGCCCAAGCCAGATACGCATTCCACTGTTACACTGAACCACACACGTTCGTTATTTTCATTGCATTCTTTACCACTGCGTCGGAGGCAGTGGAAGTGAGCGAGATCCTCAATGAATACTTCTCTTCGGTATTCACCAATGACAGGGTACTTGATGATGGTGAGGACAATATGAGTGAGGTTGATGTTCTGGAGCATGTTGATATTAAGGGAGAAGAGGTGTTGGAGTTGTTAAAATACATTAGGTCAGATACGTCCCCGGGGCCTGACGGAATATTCCCCAGGCTGCTCCACGAGGCGAGAGAAGAGATTGCTGAGCCTCTGGCTAGGATCTTTAAGTCCTCGTTGTCCACGGTACCGGAGGATTGGAGGGAGGCAAATGTTGTTCCCTTGTTCAAAAAAGGTAGAAGGAATAGTCCGGGTAATTATAGACCAGTGAGCCTTACGTCTGTGGTGGGAAAGCTGTTGGAAAAGATTGTTAGAGATAGGATCTATAGGCATTTAGAGAAGCATGGTCTGATCAGGGACAGTCAACATGGCTTTGTGAAGGGCAGCTCGTGTCTAACAAGCCTGATAGAGTTCTCTGACGAGGTGACCAGGCATATAGATGAGGGTAGTGCAGTAGATGTAATTTATATGGATTTTAGTAAGTCATTTGGCAAGGTTCCACACGGTGGGCTTATTCAGAAAGTTAGAAGACATGGGATCCAGGGAAGTTTGGCCAGGTGGATTGAGAATTGGCGTGCCTGCAGAAGGCAGAGGGTGGTGGTGGAGGGAGTACATTCAGATTGGAGGATTGTGACTAGTGGTGTCCCACAAGGATCTGTTCTGGGACCACTACTTTTCGTGATTTTTATTAACGACCTGGATGTGGGGGTAGAAGGGTGGGTTGGCAAGTTTGCAGACGACACAAAGGTTGGTGGTGTTGTAGATAGTGTAGAGGATTGTCAAAGATTGCAGAGAGACATTTATAGGATGCAGAAGTGGGCTGAGAAGTGGCAGATGGAGTTCAACACGGAAAAGTGTGAGGTGGTACACTTTGGAAGGGCAAACTCCAAGGCAGAGTACAAAGTAAATGGCAGGATACTTGGTAGTGTGAAGGAGCAGAGGGATCTCGGGTTACATGTCCACAGATCCCTGAAAGTTGCCTCACAAGTGGATAGGGTAGTTAAGAAAGCTTATGGGGTGCTAGCTTTCATAAGTCGAGGGATAGAGTTTAAGAGTCGCGGTGTAATGATGCAGCTGTATAAAACTGTGGTTAGGCCACACTTGGAGTACTGTGTCCAGTTCTGGTCACCTCACTATAGGAAGGATGTGGAAGCATTGGAAAGGGTACAGAGGAGATTTACCAGGATGCTGCCTGGTTTAGAGAGTATGCATTATGATCAGAGATTAAGGGAGCTAAGGCTTTACTCGTTGGAGAGAAGGAGGATGAGAGGAGACATGATAGAGGTGTGCAAGACAATAAGAGGAATAGATAGAGTGGATAGCCAGCGCCTCTTTCCCAGGGCACCACTGCTCAATACAAGAGGACATGGTTTTAAGGTAAGGGGTGGAAAGTTCAAGGGGGGTATTAGAGGAAGGTTTTTTACTCAGAGAGTGGTTGGTGCCAGGAATGCACTGCCTGAGTCAGTGGTGGAGGCAGATACACCAGTGAAGTTTAAGAGACTACTAGACAGGTATATGGAGGAATCTAAGGTGGTGACTTATATGGGAGGCAGGGTTTGAGGGTCGGAACAACATTGTGGGCCAAAGGACCTGTACTGTGCTGTACTATTCTATATCGTATAGGTACAGAGACAGAAGCAGATCCGAAATCCCCAGAAAACTAATCCATCGACCTGCATGTTGTCTATATCCCTTCGTTCCCTGTGTGTTTCTTTGCCTATCTAAGAGCCTCATGAATGCCACTGTTTCACCTATCTCCAGCACCTCCCTAGAAGTGCATTACAGACACCCACAACTCTTTGTTGTTTTCCCCTCTCACCTAACTGTATGCCTCCTAGTATTCGGTATTTTGATGCTCTGAGAAAGATACCAGCTTCCTACTCTATTTACGAATCGTATCAACATTTCAGTCTCCGTTTCTCTTCTGGCACTCTGCGAAGAACAACACGAAATTGTGCAATTCCTCCTTCTCAAAGTTTCGGCATTCTTCCTATAATGGGGCGACCGAAATTAAATACAATATTCCAGATGTAACCTGACCGAAGTTTTATAAAGCTGCATCATTACTTCCTGACTCTTGAACTGAAACCCTTTATTAAAAAGACAAACATGTCACACACATGGGGCAGTAGTGTCTGATGCTACAGAACTGGAAATGAGGACAGAGAAAACGTATCGAAGGGCATGGAGATGGCAGAGGAACCAAACGAAAGATTTGCATAAGGCTTCACAGCGGAAACCACAGATAGTGCGCCAGATGTTTAAGGCTGTGAGGGGACAGACGTGAGTGCAATGCCTATAACAAGGAGAGTGTCCACATAAAGCTCAAAGACCTGAGGGTGCATAAGTCAGCTGGACACGATGAACTGCACGCTAGGGTTCTGAAGCAAGTAGCGCTCAAGATTGTGGAGGCATTAGTAATGATCTTTCAAAGCTTAAGTAGACTCTGGCAGAGGACTGGAAAATTGAAAACGTCACTCTACTCTATAAGAAAGCAAGAAGGCAGCAGAAAGGAAATTATAGATCCATTAGGCTCACAACAGTGGTCGCCAGAATTTGGAGTCAATTGTCAACGAGGAGGTTGTGAAGTACTTGGACACACAGTTGAGTACAAGATAGGGCAAAGTCGGCATGGTTTCCTAAAAGGCAAATCTTGTCGGACCCACCTGCTGGAATTTCTTGAGGATATCAAACATTCGATACTAAAAGGGCATGGACGTGTATAGTTAGACTTTTAAAAGGCCTTTGACAAGGTGCCACACATGAGGCTACTCACCAAGTTAAGGCGCCATGGTATTATAGGAAAGTTACTGGCATGGTTAGAAAATCAACTGATTTGTAGGAGGCAGAGCGTGGGAATAAAAAGATCATTTTTCTGGGTGTCTACTGGTGTCCAGTTTTCTACAGGGGTTGGTGTTGGGACCGCTCCTTTTTATGCTGTATCTGAATGATTTAAAAGGTGGAATAGATGGTAGATGATACGAAGATTGGTGGAGGGAAGGGTAGTTTTCAGGAAAACGGTAGGACGCAGAGGGACTCAGACAGATTAGGAGGATGGACAGTCGCTGCCTCCTACAATTCCACTGCGTCCACTTTAGGTACCGTATGCTCAATATCCTCAATAAATTCCAACCATGCCGACTTTTCAATATCTTGTACTGTGTGTCCAAGTACCTAGTAACCTGATATGTGCTGATCAGAAACTTTCTTAATTTCCACCTACACGACATTCATTTGATAGATAAATAGATAGATAGATAGATATACTTTATGGAACCCGAGGGAAATTGGATTTCGTTACAGCTGCACCAACCAGGAATAGAGCATAAATATAGCAATACAAAAACCGCAAACAATCAAACAACAATATGCAAACGATGCCAGATGGAAGTAAGTCCAGGACCAGTCTATTGGCTCAGGGTGTCTGACCCTCCACGGGAGGAGCTGCAAAGTTCGATGGCCACAGGCAGCAACAACCTCCCATGACGCCCATTGTGGTATCTCGGTGGAAAATGGCTGGAGTCCATTAGCGAAAAGTTCAATATCCGGTCTACAAACACGTTCCTCGATCGTAATATGACCAGGATTGCACTACCCGTTGTTAACCAGAACAGCAAGCCTCCAACTCCTTTTCCTTACCGTTCTCAGTGCACTTCCGGTCAGCCCGAACGGTCTGGAAGCCAGCCATGGAAAAATTTTGGTCGGGTATGTCCTCCTGCAGCCCCGTTTCAGTAAGACACATAACACTGCACTCCCGAAATGTTCTCTGACCTGGATCGCCCCGTCCACTCGTCCATTTTATTATCCACCGAACTCCTGTTCTCCATAAGTCTCTGTTTTCTCGAACCGGTCCTCTTTCCTTGCCTTTGTGATTCCCCCTCTGCATCCTCTGGGTGTTTTCCTCCAGATTTTAGCAGGGGTGTCCGCCGCACTGTTCGCTAAACCGGCCGGTATAAGCGTAATCAGCTGGTCCCTGGAATAAACAATGCAGCCATACTGATGCCCCGCTAATGAGACGTGTCCGAATGTAACTATTTCCAGCGTTCAAAACCCAAATAAAACTCTCTCCACCAGCATGTTAGAGAGGGTGCAGCTTCAACGTGTTACCGTGAACAAAAAAATACAACAAATAACGTAAGTTAAAAAAGTAAGAAAACTAGTCGGAACGGCTGTAACAGGCTGCATGCGCACTTTATGTTCGTAATGTTCGAAGAGAGACTGGATGAACTGGGCTTGTACTCGTTGGAATTTGGAAGATTGAGGGGGGATCTGATTGAAACGTATAACATCCTAAAGGGTTGGACAGGCTAGATGCAGGAAGATTGTTCCCGATGTTGGGGAAGTCCAGAACGAGGGGCCAGAGTTTGAGGATAGAGGGGAAGCCGTTTAGGACCGAGATTAGGAAAAACTTCTTGACACAGAGAGTGGTGAATCTGTGGAATTCTCTGCCACAGGAAACAGTTGAGGCCAGTTCATTGGCTATATTTAAGAGGGAGTTAGATATGGCCCTTGTGGCTACGGGGGTCATGGGGTATGGAGGGAAGGCTGGGGCGGGGTTCTGAGTTGGATGATCAGCCATGATCATAATAAATGGCGATGCAGGCTCGAAGGGCCGAATGGCCTACTCCTGCACCTATTTTCTATGTTTCTATGTTTCTATGTTTCTATGTAATAGTCCAACTGTTTGCAATATCCTGAACCCATGCTGACTCTGACAACCCTACTTTTGCTGTCCTCCCCGCACTGTCTGTGGGGATTTGGGACCTGGGTCAGGCTTTCTATCTGTAGGACACCGTCGTACTGAATGCAATGAAAATAATGAACATGTGTGGTTCGGTGTAACAGAGACTGCGGAATCTGAGATTTTTATTGCCTCCGTACTCTGAAACACACCTTGAGTGTGAGATTGGATCGGCTGCTCTGTACCTTGTGCCTAGACAGGAGGGAATATAAGAGTCGATTTCACATTTTCCCCGTGGGCAGAAGAAGGAAACTGAGTCAATGGGTGGGAGGTAAATGTCCAACGGTTGCGTGAAGTGGTCGGCTTATAATAGTCTACCGCTACATCTCAAAATCAGCGAGATTTTTGCAGCTCTTAGTGTGTTCTGACTTTCATTTTAGAATATATTCTATCTCTATTCGTATTTGTGTTTCTGTGTATTGGGGAGGGTGTGTTCAAGAGAGAGTTGAATCACTCAAGGACTGTTCAAAACCGGAAATCGCAGGGGCAGAAGTTGGGGGTCTTACGGCGTCAGAGAAATCTGGTTACAGATGAATAATTACCCAACAAAAACATGAACCCTGTAAATGTGGGTGATCAATGTTTACATCAGAGGCAATGATGTTGAATTATATTATTTGTTCAAGCAACTGTAACTAATGAGATTAGTCAGGGGTATAACCGTATCTCTGCAGAATGATCCTTTGTATAAATGAGGGACATTTTGAATGCACCAGTTCAGAGTTTCTGTTGTGAATTGAGCAACAGAAGTCAGATTCACACTGGGATGATGTATCCAGTCATTTTGCGAATCGGAGAAGTTTTCTATCCTTTTATTGCAGCCTTTGGAATTCCCGGTGAGCCGCGTGTTAGCTGCCGTAGGTAGGAACTGAGGTTGAATTCCAGTCTAATGTTTGTTTCACTCACTGGATTCCTCTGCCACATGTCCAGTCCCAGTTTTCCGCATTTCAGGAATAGAAAGGAAACATCAGGAATGTGGATTTTAGGATCCGGATCTAAACCACACTCCGATGCTGGAATAGGCGATTCCAACAACATTTGTGGAATTCAACGTACCAGGCAGAGTTCTGTCAGCTGCTTCTGTTCAATAGTTTGGTGTTCGGGTTTTTCTGCTTTGGGTCCGGTCGCAGCTGCACTGAAATTGCATTTTTTTTTATACAGCCCCGAAAGTTAGACCTATTGATCCATTGCATTTTTATGTGAGCAGTTGTATGAGGTGCAATAATCAACGCATCACCTGTTAGTAGCACTTCAGCAAATGTAAGGATTTCCATGTTGTAGCATGAAACTTGTGGATTTTTAATAAATGTGTGCGCTGAGACTGAATGTGAAGCAGTTGATGGACAGCACAATGAAGTCGTTGCTGAGCCAAATATCACAACCAACGTTGTGATTCATAGTTATCTATACTGTGAAATGTGTCATATTGTATATACATCTTACAAGGTTCCAGATAACTGAATGTGACACCGAGTTTGCTACTGGACATTGAATTCCTCTTCCCTGCTTCCCTATGATGGCATGAATGGGAGGTGTCAAATCTCTCTCTCACGTTGTGTCAGACTGCGCTGTAACTTGTATGTTCTGTTGTAAAATCAGTGAGGTGGCATGTGCTGGAATTAGCAACAAATACGGAGAAGGCTGGAAGCACTAGGACCCAACGAGCTTGAATGGAAAGAGAAATCAAAACATGATTGTTAGAGGCCTCTCTGAGAACATTTACGAGAAGAGACACTTTACTAGTTTTCTGCATACTATGTATTGCCTCGATGAGTGTTTTAAGCATTTCCTGTCTCATCTTCCATCCTTCGGCTGTCTGTCGTTGACAGGGATCGCCAGGGAAGTTGATGATTATCTAATGAAAGTATCCCGCCATCAGAGTCCGGATTTATTCATTTCCATAGTCATAGTCATAGTCATACTTTATTGATATCGAGGGAAATTGGTTTTCGTTACAGTTGCACCTTAAATAATTAAATAGTGATAAAGCCATAAATACTTAAATAATAATATGTAAATTATGCCAAGAAATAAGTCCAGGACCAGCCTATTGGCTCAGGGTGTCTGACCCTCCAAGGGAGGAGTTGTAAAGTTTGATGGCCACAGGCAGGAATGACTTCCTATGACGCTCTGTGTTGCATCTCGGTGGAATGAGTCTCTGGCTGAATGTACTCCTGTGCCCACCCAGTACATTATGTAGTGGATGGGAGACATTGACCAAGATGGCACGCAACTTCCACAGCATCCTCTTTTCAGACACCACCGTCAGAGAGTCCAGTTCCATCCCCACAACATCACTGGCCTTACGAATGAGTTTGTTGATTCTGTTGGTGTCTGCTACCCCTCAGCCTGCTGCCCCAGCACACAACAGCAAACATGATAGCACTGGCCACCACAGACTCGTAGAACATCCTCAGCATCGTCCGGCAGATGTTAAAGGACCTCAGTCTCCTCAGGAAATAGAGACGGGTCTGACCCTTCTTGTAGACAGCCTCAGTGCTCTTTGACCAATCCAGTTTATTGTCAATTCGTATCCCCAGGTATCTGTAATCCCCCACCATGTCCGCACTGACCCCCTGGATGGAAACAGGGGTCACTGGTACCTTAGCTCTCAGGTCTACCACCAGCTCCTTAGTCTTTTTCACCTTAAGCTGCAGATAATTCTGCTCACACCATGTGACAAAGTTTCCTACCGTAGCCCTGTACTCAGCCTCATCTCCCTTGCTGATGCATCCAACTATGGCAGAGTCATCAGAAAAATTCTGAAGATGACAAGACTCTGTGCAGTAATTGTAGTCCGCGGTGTAAATGGTGAAGAGAACGGGAGAGGAGCCCCAGTGCTGCTGATCACTCTGTCGGACACACAGTGTTGCAAGCACACGTACTATGGTCTGCCAGTCAGGTAATCAAGAATCCATGATACCAGGGAAGCATGCACCTGCATCGCTGTCAACTTCTCCCTCAGCAGAGCTGGGCGGATGGGGTTGAACACACTGGAGATGTCAAAAAACATGACCCTCACAGTGCTCGCTGACTTGTCCAGGTGGGCGTAGACACGGTTCAACAGGTAGACGATGGCATCCTCAACTCCTAGTCAGGACTGGTAGGCGAACTGGAGGGGATCTAAGTGTGGCCTAACCATAGGCCGGAGCAGCTCCAGGACAAGTCTCTCCAGGGTCTTCATGATGAGGGAGGTCATGCTTACGAGATGCGGAAGGCGCCAGTAGAAAATGTTCCATTCAGAAGTAATGACTCTGAGGAGATTATTACCCAGTTTTAGCTTTCCGCAGCCACTTCACATTACGCTCATCATTCAGGAATCCCTACACAGATCATATTGATTTTATTTTCCGCCTGCTCTGTGATCTCTGTGGACCGGCATACCACTAAATAAGAAAGGAAATATTACAGGATCCCCTCCCACTTCTGCACTGGCTGCTGCTCAGTATTTTTCAAACTTGCTGTTCTGTGTTTCTCTTCCAGCGAACCTGCTGGCGGTTGTGATTGTGTCGCGGGGAAAGTGCGGTCTGTCGAGATGTGTCACTCGCTATCTGGTGGGAATGGTCGCGGCCGATCTCCTGGTCGTTATCTCCTATCCGCTGCTGACGTGGACTGTTTGGATTTATTTTCCCCGATCATTCCTTTTCATCACTCCTGTGTGCAGACTCGGTGTATGGTTAGTTTTTGCGAGTACTGTAACCTCTGTCTGGCTGACTGTCGCTTTCACCGTCGATCGATTTGTGGCTATTTGCTGTGAGAAGCTGAAAACAAAATATTGTACAGAGAAAACGGCGAGTTTGGTTATCGGGACAGTAGGTGTGCTGGCCTGTATGCAGTGTATCCCCTGGAGCTTTGCATACGGGCCTTTGGTAATAATTGATGGTATTCCCTGGTATTGTGTTTATACTCCGAGCTACGAAATGTCTCCTTCATGGGCGGCATTTGCAATGCTTCACCGTATTTTAACCCCTTGTGTTCCATTCGTTCTGATTTTGTTGTTCAATATTCGGACTGCGAGGCGGATTCTAGCGGCCAGTCGAGCCCGCAGGAGGCTCCGGGGACAAAAGAGTGGCGAGAATGACAAGGACCAGGAGATGGAGAACCGACGCAACTCCATCGTTTTGCTTTTCAGCGTAACCGGTAGTTTCATATTGTTGTGGGTAACACGGGTGGTATTTTATATCTATCAACGGATTTCAATGACTTTTGTCTATTATTCTGTCACGGACCCCCGTTACATCACAGAAGAGGCATCGGGAATGCTGCAAATTCTCAGTTCATGCACCAATACTTTAATTTACGCCCTGACTCAGAGCAAGTTCCGAGAAGAACTCTGGAATATGCTGATATTCCCATTCAATCAGATTTTGAAACTCATTAAACGTTTGAAATAAATGTGGTAAAGTATTGCAATCCAGCTGCCTTCATGATTCCCATTTGTAACCCCACTCGTGTGTAAATTGAAAGAATGTACTGCACAGAGTTACAAAACAAACACAAGAAAATCTGCAGGTACTCGAGATAGAAAACTACACATACACAGACAACGACAACACACATCAAAGTTGCTGGTGAACGCAGCAGGCCAGGCAGCATCTCTAGGAAGAGGTGCAGTCGACGTTTCAGGCCGAGACCCTTCGTCAGGACTCATACACAGACAGTTTACGCTTTTCTATAATTTCTGTCTGATCTGCTGAGTACCGCCCGCATTTTGTGTGTGTTTCCTTTGAGTTACCAGCCAGCTGTTTACAGTTTACAGCTGATTCCGATGGCATCACTGGCTGTAGTGTCCCAGAGAAATCCACTTTGCCCCTTACCTCATCCCCCGATTACATTGAATGACGTGACTAATCTGTTACCCCTTCTTCCCGGTTCTAACAGGACTGCCTCATCATGGGATATATTTTGTCAGTAATAACCCCGCCTGCTGCACTCATAACCGGTCCTTTCTTTCACATTTGTTTTCTCCTCGTTCTCCTTCTCGCTGACATCATGAACTATCGTCCAGCAGCACAATGTTAACTGCAGAACATATGACGGCAAAAATGCCATTTTTTTTACTGGAGAGAGACGGGGGGGGGGTGCGGAGAAGAGGGAGATATTCTGAATCCCAGAAGTAAGTGGTCGCAATGCAAAGTTCGGGAAGCAGAAATTGTACTGGGTCTCGGAAGAACATAAGGAACCAACAAGCAAGTCACACTGTGAATCGGGAGTCTGAATAGTGACGAGGAAATGACTAGAGTGAGGAACATTATACTGGAGAGAGCACAGAACCACCCAATAACAAAGAAAGGAGTTTATGCCTGGAGCCGGAATTAGCGTGCGAGCTACAAAAAGAGAATACTTTTCATTCATTGGAGTTCATTAAGGAGAAGGACATGGAGGAAAGTGTGATGAAGAGGTGTGGATGGTGATATTCTCAGAGGATTGATAGTAAGTGGGATGTGGTGTTGGGTCAAAGAGCTTTAAGGTGGTAAATTCCTTTCGCTGTAAAACGGGGGCGCTCATTTTTCCTTATTAGGGAGAGAAGGGAAGCTGTATTATGTTAAATTACCCGGTGAACGAGTAGTCTTTGAGATATTGCAAGTCGGTGTCTTTATTGATGCTTTGCTGCATGCTTGAGTGCTCGGTGGGGCGTGTCGATGCTTTGTTGCTGGTGGGAACGGGGTGCCGTTGCTTTGCTGCTGCTTATGCGTGGGAGAGGAATTTGGGTTGGGGCTTTGGGGTTCGAACATTAACCGCCATTTATTCTTTGGGAAACTCCCCTGTTTTCATGGATGTTTGTGAAGAAAAATGTGGAGGTTTTGGACGGTGGGTAGAGGAAGTTCATCGGGATCCTGGATAAGGAGAGATTGGACAATCTAAAGATATTTTAACTGGAGCGGCAGAGGCTGAGGGAGGCCTGGCTGAAGTTGATAGAGACAGACGGAGTGGACAGCCGGTATTTTTCCCTGAACTTGAAATGTCTGATACCAGACGGCATGTATCTAAGGTGAAAGGTGGAGCACTACCGCAGTAATCCATTTTTGCACATGTATTTTCTAATTTAATGTGTTTATTTTTTAAACTTTCCCTACACAGCTTTTGTGAAAAGAGACAACCTGTATAAGACAAAGCCCAACCTGACTGAGAATGTGTAGAGGACATGTTCGGTTCCAGGTCCGTTTACATATTCACAATGGTGTGTGTCTGCAATGAATGCCAAGGGATCTGGGGAGGCAGACGCGATAGAGGCTATTAGATACCACATGAATGTATGGAAAATGGAGGGTTGTGGACTTTGTGTAAGCAGACGGGACTGGAGATAAGTAAATCGTGCAAAAACTGAATACCGATTCAGTTTTCATGGGTGAATTCACCACTGTGGAATCCCCCACGATCTTGCGATATTTTTTTCCAGAAACACTTTTCAGGATCCGTGTCAAGTTCCTTCAGAATTTTAAATGTATGGACTGGAAGTGGCTACAGGTTATACGACTCTCTCAGCACTGTTGTTACAAGGGACGCATGAGATGTTCAGGCAAATAGGGTATGCATCCTGCATGCCCTCATCCTGAGAGGCAAGGAGCTTTGTCAAAAAAGTCAAAGGAAAAGGAAATATGGCAGTGCAAACAAAGAATAAATAAATTTGTATTAATCACAATAATGAAGAAGAACTTCAAGATTCAACGTACTGATACAGATGAATGTCTGTGGGACCATTTTGTTATTGAAATGCCACCAGTTCATCAGTTGACTGTGAACAGGACCCGTGTTGTGGAGCAGGCAAGGGAGATACTCCATCAATGGACTATACACAATAAAGTTATTAAAACGCACGCTAGTAAGGCAAAGAAAATATTGACTGGCCCAAGCTTTCAGAGTACGTTTTGGAATTAGGGGACATTGTTCAAATACATCCATGGATAAGAATAGATCACATGCTGCTGTAATACTAATTTAATGTACCCTGATATTTTCATTGTTCAATGTATATCAACTGAGAAGATGGAAGGCTAATATAATAGAGAAAAAAAATCGAAGATACAGCTTTCATGAAACAGCAGAGACGCATGTCAGAATAAAGTAGGTGAATGTAGTTTGTAAATGTTAATATTATTTATAGAATGAAAGTGTGACGCACTTCTTGGGCCTCCATTGCAATCTTATGGGCAGACTACTGAATAAGGGGAAAATAATGATTCCTGGACAATTATTTTTGGATCAAAAGGGCGGAGATATTGGCCAAAACGAACTACAGTCTAATCAAGGATAGAGGAAGCAGACAAGACAGTTGTCCTTGTTTCCTCCCATTTTGTGTACTCTGCATTGATTCTAGCTCTTGGGTAGTATAATCAGAGCAACGGAATGTAGACACTGGGAGCTTCACATAACGATCTGCTGAACTTAAGACCATTCTCAAACAAGTAGCTATTTGTTATGTAAAGGATGTGTATTCTGAACTGATTCTTGACTCTGGGACAATCTAATCAGGGCAATAAATCTGAGTCCATTATCGGAGAGGTAGCTACACATCACACCTCGCACCAATATCATATGGCGAGTCGTCACGGAGAAGTGGCATGAACGATGTGCACTATGTTGTGCGTGATTTGTTTGTGACTTCATTATTTACGTTGCGTGACTGAAATCCAACTCACATTTTTTTTTCCCATTGCCATTTCTGCCAGAATTGTACTTATGAAATCAAGTGGTGGAGTATCATTGTCAGAATTGGATTGAACCTGTTGTAGACACCAACAAATCTTGAAAAGAGCCACAAATATGAAACTTTATTTTTCTTAGGACATTGACCTTTGCTTGAATTATCTCACTTAATTTCTGTAACACTTGTGTGCAAATGGTGTGACCACAGTAAGTGATGATTGGATGGAATAATTCACACATGGTGTCGTGCTCTGAGCCCAGAATCTTCTAATATTTTTAACACTGTCTTGAGATTTTCGAAATTATCTTCTTTACATCCTCACGGGTAAAAATGTTGTTGTCCACGTCAAATCGAGTGCCTGAGGATATGCTTGCAGCAGCTGGTTCATAGTTGTTTTTTCCACGGTGCAGATGCAGATGCTACATGCATAATAACTCTACAGAAGTGATCAATCCCTTTGAGAGTGTTTAACTGCAGATGCAGTTTGGGCTCATCTTCCATCTCCAGTTGCAGGCAGGCCTCAGCTGTCCACTTAGCTGAAGTTGCTTGTTTTCACCAGAATGCCATGCAAATATGTTACGTATCCCGTGAAGGGGGTATTAATGTACTTTCTACTCTTGGTTGATGTTGATCTGAAAGCAACCACAGCTCATGATACTGGGACCTCTAGCCACGGGTCGACTTAACCTGGGAACGAATTCCTTCAGCTTCCATACGATCATCTCACGGTCGCTTTTTTATGGATAGTACGGGTTTGGTACTACTTGGGTGTTACATATATACTTAACACAATGTTATTCTGCATTTACTTAAATTTCCAATTGCCATCCTTGAAAGCTTCGGTGCGCATCATCCAGTTCCTTTGTTAATTCACTTACAGTTAACTCTACTGCATGATTTATCACGCAAATGGTGGATGGATCTCATATCAAGTTGTACTGAAGTGTCATGGTCCGGTCTGTGAAGTCCGTATTCCGGTTTACGGTCCAGTCCATCGACCCTTGCTCCAGATTTTCCTATCTATCCTGTTTCTGTTCTTGTTGAGCTAATTGAGGCAGCTGATGCTCATTGGGGCTTGCTACATAAATATCTTCAGTGACCCATGCGTGGCTGCTGGATTGTTCTTGTCCTTACTCCTTGTATCCCTTCCCCTGCCTTCTGTTTCCTCGCCTGAAGACCTGCCTTGTTTTGCCGGTAACTCTCGGCTCGCCTGACGCTCTCGTCTCGCCTTGCTTTGCCAGAAGCCTTGCCTTGTCTTGCTGGTAACTCTCGCCTCGTCTCGCCTACAGTCTTGTCCCGGAGCCACCCTGTACCTTGCTCCCTTCCTGTCCCTTGCCTCTGCCCAGGTAAGCCAGGCCGTCTTGCCGTTACCTGGGGTTGGTTCACCCCCTTCCTGTCCCTTGCCTCTGTCGGGTGGAGATCTGCGCCCTGCCCAGGAGAAGCCTGCCAAGCCTCGCCTCAAGTCTCCTGCCTCCAGCCTCCAGCCTCGCCTCGCCTAAAGTCTCCTGTCTCCAGCCTCTAGCTTCGCCTCGCCTCAAGTCTCCTGCCTTCAGCCTCCAGCTTCGCCTCGCCTCAAGTCTCCTGCCTCCAGCCTCCACCCTAGCCTCACGTCTCCTGCCTCCAGCCTCCAGCCTCGCCTCGCCTCAAGCCTCAAACCTGAAGACTACAGCCTCGTCCTGCCTGCCTGCCAAGCCTCCTCCTTGCCTAGTTCTGGGGTCCGAGCCAAAGCCAAGACCCAGGTACTGGGTCCTTGTCCAGTCTCTGGCTCGGAGTCCATCCTGCCTCCTGCCAAGCCTCGCCTCTAGCCTCAAGCCTTAAGCCTGAAGACTCCAACTTCCTGCCTCCTGCCAAGCCTTGCCTCGAATCTCTAGCCTCATGCCTGAAGACTCCAGCCTCGACCTGCCTGCTTGTGAAGCCTCGTCCTTGCCTAGTTCTGGCGTCCGAGCCAGAGGCAAGACCAGGTACTGGATCCTTGTCCACTCTCTGGCTCGGAGTCCAAGCCCGGGCTCCTAGCTCTCTTGTTCAGTTCTGTTCCAGGTCCCTGGTTTTTCTGTCCATGTCCTTGCCATCAGCCTAAATCCTAGTCCTGTCCCTAGTAATTCAGTGTCTGTGTCTTGCACTTGGGTCCGTTCCCAGCCACCACCGTATGACATGAAGACCATAAGACCATAAGACATAGGAGCAGAATTAAGCTAATCGGCCCATCGTGTCTGTAACATACTTATTCTTTTGCTGAAAGACGTTCCGTCCTTAATGCAAAATGCCAGTTCGTATCAATTGGTAGAAAATATACAGAAGGCAGAGGTTTTTGTACAGATTGAACAGTGGGATTTGGCTTTTATTTACGATTCCCTGGGTTATGGTCGAAATTGAGTGTAAGTGCTATTATGTCATTCATTGCAATTTCCTATAAGTAGTGTTGAGATTACCGTTGCTGCTGTGGAGAGACACGTGAGCCGCAGCCGTAAATTTTGTATGTATTTTATCTGCCCTATTGGACAGCATGCAAGCAGTAGCAGGACGATAGAGAAGGTTCTCCAGAACAGCCCTTGTCGAGATTGGTTCCTTGCTTGGGCCGACTTCCAGCCATTTTCGAGCCCGACTGCTTCGATTCATGGATATTGTCCCCTCCATGGTATGGATTGGTCAATAGCTAATCCAAAGGCCCTCGGCTCGGTGACTGTGTGGAAACAGAACACAATGTTTCTGACGCTACAATTCTCCAGCGGTCTGGTATATAGAGCGTAGATAAAATGATTTTGTGTCTGTTTTCTCATATCTTGAGCTCGATTTGTGAAAGACGCATAACACGTGGTTTAGGTAAGCCCTTGTCATTCTGGTTATGAATTCTCCAAGCCTCCTGGACAACGTTAAGATATTGGACTGCACGACCTTCTACGCTCCAATCCATGTGGCACTGACAGTTGAACAAGAGCATCTAGGGACAATGATACTAAATCCGTTCCCTATATGATTAGAAATCCTGGACCCAGTATATCACAAGCGATTTATCCTATAGATACATTCTGAATAAGGCAGTAACTGGATGCTGACTGTGGATGATCAGCCATGATCACAGTGAATGGCGGTGCTGGTTCGAAGGGCCGAATGGCCTACTCCTGCACCTATTGTCTATTGTCTACCTACAATTGCAGGTTAGCGAAATTCTGTGTGCCGTACTCTTTGAGAACAAATGCCAGCATTACATTGGAGTATCAAGTTAGGGCATTGCCTTCTTGTAAACACACAGTTTTTTTTCTCATTTCTTTCTCTGATCCTCCCAAACTTGTTAGCATCCCACTATAGGAAGGATGTGGAAGCATTGGAAAGGGTACAGAGGACATTTACCAGGAGGCTGCCTGGTTTAGAGCGTATGCGTTATAATCAGAGATTAATGGAGCTTTACTCTCTGGAGGGAGGGAGAATGAGAGGAGGCATGATAGATGTATACCAGATATTAAGAAGAATGGATAGAGTGGACAGCCAGAGCCTCTTTCCCAGGGCTCCACTGCTTAATACAAGAGGACATGGCTTTAAGGTAAGGGGTGGGTAGTTCAAGGGGGATATTAGAGGAAGTTGTTTTACTCAGAGAATGGTCGGTGCGTGGAATGCACTGCCTGAGTCAGTGGTGGAGGCAGATACACTAGTGAAATTTGAGACTACTAGACATGTATATGGAGGAATTTAAGGTGGGGACTATATAGGAGGCAGGGTTTAAGGTTAGGCTAAACATGCTGGGCCGAAGGGCCTGTACTGTGCTGTACGGCTCCATGTTCTATATTCTATCTCATTCCAGTTCATCAGTGACAAAGCAATAACCCGATTCATCGCTAGATTATACCTCGCCGTGTCTTCATGTTCACTCACCTAACCTACCAGGTTTGGAGAAGAAAATCGTATGTGTCTAGTGAGAACCTTGCAAACGCAAATATAATCAACAAATATATCAAATGTGAGCACGCGCACAATCGATTCTTTCCTCAAAATTGAAACGTACGATCCCACGACTATACCTTGATAATAGATTCAGGCTATGTTCCGATATGAGAAATTGGTCTAACGTCTGCAGTATCATCCATTACTAAATCTGCAAGGGAGCCAATGGACTCATGGTTCCCGATACCTCTTAATCTGCATCAAGGGAAATGTGTAGACGACAAAGGACACGGGATATGACCTACTTGCTACCCTCCCAAATATGAAGATCATCCATTCGACCTATTGTACCTGTGCTGCACTAATGTGCCGGCCACGATTTTTTCTAGGGTCAGCAATATTTCGAGTGCCTTCCTAGCTATATCCCATTGAAAACTAAGCAAACATTTTAATAATCTCTGTCATATATTATGGCAAGAAGGCGGAAGCACTAATGCGACCAACGTCGACGTCCTTCAGATTGTTCACGAAACGATTTCTTCTTCCCTTTCTGCTTTTAAGTATACTACTATCTGCGTACCATTGGAGACGGTAATGAACAATTTGATAACGTGTTTTAGGGCCCTGGAATTCTGTGCGTTAAAAAGCGAGTTTGCAGTTGGAGCCGGAACCAATGAATAACTGGCCGATTAAATGCGCGAGCAAGATTGGAATCAACGAGGACGAGGGCGGAGGAGGAGCGGGTATCCAGCATCGTCGCTCAGCATTCGACCAGTCTCTCTCTCTCTCGCTCGCTCTCAGGTGCCGGTAGTAATTGCCAGAGTCTTCTGCTTTGGACAGGGTTTGATCGGCGCTGTTTTGGATTGCACTCGTGTTTAGAGGATTCGACAGTTCATTTTATGCGGGTATCGCTTTCTGGTTGCTCTTTGTTTTATTGCCACTTTGCTCAACTTTGATCGTGGCAGGTTGGTTCTGCAGTCAACGAATGATACAGCGCTAAATTTAACTGAACTGAAGTCGTATGAATCCTCTGGAATGTTTCAAGGACTCTTCGGTGTGATGTTTAAAACTTTGTGCTTAATTAGCTCGTTTTTGCGGCTGCCGATGCATTCGCCATTGATTGTCATTCCACAATGTCCAATGCATAGCGAAAATATTCAACATCATCATCACGAGATCAGCTCCCCCCGCCCGCCACACACACACACAGACACAAACACAGAACACATAGAACACAGCACACAACGCACAACGCACAAAGTCATAACACACACACACACACACACACACACACACACACACACACACAAACAAATACTATCCCCTCAGAATGTCCTCATGATGCCTGGAATTGAAACTGCTCTTTTCTCTCTCACAAACTCATGCCTGCTCCCCAGTATCTGTTTGTTCCCCTCCTCTATTCTCTCTATCTTCCCATCACCCACCCACTCTTTTCAACTTGTCACATGCCACTATTGATCCCTTCTGACCACCATGCATCCGATACTTAATTCTGCCCTTCATATTCCTTTCTAATAAGGTTCCAGCACGCGTTTTGGCTCCACCACTAAAGACCATCCCAGTCCTTTCATCCTTGGCGTTTATTCCAACCATCCCTACGCCACCCGACTATCATTCTGCTCAATGGGACATTCGTATAGCTTAGACCATAGGACCATGAGACATCGAAACAGACTTAGTTCTTTCAATCCATCAAGCCTGCTCCTCCGTTCAATCATGGCTGGTGTCGGATCCCACACAACCCCATACACCTGCCTTCTCGTCATATTCGTTGCTGCCCTGACCAAACAGGAGTCAGATTCCGCCTCAACTATACCCACGGAGTTTACTTCCACCGCCGTCTGTGGCAGAACAGTCTGCGGCTTCAGTACTCTCTTGCTGTCTCGGTGGTGTTCGACTGGAACGTTGTTAGAATGTGGCCTGAAACTCGACAGCAAGAATCAATGTTGTTCTGCATTAATTGAACAAATAGAGGGTCATTTCAGAGTCAGTATCAGAACCAGGTTTGTTATCGTGACATTTTGTTAACCCAGCAGCAGCAATACATAATATAGAAGAAGAGGAAAATAATAATAATAATAAGTAAATCAATTACGGTCTACGTATATCGAATTGATTAAAAATAGTGCACAAAGTAGAAATAATATATATTCAAAAAGTGAGGTAGCGTTCTCGCGTTCAAATTCCATTTAGGAAACGGAGGACGGAGGGGGGAGACGCTATTCCTGAATCGCTGAGAGTGTGCCTCCAGGCTTCTGTTCCTCCTACCTGATGGTGACAGTGAGAAAAGAGCATGTCCTGGTTACTTGTGGTACTTAATAGTGGACGCTGCCTTTCTGGGAGAACGCTCCCGAAGATGTCCTGAGTGCAATCCTCTGTAGCTTCTTTGGATCCTGTGCAGTAGCCTCCCCCTCCCGTTCCCCGTACCAGACAATGATGTAGTCTGTCAGAATGCTCTCCACAGTACATCTATAAATCGGCCTTCATTGGCATACCAAGCAATTTTGCATTATTCACTTACCCCACGGCAGACCTATTAAGGTTCCCTGGAGTGTGGTTGACCTGCATTTTCCTGAAGTGCATAATCATGCGAAGTCAAAGACAATGTAGAATAAGAGGTAAGTAAAACAACTTTTGTTTACTTTGGAGCTTGTTCTTTTGACGTGATAGCCAATAGAAATGTACAATATTTTCTGAGTCATTCATTGAATACATCGTGATTTTCCCCAGGAGCAGATGTCTCAAATATTTCAGATTATAGTTTGAGGGTGAGAGGGGAAATGGTTAATAGAGGTGGCGAGGCAAGATTTTATATGAAAGGTTGGTGCCTTGAATGCGCAGCTGGTTTTGCATGGAACTGGTTAATACTCATGGACTCCAATACATTAATGCCATTTAGACAGGCACATGGACTCACGGGCAATGTCCAGAGAGACAGAATACGATCCCTTCAACCAAAACATCCTGGGCGAAGGGTCTGTTGATGTTCTGTACTTTTGAACTGTTCCATTTCTGTTCCATGTAAAATTCCATTTCATGCATCTTATTAGAACACATGGGATAGGTCTATAATTTCCTCGGTTATGTTCAAATTGGAAAGAAAATGACTGTGTTAATTACTAGCTACACAGAGACGTGCACAAACTGCGGTTGTAATATTTTCTTTCTGTTTATTTCTGGCCGGTTTTCCTGCATTACGAAGAGAGATGAGAAGTTTGAACAGAGCAATTGATTTCGAGTCTGTTTCCTGAACCCATTAATTTTAGAAGTCGATGCGGCATTTAACTGAACCTGCCATGATTCTAGTTAAATGGAGACGGGGGTGGTTATAGGGGAAGCATGGCTCTGCGCTAGATTACTAGTGAGTTTACAGAATCGTTGAGCATTTCAGTGGGACTGAATGGTTCATTGTGCTGTGTCCTTCCCATGCTCATCATTGTTGTATTATAATCCGTCTGGAATTGCAGACACTATGAGGAACTGAAAGTAGAATTATGCGACTCTATCATTTCCACTTTGTCTTACTGGGTCAATGTTATGCTGGGAATTTATTATTGAACAAGCGTGGGAGATTGCGCATTGTGCACTATGTATGGTTTTGTTCTTCCTCTGAGTGATGACAACGAAGCCAAAAACTACTGGGGTGAAGGGTCACGAAAAAATTCCAAACAGATTTTGCCTGTCATCACCAGAGTTCAGAATATTGAGAGGCGGCCACCTTTTCGATACAGACACCATTTTGAAGGTAATTATATGAAATTGCATGTAGAAATGTATGAATGTATGAATATTCAGGATAAACTTGAAATAAAAGCGACCCCTCCTACCCTGGTTGTCACCAAATACATCCACAACAACACCAAATACAACAAACCATAGAAAAAAAGAAACCATAGAAAAACTACATCACAGAAACAGGCCCTTTGGCCCTTCTTGGCTGTGCCGAACCATTTTCTGCCTAGTCCCACTGACCTGCACACGGGCCATATCCCTCCATACACATCCCATCCATGTATCTGTCCAATTTATTCTTAAATGTTAAAAAAGAACCCGCATTTACCACCTCGTCTGGCAGCTCATTCCATACTCCCACCACTCTCTGTGTGAAGAAACCCCCCCTAATGTTCCCTTTAAACTTTTCCCCCCTCACCCTTAACCCATGTCCTCTGTTTTTTTTTTTTCTCCCCTTGCCTCAGTGGAAAAAGCCTGCTTGCATTCACTCTATCTACACCCATCATAATTTTATATACCTCTATCAAATCACCCCTCATTCTTCTACGCTCCAGGGAATAAAGTCCGAACCTATTCAACCTTTCTCTGTAACTGAGTTTCTCAAGTCCCGGCAACATCCTTGTAAACCTCTGCACTCTTTCAACCTTATTTATATCCTTCCTGTAATTTGGTGACCAAAGCTGAACACAATACTCCAGATTCAGCCTCACCAATGCCTTATACAACCTCATCATAACATTCCAGCTCTTATACTCAATACTTTGATTAATAAAGGCCAATGTACCAAAAGCTCTCTTTACGACCCTATCTACCTATGACGCCACATTTAGGGAATTTTGTATCTGTATTCCCAGATCCCTCTGTTCTACTGCACTCCTCAGTGCCTTACCATTAACCCTGTATGTTCTACCTTCGTTTGTCCTTCCAACGTGCAATACCTCACACTTGTCTGTATTAATCTCCATCTACCATTTTGCAGCCCGTTTTCCCAGCTGGTCCAAGTCCCTCTGCAGGCTCTGAAAACCTTTCCCACTGTCTAATACACCTCCAATCTTTATATCATCAGCAAATTTATTGATCCAATTTACCACATTATCATCCAGATCATTGATATATATGACAAATAACAATGGACCCAGCACTGATCCCTGTGGCACACCACTAGTCACAGGCCTCCACTCGGAGAAGCAATTCTCTACCACCACTCTTTGGCTTCTTCCATTAAGCCAGTGTCTAATCCAATTTACCACCTCTCCATGTATACCTAGCGACTGAATTTTCCTAGCTAACCTCCCATGCGGGACCTTGTCAAAGGCCTTACTGAAGTCCATGTAGACAACATCCACTGCCTTCCCTTCATCCACTTTCCTGGTAACCTCCACGAAAAACTCCGATAGATTCGTCAAGCATGACCTACCGCGTACAAAGCCATGTTGACTCTCCCTAGCGTTACGAAAAAAATATCAAAAACCACATCGGTATCTCAATTAAATGTCACAGTTCGGTGCCTCCTTGTTCGCTTTGTGAAGGTCAGAAATCCTCAGGCTACGGCAGTTGAATTTTTTGCAGCAAGTGTGGAACGCCCATTATCCCGAGATCTCGCCTGTTTCCTGTATTATTCAATGCAGTTGTATCATTTTCATGATACAAGTAATTGCGTCAGGCTGGCTGAGACGAGCACACCAGATATTTGGACATCGTATGATTCATTAAATGCCAGTATTATCTTCAGATTCATTTGAAGATCTACAATGTTAATCTCTTATCCTGTTCACAATTCCGTTACCGTTTCTGTATTCAGGTTGTTCTTTATGTCATCAAGTGTCGGTACGTGGGCGCTGATGGGCGGTCACTGTCAGGGAGGGAGAATGTGTTAGTGGTATTAGGGAGACAGGCGTTGATGGCAGATAACAGCGGTGTCCGATTGACAAGAGAATCAATTCAATATGCAGAGGTAATCAGAAACGCTCTTGTGTGTAATATCGATTGTAACACCGAGGAATTTAGTTGGCGTCAGGAACATTATGACAGCGTCTACTATGTTCCCTACTGTGAAAGTAAATAGAATTAAGCTTATGAATACAATCGGTATAATTGGCACTTTCCAAAAAAAGACGAGAAGCATTCAGAGGCGGAGCATTTCCGACAGTGGCTAAAAAGAAATCTGTATAACGCTGCTGGCGCTTTATACGTGATAATATCTGGGTGTATCAGGAAGTTCAGCAGCCTTTCGACATCGGGGACGAAGTGGTTTCCCACTCTAATAGTTATTATCCTAATGCTAAGGTACCCTCTGTTTGCTGGTAGATTGTCAAAGGAGTGGTTGGGACGGATGTGTGGTATCCTTGACAATACTATGTGGTCAGCATTGCATTGTGCAAATTGAAATAATTTTTATAAATCGGCTGAAATTGATTAAATGGATGCAAAAGACCTGTGCTGACGGAATTAATCAATGTAATCACGTCAGTGTTTTCCAAATCTGCCTGTGAAGTGAACATAATTATTTATTAATCAGATTCTGCATGGTTGATTTTCTTTTCATTCGTTTTAACGTGTGTATTTTTAAAGTGTTTTGCAACATCAATGTCCCTGTAGAGATCCAAAAAGGTATAAAACCTCTGCAAATGGGCCAGGGAAGTAATCGCGATTGAAGAAGTTGCTTGCAGCGTAAAGGGGCAGGTATCTGCACGCATGAAAAATGCGGGAAACGTATCACGACGTGGAGAAAGTTTTGTACGTAGTCATTGCCATTATTGGAGTTCCTGGTAAGTTAGGGCAGCAATTTAAGAATGAAGATTCGGTTGTGCTCTGGAGAATGTCTGATGTTTTCAGAATGTCACAGTATGCCCCTCCAGTAGTCAATCGATGGCCTTCTGCAAAATAAATATACTTCAGCAAAAAAAAAAATATTTATCATATTCAATGGAATTTCACGCGTCAAGGTAATTCCCAGGATTTCGGGACACTTCAGAATGATAGTCTGGAAGTTCCTGCAATTTACTGGGAACATCTTACATTTATCGTAACATTCTGAGAATTATTAATTTGTATGTTTGTGGATGAATTTGCGGAGATTTACAGGTAGAACCAATTACAATGTCAATGTCATTCGTTCCTCGCCTCGAACTTTCAGAGTCGGACTGCAAGACTAAATCTAGTTTTCGCAATTTCTTGACCTTTCGCGTCACCTGGACGATCTTCCATATTTTTATACAACAAAGAGAACGACATGATATCTGCCTCCATTGTTTCCATGTATTTCCAGTTCAATTCTGTAGATTAGTGACATTGTCGGGGTCTGGATGACTGAATTCCAATGTGCCAACTTTTATACATTCAGAAACTGTGTATTGCACACGGTTTCTCCTTGTACCCAGACGGATCCAGTCCGCCACAGCAGTTGAGAAGGCGACTCAGCGTGATGGTTCTTCAATGTCGTTGTGCTGATGTACCGAGCAGAAAGGGCAAGAACAGCTAATTTTAAGCTCTGCAGGACTTTAATAAAGTTTCGGTTTTTGTTTAGAAAATTCAGCAATGCCAGTAGGTAATGTCTGATCAAATTTTAAAAAGTGCCTCGGATAACTTGTCTGAGCGGAATGAAGAGGCGCAAACTCTCGTGTGAGCACAGTACATTGGTGCTTAGCGAAGAATGAAGCTACCAGCGGGCGGATTCTCCGCTGAACTTCTCCGCATCTCCCTTCAATTCCTGAATTTCCAGCCGCGTACAGAACAAGAACAAATCCCGGAGATAACAGCCGAGTTTATCTGCATCTTTGCAACATAGATATGACAAATCTTTCTCCCATGCTCCTCGTTCCCTCTTATCGTAAACTGCACACAACCCTGTTTCTATAGTAAACTAAATTCGGCAGTGAAATATACGTTGGCAGGTGGTGTCATGTCTATCTCATTACAAATATTTGCAGGCTTGGTTTATAAATGCATCCTTGCTTGCACTAGTGCTCGCAGTATAGATGAAGCATATGTCCAATCATTGTCTATTTCTCTTTCTCCAGTGAATTTTATAGCGATGCTAATCCTATCTCGGGGAAAGTGCGGCCTTTCCACCTGCACCACTCGCTACCTGGTGGCTATGGCAGCAGCGGATATGTTGGTTATTATTACTGAGGTTGTTTTGCACCAGATCAATTATCATTATTTTCCAGTGTGCTTCCTGGATATTACCGCCGTTTGCCGTGTGGTCAAAGTGTTGAAACGTGCATCGGTAGATTGTTCAGTTTGGTTCACTGTCATGTTTACTTTCGATCGATATGTTGCCATATGTTGTCAAAATCTGAGGTTAAAGTACTGTACCGGGAAAATGGCGGCGATGGTTCTAGCCACTACCGGTATTCTTCTCTGTCTGAAAGATACACCCTTCTATTTTGTATATGAACATAGGCAACTTATTGGCAAAGTACAGTGGTTCTGCTTAACGAAAGAGAGTTACTTTACAGATCCATTGTGGGTGGGATATGACTGGTTAGATTCAATTGTAACTCTACTAATTCCTTTTGCGGTAATTTTGCTGCTTAACGCCCTGACCGTCAGGCACATTTTGGAGACCAGCCGTGTTCGTAAGGGGCTGAGGGGCGAGACAAATTCAGTGAGCGGTAGGGACCCTGAATTGGAGAGCAGGAGGAGGTCTGTGATTTTACTTTTCACCATCTCCGTCAGCTTTATCGTCCTGTGGCTGACGTATGTTTCAGAGTTCTTCTATTATCACATTAGAGGAGCGAGTCAGAATGATTCTGAATATGTATTTCAGCAAGTCGGATATTTACTGCAGAATTTCAGTTGCTGTACAAATACATTTATTTACGGTGTGACGCAATCCAAGTTCCGGAAGCAACTAAAGAATGCTGTGAAATATCCAGCCAAGTCAATGACTAAAGCTGTTAAGGGCAAGCGGTGTTGCGTTTCGTTCTCCTTCTCCTGACGATAGCTATCCGCCGTCGGCTTCTGAACTCTCCTACATTGGATTTCATTGCTGACATTATCGTCTTTTGGGATATTGCGTTTAATCTCTATTCCTGGTAGAATCGTGATTGCAGCTCAGTTCCCTGAGCTATAGACACTGTAATAAATCAGTTATAAATTTGATTATATCATCTTGTCTCCAAATTACACCGATATCTAACGGTGCGGAACAGGACGATAGTTGCTTAAGTCAAGGAAGCTATTGCGATTTATTATGTCGGCTGAGAAATCCTATAGCCATCACGCCGAGGCGTAGTTACGCTGCGAATTCGACCCTGCAGCTACAAGTAAAAATAATTATGATGTTTGGAGAGAGAGACGCTCCACCAACAAAATAGAGGTCAGCTATCAACTTTCCTCAATGTGGGAGGACGCAGAAAAAAATGCTCCCGATATTCGCCTCAGTAACCCTACTTAAGTTTCCGTTGCTTTCGTACCCACGTTTATCAATATATCTACTATTGTATCCCTGTTCCTGAATTCATAATTTCTATGATCGTTAAAATGTTAGTTCACGTAGTCAGTAAAAGTGTTAACATAACACCTTAGACAAAGGAGTTGTTTTGTCCAGCGTATGGCCGTCAATCATGCACTCGTCATCTCGCCCACTCCCCCGGTTTGCCGGTTTGAATCCGGCACTATTGATGCAGCAGCATATACAGCAATATCATGGTCCCGTCCTCGGATCGCCCGTCATTCACTCTCTATACCCAGAATGTGGATGGATCCTGTACCCGCTATTGTACTCGGATCGCCCGTCATTCACTCTCTATACCCAGAATGTGGATGGATACTGTAATCGCTATTGTACTCGGATCGCCCGTCATTCACTCTCTATACCCAGAATGTGGATGGATACTGTACCCGCTATTGAACACGGATCGCCCGTCATTCACTCTCTATACCCAGAATGTGAATGGATACTGTACCCGCTATTGTACTCGGATCGCCCGTCATTCACTCTCTATACCCAGAATGTGGATGGATACTGTACCCGCTATTGTACTCGGATCGCCCGTCATTCACTCTCTATACCCAGAATATGGATGGATACTGTACCCGCTATTGAACACGGATCGCCCGTCATTCACTCTCTATACCCAGAATGTGGATGGATACTGTACCCGCTATTGTACTCGGATCGCCCGTCATTCACTCTCTATACCCAGAATGTGGATGGATACTGTACCCGCTATTGTACTCGGATCGCCCGTCATTCACTCTCTATACCCAGAATGTGGATGGATACTGTACCCGCTATTGTACTCGGATCGCCCGTCATTCACTCTCTATACCCAGAATGTGGATGGATACTGTACCCACTATTGTACTCGGATCGCCCGTCATTCACTCTCTATACCCAGAATGTGGATGGATACTGTAATCGCTATTGTACTCGGATCGCCCGTCATTCACTCTCTATACCCAGAATGTGAATGGATACTGTAATCGCTATTGTACTCGGATCGCCCGTCATTCACTCTCTATACCCAGAATGTGGATGGATACTGTACCCGCTATTGTTATCGGATCGCCCGTCATTCACTCTCTATACCCAGAATGTGGATGGATACTGTAATCGCTATTGTACTCGGATCGCCCGTCATTCACTCTCTATACCCAGAATGTGGATGGATACTGTAATCGCTATTGTACTCGGATCGCCCGTCATTCACTCTCTATACCCAGAATGTGGATGGATACTGTACCCGCTATTGTACTCGGATCGCCCGTCATTCACTCTCTATACCCAGAATGTGGATGGATACTGTAATCGCTATTGTACTCGGATCGCCCATCATTCACTCTCTATACCCAGAATGTGGATGGATACTGTAATCGCTATTGTACTCGGATCGCCGGTCTTTCACT
This sequence comes from Mobula birostris, assembly GCF_030028105.1. Classification (NCBI taxonomy): domain Eukaryota; kingdom Metazoa; phylum Chordata; class Chondrichthyes; order Myliobatiformes; family Myliobatidae; genus Mobula; species Mobula birostris. The sequence goes on from NC_092382.1 coordinate 77,178,807, forward strand.
CTCTATACCCAGAATGTGGATGGATACTGTACCCGCTATTGTACTCGGATCGCCCGTCATTCACTCTCTATACCCAGAATGTGGATGGATCCTGTACCCGCTATTGTACTCGGATCGCCCGTCATTCACTCTCTATACCCAGAATGTGAATGGATACTGTACCCGCTATTGTACTCGGATCGCCCGTCATTCACTCTCTATACCCAGAATGTGGATGGATACTGTACCCGCTATTGTACTCGGATCGCCCGTCATTCACTCTCTATACCCAGAATGTGGATGGATACTGTACCCGCTATTGTACTCGGATCGCCCGTCATTCACTCTCTATACCCAGAATGTGGATGGATACTGTACCCGCTATTGAACACGGATCGCCCGTCATTCACTCTCTATACCCAGAATGTGAATGGATACTGTAATCGCTATTGTACTCGGATCGCCCGTCATTCACTCTCTATACACAGAATGTGAATAGATACTGTACCCGCTATTGTACTCGGATCGCCCGTCATTCACTCTCTATACCCAGAATGTGAATAGATACTGTACCCGCTATTGTACTCGGATCCCCGTCATTCACTCTGTATACCCAGAATGTGGATGGATACTGTACCCGCTATTGTCCTCGGATCGCCCGTCATTCACTCTCTATACCCAGAATGTGGATGGATACTGTAATCGCTGTTGTACTCGGATCGCCCGTCATTCACTCTCTATACCCAGAATGTGGATGGATACTGTACCCGCTATTGTACTCGGATCGCCCGTCATTCACTCTCTATATCCAGAATGTGGATGGATACTGTACCCGCTATTGTTATCGGATCGCCCGTCATTCACTCTCTATACCCAGAATGTGGATGGATACTGTAATCGCTATTGTATTCGGATCGCCCGTCATTCACTCTCTATACCCAGAATGTGGATGGATACTGTACCCACTATTCTACTCGGATCGCCCGTCATTCACTCTCTATACCCAGAATGTGGATGGATACTGTAATCGCTATTGTACTCGGATCGCCGTCATTCACTCTCTATACCCAGAATGTGGATGGATACTGTAATCGCTGTTGTACTCGGATCGCCCGTCATTCACTCTCTATACCCAGAATGTGGATGGATACTGTACCCGCTATTGTACTCGGATCGCCCGTCATTCACTCTCTATACCCAGAATGTGGATGGATACTGTACCCACTATTGTACTCGGATCGCCCGTCATTCACTCTCTATACCCAGAATGTGGATGGATACTGTACCCGCTATTGTACTCGGATCGCCCGTCATTCACTCTCTACACCCAGAATGTGGATGGATACTGTACCCGCTATTGTTATCGGATCGGCCGTCATTCACTCTCTATACCCAGAATGTGAATGGATACTGTAATCGCTATTGTACTCGGATCGCCCGTCATTCACTCTCTATACCCAGAATGTGGATGGATACTGTAATCGCTATTGTACTCGGATCGCCCGTCATTCACTCTCTATACCCAGAATGTGGATGGATACTGTACCCGCTATTGTACTCGGATCGCCCGTCATTCACTCTCTATACCCAGAATGTGGATGGATACTGTAATCGCTATTGTACTCGGATCGCCGGTCTTTCTCTCTCTATACCCAGAATGTGGATGGATACTGTACCCGCTATTGTACTCGGATCGCCCGTCATTCACTCTCTATACCCAGAATGTGGATGGATCCTGTACCCGCTATTGTACTCGGATCGCCGTCATTCACTCTCTATACCCAGAATGTGGATGGATACTGTAATCGCTGTTGTACTCGGATCGCCCGTCATTCACTCTCTATACCCAGAATGTGGATGGATACTGTACCCGCTATTGTACTCGGATCGCCCGTCATTCACTCTCTATACCCAGAATGTGGATGGATACTGTACCCACTATTGTACTCGGATCGCCCGTCATTCACTCTCTATACCCAGAATGTGGATGGATACTGTACCCGCTATTGTACTCGGATCGCCCGTCATTCACTCTCTACACCCAGAATGTGGATGGATACTGTACCCGCTATTGTTATCGGATCGGCCGTCATTCACTCTCTATACCCAGAATGTGAATGGATACTGTAATCGCTATTGTACTCGGATCGCCCGTCATTCACTCTCTATACCCAGAATGTGGATGGATACTGTAATCGCTATTGTACTCGGATCGCCCGTCATTCACTCTCTATACCCAGAATGTGGATGGATACTGTACCCGCTATTGTACTCGGATCGCCCGTCATTCACTCTCTATACCCAGAATGTGGATGGATACTGTAATCGCTATTGTACTCGGATCGCCGGTCTTTCACTCTCTATACCCAGAATGTGGATGGATACTGTACCCGCTATTGTACTCGGATCGCCCGTCATTCACTCTCTATACCCAGAATGTGGATGGATCCTGTACCCGCTATTGTACTCGGATCGCCCGTCATTCACTCTCTATACCCAGAATGTGAATGGATACTGTACCCGCTATTGTACTCGGATCGCCCGTCATTCACTCTCTATACCCAGAATGTGGATGGATACTGTACCCACTATTGTACTCGGATCGCCCGTCATTCACTCTCTATACCCAGAATGTGGATGGATACTGTAATCGCTATTGTACTCGGATCGCCCATCATTCACTCTCTATACCCAGAATGTGGATGGATACTGTAATCGCTATTGTACTCGGATCGCCCGTCATTCACTCTCTATACCCAGAATGTGGATGGATACTGTACCCGCTATTGTACTCGGATCGCCCGTCATTCACTCTCTATACCCAGAATGTGGATGGATACTGTACCCGCTATTGTACTCGGATCGCCCGTCATTCACTCTGTATACCCAGGATGTGGATGGATACTGTAATCGCTATTGTACTCGGATCGCCCGTCATTCACTCTCTATACCCAGAATGTGGATGGATACTGTACCCGCTATTGTACTCGGATCGCCCGTCATTCACTCTCTATACCCAGAATATGGATGGATACTGTACCCGCTATTGAACACGGATCGCCCGTCATTCACTCTCTATACCCAGAATGTGGATGGATACTGTACCCGCTATTGTACTCGGATCGCCCGTCATTCACTCTCTGTACCCAGAATGTGGATGGATACTGTAATCGCTATTGTACTCGGATCGCCCATCATTCACTCTCTATACCCAGAATGTGGATGGATACTGTAATCGCAATTGTACTCGGATCGCCCGTCATTCACTCTCTATACCCAGAATGTGGATGGATACTGTACCCGCTATTGTACTCGGATCGCCCGTCATTCACTCTCTATACCCAGAATGTGGATGGATACTGTACCCGCTATTGTACTCGGATCGCCCGTCATTCACTCTGTATACCCAGGATGTGGATGGATACTGTAATCGCTATTGTACTCGGATCGCCCGTCATTCACTCTCTATACCCAGAATGTGGATGGATACTGTACCCGCTATTGTACTCGGATCGCCCGTCATTCACTCTCTATACCCAGAATATGGATGGATACTGTACCCGCTATTGAACACGGATCGCCCGTCATTCACTCTCTATACCCAGAATGTGGATGGATACTGTACCCGCTATTGTACTCGGATCGCCCGTCATTCACTCTCTGTACCCAGAATGTGGATGGATACTGTACCCGCTATTGTACTCGGATCGCCCGTCATTCACTCTCTATACCCAGAATGTGGATGGATACTGTAATCGCTATTGTACTCGGATCGCCCGTCATTCACTCTCTATACCCAGAATGTGGATGGATACTGTAATCGCTATTGTACTCGGATCGCCCGTCATTCACTCTCTATACCCAGAATGTGGATGGATACTGTACCCACTATTGTACTCGGATCGCCCGTCATTCACTCTCTATACCCAGAATGTGGATGGATACTGTACCCGCTATTGTTCTCGGATCGCCCGTCATTCACTCTCTATACCCAGAATGTGGATGGATACTGTACCCGCTATTGTTATCGGATCGCCCGTCATTCACTCTCTATACCCAGAATGTGGATGGATACTGTAATCGCTTTTGTACTCGGATCGCCCGTCATTCACTCTCTATACCCAGAATGTGGATGGATACTGTACCCGCTATTGTACTCGGATCGCCCGTCATTCACTCTCTATACCCAGAATGTGGATGGATACTGTAATCGCTATTGTACTCGGATCGCCCGTCATTCACTCTCTATACCCAGAATGTGGATGGATACTGTACCCGCTATTGTACTCGGATCGCCCGTCATTCACTCTCTATACCCAGAATGTGGATGGATACTGTAATCGCTATTGTACTCGGATCGCCCGTCATTCACTCTCTATACCCAGAATGTGGATGGATACTGTACCCGCTATTGTACTCGGATCGCCCGTCATTCACTCTCTATACCCAGAATGTGGATGGATACTGTAATCGCTATTGTACTCGGATCGCCCATCATTCACTCTCTATACCCAGAATGTGGATGGATACTGTAATCGCTATTGTACTCGGATCGCCGGTCTTTCACTCTCTATACCCAGAATGTGGATGGATCCTGTACCCGCTATTGTACTCGGATCGCCCGTCATTCACTCTCTATACCCAGAATGTGAATGGATACTGTACCCGCTATTGTACTCGGATCGCCCGTCATTCACTCTCTATACCCAGAATGTGGATGGATACTGTACCCGCTATTGTACTCGGATCGCCCGTCATTCACTCTCTATACCCAGAATGTGGATGGATACTGTACCCGCTATTGTACTCGGATCGCCCGTCATTCACTCTCTATACCCAGAATGTGGATGGATACTGTACCCGCTATTGAACACGGATCGCCCGTCATTCACTCTCTATACCCAGAATGTGAATGGATACTGTAATCGCTATTGTACTCGGATCGCCCGTCATTCACTCTCTATACCCAGAATGTGAATAGATACTGTACCCGCTATTGTACTCGGATCGCCCGTCATTCACTCTCTATACCCAGAATGTGAATAGATACTGTACCCGCTATTGTACTCGGATCCCCGTCATTCACTCTGTATACCCAGAATGTGGATGGATACTGTACCCGCTATTGTCCTCGGATCGCCCGTCATTCACTCTCTATACCCAGAATGTGGATGGATACTGTAATCGCTGTTGTACTCGGATCGCCCGTCATTCACTCTCTATACCCAGAATGTGGATGGATACTGTACCCGCTATTGTACTCGGATCGCCCGTCATTCACTCTCTATATCCAGAATGTGGATGGATACTGTAATCGCTATTGTACTCGGATCGCCCGTCATTCACTCTCTATACCCAGAATGTGGATGGATACTGTACCCACTATTGTACTCGGATCGCCCGTCATTCACTCTCTATACCCAGAATGTGGATGGATACTGTAATCGCTATTGTACTCGGATCGCCGTCATTCACTCTCTATACCCAGAATGTGGATGGATACTGTAATCGCTGTTGTACTCGGATCGCCCGTCATTCACTCTCTATACCCAGAATGTGGATGGATACTGCACCCGCTATTGTACTCGGATCGCCCGTCATTCACTCTCTATACCCAGAATGTGGATGGATACTGTACCCACTATTGTACTCGGATCGCCCGTCATTCACTCTCTATACCCAGAATGTGGATGGATACTGTACCCGCTATTGTACTCGGATCGCCCGTCATTCACTCTCTACACCCAGAATGTGGATGGATACTGTACCCGCTATTGTTATCGGATCGCCCGTCATTCACACTCTATACCCAGAATGTGGATGGATACTGTAATCGCTATTGTACTCGGATCGCCCGTCATTCACTCTCTATACCCAGAATGTGGATGGCTACTGTAATCGCTATTGTACTCGGATCGCCGGTCTTTCACTCTCTATACCCAGAATGTGGATGGATACTGTACCCGCTATTGTACTCGGATCGCCCGTCATTCACTCTCTATACCCAGAATGTGGATGGATCCTGTACCCGCTATTGTACTCGGATCGCCCGTCATTCACTCTCTATACCCAGAATGTGAATGGATACTGTACCCGCTATTGTACTCGGATCGCCCGTCATTCACTCTCTATACCCAGAATGTGGATGGATACTGTACCCACTATTGTACTCGGATCGCCCGTCATTCACTCTCTATACCCAGAATGTGGATGGATACTGTAATCGCTATTGTACTCGGATCGCCCATCATTCACTCTCTATACCCAGAATGTGGATGGATACTGTAATCGCTATTGTACTCGGATCGCCCGTCATTCACTCTCTATACCCAGAATGTGGATGGATACTGTACCCGCTATTGTACTCGGATCGCCCGTCATTCACTCTCTATACCCAGAATGTGGATGGATACTGTACCCGCTATTGTACTCGGATCGCCCGTCATTCACTCTGTATACCCAGGATGTGGATGGATACTGTAATCGCTATTGTACTCGGATCGCCCGTCATTCACTCTCTATACCCAGAATGTGGATGGATACTGTACCCGCTATTGTACTCGGATCGCCCGTCATTCACTCTCTATACCCAGAATATGGATGGATACTGTACCCGCTATTGAACACGGATCGCCCGTCATTCACTCTCTATACCCAGAATGTGGATGGATACTGTACCCGCTATTGTACTCGGATCGCCCGTCATTCACTCTCTGTACCCAGAATGTGGATGGATACTGTACCCGCTATTGTACTCGGATCGCCCGTCATTCACTCTCTATACCCAGAATGTGGATGGATACTGTAATCGCTATTGTACTCGGATCGCCCGTCATTCACTCTCTATACCCAGAATGTGGATGGATACTGTAATCGCTATTGTACTCGGATCGCCCGTCATTCACTCTCTATACCCAGAATGTGGATGGATACTGTACCCGCTATTGTACTCGGATCGCCCGTCATTCACTCTCTATACCCAGAATGTGGATGGATACTGTACCCGCTATTGTACTCGGATCGCCCGTCATTCACTCTCTATACCCAGAATGTGGATGGATACTGTAATCGCTATTGTACTCGGATCGCCCATCATTCACTCTCTATACCCAGAATGTGGATGGATACTGTAATCGCTATTGTACTCGGATCGCCGGTCTTTCACTCTCTATACCCAGAATGTGGATGGATACTGTACCCGCTATTGTACTCGGATCGCCCGTCATTCACTCTCTATACCCAGAATGTGGATGGATACTGTAATCGCTATTGTACTCGGATCGCCCGTCTTTCACTCTCTATACCCAGAATGTGGATGGATACTGTACCCGCTATTGTACTCGGATCGCCAGTCATTCACTCTCTATACCCAGAATGTGGATGGATACTGTAATCGCTATTGTACTCGGATCGCCCGTCATTCACTCTCTATACCCAGAATGTGGATGGATACTGTACCCGCTATTGTACTCGGATCGCCCGTCATTCACTCTCTATACCCAGAATGTGGATGGATACTGTAATCGCTATTGTACTCGGATCGTCCGTCATTCACTCTCTATACCCAGAATGTGGATGGATACTGTAATCGCTATTGTACTCGGATCGCCCGTCTTTCACTATCTGTACCCAGAATGTGGATGGATACTGTACCCGCTATTGTACTCGGATCGCCCGTCATTCACTCTCTATACCCAGAATGTGGATGGATACTGTACCCGCTATTGTACTCGGATCGCCCGTCATTCACTCTCTATACCCAGAATGTGGATGGATACTGTAATCGCTATTGTACTCGGATCGCCCGTCATTCACTCTCTATACCCAGAATGTGGATGGATACTGTAATCGCTATTGTACTCGGATCGCCCGTCATTCACTCTCTATACCCAGAATGTGGATGGATACTGTAATCGCTATTGTACTCGGATCGCCCGTCATTCACTCTCTATACCCAGAATGTGGATGGATACTGTACCCGCTATTGAACACGGATCGCCCGTCATTCACTCTCTATACCCAGAATGTGAACGGATACTGTACCCGCTATTGCACTCGGATCGCCCGTCATTCACTCTCTATACCCAGAATGTGGATGGATACTGTACCCGCTATTGTACTCGGATCGCCCGTCATTCACTCTCTATACCCAGAATGTGGATGGATACTGTACCCGCTATTGTACTCGGATCGCCCGTCATTCACTCTCTATACCCAGAATGTGGATGGATACTGTACCCGCTATTGTACTCGGATCGCCCGTCATTCACTCTGTATACCCAGGATGTGGATGGATACTGTAATCGCTATTGTACTCGGATCGCCCGTCATTCACTCTCTATACCCAGAATGTGGATGGATACTGTACCCGCTATTGTACTCGGATCGCCCGTCATTCACTCTCTATACCCAGAATATGGATGGATGCTGTACCCGCTATTGAACACGGATCGCCCGTCATTCACTCTATATACCCAGAATGTGGATGGATACTGTACCCGCTATTGTACTCGGATCGCCCGTCATTCACTCTCTGTACCCAGAATGTGGATGGATACTGTACCCGCTATTGTACTCGGATCGCCCGTCATTCACTCTCTATACCCAGAATGTGGATGGATACTGTACCCGCTATTGTACTCGGATCGCCCGTCATTCACTCTCTATACCCAGAATGTGGATGGATACTGTAATCGCTATTGTACTCGGATCGCCCGTCATTCACTCTCTATACCCAGAATGTGGATGGATACTGTAATCGCTATTGTACTCGGATCGCCCGTCATTCACTCTCTATACCCAGAATGTGGATGGATACTGTAATCGCTATTGTACTCGGATCGCCCGTCATTCACTCTCTATACCCAGAATGTGGATGGATACTGTACCCGCTATTGAACACGGATCGCCCGTCATTCACTCTCTATACCCAGAATGTGAACGGATACTGTACCCGCTATTGTACTCGGATCGCCCGTCATTCACTCTCTATACCCAGAATGTGGATGGATACTGTACCCGCTATTGTACTCGGATCGCCCGTCATTCACTCTCTATACCCAGAATGTGGATGGATACTGTACCCGCTATTGTACTCGGATCGCCCGTCATTCACTCTCTATACCCAGAATGTGGATGGATACTGTACCCGCTATTGTACTCGGATCGCCCGTCATTCACTCTGTATACCCAGGATGTGGATGGATACTGTAATCGCTATTGTACTCGGATCGCCCGTCATTCACTCTCTATACCCAGAATGTGGATGGATACTGTACCCGCTATTGTACTCGGATCGCCCGTCATTCACTCTCTATACCCAGAATATGGATGGATACTGTACCCGCTATTGAACACGGATCGCCCGTCATTCACTCTCTATACCCAGAATGTGGATGGATACTGTACCCGCTATTGTACTCGGATCGCCCGTCATTCACTCTCTGTACCCAGAATGTGGATGGATACTGTACCCGCTATTGTACTCGGATCGCCCGTCATTCACTCTCTATACCCAGAATGTGGATGGATACTGTACCCGCTATTGTACTCGGATCGCCCGTCATTCACTCTCTATACCCAGAATATGGATGGATACTGTACCCGCTATTGAACACGGATCGCCCGTCATTCACTCTCTATACCCAGAATGTGGATGGATACTGTACCCGCTATTGTACTCGGATCGCCCGTCATTCACTCCCTATACCCAGAATGTGGATGGATACTGTAATCGCTATTGTACTCGGATCGCCCGTCATTCACTCTCTATACCCAGAATGTGGATGGATACTGTACCCACTATTGTACTCGGATCGCCCGTCATTCACTCTCTATACCCAGAATGTGGATGGATACTGTACCCGCTATTGAACACGGATCGCCCGTCATTCACTCTCTATACCCAGAATGTGGATGGATACTGTACCCGCTATTGCACTCGGATCGCCCGTCATTCACTCTCTGTACCCAGAATGTGGATGGATACTGTACCCGCTATTGTACTCGGATCGCCCGTCATTCACTCTCTATACCCAGAATGTGGATGGATACTGTAATCGCTATTGTACTCGGATCGCCCGTCATTCACTCTCTATACCCAGAATGTGGATGGATACTGTAATCGCTATTGTACTCGGATCGCCCGTCATTCACTCTCTATACCCAGAATGTGGATGGATACTGTACCCACTATTGTACTCGGATCGCCCGTCATTCACTCTCTATACCCAGAATGTGGATGGATACTGTACCCGCTATTGTTCTCGGATCGCCCGTCATTCACTCTCTATACCCAGAATGTGGATGGATACTGTACCCGCTATTGTTATCGGATCGCCCGTCATTCACTCTCTATACCCAGAATGTGGATGGATACTGTAATCGCTATTGTACTCGGATCGCCCGTCATTCACTCTCTATACCCAGAATGTGGATGGATACTGTACCCGCTATTGTACTCGGATCGCCCGTCATTCACTCTCTATACCCAGAATGTGGATGGATACTGTACCCGCTATTGTACTCGGATCGCCCGTCATTCACTCTCTATACCCAGAATGTGGATGGATACTGTAATCGCTATTGTACTCGGATCGCCCATCATTCACTCTCTATACCCAGAATGTGGATGGATACTGTAATCGCTATTGTACTCGGATCGCCGGTCTTTCACTCTCTATACCCAGAATGTGGATGGATACTGTACCCGCTATTGTACTCGGATCGCCCGTCATTCACTCTCTATACCCAGAATGTGGATGGATACTGTAATCGCTATTGTACTCGGATCGCCCGTCATTCACTCTCTATACCCAGAATGTGGATGGATACTGTACCCGCTATTGTACTCGGATCGCCCGTCATTCACTCTCTATACCCAGAATGTGGATGGATACTGTAATCGCTATTGTACTCGGATCGCCCGTCATTCACTCTCTATACCCAGAATGTGGATGGATACTGTAATCGCTATTGTACTCGGATCGCCCGTCTTTCACTCTCTATACCCAGAATGTGGATGGATACTGTACCCGCTATTGTACTCGGATCGCCCGTCATTCACTCTCTATACCCAGAATGTGGATGGATACTGTAATCGCTATTGTACTCGGATCGCCCGTCATTCACTCTCTGTACCCACAATGTGGATGGATACTGTACCCGCTATTGTACTCGGATCGCCCGTCATTCACTCTCTATACCCAGGATGTGGATGGATACTGTAATCGCTATTGTACTCGGATCGCCCGTCATTCACTCTCTATACCCAGAATGTGGATGGATACTGTACCCGCTATTGTACTCGGATCGCCCGTCATTCACTCTCTATACCCAGAATGTGGATGGATACTGTACCCGCTATTGTACTCGGATCGCCCGTCATTCACTCTCTATACCCAGAATGTGGATGGATACTGTAATCGCTATTGTACTCGGATCGCCCATCATTCACTCTCTATACCCAGAATGTGGATGGATACTGTAATCGCTATTGTACTCGGATCGCCGGTCTTTCACTCTCTATACCCAGAATGTGGATGGATACTGTACCCGCTATTGTACTCGGATCGCCCGTCATTCACTCTCTATACCCAGAATGTGGATGGATACTGTAATCGCTATTGTACTCGGATCGCCCGTCATTCACTCTCTATACCCAGAATGTGGATGGATACTGTACCCGCTATTGTACTCGGATCGCCCGTCATTCACTCTCTATACCCAGAATGTGGATGGATACTGTAATCGCTATTGTACTCGGATCGCCCGTCATTCACTCTCTATACCCAGAATGTGGATGGATACTGTAATCGCTATTGTACTCGGATCGCCCGTCTTTCACTCTCTATACCCAGAATGTGGATGGATACTGTACCCGCTATTGTACTCGGATCGCCCGTCATTCACTCTCTATACCCAGAATGTGGATGGATACTGTAATCGCTATTGTACTCGGATCGCCCGTCATTCACTCTCTGTACCCAGAATGTGGATGGATACTGTACCCGCTATTGTACTCGGATCGCCCGTCATTCACTCTCTATACCCAGAATGTGGATGGATACTGTACCCGCTATTGTACTCGGATCGCCCGTCATTCACTCTCTATACCCAGAATGTGGATGGATACTGTACCCGCTATTGTACTCGGATCGCCCGTCATTCACTCTCTATACCCAGAATGTGGATGGATACTGTACCCGCTATTGTACTCGGATCGCCCGTCATTCACTCTCTATACCCAGAATGTGGATGGATACTGTAATCGCTATTGTACTCGGATCGCCCGTCATTCACTCTCTATACCCAGAATGTGGATAGATACTGTAATCGCTATTGTACTCGGATCGCCCGTCATTCACTCTCTATACCCAGAATGTGGATGGATACTGTAATCGCTATTGTACTCGGATCGCCCGTCATTCACTCTCTATACCCAGAATGTGGATGGATACTGTACCCGCTATTGAACACGGATCGCCCGTCATTCACTCTCTATACCCAGAATGTGAACGGATACTGTACCCGCTATTGTACTCGGATCGCCCGTCATTCACTCTCTATACCCAGAATGTGGATGGATACTGTACCCGCTATTGTACTCGCATCGCCCGTCATTCACTCTCTATACCCAGAATGTGGATGGATACTGTTCCCGCTATTGTACTCGCATCGCCCGTCATTCACTCTCTATACCCAGAATGTGGATGGATACTGTACCCGCTATTGTACTCGGATCGCCCGTCATTCACTCTGTATACCCAGGATGTGGATGGATACTGTAATCGCTATTGTACTCGGATCGCCCGTCATTCACTCTCTATACCCAGAATGTGGATGGATACTGTACCCGCTATTGTACTCGGATCGCCCGTCATTCACTCTCTATACCCAGAATATGGATGGATACTGTACCCGCTATTGAACACGGATCGCCCGTCATTCACTCTCTATACCCAGAATGTGGATGGATACTGCACCCGCTATTGTACTCGGATCGCCCGTCATTCACTCTCTATACCCAGAATGTGGATGGATACTGTAATCGCTATTGTACTCGGATCGCCCGTCATTCACTCTCTATACCCAGAATGTGGATGGATACTTTACCCACTATTGTACTCGGATCGCCCGTCATTCACTCTCTATACCCAGAATGTGGATGGATACTGTACCCGCTATTGTTCTCGGATCGCCCGTCATTCACTCTCTGTACCCAGAATGTGGATGGATACTGTACCCGCTATTGTTATCGGATCGCCCGTCATTCACTCTCTATACCCAGAATGTGGATGGATACTGTAATCGCTATTGTACTCGGATCGCCCGTCATTCACTCTCTATACCCAGAATGTGGAAGGATACTGTACCCGCTATTGTACTCGGATCGCCCGTCATTCACTCTCTATACCCAGAATGTGGATGGATACTGTAATCGCTATTATACTCGGATCGCCCATCATTCACTCTCTATACCCAGAATGTGGATGGATACTGTAATCGCTATTGTACTCGGATCGCCGGTCTTTCACTCTCTATACCCAGAATGTGGATGGATACTGTACCCGCTATTGTACTCGGATCGCCCGTCATTCACTCTCTATACCCAGAATGTGGATGGATACTGTAATCGCTATTGTACTCGGATCGCCCGTCTTTCACTCTCTATACCCAGAATGTGGATGGATACTGTACCCGCTATTGTACTCGGATCGCCCGTCATTCACTCTCTATACCCAGAATGTGGATGGATACTGTAATCGCTATTGTACTCGGATCGCCCGTCATTCACTCTCTATACCCAGAATGTGGATGGATACTGTACCCGCTATTGTACTCGGATCGCCCGTCATTCACTCTCTATACCCAGAATGTGGATGGATACTGTAATCGCTATTGTACTCGGATCGCCCGTCATTCACTCTCTATACCCAGAATGTGGATGGATACTGTAATCGCTATTGTACTCGGATCGCCCGTCTTTCACTCTCTGTACCCAGAATGTGGATGGATACTGTACCCGCTATTGTACTCGGATCGCCCGTCATTCACTCTCTATACCCAGAATGTGGATGGATACTGTACCCGCTATTGTACTCGGATCGCCCGTCATTCACTCTCTATACCCAGAATGTGGATGGATACTGTAATCGCTCTTGTACTCGGATCGCCCGTCATTCACTCTCTATACCCAGAATGTGGATGGATACTGTACCCGCTATTGTACTCGGATCGCCCGTCATTCACTCTCTATACCCAGAATGTGGATGGATACTGTACCCGCTATTGTACTCGGATCGCCCGTCATTCACTCTCTATACCCAGAATGTGGATGGATACTGTACCCGCTATTGTACTCGGATCGCCCGTCATTCACTCTCTATACCCAGAATGTGGATGGATACTGTACCCGCTATTGTACTCGGATCGCCCGTCATTCACTCTCTATACCCAGAATGTGAATGGATACTGTAATCGCTATTGTACTCGGATCGCCCATCATTCACTCTCTATACCCAGAATGTGGATGGATACTGTAATCGCTATTGTACTCGGATCGCCCGTCTTTCACTCTCTATACCCAGAATGTGGATGGATACTGTACCCGCTATTGTACTCGGATCGCCCGTCATTCACTCTCTATACCCAGAATGTGGATGGATACTGTAATCGCTATTGTACTCGGATCGCCCGTCATTCACTCTCTATACCCAGAATGTGGATGGATACTGTACCCGCTATTGTACTCGGATCGCCCGTCATTCAATCTCTATACCCAGAATGTGGATTGATACTGTAATCGCTATTGTACTCAGATCGCCCTTCATTCACTCTCTATACCCAGAATGTGGATGGATACTGTAATCGCTATTGTACTCGGATCGCCCGTCATTCACTCTCTATACCCAGAATGTGGATGGATACTGTACCCGCTATTGTCCTCGGATCGCCCGTCATTCACTCTCTATACCCAGAATGTGGATGGATACTGTAATCGCTGTGCTCGGGCTCGATCCCTTCAGAAGATCTGGGGTCGGTGATTATGCAGGCAATATCGATGTTTTTTTTAGCGTGTAGCACCAGACAGTCAAATATTCTTGTCTGCTTCGTGGTAACAGGATTGGTCTCCGTTCGGATTAACCGGGTCACGATATGAATGCACCTGAGTCGACACTTTGTTTCTTACAAGGCCGTGGCTAGCTCGGCGATCCACCCGGCACGGAAGGAAAACATGCTCGGGGGTTTGCCCGACTTCGATTCCAACTCGGGAGCTTTCGCTTATGCAATTGCGCCACCGGCCGGCCATATCAATGCTGATGACGCTAAAAGTCTGCAGAGGTTTTTGGACAGATGTTGTATATATTCTTTCATCTGCTGACCGACAGTGGTAATGTACCCGGTATGCAGCGTTCATGTGAGCCCCTATGAGGGTGATTATCAGTTAACCAAATCTCCCGGACAGCCTTCAAGATATTCATCAGCAATGACCTTCTACACACAAATCAAGCGAACCTGGCATCAACCGTGATATGCATATTCATTTTTTAGGCAATCTTCTTTTATCGTTAAAGGGAAAATGCTTCACTTGAAATGTCCTATGTCCTATTGCCTTTTTAAATGTAGTTTAATCAGTTTCAAATTTATCGTGCGAATATTTATTGCCAATTTTATGTGTCCAAATAAGACGGTGTATAAATTGCCCATGATTATTTCCATCTTTTTCTTTACTTGGTATCAACTAATATTCTATGCGAACTAGATACTTTACTGCGGATCTATACATTTTTTTCTGATTGTTGTAACGCGACCGAGCAAGTCAATTAGAGAAAGACGCGTTTACGGAAGTGTAGAATGGGAAGCTGCATGCACTCGGCCGTGAATTAATGGCTGATATTTTACAGAAATCAACGTACATCAGGAATTATTATTCAGCAGCAGGAAATTTTCAGCAAACATTTTCTAGTGCGTATTACGATCCCGTTGTTCTGTCTCAGGCTTCAACTTCTCGAATATGCTAGGTCCTCTGTGATTGAGTTCCCTGAAATTCCACCAAAGTGTGACGACTTCTTCTGTGAATGACCACAATGTTTCAGACTGGGGTGTACAATTTCTTAAATTCACCAGTCTGGGAACGATGTGCTGAATAATTCACATTTTCTAAGTTGGAAGTTTCATAATATCTATGACGCCACTCACGTCATGACGTTATGTGTTTCCATCTGAATATCCTTCCCGCTTTTAAACTCTAAAAAACATCGATCCAATTTAAATGGTTCTCGGACAAGAAGAGGGGTTAAAGCTTCTCTGTCAAAGACAATGTTCTCATTCCAGGGGCTAACCGGGTGAATCTCCTTATTACCCCCAGTAGTTCCTCTCGTAAGCAAAAATAATATCATTGAGTACAGCAGTCCGACACTGGTCTTTCTAGCATTCAGTTCAATCGTAGCAATGACTCTCTGTTTCTGAAATAGAAATAATGTCTATTAATCTACGGTACGCCACTATTTTATTGAAAACAACATATGCAGTATTTATGCACATTGCTGTCCACTATGTTTTTCTTATTTAAAGATTCGTGCAGATGATCACCATGTTCCTCCTATTCGCTGATGTGCAATATTTATCTAAGTATGAATTTAGATCGCGATTTCCATTGCAGTGAGTTCTGATTCACTCATAGAAAAAACATTGACGTGGTTTTATCATGACGTCAAATTCACAGTGTCATGTTGTGGGCACTATATCGCCATCTCTTGCACTCAGCTCCCTCAATTTTCGATATGTGCTGTACGTCATAACGCAACCACAGAGCCTATGCTCTGCACCATCCACTTCAAAACTCCATGTACGTTGTTTTCAGAGATGCTCTTCTTCACACATCCTTCTGACGTCTGATTACCCGAGTTGTAGTCCCCCTATTGTCAGCATCAAACAGGCTGTGCACGAAATTCCATTAGACCGGCAGATTCTGAGAAAGTCGAACGAGCCCGTTTGGCACCAACAATCATTCCACAGTAAAATAATCGAGATCACATTTACTCCCCCTTCCGAGGTTTCATTCAAAAGCGACTGAATATCATTTGCATGATTGCATGCATTGAGTTACTGCCACATGATTGACTGAGGATTGAAGGACGATAGCCGCTATTAGGTGATGAGGGGAAGAGGTAGAGCGAAATCTTGCGCCATCTTTCGGTACATGTAAGACGGTGCAATGAATGGTTATCTACACTGTAGGGTACGAATGAAATCTCCTCTCTTCTTTCTATGCATTTCATATTTTTTCTATTCAGATTGTTTTATTCCATCCTCCACCCTCTCCATCTGCACAGCGACTGCACACTCCTCTCACGGGTGCTCTCCTATTACTGTTTCCATGTGCGGAGGACATCTACCTCACCGGATTTTATGCTCCATATTGCTTTCCAATGAAATACCATAATTCAGACCCCTAATACAGTCCCCTACACAGCACGTTCTTCCAGCGCTTTCAGCCTTCCTCCGTCCACCATCTTTCCCTCCCCTTTCCCCTCAGTTACTTATATTGAATATCAACCTGCTTCTCTTCAGGGTCTGAAACACAAAAGGGAAAGCCCACTTCCTCCACTGATACTGTCTGCTGAGTTCATCCTGCAAGTTGGATTTCCAGCATAAGGGACGTTGCCTCTATAGTGACTTCAGATCGAACTTAACGTGTTAATACCTGACTAAATTGGACCAGTCACACTTCCTTAAAACCTTCAAGCCTCGTATAAAGACTAGTCCGGCTGGATAGAGGAAGAATGTCATCCTCCAATCAAAGAAGGCAAAGAGAAAATTCTTATGATTGCAGATCTGTGAGCCTTTCAATTTTTGTGGTGTTGCTGGAAAATTGTGGAAAATTAAATGAAGGAAAACAGGGAATTAGCTATCTCGTGGGATGGCAACATCTATTCAGAAATAACTATCATTACTTTGTCAAGTGCCGACCAGGACTAAAGAATTTGACTGAACATTTAAGCAAAGGGCGAAATTTATTACTGAAGATATTTGGTCTACATTGATGCTATCAAGGCGCGACAAGATACAGCATGGAAAGCGGAACAATCAGATATCGATGTTGAACACCTGGGGCGAAAATGATTTTGCGACAGGAATTGCAAGATCATGTTAGTATGTTGGTTTGCGAAAAACTCGAACAGTTTACATGTGAGATTTTCAGATATTATTATTATTGCAAATGGCTCAAAATCTTTGCAGTGAATGAAATCATGGAACTGAGATGAAGTGTGAGACGAATGTATTCATAAATGTATTCAGATATCATGTTATCCTTGCAAATATTACCCGATCCACTCTGAAGTACTATTGGGTGTGGGGATACTGCATTAACACTGTTGTCGGTTTGAGAACCGAGTAAAAGAGAAAGCATGCTATGCAAGTCCAGAAATATCTGATGTGTTAGATAACGGGATTAAGGTGAAATATATGATACTAGTCGTCAAGGGTCGATTGCATGAAACATGTACACCAAGTTTATAAAACATTTGTCAAACTTTACATTGAGTACCCTGTGCTGTGTTCGTCAACGTACTAACTCTTCCAGTACTGGGAAAGGTGAATGAAAAAGTTACAGGGGGTTAGCCCATTATAGAGTGTCTCCGATACCAGGAAAGCTTGGATAGCGTATTTGCTGTCCAGTAAATACCCGGAATGCCCCGTTCCTATTCAAAGACCGACAGTGATGTTGTTGACACATTTTAGATGGTATTTTAATGATCTCTCTCTCTCTCTCCCTCACACACACACACACACACACACACACACACACACACACACACACGCACGCACTGTAATATGCACAAGTTAATAGAAGCACCCCGATGTTGCAGAAATAATAATCACTCACCCTACCACCTAGACAGCTACTATGGATGATCAGATAGCATAGATTTCAGAGTGAGCTGGCGAATTAGATGCTCATTCAGCTTATGGTAGCTGTTTACAGAAATCTTGTGTTGCTTTTAGATAAATGTGACATGTTGCCTTAGAAATTTCCACGTTATTCGCAAAAGATGCAGAGATGTAAAACAAAAAAAAAGTCTGGCATGGTGCACAATTAGAGTCCCTGAAAGTAGAGAAATGCGTAGAAATTTAGTGAAGGTGTCGTTTGTTACACTGGCAATTATTAATCAGTGAACCGAATTTAAATGTTATCAGATGAATGTGGTGTTCTGCAAGGTGATACTGAATCCGCATTTGTAATACTGTGATCAGGTTTCGCCAACTTGCTGAATGTAGGAAGTCAATAAGTTGGAAAAAAAAAACTGAAGAGGTTGCTTAAAGCAATGTAAATTCGTCTCGTCGGTCCAGATTAATGGAGAGTAACTGAGCAGGTTAGGGGATTTTATTTATTGACTCTTTCACTGGAGAATGAGACGTGATCTTACCGATCTGGTTAAATTCGTGAGCGACTTAGAGATAGATGACACATGCGACAACTTTCCTAGGATAGGGCAATCAAAGGTAAGCAAGTACAGTCGACCTTCACTAATCCGACCACCTGTAATTTCTGGTTCCTTTGATAATCCGGCACTGAGTTCAAATTTTCCGCGCATCTGTAATTTCAAATTTCTCGGGCTACTGTACCAATCTTCTGTGCATTTGTTTGGTTGCGCTAGATCTGTTCACGTGCTGGCGTGCTCTTGTAAGCACAGACAGGCGATTCCTGCTTGTTTTCCTGCATTTATTAATATCATTGGCTCTTTTTTAGCCCCAACTATGGCCCCAGTGATTAAAGAAAATGCACCTCGTGCTGTGAAGCGAAAGCACCGCACATTATCCGTTGAAGATTAGGTTGCACTCTTGAAAAAAAACTGGACAGTTGTGTATCGGTTAAAAACTTGTGCGAGTGTTACGACATTGGCTCTTCCACAGAAACAAAGAGACGTAACTGCTACATTTTTTTTTTGCTGATAGTGGCTCTAAGAAACAGATGTGCGTAAGAAAAACAATGCAAGACGGAAGAAGTTCGGAACTAGATAAAGTGCGATAACGTGGTTTAATCTTCGTGTAAGTGAAGTGTTGAACTATCTGGAGATATGGTGAATGAACAAGCATGTGTGTTTCATGAAGATCTAGGACAAGATTATGAGTGTGACTATAGTGAATGCTGGCTTTATCGGTTCAAGCAGCATCATGCCTTACAGTTTCGTGCAGTGTGTGGTGAAAAACGTTCAGCAGACAAGGAAGCAGCAGCAGAGTTTGTTGACGAGTTTGCCAAGTTAGTCTCCGATGAAAAATTAAGCCCCGAGCAGGTGTACAATGCTGCTCACACTGATTTGTATTGGAGATGTATATCAAGAAGAACACTAACAACAGGAGATGCAGAATCGTCAACAGAGTGTAAGGCATCGAGAGATCGTGGGACTTCGCTAGCAGACAGACGTTCTGTTGACAGGCTAACTAAGTTGACAGGTAAATTGCTGAAAGGATTGGAGCAACGATGTTTTGTAACTGAGCAAGAAATAATGAGTGTTTATATGCTGCAGGATAAACTAATCAGAGAGAGAGCAAGATATATGAAACAGCTTACCTTGGAAGATATGTTCGAGAAAATTGCCAGAAAAACTGCAACAGGGGAGTTAACACTTCAAAATGCAATGCCATCAACGTCTGCTCACCCAGATGTGCTGCCACCAACATCAACAGTTTGTGAAGAAACTGTTCTGCCAGTTTCAGCACCAGCTCCTGTTGCTTCACTCATTTTCAAGATGAAGATGTTGATGATCCAGACAACCCCGCACTTGCAGTCATGTAACTTTGCCTGAAGGTATATGAAACATCTCACTTTAGAAGCGGAAGTGTTCGACACTTCTATATAAGTTAATTCCTATATATTTACCTGTACCTTTAATTTTATCTGTGCGTACATTATATTCCTTTATTAAAATTTCACTTGCTACTCATTTAATATTTCTGTTTCATTATTATCTAACTTGTACTCATTTACATGTTATTGTAAAGCTATGATGAGGGGTAGCTATTGCATAATGTGATCCTTCTGTAATTCGGCATTTTCCTTAATCCGGCACTCCTCAGGTCCCAATGGTGCCGGATTAGTGAAGGTCGACCAATAATATTTTGCTGTACAGTCCCAAACATCATCCATCACCGGAAATAGAGAAAACAGCTTTAGTTGCCAAGACATAAAATGGTGCATTGCACAGAGATTTCTGGCTTACATTCATAGACCGCGCATTTCATATATTGCATTCACTTGATACGGTGGCAGGTGTGGCCGTGGAAGCATCTCTGCACAGACTTGCGATTGGACAGCCTCAGTGTGGTGCCAGAGATTAGATCATTTTAGCGTGTTTGTTTGTTCATATATATATATATTTTAAATAGATTTGAAGATACTTTTCTAAATATTAGTTGTGATGGATGAGCACAGTTGTATGGCGTCTAGAATGGTGAAGTCCCTTAACGCCATCTGTAGCTCAGGAAGTTATATCAGCGGGAGGTGACTCCAATGATATATCATTCTCTCTGGGATTCCATTGGGCGCTGACTGGAGGTACTATGTTGATAGAAGCTTCTAAACGGACACTCACTGCAGGTGAATGAAGTGCAGTGAGATATGAATTCGATGAATTAACTACTCATCCCGGAAAGCCTTCAAGACATTCAGTTGAATTCACCCTCTACGTTCACATCCCAGTGTCAATGACAGTCTACACGAACATTTCCGCACAATAGGCCAATATCCATTCTGTGCATGATTAGCAAACCGGGACTAAATATAACACAAATAATATATGCTGTTTGCACAGACTGCATAGTCAATGAAAGAATATGTACAATGACATGTTACCCACGTCTGCGTGCCTTATTCCTTGCAATAAATGTCAGAATGGTTTTACAGTACCATATTATGACATTGCTTTCTCATCAACACTCTGTGTTTTATTACTTATTTCTCAGATCCTCCTGGACACTTTATTGTCTCATTCCACTTAACTAGTAACTTGATCTGTACGGAAGGCATTCAAGGATATTGCGAAAAAGTTTCTTGGAAATTATAGAGTACAAAACTACGTGTACATAGTAGACATGTTCGAGAGTACATTTATCGCTGGATTCATTTTATGAATTCCAATTTCTCTGCAAATCTTGTCGGTGTCAATGACAAGCATGGTGAAAGGTTTCACCAGGACTCGTCGGTCATGGAGAAACGTCATAAACACCGGTTGATTATTGTCGAATACTTAAGCGAGGAGCCTCATCACTCGTCAAATACACGAAAATCATCAACAAGACATTTTCAGCTCATTTATAAGATTGCAAAGCATCAGCACCATTAAGCACTTAAACGCCTTAAATTCAATGGCAGATATTTTTCTCCAAATTCCGACGTCATGCAAATTGTAAGAAAACATATTTGTGCTCAGCTTCCAGCAAACTATCACAAACAAATCTAATTCTTAGGAAGCAACATTTTAGAAAAATATTGCTGTCCAGTGTTTATAAACTGAGTGTTAGCCACAATATCTTTTCGGGTTTCGCCTCGTCCACATCTAAAGACCATTTCCCTCCGCTAATACTGTCTCTGAGTTCCGCCGACAGGTTAGTTGTGGACAGAAAGAACCAGAGAAAACAGCATGTATAAACTTTCAATACGTTGGAACAGTCAGTCAGCCACAGCCAAAGAATAATCCAACCTATCCTATAAGACCATGAGACATAGGTGCCGCATAAAGCCTTTCCATCATGGTTGATCAGGATCCCTCTCTGGCCTATACAACTGCTTTCTTGCAATATAGCCTGATGCCGTTAAACATCAGGAAATGGTCAACTTCCGCCTTAAATATCCTCTCCAACTTGGCGACGACCGCTGCCTGTGGCAGAGTATTGCACAGATTCACTTCTCTCTAGTTGAAGAAAAAAACATCCCCCTGCCCTCTGTATTAAAAGCCGCCACTGAATTCGAGGCTGAGCCTTGTAGCTCTGGATACGCCACCGTAGGAAACATCCTGTCTATATCCAGCTTAGCCAGTCCTTTCAGCATTGGACAGGTTTCAGTGAGATTTTCCCGCATTCTTCTAAATTCTAGTGAGTAGAGGCACAAAGCTGACAAAAGCTCTTCATATTTTAACTCATTCCAGTCTAGAATCATCCTTGTGAACCTATCTGATCCCTCCCCATTGACAACCCATCCTTTCGGACATATAGGGTCCAAAACACTTGACGATATTTCAAGTGAAGCCTGACTATTCTCTTATAAAGACACAGCATTATCTCCATGTTTATATATATCCTGAAAATAAATGTCAATATTGCATTTGCTTTCCTTCGCTGAAACTCAACCTGCAAATTAACCGTCTGTGAGTCTTGCACGGGGACTCGTAAGCCCCTCTGCACCTCTGATGTTTGAACCTCCTCCCCATTTAGATAACAGTTTGCACCAAAGTTATCAAAATGCATTGTCATACATTTTCAAACACTGTCCTTCATCTGCCACTTTTCTGACTCTTCTTCAAATTCGTCTAAGTTCTGCTGCAATCGTATAACTTACTCATCACTACATAACTCTCTACTTACATTAGTATCATCTGCAAACTTTACCACAAATGCATGAATTCCATTGTTCCAAATCTTTGACAGACAATGTGCAAAGTAGCTGTCCCAATACTGACACCTGAGGAACACCTCATTTCATCAGCAGCCAAATAAAACAGGCCGCTTTTATTCCGATTGGCTGCCTCCTGCCTGTTGGCCATTCCACTAATCATGGCAGTATCATTTCTGTGACACCATAGGATTTTATTGAGTTAAGCAGCCTGACGTCTGGCACCTTATCAAATAACTTCTAAAATCCAAGTAAATGTCATCGACTGCCTACCTTTGTCCACCCAGCTTGTTACTTCCTCAAAGAACTCCAAAAGATTTGTCAAGCAAGATTTCACGCTGCCTTCGAATTATTTTATCATGTCTCTAACTACCCCTACTCCTCATCCTTTAAAATAGATGTACAGTACACTCAGCACTGAGGTTAGGCGAACCGGCCTATAGTTTCCTTTATTTTGCCTTCCCCCCCACTTAAAAAGTGCAGCAACAATTGCAAACCTCCAGCCCGCTGGGACTATACCACAATCAAGTGATTTTTCAATGATTTTTACCATTGCATCCGTTATCCGTTCAGCATCCTCAGTCTGGACACTGAGATGTAGTCCATCTGGACCAGGTGACATATCCACCGAAGACTGAGTTTGCCTACCACCTTCTGCGTTTTCAAAAAATGACCCTCACTCAAGCTGCCTGACACTCACGGACATTTGGATAACTGCTCATTTCTTCCACAATGCAGACAAATGCAGTGTACCCATTAAATTCATCTGCCATTCCTCCGTACACCATTACTACCTCACTAGAACCTTTTTCCAGTGTTGCCATATCAACTCTCACATCTTTTTTACACTTCTTATAACTGAAAAAAAAATGGTGCTCTGCTTTATATTATTGGCTAGTCTGTGCTCATATTTTGTCTTTCCTTTTCGTATCGATGTTTTTACGTTGACTTTAGTTCGATTTTTATAGCTTTTACATCATCCAACTAATCATTCACGTTTACGAACGTATTTGACATTTCCATGGCTTTTAGCCATCTTTATCGGCTATGGTTGCCGATCCCTTCCATTTGAGAACTTCCTCTGTTGGGCAGATCACTCCTGCGCCTTGTGGTCTATTCTCAGAATCTTCTGCTATCTCTACACTGTGGTCATCTCCGCCAGTCTCTTCCTCCAATCCAGAAAGACAAACTCCTCTTCCTAATTCATTTTATTCCATTGTGATACCGATAAATCTGTGTTATGCTTCTCCTTCTCAAATTGCAGTATGAATTCAATCGTATTATGATCATTGCCGCCTAAACGTCTATTTACGTTCAGCTCCCTAATAAGATCTGGGTCATTACACAATACCCAATCTAAGATAGCCTTTCCCTGAGTAGTACATTTGGTCCAGGTGACTTTAAGAACCTGAGTTTTCCTAGCACGTTTTCCTTTGTTATAGCAATGGCACTCACTCCTGCTCCCTGACACTCAGGGATCTCTGGCACACTGCTAGTGTCTTCCACAGAGAAGACGGATGCAAAGTACCTATCAAATTCATCTACCGTCTCTTCCCCATTCTACCTCATGAGCATCATTTTCCAGCGGTCCAATATAAACTCTCGACTCCTTTTCACATTTTTTCATAATGGTTTATATTATTGTCTAGTTTGCTCTCATATTTCATCTTTCCCCTTCATATAGTTTTTTTTTTAGTTGACTGCTGTTGGAATTTAAAAACTACCCAATTATCTAACTTCCTACTCACTTCTACTACCTTATGACCACTTTCCTTCGCTTTTATACAGTCCGTAACTTCCTTTGTCAGCCACAGTAGCCAAGCCCCGCTGTTTGAGAATTACTTCTATCCTGTACATTATGAACTATTCCCAGAAACATCAGCCATTCCTGCTCTGGCCTCATCCCCACCAGTATCCTTCTCTAATCCACCTGGGGAATCACCTCTCTCATGCCTCTGTAATTCCCTTTGTTCCATTGCGATATTACATTTGTGACCTATGCTTCTCCTTCACAAATTGCAGTAGGAATTCAATCACATTATGATCACTGTCTTTTAATGGTTCCTTTACATTGACCTCCCTAATGCGATCGAGGTTATTACACAACACCCAATCAGGGATAGCAGTTCCCCGTGTAGCCTCAACCATCAGCTGCTCTAAAAAGCCATTAGTAAGCATTCAATACATTCCCTCTCTTGCGATTGGACACAAATCTGACTTTCCCAATTCTTCTGCAGATTGAAGTCACCCACTACAATTGTGTCATTAAATTTATTACATTTTAAGAACATTAGAATTGAGAGATTAGAACTGTTGATACCAGTGACCCGCCACCTACCAAGGAATGGGTGCTTAGGAAGCTGATTAGAGTATTGGATAAGGAAGTTATGGGAACGAGATTTTCACTTTAGGAATACTCAATGGGATATCATGTGGGGAAATTCTCGTCAGGACAGACGCCAGTCGAGAGATTGCAGAAGGGAAGTAGCACAGCGCGGGAATGGGCATTTGCGCAATCAGGAAAAACTGCTGTCGAGGGCAATGGAGCGCTCAGACACACTGTTTCAGATGTGGTCACATGGGCTGTTCAGCTCTGAACTGCACAGCAGACAGATCGTGCAATTTAAATTCAAACAAAAATCAGCAGGCGGAGTTACAGAAATGTTAGAATATGCTGGAATTTTGCTTAATGTGGGGATTTCGTACTTTAATTTTCTTGAATATTGTTTACTTGTCCATGATAAATAACTTCCAACATTTCATTATTTTGAAAGGCTCAGTAACATATTTCCGCGATGTTATGGGATTGTTACTGAATATTTTGGCAACGACTTAACTCTTTAGAACAGGAGATTTTCTGGAATGCTTTAAAGTGTAAATGACTTGACTGTTTTAAATGTGTAAGGTGTGGCCACGTATGGGTTCACTTGGGAAACTGTATTTCCGTGAAAGATTGAGCAGCCTGTTTAAAGAGGTTGCATAACCCCTTCGAGCACATTGTTTTTCTTTGGAAAACATATAAAACTTTTTTTCACGGTGTGAATTAACTATTTGTTCTGAGTTTTGCAGTTACTGTTCTGAAGGAAGAGCAGTTGCAAGCATGGATTTTTGTGTTTTGCTTTGCTTGTGTTTTCAGTTTGTGCTTCTTTGTTTTCCATGGGATTAACTTTAGGAGAAGACATGTTCCACATTGGCTACGTGTAATCTTGGTTAAGATGGAAATTTGTGCATCTCCATTCATGATATGAAATGCCCACGTTTCAAATGGAAATGGACATTCAAGGAAATTGCTTATTTGAATTTCAATAAAACACTTTGGGAAGATACGGAAAATTTGGTGAACAATCCTAAAGGCTGTTTTTACTAATAAGCAGCGTTATTTTACTATATATGTTTTACTATACTGTATATAATATGATGCTCAAGTCTTTTGATTTATTGTTTTTGAGTTTAAGATTCCCTGAAAAAATAGATTTGAAGCAACCAGTGATTTGTTATGTAAAGTGCAAATGAAAGTTCAGTTTAAATATAGGACAGGTACAAACGACATTTCAGAATTTATCCAGCTACTGTTAGATGTTCAAATTAACGGCTTCTCATCAGTACAGATATGTGAGAGGAGAACTGGGCGCAGTATACAATTAGACGATGCAGATAGCCAGGAATGGTAAAGTATAACTTTCAACAAGGAACAGAATGAAGATATGTAAATAAAGGAGCCCTCCGACGTACCATACCAGTGGAGCGCCCTTCGACTAATTCGCAGATAGATTATGGTTAAGGTTTGCCATCGACCCCAGGAGGGTACAAATATATCCTTATCACGGTAGATACTTTCACCTAGTGGGTGGAAGCTTTCAGGGCTAAGATAAACATTGCCCAGACCACTCCAATTATCTTATTGGAAAGGGTTATCGCTTGCTAAAGATTACCTAGGCGTATAGAGTCGGTTTAAGAAACGTATTTAACAGGGAAGACAATGTAAGAGGTTTTGGCCTTTTTCGGGATCAAGTGGAATTTCATACAACCTATAGAGCACAGTCAGATGGAATCATGGAAAAGATGAACCGAACGTTAAGTCAAATGATGGCCGAAATGGTCCAATAATATATGGAACAGGAGGACATCTCGGTTTCCCTTATGTACTGATGATAAAAAGGAATACAATGGCATATAAACAGTTTATAAACTCATGACCCAAGCAACATGAGACGCTGAGAGGTGATACGTCAGAATTTGGTTAGATTTGTCAGAACGGGAAATCGATGGGATTGTGTCTGAAAAGTGGTACAACAATTTTTAGAGGCAGTGGAATAGGCAAATTATGTGGCAGCCCATCAACCAGGAAAGAGGAGGCAAGAGAGTAAAGGTTGCTTTGACTCAAAGGTTGGTTACAGAAAATTACACCCCGGGACAAAGAGTGATGATTAGAGTACACCAGCCCACCGCAATTTTGTAACCAAGGTTTGCAGAGCCCTATGAAATGATACACAGAGGAAATCCACCAGTACACATGAAACACAATTAAAAGTGGATGTACCACATTACCCGGTTGAAATTGTTAGGGGAGAAACAGGAAAGTTACCATCATTGGAACGTACAACTAATATACATGATGGTGCCAATCTCGGAGACTTCACAATTGATGTGCCTGGTCAATCTGATTTGGAAGATTTATGATTGGAGCAACTTTCCCAGTCGATTGCGACAGATTCGACCAAAGAAAAGGGTTTTCGTTCCCTCATTCTGAGAAACGGGAGTTTTGTGAAGAACATAAAGGAAAAAAGAACACGCTGCTTCCTGCCTCCCCTATCCTGAAATGAAAATGGGAGTGGGAAAAGCAGATGGATAACTTGAGCACAAAGATAATTGAGAATCTGGATTGGATGGACTAGAAAAGATAAAGAAATTATGGACACAAAGTGGTTTAGTATAGAATCTTAAAACTGTAACTAACATGATAGGTTATATGTAACACCTGGGAAAGATTTCCCAGCTAATGTAATGGTTTCTCTGTAGCGCACTGTTTGGGTTATGACGAGAGATAACGAGGCTCTGCAATGTGTGCTGGCCAATGAGGGGAGACGTTTTTCTTTCCTGTATGCCCGAGCGGAGATTTCGCGATTTTTTGTTCGGCAGAGGATGCCAGAACGGGGATGTGGTAGACGGTAGGTCGGAGTGGAATTCGAATGGGTTCGGGAGTCGACACCTGGAGGGAAAACGATGGAGAACGTACAGAGGGGAAAAACCGGGAGCTCCAACGTTGCTTATTACTCTGTTTCATGAGAATGGGCCTTTTTTCTTTTTTTGTTTCATTACTCACCAATTGTCAAATTAAAAATTATAAAGCTCAATCGATTAATTGTATGTGATGTATTGTTTGTTATTTCGTGGTATTGATTTGTAACAGGGGAACATATCACGCAGCACCCAAACAAGATTTCTTAAGTTTGGCCATGCTGGCGGCAATCTTGCTCTAGATAAAGCCACTAGACGAAAGTAGGTTACAACTGTGGGGGTATCGTTCGGCATTGATTTCTTGGGATGCTGTGTGACTGCCCTGGGCATTGAACTAGTTGGGTGGGTATTGGTAGTCCCGAGGAATTGTTAATTCGTCCCTTCCTGTTAAAATTGCGATTGTGGGCAGATGTTGGATAAAATGCGAGGGGGTGCGCAGCACTCGTTTCAATGCAGACCAGCACTGACGTAGCGGTCCGAATCACAAGCTGAGTTTCCCGTAGCGGAGGGCGGAGATTTCAAAGACAGGGTTCTATCGTTTCTGAGGAGTGAGGGGAAGGATTGGTCGGATTTGTAATGTATAATTAGTCCCTGTTCCACAGGAAAGAGTGAGAATTCTGAGGTAGTACCCGCATCTACCTCTCTGGCGAATAACTGGTAAAAATGAATATGGTACGCTCCTTAAAGGGGTAAAAAGAGTTTAAGACAGAGGCGAGGCAGACCTTTCAGTTGTTAGATGACTGGCAGTGCTCTGATGATGTAAAGCGACAGAGATTGGTTGAGAGTTTGAGTGAGTGAGCTGCTGACGTTGTGAGATCTGTCTTGTCCCGGTATCCGCTAGCAACCACGGCCGATTACATGAAAGCACCGGAAAATGCATTTGGCGCGACAGAAAGCCTAATGGAGATCTGGTGGGGTTTCAGAGCATGACTGAGGAGAAGAGGGAGTCGGGATTTCCTGCTGGGGAACTAGTAGGTCCTGACTGCAGACGTCATCGATAATGGTTGTCAGGAACACCACGAAGAGGGATTTCACCTTCAAGCACAGGACGCCCCTGGTGCATTTGTTCCAGGTGACAGTAATATCTAGTCTCCCTGTGAGACAAGCCGGGGAGAAACTATAGGAAAAGCTGGGGGGGGGGGGGGGACTTGACCGCTGAGTTATTCAGCTTCGAGATTTCCCCAGTTCCTGCGGGTTTGAAGAGGAGGTTGGTAGAAAAGCTATTGAAGCTGGAAGGTGTGATTTTCGCTGACCAGTTTGTTGTGGGTTGTTCCAAGAGCGCTCGTCACACTATCCGGGTCACCGAGGACACCCCTTTCAGAGAGCGGTCGCGGCGCCTGGCCCCTGAAGAGATGGAGGACGTTGGGCAGCATTTATGTAAGTATAATCACCGTGTTCCCAAGCCCCTATGCGTAGTGGCCTGAAAGAAGAATAGGAAGGTACGGATGTGTGTGGGCTCTGAATAGACCTAAGTCCCTGACCAGTATACAGTCCCGACGATTGAAGACGGACTGGTCTGTCTGAGTGCTGCGAAGTGGCTCAGTGCGCTGGATTTGATCCCCAGGAATGAGGCTGACAATAGAAGACGGCATTTATATGACCCCTGGGATTCTTCCAGTTTGAAAGAATGTTCCATATCGGGAGCCCCTGTAACCATCCAGCGCGTCAAGAAGATGACGGTGGGGTATATGAACTTGCTTCAGGTATTGGTGCATCTGGATGACCTGATAATGCTTGGGTGTACCTTGAAAGAACAGGAAGCCAGGCTAGTGAAATTGCTCGGCCGCTTGAAAGCTGTAGGGTTCAACCATTCTCTGGACAAGTACCAGTTCGGCAAGACGGCTGTTAGAGATGTTGGGCACATAGTCTCACAGTTGGAGTAGCTACTATCCGGCTAAGCTAGTGGCGTTAACCACCTGGAAAGGACCCAGTCTGTGAGAACTCTGCGCTCGTTCCTCGGGTTCTGTGGTGAGCATCGGAGTTTCCTGAAGTCTACACGAAAGTGAGTCACACGTTGAATCCGCTATGTGCTTAACTTCACCTTGCGGAAGAAACCGTGGGGGGTAAAAGGAGAGGAGGGTAGAGAGCATCTTAACCCGTTGGAGCCCTTTGGACCGAGGTGGTAACGAAGTCTAAAAAAGGCCTTTCGGTCGCTAAAGGAGATGCTGACCCAGGCCCCGATGCAATCGAGCGGGCTCAGCGGTCGCCCCGTATCAGGATCTGGTCACCGGCTGCGATTATCAGCCGGTGTCTGTCGGCCTCTGAAAAAAAAAAAACATCCCACGCACAAATAGGTGTTCTGGCGTTGAAATGGGCTGTGGTGGATAAGCTCAGTGACTACCTCTATCGTGTCAAGTTTGATGTGAGGACGGGCAACAATCCGCTAATGTATATCCTGACCTCGGCGAAACTGGATGCCGCCGACCATCGGTGATTGGCGGCGTTGTCTTCCCATGATTTCAGACTGAATTACTGGCATGGAAGCAGGAACAGTGAGACCAATGCTTTGTCCCGACGTGCGCATGAGAGGCTGGAGAGGGACAAAGAGTGGGAGAGTGTTCCTGCCGCGTGGGAGAAGGCCATGTGTCTGTTTGCCCTCACGGTGAAAGCAGAAGGAAAGCAGGGGCAGGATTGTGCGGTAGTTCAATTGGGAGCCTCTGATGACGCCAATCCACAGATTTGCTGTACCTGACTGCTCTGAAGGCAAATCAGTTACCGAAATTGAGTTCTAGAGAAGTGACGAGTGCTCAGCGAGATGACCCTGGCATCGGTCAAGAAGGGAGACATGACTCAGGTCGAGAAGACGAGACACGCCTCGGTGTCCCTATTACTAAGAGAATAGCCCCAGTTGGAGATGCGGAAACCAGATCCTATACCGCCTCATTTTACCTCTGGACTCACCTCGGCGTTCCCAGCTGGTTCTGCCGGAGAAGAATCGAAGGACTGTTTTGGAGTAACTTCTAAGTTTCAAAGGTCCAAAAGTACATTTAATGCCAGAGAAATGTATACAATATATCTCCTGAAATGTTTTTTTCTTCGCAGCCATCCACGAAACCAGAGGATTGCCCCAATGAATGAACGACAGTTAAATGTTAGAACTCCAAGGTATGCTCACCCGCCCCCAGCTCGCCTCCCTCCCGCGCGTAAGCAGCAACAAACAACGATTCCTCTTCCCCCACCAGCAAAAAAAAAAAACATCGGCGCCCACCACAGCACTCAAGCGTCAGCAAAGCAGCAGTAAATATACAGACGCAGTATTCCAGACACTACATTATTCATCCTGCGCTCTCTCGCCCTAATAAGGGAGAAAGAAGTGTATCCGTTTCACAGCGAAAGTAGAGACGGAACACACAGCTCCCTTGTTGACGATGTTAAAAATCTATTATGTCACTTCTTTAGAGCTCTGGGCTCAATGATCTCGGGTCTCTGGCGCACAGCCGTAGATCTCTCGACTCCCGCAACGACACAACGGATCCCGCCCCCCGCCCCATCTCCAGAACACCGAGATTCTAAGTCTCCAAGAGCGAGCCGATTGTGTAGGCCAAGCGTTTGGCGTGCCGAACAAGGGCCAGTTGTGAAACCCCAAGAGCGGGTCCCATTCCTGCAAAGAGCCATAGTCAGCGTGTAACTCCAGGTACGGGTCTTCAAAAGAATCCTGAAAGGGTTCATGATGATTCTGAATATTTCAGGGTTGAAACGACATATGGATTGCTCAGAGATCCGTTTCACGGGCCACAAATGAAGTCGGAGGTCGTGCATCGATGCTTATGGTGGAAGACGCAGCCTACGCGGGCAGCTCCCTTATTCCACTTAGAACGTGCGGGGCCCTTGGACCTTGTGTGTATCAAAATGTATCATCAAAAAGTGAGGTTCTCCCAACTCGTGCCGGGATATAGAGTCCACATGAAGAACTTGCGGCTACCAGGGAAGCATAAGAAAACTGACCACTGGGCGGCTACGCCCTCTGCGATGGAGGGTCAGATGCCAAACCTGCCAGTTTTCCGGATGAAACCAGAGGATGGGAATGGGTTTGACAAGATTCTGCATCGGAACTACCTTCTGCCTCTGGGACAAGAGGTGCAGGCTGACCCAGAGGCCGACCTGCAGCCTAGGCCTAGTAAGAGGACTCTGCGGAGATGTGGGGAGACTATAGGGCCAACAGCAGGCGAGGTTAAGCCGGTCCCCACCCGTGAAACGGACACTGATTTGGAGAATGAGGACCTGGATGTGTGGTGTATGCTGCCTTTTCATAACTCCACATTGATTGAGACAGAGTCTCCCCATCCTTCTCCCGCTGGGTCCGGTGGGATTGGGGGTTATCTGTGGACAGCCCGGGTTGAAGCGGGGTTTAGCCAAGTGACAGAGTGGTCCGAGTTGTAGGTGGGCACGAGTGATAGGCCGGGCTAGCCTTGCCCGTTATATCAGGAGCATCCCGGGTAGTTTCGGAATCTGAAGAGTTAGGTGAGGAGGGACGCAGGTCTCAGGGAATTAGGAGAGCACCGGATGAGCTGACACCGGGCAAACAGAGTGCGGCCCCTATCGCTTTTTGTAGCTATGTCACTGCCTTTTACACCTAGTTTGGACTTGTGCCTTGCAGAAAGGGTTGTCTAATTATTTCAAGGTCATCAGGACATGACTACATTTGGTTGTGTTTGGCGGGGGGGGCGTTGTGGCGGGGGAGGGAAAGTGTAACGACCTGGGAGAGGTTTCCCTGCTAATGTAATGGTTTCTCTGTAGCACAGTGTTTGTGTTATGAATGGAGATAACGGGGCTTTGGAATATGCGCTCGACAATCAGAGGAGATCTCTTTTTCTCTTTCTTGTGTGCCCGAGCGAAGGATTCACGGTCTTTTGTTCGGCGGAAGATGGAGAGAGAAGATGGCAGAACGGGGAAGTCAGATGGTGCTTGTATGGAACTGGACCGTTATATACTTACAATTTTGTTCCAAGACAATTAAGCAGAGAGGAGTTTGCGTCGGTCAAAAAATGAGAAAAGAGAAAGAAAAGTGGAATTATTGAAAGCACGTTATGCATCAAGGTTTGCAATGGTCAATACGTTTGATAAACCAGAGTTAGAAAACCAGTTACAGTCCTCAGCGGAAAAATTATCGGGATCATGTACAGACTAATAAAATTGGTGGGGACACATCTATGAATTCAATTACATTCGTGAAGCCCATTGAAGTTTCCACGAATTTGATTATTGACCGCATTGTCCAAATCTGAGGGAACGCATTAAACTGAGTCCTCTACTACATATGCCAGTTGGTTGCTCGACATGATTGGCCTAATGTTACTTCAACTTGATGCACATCAAGTATCAATGTGGGTATCAGATTAAGAAACAAGGGTTTGAGGTAAAGTTGTCTTGTGTAATATTAGAAGTTTACACTAATCCATACAGTACTGGCTACATTGGATGACAGTACAGGAATGTTTTATGTCGGTATGTTATTTCATATTCCCCGACATCGAAATAATTGAGCCCTAATTTGAGAAGAGTTTGCATTGCGGGCATATATCACGAGGAGACTTATATTCTAAAGTAACCCACCAACACGTGTTATTGTTATGAATGGTACCAAGTAAGGAATAGAATCATCCAGATGTCATAAAAGGGGATAAACGACGTGCTTGTCCGGAAGTGATAAGAAAACATAGATACATGGATTATGCTTTCAGTGCTTACGAGGATTGTTCATTGTCTGCTCTGACGATAACGAATGAGATCTTCTTACAATGTGCTTTCGTGGGACAGGCATATTATAGCCACACCAAAAACAAGTTATACCAACGGGTGGAAAGAGTGTCCTTTGGAAAGTTACAATATTGTAATTGAGAACATGACTTCAGAATTGGAGATAAGAGGACGAGACTTGCTTCACCCAGCAAGAACCAGAGTAATGAAGGGGGAGCTTCCAGTTCCAACGCACTAATACTATACTAATACTAACACGAATACGGTCGATATTTATGGGACCAGCTTTTTGCTGAGTTGCCACCGATTACTGTTTTGATTGCAGACTCGTCACGAGTTGTGTAGGAGGCAAAGGAGATAATCTATCAATGGACTAAGTACACTAAAGTTATTGATTTTATTTAATTATTAATTGAGTAAATATCATGAACATGAGTTGTTCAGTCCTCTCATGTGAGTTCATTGTTGGGGTAAGTGCAATTATCCTCTCCACTGGAGGAGCCTGATCATTTACGAGTAGAAGTATTGCTGAACCTGTTGCAATGGGACCTGACGCTCCAGTCACTCCTTCTGGACAGCAGCTTGGAGAAGTGAGCATCACCTGGGTGACGGGCGTCCCTGATGATGAATGCTGCTTTCCTGTGATTTCACTCCTTGTAAATGTTCTCAGTGGTGGGGGGGATGTACATCTTATGGACTCGTTGCATCCACAACTTTTCATTGATTAGTCTGCTCAAGGAACTCAGTGTTTCCATAGCAGACAACGATGCAACCAGTCAGGGTACTCACTACTATACCACTCTAAAAAATTGCCTGGTTCAGCCGACATGCTAAATCTGCACAAAATGACACAAACTGACTGTAAATATTGCTATATCTTTCCATTGCTATACCACTCCTCTGAGCCCCTACACTAAGAATCCCAGTCAATATCGGGGATATCAGTCACACACTACTCTGTTAATTTTGCGACTTTAATAAACTGCCTATATTTCTGTGCATATCTCTCCAGCTGGAGCTTCAAAATCCTTTGGTAATTGAAGCACGTAACATCTCAATGCTACCCTTTATCAGCTCTCCGTTACACGTTGAAAGGTGCCCATTGGGAGGGAGGTGATTGACAGTGCCGATGAATTGCAGTCCAGTGTCTGCAGTGCTCAGGTCTCTGTCCCTACCATTCTGGGGTTGTACTAGTGTTTCCCGGTGGAGTTCAGTACTGGGTGTGTGCAGGGCCGTGTGCTCACTGCACAGTGTTTGAAGTTTTATAAGTCTGTGTCCTGGTAGTGAAGGTATAGATATTGTAAAGGTCATTGCTCCTGGAGTCAACTGCTGACTGTTGTTCTACAGGCTCGTATGCTCGTACACAGTTTTATCTCAGGTATTTGTATGCCCAACGCTTGTAAAGACAGGTCCCGTTACATCATACTGCCAACAGTTGTAAGGACCTGCGTCCTGAAACCACAGTGATAACTGCTGTGAAGCTGATTGCACTTGCTGTTGTGGTACGCTCTGCAGTACTGGTCTGTATCCCTACAGTACGGTGCCGGCTGTTCGAAGGATCAGTGGCCTTGCAGGACGAACTCAGCTGTTGTAAACATCGATTGTCCTTAGAGTATGCTGCCGACTATTGCAATGATTTCTGTCCTTCGTCTGGTCAGCCGTTATAAAGATCTGTGTCCTTTCAGTATGCGCTTGATGTTATAAAGGGCTGTGCCCTTACAGTATAGTGCAGACGATATTTATTACAGTAAAAAAAAGACAGGGATTATCCGACTCTGGTTCATCAGAGTTATGTGTTGATCATTCTCTGTCCTTGTATTAGAGTCTTACACTGGTCTGTGTCCTTACCGGTCGGTGCTTTGCAATGGCTGTTCAGTGCGCTTGGAAAAAACGCCAGTGTTTTACACAAATTTACACTTATTACACAAACTGTCCTTTTATAACATCCTCATTCCCCAAAGCTCGGCAGGTTAATTCTCCTGTAGGATTTCTCCATTGTCTCGTTCGTACCACCCTTAAAAGCAGTGAGTCCCAGCTGTTATCAGAGTCAACGTAGAAATACGAGTTTCATCACCTGCCCCTTGGATCCTGGCCCACTGGGCATCAAATCACTAATCAATAAACTGCAGGGTACAGCACAGGAACAGTTACCTCTCCTCACCGTGTGTGTGTGTGTGTGTGTGTGTGTGTGTGTGTGTGTGTGTGTGTGCGTGTGTGTGTGTGTTTCTGTTGATCATGATGACAATTTAAACCGCATATTTCCCCGCATGTGATCTCTGTCCTCCAATGAACTAAATTCCCTGAGGGATTTACACCTTACTGCTCTTTGGCCCAAAGCAATCTCCCCTTTGGTAGCAACACTAAGAATATCAGCATACACACTTCTTGATCTCGCTTTCCTCCATGTCCTTCCCCTTAATGAACACCAGTGAATGCAACGTAATGATCTTGTCCCTCACATACTAACTCCAGCTCCAGACACAATCTCCCTTCTTTGTCACTGAGTGGTCCTGTGCTCTCGCCAGTGTACTGCAGTTTTCAGTCCCATTCATTCTCCTCAGTGAATACATTTCCTGGTCACTATTCATTCTGTCGGTTCACTATTGTATTGCTTGCTGGCCCCTGATATTCCGCCAAGACCCAGACCAATTTCAGCTTCCAAAACCGATATTGACTCCAATAACTCCACCTATCTCTGCGGTACAGAACATCTCCTCTCCCTCCCCCCCCCCTCTCTTTCTCTCTCTCAACAGCTACAAGTAAAATAAAGGTACTTTGTCTTCATTTTAAAAGAATTAAAATATGCTATTGGTAGATGGTTCGTGATGGTAGAGGAGAACCTACAGGTGGAGAGCATTTGCAGATTTTCTCGTATTTTAGTTTCATCTTTCTGTGCATCACGTTGTTGTAATTTGCCAACAAGTTGCGGTACAGAATAGGGATCACGAAGATAGCTTGATTTTAATACTTAACAGCATTTATTTCTAACGTTTAACGAGTTTCAAAATCCCATTCAATGGGTATTTCAGCATATTCCTGAGTTCCTCTCGGAATTTCCTCTGGGTCAGGGCGTATATAAAAGTGTTGGTGCAGGAATTGAGAATCTGCAGCATTCCCGATAACTCTTCGGTGATGTAACGGGTATCTGTCACAGAATAGTAAACAAAAGTCATTGAAATCCGTTGATAGATATAAAATACCTGCCGTGTTACCCAGCACAGTATGAAACTACCAGTTATGCTGAAGAGCAAAACGATGGATTTGCGTCGGTTCTCCATCTCCCGGTCCTTGTCATTCTCTCCATTCCTTCGTCCCCGGAGCCCCCGGCGGGCTCGGCTTGTCGATAGAATCCTCCTAACAGTTCGAATATTGAACAGCAATATCAGCAAGAATGGAACACAAGGAGTTAAAATGCGGTGAAACATTGCAAATGCCGCCCATGAGGGAGATCTTTTGTAGTTTCGTGTGTAAATGCAATACCAGGGAACACCATCAATCATTACCAAAGGCTCGTATACAAAACCCCAGGGGACACCTTCCAAACAGGCCAGCACACTCACTGTCCCGATAACCACAGCCGCCGTTCTCTCGGTGCAATATTTTGTTTTCAGCTTCTCACAGCAAATAGCCACAAACCTATCGACGGTGAAAGCTACAGTCAGCCAGACAGAGGTCACCGTGCTCGCAGAAATTAACCATGCACCGAGTCTGCAGACGGGAGTGATGAAAAGGAAAGACCGACGGAAGTAAATCCAAGCAGTCCACATCAGCAGCGGATAGGAGATAACGATCAGGAGATCGGCAGCGGCCATTCCAACCAGGTAGCGATTAATGCATTTGGATAGACCGCACTTTCTCCAGGAGAGGATCACAATCGCGAGCAGGTTCGCTGGAAGAGAGACAGGGAACAGCAAGTTGAAAAAATTCTGAGCGGAGGCTAATGGAGTAGTTGGAGGGGATACTCTAACACCCCCATGATATTGTTGCGTTCAGTGGTGCAAGTGTGCAAAGAGTGGGCAGATCTGGAGGAGACAAAGAAAGACACAGTGCAATAAAATCAGTACGATTTGCATACGGATTCTTACTGATGACCGAAATGTAAAGTGGCAGGTGAAAGCTAAAACTGGGTAACTACCTCCTCAGAGTCCATACTGGATGGAACATTTTCTAACGGCGTCTCCGCGTTTCGTGTTCGTAAAGTGAATAAATCTGCACCCTGATTGCAGGATACTTCCATTGGAAATTCAGCAGCTTCTATAGCACTCCCAGCCACGAAAGCCGAAGGACGTTTAAAAAAAAGAGAAGGGAAATGCTGGAAACACGCATCCAGACGAAACAAAATATGTGGAAAAACTTCTAAATTGTCTCTTCTCATAAATGTTCTCAGACAGGCCGCTGACATCCCTTTTAACATTTCTCTTTCCATTCTAGCTGATTGGGGTTTAGTGTTTCCAGTATTCCACATGTGTGTCTCCTATTCCAGAATCTACCACTTCACCTACTTTAGAAAAGAAGATTGACTAATACCGCAGTTACAGCGCAGTATGACACAACGTGAAAGACAGATATGAAGTCTGCCATTGAAACCAGCAGAGGGAAGCAGGGAGGAGAAATTCATTGCCTGGCAGCAAACACGGTGTCGCATTCAGATATCTGTAAAGGTGCCGGATGTAAATATAACATAATATATTTCACAGTATTGATAACTATGAAGTAACACGTCGGTTGTGGTAATTGGCTCAGCAACAATTGAGTTGTGTTGTCGATCAACTGTTTTATAGTCAGTCACAGCACACAGCATAGACCATAGAACACTACAGCACAGAAAACAAGCCATTCGGCCCGTCTAGTCTGTGCCGAAACTTTATTCCACCAGTCCCATTGACCCGCACCCAGTCAATAACCTTCCAGACCTCTTCCATCCATGTATCTATCCAATTTATTCTTCAAACGTAAGAGTGAGCCACATTTACCACGTCAGATGGCAGCTTGTTCCTCACTCTCATTACTCTCTGAGCGAAGAAGTTCCCCCTAATGTTACCCCTAATTTTTTCCCCTTTCACCCCAAAGTCATGTCCTCTCGTATTTATCCTTCCTAATCTAAGTGGAAGGAGCCTACTCGCATTTATTCTGTCTATACTCCTCACAATTTTGTAAACCTTTATCAAGTCTCCCCTCTTCCTTCTACGCTCCAAGGAATAAAGTGCTAAACTGTTCAATCTTTTCCTGCAACTCAACTCCTGAAGACCCAGCAACATCGTAGAAAATCTTCTGTGCACACTTTCAATCTCACTGATATCCTTCTTTTCGTTGGGTGACCAGAACTGCACACAATATTCCAATTTCCAAACGTCTTATACCTCTCCAAAACATCCCAACTGCGAGACTCAGTGCTTTGATTTATGAATGCCTGGATGCCAAAAGCCTTCTTTACCACCCTATCCTCATGTGACGCCACTTTCAAGGAATTATGTATCTGAACTCATAGAATCCTTCGTTCCTCCGCACCCCTCAGTACCCTACCATTTACTATGTACGTCTTACCTTGATTTGTCCTTCCAAAATGCAACACCTCACACTAGTCTGCATTAACTTCCATCTACCAGTTTCTAGCTCATTTTTTCCACCCGGTCCAGATCCCTCTGCAAGCTTTGAAAGCCTTCCTTTCCGTCCACAACGCCTCCAATCTTAGTGTCATCAGCAATCTTGCTAATCCAATTTTCAACATTATCATCTAGATCATTGAT
Source organism: Mobula birostris (assembly GCF_030028105.1). NCBI lineage: Eukaryota > Metazoa > Chordata > Chondrichthyes > Myliobatiformes > Myliobatidae > Mobula > Mobula birostris. The sequence goes on from NC_092382.1 coordinate 77,219,082, forward strand.
ATAGACAACAAACAATAATGGTCCCAGCGCAGATCCCTGAGGCACTCCACTAGTCACAGGCCTCCAGTCTGAGAAGCAATTATCCACTACCACTCTCTGTCTTCTCCCCCACAGCCGATTTCGAATCCGGTTTACAACCTCTCCATGGATACCTAGTGTCTCAACCTTCTGAACTAACCTCCCATATGGGACCTTGTCAAAGGCCTTACTAAAGTCCATGTAGACAACATCCACGGCCTTTCCCTCATCTACCTTCTTGGTAATCTCCTCAAAGAACTCCTGAATATTTGTTAAACACGATCTACAACGCACAAAGCCTTGCTGACTATCCTTAATCAACTCTTGGCTGTTGCATATCCGATCTCTCAGAGCACCTTCCAATAATTTATCTACCACTGATGTCAGGATCACCGGTCTGTAGTTGCCTGGTTTACTTGTGGAGCCTTTTTAAACAACGGAAAACAAAAACATGAGCCTCCCTCCAGTCCTCCGGCACTGCACCGGTGGCTAAGGGCATTCTAAATATTTCAGCTAGGGCCCCTGCAATTTCTACACTAGACTCTCTCGATGTCGAGGAAATATCCTGTCAGGCCCGGGGGATTTATCTACCTTTATTCGCTGTAAGGCAGCAAGCAGCTTCTCCTCTTTAATCTCTATATGTTCCATGACACTACTGCTTGTTTCCCTTCCTTCCATATACACTCTGCCAGTTTCCTGAATAAATACTGCTGAAAAAAAAAATAACCGTTTAAGATCTCCCCCATCTCCTGAGGCTCCACACATGGACGGCCACTCTGATATTCTAGGGGACTAATTTAGTTCCTTTCTATCCTTTTACGCTTAATATACTTGTAGAAACCCTTCGGGTTTACCTTCGTATTACCTGCCAAATCAACCTCATGTCTTCTTTTTGCCTTCCCGTTTTCTTTCTTTAGTATTTTCTTACATTTTCTACACTCTTCAAGTACCTCATTTGTTCCTAGTTGCCTATACCTGCCATACACATCTCTCTTTTTCTTAACCAGATCACCAATATCCCTTGAAAACCAATGTTCTCTATGCCTGTTAACATTGCCTTTAATCCTGGCAGGAACAGGCAAACTCTGCACTTCAAAAATCTCCTTTGAAGGCCTTCCCCTTACTGAACACATCCTAGCCAGAAAACAACTTATCCCAATCCACTCTTCCTTGATCCATTCTCATCTCCACAAAATTGGCTCTTCTCCAATTTAGAACTTCAACTCGAGGACCAGACCTCTCTTTATCCATAATTAACTTGAAACTAATGATATTATGGTCACTGGACCCAACATTTTCGCCTACACATACTTCTGACACCTAATCTGTCTGGTTCATAATAGGAGATCAAGTGTTGCATCCTCTCTCGTTGGTACCTCTATATATTGATTTGGAAAACTTTCCTGAACACGTTTGACAAATTCCAAGCCATCCAGCCCTTTCACAATGTGGGAGTCCCCGTCAATATGTGGAAAGTTAAAATCCCCTACTATTACAGTTTTCTGTTTCTTACATCGGTCTGCTATCTCTCTACAGATTTGCTCCTCCAATTCTTTCGGACCATTGGGCGGTCTATAATACAACCCTATTAGTGTGGTCGCAACATTCCCGTTCCTCAGCTCCACCCATATGACCTCTGTAGACCAGCCCTCCGGGCTGTCCTGTCTACGCACAGCTGTGATATTCTCCCTGACTTGTAACGCCAACTCCTCCCCCTTTCATTCCTCTCACTCTGTCACATCTGAAACAACGGAACCCCGGAACATTAAGATGCCAGTCCTGCCTCTCCTGCAACCAAGTCTGAGTAATAGCAATACTGTCGTAATCCCACGTGCTAATCCATGACCTGAGCTCAGCTGCCTTACCTAAAATTCTCTTCTATTGAAACAGGTGCACCTGAGAACATTTCTATCTCATACAAACCTGCGATTTATGTCTATACTTGCAGTTCTCGCATGACTTTTATCCTCCTCTACCTGACTATCTGCTCTAACACTCTGGTTCCACTCCCCCTGCTAAGCTAGTTTAAACCTCCCGAAGCAGCACTAGCAAACTTCCCCGTTTATTAAAAATCCACAAGTTTCATGCTGCGACATGGAACTCCTCCATGAGTCGATAGTTTGATTATTGTACATAACACGTCCGCTCACATAACAATGCAAACAATCAGTCGGTATAAACACCGGGAGAAGTTTAAAGAAAATGTATGCAATATTAGTGCAGCCGCTACTGGTCCAAAAGCAATAAAACCCGAACATCAAGCCATCGAACGCAAGCAGCTTAGAGAAGCGTCGAACTCCAGAATCGCTGAATTCCAACATTGGATTGTTTTTGACTCAAATCTCAAAAAACACACTTCCAGTGTTTCCATTCCATTGCTGAAATGCGGCAGACTGGGACTGGACGTGGCAGTGCTATCCAGCGACAAAAACAATTACAACATTGGAACTCAACTTCAGTTCCTATCTACAGCAGCTGATACGGCGGCTTACCGGGAATTCCAAAGGCTGAAATTAAAGGATAGTAAACTTCCCCTATTCTCAAGATGGCTGGATACCCCATTTCAGTAAAATGTTCTATTGCTCCTGAATTCACAGCCCCAGCAGAACACTCTGAGCTGATGAATGCAAAACATCTCTGATATATACAAATGATCAGTCTCCAGAGATACGGTTATATTCCTGACCAACTTCATAAGTTACAATTACTTGAACAAACACTTTTATTCAACACCATTGACTCTGATGTAAATATGGGACTGATTGAAGAGCAATGTTTCAAATTCCTTGGTTTGTGAACCCACGCTTTTTAGTTCAGACAATAGCAGATACTTATCGGCAAACACTCATTCCCGGCCCCTCACTGATCATTATTACAAAGGGTGATTTTTGTAACAGAACTGGAGTCCCTGTTGGGGCTTGAGGACAAATCTCTTTGTTCAGCGGGAGACTCGAGTCGGATCCCGTGGGTGAGGTACAGAGAGATCTGGGACTGGGTAGTTAGCGGTTGCTCCCACCTCCAACCCGCCAGGATGAAGAATTCAGGAAATTCTGCAAGTCCAAAAGACTTGGATTGTTTTGAATGGAGGCTGACTGGCAGAAAGTTTAAACAATTACAAAAATCAGTCGTGGTTGCATGTTTAAAGGAGGATTTGATAAAATTACGAGAAAGTGCTAAGGCAGAATGGCACAGATTAGAAGGGGAAAACGAATGTCAACATAAATCAGATGCCGAGCGAGATAGGTTACAACAGGAAGTTCTGGAATATCTGCAAAGAGCTGACGCCGAGCGAGAGAGGTTGGAGGGAGAACACAAAAGGCTCCAAAAGGACATAGAAACCTACTATTTGAGATTGCCTTGGAGCCCTTAGCAATCGCTGTTCGTGATTCACCCAATATATTTGGCATTATTGGTGGGAATGGGAAGCATAAGATATCATTATATGCAGATGACCTGTTACTATATATCTCTAATCCAGAGAAATCCATTCCTGCAGTAATATTACTACTTGCTCAGTTTAGTAGTTTTTTTTTTCTGGTTATAAATTGAATCTTAATAAGAGTGAGTTTTTCCATTAAATATGCAAGTTCCAATCTATTAACAATGACCATTTGGACTGGTTACAGATTATTTTATTTATTTGGGTGTTAAAATTACTAAGAAGCATAAGGATCTATTTAAAGTTAACCTTTTACCCCTCATTGATCATGTTGAAAAATTGCTTACTAAATGCTCCCCATTGTCCTCATCATTGATCGGTCAAATCAATGCTATTAAGACGACCATTATACCTAAATTTCTGTATCTATTTCAGGTGGTACCAATCCTCATCTCTAAATAATTTTTTGATATTATTGATTCTAAAATTTCTTCATATATATGGCAGAATAAAACTCCTAGATTAAGTAAGAAATATTTACAGAAATCAAAAAAGGATGGCGGTTTGGCATTACCGAACTTTAGATTCTATTACTGGGCAATTAATATTCAATGTCTGTTGTTCTGGACACAAGATTTGGATGAAATTCAATGTCCACGATGGGTGAACCTCGAGTGTGAGTCTGTACAGGGGTTCTCATTGGCTTCTATTTTAGGGGCATGTCTTCCATTTGTACTTAATAAACTGAATAAATAAACGATTAATCCAATAATTAAACATACAATACGAATATGATTTCGATTTGGTAATTTTTTTAGATTGAATAAATTTGTCCTATCAAGTCCTATTATATCAAATTTTGTTTTCTTGCAACCATCCAGAACTGATCAAGATTTTCTTTTCTGGAAAACGAAAGGAATAATATGTTTTCGTGATTTATTCATGGATAATTGTCTCATGTCCTTTAAACAGTTGTCTAATAAATACAATTTGCCTAGATCACATTTTTTCAGATGTTTACAGATTAGAAACTTTTTGAAGGTTATTTTACCTACTTTTCCAATATCACATCAAACTGAAATTTCAGCAAATATTTCAGATTTAAACCCCTATCAGAAGAGTTTAATAGCAATTGTTTATGATTTAATTACGAAAATACCTTTAGGTATGACTGATAAAATTAAGAATGAATGGGAAAGAGAACTTCAGGCATCTTTTCCGATTGAGAAATGGAAGAAAATTATCCAACTAGTTAACACTTCTTCAATGTGTGCCAGACACGCTTTGATGCAATTTAAGGTGGTTCATAGAGCATATAAATCCTGTCTGTGACAGATGTAATTCTGAGGTAGCTCCCTTGACACATACCTTATGGTTTTTCACGCTTTTGAAAAAATATTGGAAAGACATAGAAACCATAGAAACTACAGCACAGAAACAGGCCTTTTGGCCCTTCTTGGCTGTGCTGAACCATTTTCTACCTAGTCCCACTGACCTGCGCATGGACCATATCCCTCCATACACCTCCCATCCATGTATCTGTCTAATTTATTCTTAAATGTTAATAAAGAACCCGCATGTACCACCTCATCTGGCAGCTCATTCCATACTCGCACCACTCTCTGTGTGAAGAAGCCCCCCTCCTAATGTTCCCTTTAAACTTTCCCCCTCACCCTTCACCCATGTCCTCTGTTTTTTTTCTTCCCTTCCCTCAGTGCAAAAAGCCTGCTTGCATTCACTCTATCTATACCCATCATAATGTTATATACCTCTATCAAATCTCCCCTCATTCTTCTACGCTCCAGGGAATAAAGTCCTAACCTATTCAACCTTTCTCTGTAACTGAGTTTCTCAAATCCCGGCAACATGCTTGTAGACCTTCTCTGCACTCTTTCAACCTTATTCATATCCTGCCTGTAATTTGGTGACCAAAACTGAACACAATACTCCAGATTCGGCCTCACCAATGCCTTATACAACCTCATCATAACATTCCAGCTCTTATACTCAATACTTTGATTAATAAAGTCCAATGTACCAAAAGCTCTCTTTACGACCCTATCTACTTGTGACGCCACTTTCAGGGAATTTTGTATCACTATCCCAAATCCCTCTGTTCTACTGCACTCCTCAGTGCCTTGCCATTTACCCTATATGTTCTACCTTGATTTGTCCTTCCAACGTGCAATACCTCACGCTTATCTGTATTAAATTCCATCTTCCATTTTTCAGCCCATTTTTCCAGCTGGTCCAAGTCCCTCTGCAGGCTCTGAAAACCTTCCTCACTGTCTACTACACCTCCAATCTTTGTATCATCAGCAAATTTGCTGATCCTATTTACCACATTATCATCCAGATCATTGATATAGATGACAAATAACAATGGACCCAGCACTGATCCCTGTGGCACACCACTAGTCACAGGCCACCACTCAGAGAAGCAATTCTCTACCACCACTCTTTGGCTTCTTCCATTGAGCCAATGTCTAATCCAATTTACCACCTCTCCATGTATACCTAGCGACTGAATTTTCCTAACTAACCTCCCATGCAGGACCTTGTCAAAGGTCTTACTGAAATCCATGTAGACAATATCCACTGCCTTCCCTTCATCCACTTTCCTGGTAACCTCCTCGAAAAACTCCAATAGATTGGTCAAACATGACCTACCACGCACAAAGCCATGTTGACTCTCCCTAATAAGCCCCTGTCTATCCAAATGCTTGTAGATTCTGTCACTTAGTACTCCCTCCAATAATTTACCTACTACCGACGTTAAACTCACCGGCCTATAATTTCCCGGATTACTTTTCCATCCATTTTTAAACAACGGAACAACATGAGCCACTCTCCAATCCTCCGGCACCTCACCCGTAGACAGCAACATTTTAAATATTTCTGCCAGGGTCCCCGCAATTTCAACACTAGTCTCCTTCAAGGTCCGAGGGAACACCCTGTCAGGTCCCGGAGATTTATCCAGTTTAATTTTCCTCAGGAGAGCAAACAGCTCCTCCTTTTCAATCTGTACAATTTCCGTGATCTCACTACTTGATTCCCTCAATTCCATAGACTTCATGCCAGTTTCCTTAGTAAATACAGACGCAAAAAAACTATTTAAAATCTCCCCCATTTCCTTTGGTTCCGCACATAGCCGACCACTCTGATCTTCAAGAGGACCAATTGTATCCCTTACAATCCTTTTGCTCTTAATATACCTGTGAAAGCTCTTTGGATTATCCTTCACTTGGACTGCCAAGGCAACCTCATGTCTTCTTTTAGCCCTCCTGATTACTTTCTTGAGTATTTTCTTGCACTTCTTATACTCCTCAAGCACCTGATTTACTCCCTGTTTCCTATACATTTCATTTAACTCCTCTTCTTCATCAGAGTTGCAATATCCCTTGAGAACCAAGGTTCCTTATTCCTATTCAATTTGCCTTTAATCCTGACAGGAACATACAAACTCTGCACTCTCAAAATTTCCCCTTTGAAGGCTTCCCACCTACCAATCACACCTTTGCCAGAGAACAACCTGTCCCAATCCAAGCTTTTTAGATCCTTTCTCATTTCTTCAAATTTGGCCTTCTTCCAGTTCAGAACCTCAACCCTGGGACCAGATCTATCCTTGTCTATGATCAAAATAAAACTAATGAAACATTTTTGATATTATTTCAGTATTTTTGCGGATTAATTTACAACCTCATCGTATTATTGCAATTTTTTTGTACTACCAGTGATGGACTCTAGTCATTTATCCCCTTCAGCTTGTCGTTTGATTGCATTTGTTACATTAATATCCAGAAGATCCGTTTTTTTCAATGGAAAGATTCTAATCCCCCTACTACTTTTCAATGGTTTTCCCCTAACTATAACATGTTTAAATTTGTAAAAAAAAAATAGGAGTGGTACTATCGATCCTCGGTTAAATCTGAAAACAAAAGAACTGGAGGCTATTTATTCAACATCTTCATATGATGTAAGCTTACCTTTTCCAAATCTTTTTAAATAACTTTTTGTTTGTGTATAGCAAAACGGAGTTAATGACAAATAATGATTTTAACCGATGAAATATGGCAGCGCACTCTTTTTTTTTCAGTGTAGGGGGTAAAAACTTGTTTGAATTTTTTTTTCATGTTCAGTTATTAAGAGATTGGGAGGTTTAAATTAAACATGTTACTCGGAGTCTGTGTCTGTATACGTTAACCGTTATCAATGTAATCCCGATCTATTTGTATTATTATCATTGTTATGTTTATCAATTTGAAAGTCAATATAAAAGATTGAAACAGAAAGAAAGGAGGTAGAAACCTTCAGAGAAAGGATTACTGAGTTACAGTATCAGAGAGGTACGGGTTTGATGCATGTGAAACAGTTTCAGTTGAAGTGTGAGAAATTACTTGAAGAAAATAAAAGTAAACTGGATATCAGTGATGCGTCACCAGCAGTCTGATCGTTCCGTTTACTGTATGTTGAAGTGATGGGTCACTTTGAAGGAGGAAGTCCTGCCAGTGATCTATCTCACGTTCGAGAAGTGTAATGAAATTAATTGCTAATCTTCACGCTCGATGGTGAAACTTTGCTTTCATTCACGAAATACCTGAATCTATAGCATCTTGTTTGCGCGAATTCACAGTAAGCTGTCCAGTTCAGGAAACTGTCAATATGACCAATTGGAGATGAAGGGAATTCCCCAGCTGACGTCATTAGGATTAATGCAAAGGTTTTTTTTTCAGCATAACATGGACATGCAAACGCTGATGGAAAGTGCTGGTACTGCAGGGGTACAATATATGCAATCTAAACGGAGAGCAGAAGCTCTAAACATAGAGACAGGACACAAAAATAATACTTCCTGTCGATATTGGTCAGAAAATCGGTCTTTACAGTTGTAGTGCTCACTAAAAGAAAGAGGAAATTCTGCCGCTGTTCTCCATAAATAATTATTGGTATTCTCATGTCCGTAAAAATAGAACAAATTCCCAGGGCTGAGAGAGATCTTATCCCGTGGCGTGTGTGGTAGTCTGGGTGGAAATTTCTAAAGACATGGAGAATCACAGCACAGAAACAGGCCACTCGGCTCGTGTAGTCATGCTGAACTATTCTGCCGAGTCCCATTGACCCGCACCATGACCATAGCCCTGCACTCCATTCCCAAACTCCTGTTGCATCTGTACTTGTCCAAACTTCTGTTGCATGTGTAGCCGACTAGGCTTGCCCGCACGTTCGTCTAGGGAAATCAGCTTTCGGCCCCTCCAAAACAGAGCATTCAAACTTGGGTGGATGTTGTGTAAGTACCCCAGTTCAAACTCACAACGCAATTTCAGACAGTACGCAATAACCGAGTCAATGATTACACTTTATAACTCTTATTTTGTTTTGTGGTTAGTACAGAAACAAAATATAAATGACAAAAGCGCCACTCTTATTAAAGTTAACATTTCGTGCACACAATTCGTTGGAGCTCACGCCTCTGGGGTCCCTCCTTTAACGACCTCCGCCGAAACACCGCCATTCTCCGGATGCTGAATTCCCATATTCTCCGTCTGCTGAACACCGAACGCTCCCCGCACTCGTTCTTCCTGTTTCCTCGCCTCGACCGAAAGCCCGCGAACAAACTCGGTTCCCAGACATACAAGACAGAATAACATGACTCCCATTGGTTAGTTTCCCGTTATCTGTAAGTGTAACCCAAACATCGCAGCTACAGAGAAACCAGTACATCAGCAGTTAGCATTACAAGGAAGCCACTACAGCAGTCTTAGCAGCTAACATTACTGAGAACCCCACACATGTTGTAATCAATCCTCCGCTCGTTACTCCCGAAGCCAGCCTGTTCCACTCTCACCACCCGCATGTTCCCCTTAAGAATTTCACCTTGCACCCTTAACCTCTGACCATTAGTCCCACCAAGCCTCAGTGGGAAAGAACATGCTTACAATTACCTTATCCAACCCCTAAAAATCTCTATGAACTCATTCAATTTCATTGCTATCTTTCCTTCCGAAAGGTGACCAGGACTGCACACAATACGCCTAATCGGCCTCACTGACGTCTTATTCAACTCCAACATAACATCTCATCTCCGATACTCAATACCTTGACCTATAAAGGTCAATGTACCAAAAGTTCTCTTTACCACCCTGTCGACCTGCGATGACACCTTCGAGAGATTATGGATCTCTATTCCCAGATCCCTCTGTTCCACCGCACTCATCGGTGCCCCAACATTCAACGTGTAAGCCTTCCAAAGTTCAACGGCTCGCAGTTCTCTGCATGAAATTCCATCTACCACTTTTCAGCTCAATTTTCCGGCTGATCCAAAGACGCTAAGTGACTCTAACAGATTTTCGGGAAGTCTGATAAATTTAGAACTCACGCCAATGACATTAAATCTGTGATAAGTCTGAAGGAACGAGCCGTTCCAGAGTTTTAAGTCTACAGATCCCCATAGGTAAAACACCAAAGAATGTGCGCTGTATTTCCCCCGCGTTTCTTTACCCAGACCGGGTTGAGAACAGAACGGCTTGCTGGATGCAACAGATTCCCGGAGCCAGTGAACGATGAATCCCCAGCCCAACATTTCCATCTAAACTGGAATGCATGCTTCCTTTAATTACACGAGACACGGCACACAAGAACAGAGACATGATATTGCTGTACATTGTTCTACTCAATACACTGTGTAATCATTGGAGTTTCATGGAACAAAACGCCAGACACAGTTCCACTGTATCTCGGTACACGTGAGAGGACTAATCCGAAACCAGCACGAAACCGATGAGCCGGATAGGTTTGTGACTGCTGTAGCGAAACACCCTGAGGCTGAGCGGATCGCGATTATTGGCAGACGATAACCAGTTTGTAATGTATCCCACGCAAGGAGGCGTCAGCAGCCAGGCACCATAGATGGTTCTGAAGTACAGCGAGCACAGAGAATATCGGATCGCTTTGTTCCTCACCGGGTGAGTTGCTGAAGATCTGAAACCGATTGCGTGAGCGCCCGGCGGCGGCAGACAGTCTGACAGATCAGAAGGATCTGGGTGAGCATTTGGATAGAAGGGGCATGAAAGTTTCGCCATCCAGTTGCAGTCAGGGAGAACACCTTTCCCGGAAATGACGTGCCGCCGTTTCGTACTCTGTGAACTTGCGAACCTGTGATATCCAAGTAGCCGCTCACTTCTCACTGTGGTCCGGACAAGGGAACTCCATGTGAGCGGCCTGATCTGTCCACGGACTGTGACTCCCCCATGGTGGGGAGACTGATTCAGATATGATCTCCAGGTGGATGGAATTGGAATCGGTTTAATATTGTCACATGTACTGAGATGCTGTGAAAATCCAGTCCTGTGTACAGTTCAAATCATTGTATAGAGCCGTGAAGTAGAATAAACAGAACAAGGTCAAACAGTTACAATTCTGAATAAAATGTAACAACTGCAGATACACTGAATAACAAGGAGACAAAAAAGGAGGAAAATCAGAACGGAATAAACTGGGAGGTGAAGAGTCCATATTATCGTGCTCGGGATCATTTCAACAATATTTTATCAGCAGAGCAGAAGACCTGCCCGAGCCTGTAGTTATGTGTTTGCTGTACTCTGTAGCTTTACTCGCGAGTTCCTGATCTTTTCCGGAAAACAGTTCCTTGGTCAGCTCTCCTTCCTCTCTGCTCAGAGAGACACATTCAGTGATACAGTTTCGGTCTAATCCGGCCTCTGTGATAGAGACAACCCATAGAGTTTCGGCTGTCTTCAACCAGCCGCGTTCGATAAAACCTGATAGCGGTCGTGCTCTAAAAAATATTGTTAAGTTTGTCACCACACAGTACCGTAAAAACGAACAATGTAGCTAGGAAAGACAGACAAAGCTGGAAATCTGTACCAACACCTGTTCTTTTGCCCAGGCCTTGCAATAGCCCTGTCGGGAGAGATTGCAAATGCAATGCAAATCCCTCGACATGTCTGTCCTCGGATGCCGCTGCGGCCAAGGTAATACTAAAAAAAACGAGAGCAACTGCACCCCTCATTGCGGATTGGCATTCGCATTTCCTCAACACTAACATCGATTTTTCAAACTTCCCTTAACATTGTGATTGCATGATGTTTCTGGAATGCTAGAATTTATCAGAGCGGTACCCGGGACAAGAGCTATTTACCTGTATGACCTGCGAGCTGGGTGAACCGGACCGTCCGCAGTCACTGTTAAACGGGAGAGGTTTCGGGAACACAGGAGAGGTTTCACGCTGGAGCGGAGCAGGGCGGCTGGAACGGGCGAACAGTGGGACTTTGACGTCAGAACTGTGGGTCACAACGATGGCGCTGGTCTACACTAACAAATATAGGTCGTTCCACTGGGGAAGAGAGGGGGGATAGAAACTGGTGAATGCAGGAAAAACGATTAAAATGATCTTCAGTGAGCCAGTGCGAGGAGTCATGCTGGCGATGAATGAGACAAACAAGGAGAACGCCTGTCTTCATTGGTGCAGAGATTGCCTGCAATGGGTGGTGAATTATTTGGACCAGGCAGGGAAACATCACTAATTCATGACATCCTTTCAGTAATGAGAGCCAGGGGATGTTTTATCGCGTCCTTCAGTTGCTCCCTGAACTTGGTCTGGGTGACGGCGTAAAGAGCCGTGTTTGTGCAGCAGCTCAGAACCTGCAGCATCGAGCCCAGTCCTCGCAGAGAATCAGCAGGAAGCGTCACGGCAGACAAAGCAGACAGTCGGTTCCAAGCAGTATAAACAGTGAACGGTGCCCACAGCAGAACGAAATTGCCAGAGATGATCAGCAGTAAAACGAGTGATTTCCTGCGGCTCTCCATCTCCGGATCTCTGGCACTCTGTCCCTTGTCAGCACGCCGGAGTCTCCTGCGCCCTCTGCTTGTGACTAGAACATGCCGGATGGTTAATCCATTCGTCAGGAGAACCAGCAGAAATGGTATTACAGGAGTGAGAAGGTAATGAAATAAGTCAATTGACATTGCGACAAATAAAGACACATAATCTGCGGTATCTATACAAATAAATGGAGCGATCAGTATTGCATAATACCCCGAGAGTCGAAAATACCAGTAAATGTTCCTGAAACAGCTGATCGCAGTCACTGTCCCCAGAATCACAGCCGCAGTTTTCCCGGTGCAATATTTTGTTTTCAGCGTCTGGCAACAAATGGCCACAAACCGGTCAAATGTGAAAGTGACGGTGAACCAGACCGAACAATCGGTGGCAGCGTAAAGCAGGACGGCGTGGATTTGACACACTGGTGTGTCCGCAGCCCAGATGAGAAGTTCAATTGGCACGTAAATATTCGGAATCTTGCTCAATATCAGGTCCAGGACAACAACCATAAGATCTGCCGCTGCCATGGCAACTAGATAGCGAGTGACAACTCTGGAGAGACCGCACTTTCCTCTGGACAGGATTAAAATCGTCACCAGGTTCACTGCAAGAAGCATAAATCACAATGAATGGAGACACACCCGGAAGCGTTCTCTATTATCATACAATTTATCGGATTTGTTCTCTGTGTCTAATCACATGAGTGGATAAATGCTCCTCGGGAAGTCTACCAAGAAAATTAATTATTAGAATCAAATCGTAAGTGAAATCATGAAAAATCAACCGCAATATTTTCGGGCCGATATCGCACAGGAAACAGCAGTGAATAACACAGATAACGATCACTGGTAATTGGGAACTTTGTATATGTTGAGGGGAAAGATGCAAATGGAACTTCAAATAGGAAATCTGCAGAAACTTAAATTCCATTTGATAAATTTTCTCAACAATGACTGTTTAGATGAAGGGCAGACTCCCTCCCCTGATCATTATACACTACTCAGCAAAAGTCTTTGGCAAACATATATATAGTTCGGTAGTCTTAAGCGTTTTGCACAATACCGTATTGTCAACGTAGAGCGGAGAACCAGGTTGCAGATCTGGCGGAGGAAAATGATGTTGAAAGTTATCGCCAATTACAGAATGTCTCCCCGGTGCTTCCCGCTCCCTCCCTTCCTCCGAGTTGACAGTCAAATGTAAACGCCGACGATAATAACATCATCAGTTGAGGACGGTTTTGAATTTCAATAGGAGAATGGAATCAGTTTTGTACCAGGACTACTCTAAATTACTGAGATCACAGCCAATTTTCGCGGGTCAAAAATTCAAAAAAATAAAACGCACAGAAAGGACAGTGGCATTTTATAATTGTTGAGTTCCAATCATAGAGTCAAATCCGATACGATATCGATTGGAGGTGGATCGTCAGAGGAGAGCGAATGATTGTGAGGATATTTTAACGATAACATAGTAAAAATGAGATCTCTTTCCTTTTTTTTTGAATAAAATGCCACTGGAATTCAAGGAAGAATTCTGAACTTCGAATGGAATTGCAGAATTCAGTCCATACAGACAACTACATTTTCCGCTGCACAGTGTTATTCAGATTAATGTTGTTTGAAATAACCAGAGAATAAGAGAGTCGAGAATATTCACCATAATGTAACTTCTCTCAGGAGAAGACAGATAATAAGCAGTCTCCCTTTATCATTATTATAACCCAGTTCTGCGAAAGCCTAGAAGAGACATTTGAAAAGCGAATCAAGGATTGTTTTAAATCACATGAATTACCACAGGAAAGGGCAGAGGTGAAACAATTCAGACATTTGCTGACAAATTCCGATAATGTGGAGATGGAGCTGCAGCGGGACGAATGCCAACGGTGATCCGTCAGGGAAGGACCACCGATTCCCTGGACAGCCCAAGAGTTTTAGAATAGACAGTCGGTTCTGGGAGAAGTGGGAAGGCAGAATGTTCTGTTCGATGCCGTGGCAGGCACGTACGAAGCTTGGCGGCGCTGGGTGTGCAGTGAATATGGCGGGTAGTTGATAGTCACAGCGGTTGTCTGCGAGAATAATCCGTATTTGGAAGTCAGATTAAATTCCGTTGCAAACACAAGGAGTTTGAAGCAACTTGTTTCAAAAGTCGATATTTTCGAGCGGATGATGGAGCGACTGAAAGGAAGCAACGCTTCCAGAGGCAAAATATCAGAACCTCGTTCATGAACTGATGTGAGCAACGATTGAACGGAGTTTACTGTTTGGATCATTGGCCATTACACCCGCACAATTACAAGAGCCACAGTGAACAGCATTGTTGCAGAATTTGAACCTTTGGAGATTTCTTACCTGGAGTGTGCGACAGTAGCAATAATTTCAAATGGGTGATAAACATTAGAATTGTAAATTTAACATTGTATAGTTGAGCTTTGAAGAGACACTCACCGGGAAGAGCAATGATAGCGAGACCAGGGTAGTAAATCACTTGAATGACTTTTAATGCGTGAGCGATTCGAAGATCCAAGGTCATCCATTCATACTTCGCAAAGATCAACTGAGCAGCCCAGAAGACATTCTTCGGAGCTTCTGTCGCATTCCACGCTGCTGTTCCCGGACTCTGATCCATTACGGAACGAGCAAGCCTTCCTTCCGCAGATGTGCTCTCTCTGTCCCGCTGTGTGGATCAGCGAAGCGCTGTGAGTTCCGGAGCGGCTGTTCAGTGAGAACTCAGTGATTCCGATGTTTATTAGTAATAGAGCGAAACTCTCTTGTGTCTCCAAAACCCTCTGTGGAAATGACGTCATTGGCATTTAATGAAATAACAGATGCAGTTAACCCCTTTTGCACAGCAGCTGAGCAGCAGGTGTGGGGAGCTGTTGTCAAATAACTTCCAGCATTAAAGTTTTATATATTCATAATTTGCTTGGACGCTTTTCAGCAGATTTAGCAAAAAATGAGGCAAAGTAGATTTCGAAGATGAAGTAAAATGTGTAGTTTCCCTTATTAATCACGTTTAAAAAGTAAACGATATTTGTTTCAAAAGATTTCTTTTGAATCTTATGATTGTAAAGCAGAGGGGCTTGAGTCTGGCTGAGAGAGAGAGAGGGGGGAGAGAGAGAGACTGAGAAGAGGAGGAGAGAGAGGAGAGAGAGAGAGAGAGAGAGAGAGAGAGAGAGAGAGAGACAGACAGACAGACAGACAGACAGACAGTGTTGTAAATTGCAAAATCAGTTGCATTGGAACAGTTTCACTCTCTTGACCTCAGAAGTCTGTGTTCAATGGTACAAACAACCGTCACAAACTGACCTCTTTCTTGTTTCCAGTGAAGAACCGTGAGGTCATCTGTGTCTTGACATGTCCATCACTCTCTCCGGATGCAAACAGATACTTACAGAATCAAAATCAGGTTTATTATCACCGGCATGTGCCGTGAAATGTGTTAACTTAGCAGCAGCAGTTCAATGCAATGCATAATATAGAAGAAAGAAATAAGTAACTCAATGACAGTATATGTGATATTTAGGAATCGGTTGACAGAGGGGACGAAGCTGTTCCTGAATCGCTAACTGTGAGCCTTCAGGCTTCTGTATGGTACCAATGAGAAAAGGCCGTGCCCGGGGTGCTGGGAGTCCTTAATAATGGACGCTGACACCGCTCCTTGCAGATGTCCTGGGTACTTAGTAGGCTGGTACCCAAGATGGAGCTGCCTAAATTTACGACTATCTGCAGCTTCTTTCGGTCCAGTGCAGTAGCAACCCCCACCTCAACCCCCAACCCTCCATATCAGACAGTGATAGGGCCTGTCAGAATGCTCTCCCATCTATAGAAGTATTTGCGTGTATTTGTTGACATACCAATTCTCTTCAAACTAAAGTATAGTCACTGTCTTGTCTTCTTTATAGCTGCATCGATATGTTGGGACCAGGTTAGGTCCTCAGAGATCTTGACACCCAGGAACTTGAAACTGCTCGCTCTCTCCACTTCCGATCTCTCTATGAGGATCGGTATCTAATCCTTTGTCTTGCCGTTCCTGAAGTTCACAATCAGCCCTTTCGTCTGACTGACTTTGAGTGCAAGGTAGTTGCTAAGACACCACTCCACTAGTTGGTGTATCTCGTTCCTGTGCGCCCTCTCATGTTAACTTAGCAGCAGCAGTTCAATGCAATACATATCATAGAATAAAACATTAAGTAATCAATTACAGTATATGTGTATTGAATAGACTAGAACATCGGGCAAAACAGAAATTGAGGCAGTGTTCACGGATACGGAGCCCATTTAGGAATCGGATGGCAGAGGGGAGGAAGTTGGCATGTCGCAAAGGTAATGCTACATTTGTTATGGGGGACTTCAACATGCAGTTAGACTGGAGGAATTAGGTTGGTACTGGATCCCAAGAAAGGGAGTTTGTGAAGTCCCTCCGAGATGGATTCTTAAAGCAGCTTGTACTGGAGCCTACCAGAGAGAACGCAATTCTAGATTTAGTGTTGTACAATGAACCGGATTTGATCCGGGCCCTCGAGGTAAAGGAGCCATGAGGAGGTAGTGACCATAAGTGAGGGCGTGGAATAGCACGGTAGGCATACTTGATGGTGGTGTGACAGTGTTTCAGTGTGTTGTTTCCTCTGCTATTGCAAGTAATCTGTTGACAGTAAATCATCGTGATTTTTTTCCAGACTGGCCTGGCTGACATCCTCCAAAACGCTGGTGAAGGCGTTAGAGTGCGCTGCTTCGTGCATGTTAATCCCATTGTTCCTTCCTTATGCCACCGAATGTAGGGTTCACACCTTTTAGATTTTTAACTGAAATGTATGTTCTCGCTCTTCTCCCTGTTCGTCAAGTATTATTATTATCATTATTACTATTACTATTATTACTATTTATTATTATTAATATAATATTACTACCCGTATACCTATCTTTGAAATCCACACGCATTATCACCTTTACTTCCTGCTTCGGACTGGGTGTCCTGGTGTGCTATCCCATGTATTATGGATTGCCCTACACATAATATTGGATCGGTCGTCATGTTATTGTAGGACCCTGACTATGAAACATGACGAGGATTTATAGTAATGGATGGCACCTTTTAAAGCAAGATTTTGGTGAATGAAGTTTGCCACGTGATTGTGTCTGTGTAAGTAACCAGATGACGAGCTCCCGCGTGGGAGGTTGGTCACGAAGGTTCAGTCGCTCGGCATTCACGATGACGTAGTAACTAAGATAAGACACCGGCTTTGTGGCAGAAGCCAGAGACTGGAGGTAGATTTTTGCAGCTCTGACTGGAGACCTGTGCCTCCCACAGTCCCTCAGGGATCAGTGCTGGACACATTTTAGTTTCTCGTCTATATCAACCATCTGAATGATAATGTTGTTTCCTGGATATTTGCGGATGACAGTATGATTGGAGCTGTAGTGGACAGCGAGGATCTGCACCAGCTGGAAAAATGAGCTGAAAGATATCTGATGGAATTTAGAGCAGAGAAGAGCGTGGTGTTGCCCTCGGTAGAAATAACCGGGGAGATTGAACGGTAGGGCACTGGGGAATGCAGTAGAAGAAAGGGAGCTGGGAGCTGGGTGTACAAGTCCATAATTTATTGAAAGTGGCGTCACGGGTAGTTTCTACTGTAGTGATACTTCCTTCATTTTCATCTTTGTGCTTTCAGTTAATTTCAGTTTCGTGTACTTCCTATCACAATAGTATATGTTCGTTGGAGTTGTTAGTCATGTTTCTGTTAATGAAAGTATATCCTTAGAAGTTTTATCTGACTGTTCTCTAAAGTATTTATGTCTTATTCTGTTCATCCCTCTTCTGCCCCGTCTAAATCATTGGAACTAATCAGGTGCCAATCAATATTAGGGAATTAAAAGTTACCCATGATAATAACCCTGTTATTTTAGCACCTTTCCAAAAACTGCCTCCCAATCTGCTCGTCGGTATCTCTGTTGCTACCACGCGGCCTACAGAATACTCCCAATAGAGTAACTGCTCCCTTCCTGTTCCTGACTTTTACCCATATTGATCAAAAGAGGATCCTGACATATTACCCACCCTTTCTGTAGCTGTAATAGTATCCCTGACCAGTAATGCCACCCCTCATCCCCCTTTTCCGCGCCCTCTATCCCCTTTAAAACACTGAAATCCAGGAATATTGTGAATTCATTCCTGCCCTGGTGCCAGCCAAGTCTCAGTTATGGCCACTGCATCATAATTTCATGTATATATCCAAGCTCTCAGTTCATCACCTTTGTCCCTGATGCTTCTTGTATTAAAGTACATGCACTTTAGCTCTTCTACCTAACTGCATTTACATCTTTTATTCTGTTTCTCTTTCATCAAACCCTCTTTATATTTTCGATCCAGCTTTTCTCCATACACTACAGTTGCAGCTCTTGCGTAACCTTTATCACCCTCCACCTCACTATCTGCTCTAACACTCTGGTTCCCCTCCCCCTGCAAATCTAGTTTAAACCCGCTGGAGCAGTACAAGCAAACGTTCCCACAAGGATGTTAGTCCCCCTCCAGTTCAGGTGCAACCCGTCCCATCGGAACAGGTCCCACCTTCCCTGGAACAAGGCCTAATTGTCCAAAAACATGCAGTCCCCCCTCCTGCACCAACTCCTTAGCCACGTATTTAGCTGAATTATCTTCCTATTTCTAGCATCACTAGCACGTGGCACGGGTAGCCTTCCTGAGATTGCAACCCTGGAGGTCCTGTCCTTCAAATTTGCACCTAACTCCCTAAAACCTCTTTGCAGGACCTCCTCCTTCTTCCAAGACACGTCATTGGTCCCTGCATGGACCACGACATTTGGCTGCTCACCCTCCTTCCTGAGAATACTGAGAACTCGATCCGAGATATCGCGGACCCTGGCACCAGGGAGGCAACAGACCATCCGGGACTTTCGATCTCTCCCACAGAACCACCTATCTGTCCCTCTAGCTATCAAATCCCCTATCACAACTGTTCTCCTCTTTTCCCTCCTTCTGTTCTGAGCTAAGGGCCCAGTCTCATTACCAGAGACGCGACCACTACAACTTGTCCCTGGTAGGTCGTCCCCACCAACAGTATCCAAAACGGTATACTTATTATTGATGGAAACGGCCACAGAGGTGCTCTGCTCTTTCTTTCTGTTCCCCTTTCCTCTCCTGACAGTCACCAAACTACATGTCTCCTGACTTTTAGGAGCGACTATCTCCCTGTAACTCCTGTTTATTTCTGCCCCTGCCTCACGAATGATCCGATCATGATGATAAACCAACATACTGTCAGGCATAACGGAATCCTTAGTCCTTATTGAATCGTGTAAACTACAATCAACTGAAGTCATTGGAAAAATAAGAAGGTGGAGCTACAGAGAATGGGACAATGGGACATAATTCAAAACCCAACATACCCATATTCCTAGCATGATTTGATCCCAGCCACCCTAACCAAAAAAAAATAAAACCTTCTTGTGATGTTACCATCAGTCGTCCAGCACACCTTTAACAAAATATTCATTATTTTGCCTCTGTCAAATTAATCCAGCATGTTAACAGCAACTTCAACCTCCGAAATTGTAAATGTACCTGTTCCATTACAACCAGCAAACCAGACACCTTACTTCATCAAAACACAATCCTAAAACCTGTATTGCATTACACCCAAACTTTTTAAAGAAGAAACTAATCTGATCCATAAGCCATACAGCCATAATCAAAAACATATAATTAAGCAAAAATTAGATGTTCAACAAAGATGTTCGAGTGGCAACTCAAGAATATTGACATTGACATTTGTAAATATTTTACATTTTACACTTTACATTTATCACTTATTTTACTGATGTTGTCAAGAGTTTGAACTAAGCTGCGGGTCTATTAATACTACTTGTAAAAGATATAACTTGTATCTATTAATACTATTTGTAAAAGATATAACTTGCATTTTCGCGACTGAAACCTTAAAACCTCATCTATGTGCATATAGATTGAACTTATTGACTGATACTTTCATCCTACTTAGTAAAATACAAATTCCTGCCTCTAATCTATTAAACTCCACCATCTGTATGTAATGATTTACCCACCCAGTGCCTATCATATAGAATATATTTAAGCATAAAAAATAGACGGCTATAAATATAAGAAAATAAATTGTGCACCCTTACATAGACGGACCAGATGAAACAAAGAAAAAAAAATGTACACCCCAACTCATGGAGTAAATAAGGTGCTCGAGGAATATAAAGAATATGAAAATAATCCTAGGAAAGAAATTAGAAAAGCAAAAAGCAGATATGAGGTTGCTTTGGCGAGTAAGGCGAAAATAAATCCAAAGGGTTTCCACAGTTATATAAATAGCAAAAGGATAGTGAGGAATAAAATTGGCCTCTTAGAGAATCAGAGTGGTCGGCTATGTGTGGAGCCAAAAGAGATGGGGGAGATTCTGAACAACTTCTTTTCTTCTGTATTCAGTAAGGAGAACGATATTGAATTGTGTAAGATAAGGGAAACGGGTAGGGAAGTTATGGAAACTATGATGATTAAAGAAGAAGTAGTACGGGAGCTTTTAAGGAATATAAAAGTGGATAAGTTTCGGGGTCCTGACAGGATATTCCCGAGGACATTAAGGGAAGTTAGTGTGGAAATAGCAGGGGCCCTGACAGAAATATTTCAAATGTCATTAGAAACGGGGATAGTGCCAGAGGATCGGCGTATCGCTCATGTTGATCCATTGTTTAAAAAGGGTTCTAAGAGTAAACCAAGCAATTATCGGCCTGTGAGTTTGACGTCAGTGGTGGGTAAAATGATGGAAAGTGTTCTTAGAGATGGTATATATAATGATCTGGATAGACAGGGTCTGAATAGGAACAGTCAACATGGATTTTTGCGTCGAAGGTCATGTTTGACAAATCTTATTGAATTTTTTGAAGAGGTTACTCGGAATGTTGACGAGGATAAAGCGCTGGATGTTGTCTATATGGACTTCAGTAAGGCTTTTGACAAGGTCCCACACGGAAGGTTGGTAAGGAAGGTTCAATCGTTGGGTATTCATATTGAAGTAATAAAATGGATTCAGCAGTTGCTGAATGGGCGACGCCAGAGAGTCGTGGTGGAAAACTGTTTGTCAGACTGGAGGCCGCTGACTAGTGCTGTGCCACAGGGATCTGTACTGTGTCCAATGTTATTTGTCATATACATTAATGATCTGGATGATGGGGTGTTAAATTGGATGAGTAAGTATGCAGATGATACTAAGATAGGTGAAGTTGTGGATAATGAAGTAGGTTTTCAAAGCTTGCAGAGAGATTTAGGTCTGTTGGAAGAGTGGGCAGAAAGATGGAAGATGGATTTTAATGCTGATAAATGTGAGTTGCTACAATTTGGTAGGACTAATCAAAATAGGACATACATTGTAATTGGTAGGGCATTGAAGAATGCAGTAGAACAGAGGGATCTAGTAATAATGGTGCATAGTTCCCTGAAGGTGGGATCTCATGTGGGTAGGGTGGTGAAGAAAGCTTTTGGTATGCTGGCCTTTATAAATCAGAGCATTGAGTATAGAAATTGGGATGTAATGTTGAAATTGTGCAAGGCATTGGTGAGGCCAAATCTGGAGTGTTGTGTACAGTTTTGGTCACCAAATTATAGGAAAGATGTTAACAAAATGGAGAGAGTACAGAGAAGGTTTACTAGAATGTTACCTGGGTTTCATCACCTAAATTACACAGAAAAGTTGAACAAGTTGGGTCTTTATTCATTGGAACGTAGAAGGTTGAGTGGGGCTTGATAGAGGTATTTAAGATTATGAGAGGGATAGATAGAGTTGACGTGTATAGGTTTTTTCCATTGAGCGCGGGGGAGATTCAAACAAGAGGGCATGCGTTCAGAGTTAAATGGGCAAACGTTTAGGGGTAACACGAGGGGCAACTTCTTTACTCAGAGAGTGGTGGCTGTGTGGAACGAACTTCCAGCAGAAGTGGTTGAGGCACGTTCGATGTTGTCGTTTAAAGATAAAGTGAATAGATATATGGACAGGAAAGGAATGGAGGGTTATGGGCTGAGTGCAGGTCTGTGGGACTAGGTGAGAGTAAGAGCTCGACACGGACTAGAAGGGCCGAGATGGCTTGTTTCCGTGCTGTAGTTTTTATATGGTTATATGGTTATATAACTCGTAAAATCCATAATGTAATCAACATTCCTTCCTTCCATAACATATGTTGTTTCAATATCAAATAAAATCACTTTTATTTCAAAATCTGTAACCAACTGCACTATAACAATGTCACGCTACGCTCCAGACTTAGAAATGAATCACTGATATCCTCCCCTTACGAAATTCACTCAGAGAAAATCTTATAGCTGGCGTCTGGTTAAACACGCCTCTTGCACAACACTCTCCAACTGTCTATGTGTGTCTCGGAATGGACATATAGACTGACACCACCTTCGACAACAGATTGCCTCCGGAGACACCACCACTCCTCCATTAGCCACTTCCAATCACCTAGTGCCTTCCGCACTGGTGGCACCCATTGAAACACGTCTATCCACAGGTTGCACCACTGACTATTCGCCATCACTACGCTCTCTCATGTAAAAAAACACTTCTTCCACGAGCTCCTAACAACCACACGTCTCCCCAACAGTCTATTATACTGATCTGAATCCTCCCACACAAAACCTAGTGAGCCAACTCTGTCACCATCAGCACAGCTCGTTCGCATCGAAATCACGGACGCCTTCACAGGTTTTTTACACCACTCAAAGAACACACACTACTCATGGTCCATTCTTTGGCGGGTAAATAGGAAAGTGATCCCAAGTGTGACAGGTGGAATTAAGCGACAGCGTGGAATGTTGACAGGCCGCTGTGCAGGAAGGTGCTGCCGATGGTTTGCCGTGAAGTTCAGCCGTTGTACTTACCGCACTGGGATCGCAGCACAGAGCGAGAAGAGGACAGAATGTCTGAAGGTGACGATGAAGGAGAATCCCGCTGACTACATGTCAGACAGATTCTGGGTGGGAGGCAGCCCAGGCTGAGAAAGAGAGGTTGGTGGGTGCGGGGTGGGGGGAAGTACAGTTGGTTGACGGTTGGAGAAAATTCACCGGTGGGAAGGGAAAGATTCAGAATGAGACGAAAGAAAAGAGAGAAACGAGGCAAAGAGATCATTCCGTCAAAGTAATGAGATGGAATATGCCCGTGTTTTTGTTTATTTTGCCAAAATATTTGCGAATTTTTAATCGCCGAGGTCGGGTTTGAAACTGGGAGTGCATCGGGAACCTGTTGCTGGGATGTAAATAGTAGTATTTATCTGCGGATACAGAATGAGAAGGGGGTTAGGCCCGGAAACACTCGATTGGGACATCACGAAGCAAACAAATCGGGATATCGTTCTTTTACATGAGAAACATATCTGACGGTGGAGTTGCGTGCATTCTCGGTCAGGCCTGTAATGAGGGAATTTGTTTGCCTAGCACCACGCCTCTACCACTCATTCTCCCACTTTGCGCTTTTCTTGTGAAAGCCTCACACACCGGTCCCCAACCACTCCAAATCTTAATACTAGAGATTGGCTACGTCCTCCGTATCTTTCCCGGGGTCACTGTTCGACAGGAAGTTGAGCATAAAATTCACAGTCTGGATAAACAGGACAAGCCACAACCGGACGGGCGAGGACAAAGTGGTGTCTGAAGAAGAGCCCAGATGATTTGTTGTTTAAGGCTTTTAATGACCGTAAATAGTAGGAAAGTTACGATCATGGAACGGCAGTTTGACCAGACGGTGGGCAAATGTGTTTTAATCCAGACTGTCGACTACGCGACGGGACAACTGGAAGAAGTAGAGAGGCTCCTAAACTTAGACAGATCAGGACAACGGACAACGCAGTGGCAGAAAGAACACAGAGTTCTCTAGATCAGGGAAGTGAGCGGTGTTTTCTGTTGCAACTGGGGAGAATATTTCAGCTTCACTGATAGAGGTGTGAACAATTTCGCATGTTCGACCATGTTCAATCCTGTGTCAAGTTGTCTCTGAGAGAGGGATTAAATCTCAAAAAAAAAACTATAGCGGGATTGGTCGCCCTGGAATAATACATAATATAACAATTAATATTGCTATGGTCACTATCATTTCGTTTACGTTGCACTGTATGTTCTGTTATACATATTGATTTTTGACCGCTGTGTTATTGTGGTCCTGCATGGATTTTATTGTGTTTCCTGGATGCCCGTGAGAAGGTGAACCCCATTGTTGTACATGCTGATATATGCATATATACGCTGTGATGACAAATTTACTTTCTACTTTGAACTTTGAACTAGTTGGGCCGGAGGCTATTTTCTGTACTGTACGTCTTAAAACATCTGCTTTGAAAAATAAGGAAGAGTAGCCTGTTAAACCACAGAAGGTGAACATCATCCAGTCCGGAATGATCAATGCGGTATTCCCACATTCAGATTGTTGTTAAACGCACGATCTGAGCTCCGCGGCAGATGTACGCCTAAGAACGACGATGTAAACTGCCGTTTCAATATAGAGACCAACAACGTGTCTGAATGGCACCGATGTCTTTCAGTCCAACCAACAGCCACGGCTGGGAAGGTGACACAGACCACAGACACTCTTCACCGCGGCCTCTTTCTCTTCAAACTCCGCAGCTTGAATCCGAGGTCATGTGACCCGTTGTACTGCTCTCTGCTGTGACGAAAACAAAATCTTTATATTTCTACCAAACGGACCGTGCTTTGATGACTGCAATAACATTATAGTGATTGAATTGTGCATTTGTAAAGCACAGTTGTTGTCAGGAGTGGGGTTCGATCCCACCATTCTAGGTGGCGACCAGAGCACTCACGTTTACGAGGAAGCGATGTTCTCGCCTTAAGTCTGGGGCCTTAGACCACTCGGATACCCTGACAACCCTGCAGTAATCTCTTCACATCGAACATAAACAGCTGTGTTTCAGAAGAGTCTGTATGACTGTTTTGGTGAGAGAGTATGCATACAAACACACAGTATATCCTGGGATTTGAAATGAAAATAGACATGTTGCATTTCCTCAGGTTGCCAAGCATGTGCGAAATTAAAACATACGGCAGGTCAGCACTGGAACATGTAGTGCATACAGTTCAGGCTATCTGTCATAGAAAGAGTGACAAGGCTTTCGAGAGGGCAGAAAGGGTTTACCAAGATGCTACCTGAATTAGACAATTTGTGCGATAATGAGACTTTGGTCAAACTTGTGTTATTTTCTCTGAAGTAGCGGAGGGCGAGCGGGAATCTGATAGATGTTTCTGAGACTACGAGAGGCATAAATAAAGTAGAGCACAGAGAGATTATCTGCATCCCACGGTCGACATGGCTTATACCATCGGGCATACATTTCAACTAAGAGGGGATAATTTTCAAGAATATGCGACAATACCCCGTCACTCAATGTGGGCAAGACCAGGGAAGTGATTGTGCTCTTCACTAGAGGGAAAAATAAAGGTCCATGAACCAGTTCTCATCGAAGGATCAGAGGTGGAGAGCGGAAGTAACTTTAAATGGGTTGGCAATACAATTTCCTCTACTTTCTTAGGAGACTGCGGAGAGTCGGCGTGACATTAAAAAGCTAGACGATCTTCTATAAATGTGTAGTGGAGAGTATATTGTCTGCCTGCATCACGACCTGATACGGCAACAGGAAGGCCTTTGAAGAAAAATCTTAAAAACAAGTTAGTGGATTCGGCCCAGTCCATCACGGGTAAAGCTCTGCCAAACATTAAGCTAATCTACATAAACCGGTGTCATCGGAAAGCAGCATCCATCAACAGAGATCCTCACCCACCGGCCCTGCTCTATTGTCGCTGCTGCCGTCAGGTAGAAGGTAGAAGGCACACGAGCCTGAGGACTCACTCGCTCCACCAGGTTCAAGAACAGTCACTATCCATCAAACATCAGGCTTTTGATCAAAAGGTGATAACTTACAATCACGTGGCTCACATTTCCGACAACCAATGATTTCACTTTAAACGCTTTTATATATTATTAGCTGAGTCTGTCTGGAAGGTCTCAAAAGGCCAGGCAGCATCTACGGAGAAGAGTAAACAGTCGACATTTCGGTCCGAGATCCTCCACTAGGGAATTCTTTCTGAAGAAATCCGGCACCCAGGATTGGATGTACGATGATCTGTTGTGTTGTGATGTGCCGTGACGAAATCACAATCTTTTCTTTCTACCGTTTTTCTAATTCACACAAACAACCCACGTTTTCTTCGCAGTAATAACATCCTCTCGATTGAATGTTTAATGACAAAAGATGTCAGGAGTGGGATTCGAACCCACGCCCCCAGATGGAGACCAGAACACTCGTGCTTGTAAGAAGGACTTTCATTCCCTGAGTCTGGCGCCTTAGACCGCTCGGCCACCCTGATAACTTTACGTCAGCCACTACACATCCAATACAAATGGTTGTGTTTGAGAACAGATTGAATGCCTGATTTGAGAACAAAGTTATATACACACAAACATACTCTGGGAATCGGAAATGAAAACGAGCTTGTTACAGTTTTCTCAGGTTAGGCAGCACCTGTGGAAAGAGAAGCAGTGTTAAAATTACAGATCGAAACTCGTTAGACACGTATAAGCAGAAATTTGGGAAGGAGGTTGTAATGGTGATGAGAACGCTTGGGAGACTCGGTGTCTTCACACGTAGGGAAGTGAGGAAATAGACGTTTATGGTAGGACTCAATCTGACACTCCTGGATGAGAGGTGATCATGTCCAAGTCAACAGAAACTTGAACACAGGAGGTGAAATTGTAACGGGGAGCGCAGCTTTACAGATGGACGTTGGTAAGTAGAATATAAAGTCCGATGCAGAGTCTGATGATTATGGAAGAAAGAGAAGCTGTGACAAGATTCAGAACAATATAAGCGATCTTGCAGAAAGGCCATTCAGTCAACTCTGCCTGTTTCATCATTCCATCATGACTGAATAATTACCCCTGTAAACCACATTCTCCTATCTTTTCAGGCATAGGGAGCTTTAGTTTTCAAGAGATATTGGCGATCTAGTTAAGTAAAAGAGAGAGGTGAATACTAGGTATAGGCTACAAGGAACAAATGAGGCACTTGAAGAGTATAGAAAATGTGAGAAAATACTAAAGAAGGAAATCAGGGAGGCAAAAAGAAAATATGGGGTTATTTTGGCAGATAATGTGAAGGTAAGTCTGAATAGTTTCTACAATTTTATTAAGAGCAAAAGGATAGTAAGGGACAAAATTGGTCCCCTAAAAGATTAAAATGGTTGTCTATGTGTGGATCCTCACGGGATGAGGGAGATCTTAAACAGTTTTTTTTTTTTGCATTGGTATTTACTGAGGAAACTGGCATAGCATAAATGGAAGGAAGGGAAACAAACAGCAGTGTCAATGAACATATAGAGATTAAAGAGGAGGAGATGCTTGCTTCCTTACAGCGAATAAAGTTAGATAAATCCCCCGGGCCGGACAGGATATCTCCTCGGGCATTGTGAGAGGTTGGATTAGAAATTGCAGGGGCCGTGGCAGAAATATGTAAGATGTCCTTAGCCACGAGGATGGTGCCGGTGGATTGTAGATTGTACGTTGTTCCATCTCTGACTGGAGGCCTGTGACTCCTACAGTGCCGCAGGGATCAGTGCTGGGTACGTTTTTTGTTTCTTGTCTATATCAACCATCTGAATGATAATGTGATTTACTGGATATTTGCAGACGACAACATGATTGGAGGGGTAGTGGACAGCGAGAAAGCTCATGTTGTTCCGTTGAACAAAAAAAGGCTCCAGAAGTAAACCAGATAATTACAAGCCGGTGAGCCTGACATCAGTAGTAGGTAAATTACTGGAAGGTGTTCTGAGAGTTCGGATATAGTAGTATTTGGATAGCCAAGGGCTGATTAAGGACAGTTAGCATAGCTTTGTGCGTGGTAGAGCGTGTTTGACGAATCTTGTAGAGTTTT